>NC_133580.1:14246812-14915833 GCF_964106895.1 Numenius arquata | reverse complement strand
AAAGTTGCTAGGTCTGACAGGTGTGGAAAGTGAGCAAAACTTGTTAACTATGAAGACGGTATATGCAGAGTTAGCACTTCATGGATTAATGTGATGGCTTGGGACTTCGTGGCTTTCTAGTGGAGCTTCCAAACATTCAGTAATCGGTTTATTCAACACAGGGTACTGGTTTAAATATTCTAAATAAGCACTTAAGGACTGCTAATAGCAAACTGATTTCCCTCTGGACTTTACAGATGACATATCAGTGGGCTTTTAACATGCCATAGAAGGAATATTGCCAAATGTCCTACACACTGGTGTGAAATCAGTTTGCCAGTTATGGTTTTGTCCTAGGGTATTGAGATTAAAAGCTTGGAGATTGCTAGTAGTAGCAGAAACTAGTAATAATCTTGTGATCTTTTATATCTAGTTAGAAATTACTATGTAGGCAGTTAAAAAGCAAAAAAACTTATGATTCTTAATTTCCTTTCTCTTGTTCTGCGTAATCTAAGATCTTCACATGAAGTTGTATTTCCTGCCTAGCCCTGACCAGAGCATGTGTCTTGTGAGGTTGTGCTACATCTGCAATCTGAACAGCAAAAACCGCCCTGCGGCTTCCTGGGGCGGGATGGGTTTATTGGGGCTTTAGTCCAGGCATCAGTGCTGTATGTTGAGGTTGTCTATTGCTTCTGCACTGTCTGGAGCTTAACATCTACTTGTTAATAACCAAGTTATACCAAGCAACTGTAGTGTAGTTTAAAAAAAAAAAAAAGGATTAATTAATTGGCAGAGCAGAATTAATAAGATTGATTTACGTAACAGGATAGATAATGATATTTTTAAAAAATTTTAATGTCCCTTCTGTAGTTTTTGTAAATATGTGTGTGGATAGGTGGGGCAGTGGAAAATGGTACAGAACTGTCTATTGACTGAAGATTCAGTATATTTAGAACACAAAATGCATCAATAAATTCTCACCTGCTTATTTGAAAGTTTAGATGTTGGAATGTAAACGGAAGTTGTGGCTCAGCTTCCATAACTTTGTGTTTGTAGGGCCCTTTAATCTTGTTTATTTAAATCAGTTTCTCATGGCCTCTGCACAGATCTTGGGGGCTGACCTGCTGGAGAGCAGCTCTGAGGAAAAAGGCCTGGGAGTCCTGGTGGACAACGGGATGACCATGAGCCAGCAATGTGCCCTTGTGGCCAAGAAGGCCAATGGCATCCTGGGGTGCATCAGGAAGACTGTGACAGCAGGTCGAGGGGGGTTATCTTCACCTTCTACTCTGCCCTGGTGAGGCCTCATCTGGAGTACTGTGTCCAGTTCTGGGCTCCCCAGTTCCAGAAGGACAGGGAACTGTTGGAGAGGGTACAGCAGAGGTCTACAAAGATGATGAGGGGCCTGGAGCATCTCTCTTATGAGGAGAGACTGAGGGTCTTGGGTGTTTTGAGTCTGGAGAAGACTGAGGCGGGGATCTGATCAACGCCTATAAATTCTTAAAGGGTGGGTGTCAAGAGGATGGGGCCAGTCTTTTTTCAGTGGTGCCCGGTGACAGGACAAGAGGAAATGGGCACAAACTTGAACATAAGAAGTTCCATCTAAACATGAGGAGGAGCTTCTTCACTTTGAGGGTGGCAGAGCCCTGGAACAGGCTGCCCAGAGAGGTGGTGGAGTCTCCTTCTCTGGAGACATTCAAAACCCGCCTGGACATGTTCCTGTGCAGCCTGCTCCAGGTGGACCTGCTTTGGCAGGGGAGTTGGACTAGATGATCTCCAGAGGTCCCTTCCAACCCCGTGTGATTCTGTGGTCCTCTGAGCTGTATTTTCCTGGATTCAAAGCAGAAGTTAGGAAGGAATCTTAACAATATTTTGGTTGTCAGGTGTAGTTTACAAGTGATTAAACTAAACAGCAAAAATGAGTTGTTTATTAAACCCAGCTACGACCTCTCTTGAGCTTAGCAAGGCAAAGTCTGTCATGCAATGCATATAGGTTCATCTGAAGATCAAGAGATTTTGTCAAAATGTTCCACCCTGTCCTTATCTAAACTACAGATGTCAGATACGACAGTGAAAGTATTTTAACAGAGAAATGGCTTTGGATACAGAAATCCACATAATTAAAAAACATGTCAAGGACCTGACACATGTCTTTGCAAGTCATCAGGTCTGATTCTAAAAATTTATCTTGCACTTGGAGGAGTCTTCATTGTGGTAGATGAACTATTTGGAGATCATGCTTCTTTTTGATGAGATTATGTATAAAAATGCTGGAGCTATTGGATGACAGTCTTCATCTGGATCTGGACAGTTAGAAGGTTCATAACTATTTCCGATGAGGTCATTTGTGGGAGCTGTTCTCAAATAAATAAAACAGGACCACTGGTACTGAAAGAGCAGTAGGCACTCTTAGTAGAAGTGTAAGCTGGGTCATGCCAATCGTGTAGGAGGAAGAAGAATCACAAAATTAACTCTTACGTATTCTGTAAAAGTGACATAAATCATTTGGTGACTGCATCATCATGCATATCCATGTGGGAGATCTAAAGACGATTCTTAACTTTATAAAGTAGATTTTTGTGAACTTTATTGATTTGTTAATGGACTAATAATGGTCTCCTCTCTTGCTTGCTATAAATTTCTTTAAACAGCAGAGTATTCAGAGAAAGAGTCTCCTTTGCCCAGCTCTGACTGTGACTGAACACACGTTCTGTGGGAGGCATCACTCGGGCAAAGCCTGACTTGTAATGCAGCTGGTAGTGCTGCGTTTATTAATGAACTAGGTTGAGAGGACAAATAAGAACTGGGAACAAAGGTAAAAATGTGATTGAAAAATCTTCTGGTTTAAGTATTGAAAAGAAAACAGTAATTTTTACAACCGGTAGCTAGTGATTTTTCTATTTCTGTTGACATATAGAGGAGTGTCAACTCTGAAGTCAAATCTCTGGCCTACAAACATTTTACTCCAAATTACAGATGTTAATCTTTTTCTTCATGGAGGCCTGTTGAACTCCAGTAACTGTTACCATTACACAGTATAATCATCTTGATTAATAATGTGAAAGGAGTTGCGTGTCTGCTCATGCTTTTGAGATCTTAATTTTATTTGCTCTAAATTAGAAGCAGTTCTTGTGCAAAGGATAAGTATACTGCCACTCTCCCTCCTTTCCACCCAAAATTTTCAAAACCAGTAACTAAAAGCTTGGTAGCTACAAAGGGTTCCCTCATCCCCTTTATTTTCCTACAAGGTGATGGTAGGCTTTCTTATTCTTTAGTTTGTTCTGCATTATTTTGATACATGTACCGAAAGTATTAAAAAGAGCTTGTGGCTGGTGACTTTTCTGCTTTCCAAGACACAGAGTCAGATGAAGGTTGTTCCTGGCCACCGCTTGCGGTGTCTCAGCTGGTGGCCTCCTGTTTGGGACAAAATAAAGGCCCCATTCTGGAAATCTGGTGATGACGGGGTTCTTCTTTTCTTACGTGTAACCAGAGGACTGTATTCTTTGCCTGTATTGACCGTGTAACAAGAGCTTAAAACTTCAGTTTGCCATTAGGGAGTCTGTCCTGCGCTTGGCTATATTCAGCTGTGTTTGCCTTTTCCAAGCTAGGGCATGAATTTTCATGCGTAACAAAGCTGTGTCTGGTTTAACGTGTTCATCAAACTGCAGCTGAAGAGGCTGCCTCGTCCCTGGCCACCTCCTGCCTCTGCCGTGGCCCAGCATAGCCCTGCGCTGAGCCCTGGCGAGGATGGGGTGAGGAGCCTGCCTTACGGCCAGCTGTGGGGTGATGCTGCTCGCCATGAGGCCACACCATCCGGAGCTTGTGGGCCTGAGGGCAGGCTCCCCGGGGGAGCGCTGCTCCCCAGCAGAGTTCCTGGGGGCCTGAACGGCTGCACGATCCCTGTCCCCGCACGGCGAAGTGCTCGCATGGTGAGGCCCGGCGCTGAGCTGGCTCACAGGCTGAAAACAAGAGCTGAAGAGTTGCTGTTAGCCTGGGAGGAGCATGGCTCTCTTCATTACGGGTGAGCGTGCTGAAAAACTTTGGACACCACTTCAGACAAAGGGACAGGAACCCATCCTGAGGTCCTGTAGCCAGCATTGGCTTATACCCCTGTGAAACAAACCTTAAGTGTTCTTATAAAGCCTGTTTTCTAGCTTGAGGGTACAGTTTCACAGTAGCTTCAACCTTTCTAAATTCAGGCTGTGATTTGGGTGGTCTCTCCTTTGTGTTAATATTAGAGCATTAGCATTGCGCTGGCCTGACCAGAACTGTCTAAAGCCCTTCTTTTTGTGAGGTTTTTTTTTTTTGGTTTTTTTTTTTTTTTTTTTCCCTAAGGTGGTCTTCAGTTCTGGTCCTTGATCTTTGTGACTTTGCAGCTGGGAAGTGCCAGGGCTGACACAGCAGAAGGAAGACATGACCAGCCATAGTGGAGTGTAGGATTTGCTGAAGTCGGAGGTGGTAGAAACTGGTGCAGAACAGTCACCTTCGTTTTATCACAGATTTTGTCACCTTTTTTTTTTTTTTGGTAGGGGAGGGGAAAGAGACGTGCCAATATTGTTGAGCTACTGGTGTTACTCTATTTTGCCTAATGCCTTTATTATATTTTTTTTTTTTAAGGGAGAAACTTTTGCTTTGAAACTAGAGGCTCTTGGACTTAGCAAAACAATGCAAGATTTACTTATGAAAGGCTGTCAGCGTTGTTCCAGACATGTAGTTTACCGGTTCAACCTGAGTCTATCACAAAGGAATACTAATGCTGACTGTAACAGGTTTTTTTGTGGTTTTTTTTGAAAGTAAGTAAAAGTGTTGGTAAAGGACTCTGTAAAGAAAACATGTCAACACTTAGTGTTATCACAGTAAGCATAAATGAGAGCCTCTGCATTCTGCAAGTATTACAATTTTTATTCCAACTTTCAGAGTATCTTCTTTTATTTTTAGATGAATCTGCGTTCTGTATTTACTGTAGAACAACAAAGGATATTACAGCGTTATTATGAAAATGGAATGACAAATCAAAGTAAAAATTGCTTTCAGCTCATATTGCAGTGTGCACAAGAAACTAAGCTGGACTTCAGTGTAGTCAGGGTAAGTACTGAGGCCTTCCAAATTTGTATGTTAAAAGTTATACACTTTCATTTCTTTACATAAAATATCTGTTGAGGACTGGAGTCTCTAACTTAATACTTGTCTTAAATCAGACTTCAGTATGTGTGTGTGACATTCATTTTTATCCAGCGGGCCTGTTTATAGTTTGTTTTTGCTGAAATGTCTTCACATGATTGCTGTATTTAGCGGGGGCCTGGATTGCACAAGGAGTGATTTCTTTTTTTGTTTGTTTGCTTATTTTGTTTGTTTGGGGGGTTTTGTGGTGGTTGTTTGTCTTTTGTTGATGGTGTTTTGGTTTGGGTTTTGGTTTTGCTTTTTTTATTAAATTGCAAATTAGTTTGCCCTATAGAAATCTTGTGCAATATATTCTATCAAAGAAAGGTCGTGTTATTAGGAAAGTGTTCTTCAGTTAAACAAATTTCTATAACCTAATGTATTTGGGGGAATACTTGTGGAAGTATTTCTTTTGACACACTCTGTCACACTCGTATTCCATGTCACAATCATAAATATTGTGGTCTCTCATGGTTATTTACAGTGAGTACATTCTTTTCTTATAAAAGAAAAATGCTACTAGTGCTAACAGGATCTCTTCCAAAGTCTGTGAGTTCCATGCGAAGGGCAATAATAACCCCTTTGTGAAACACTAGACAACAAAATGGCTGTTGTCTCAGAGCAGAAATAGAAATCATGAAGCATTAGCTGGAAAAAATAACAGTAGTGGAGCTACCAGGAGTTGCTGCAATGCTGGACACTGAAAAGGAAGAAGTAAAATTAGTCTAGTTTTTTTTTTTTTTGTGGTGTACCAGTGTTATATTGACAGTAACAACCCCTTCTGCCCTCTAATTCTTACCTGGATTCCCCTCCCTCAAAGTACTCTGGTATTATTAAAACTTACTTTCTCAGCTCTAGGTGGTGGGAAGTTCTGAAAGTCAGCCAGAAATTCAGACTCTCTGGAACAGACAAACAGTTGTAACAGGAATCTGGATGCTGATGATGCAGTCAGGGCCTGTTTTTCTATTTTTATTCTGATTGAACGACCTAGAGGAGGCAGCCAGTCTCTCCTCTGCTTGCAGTCATTCACTCTTTGTCTTGTTTCCCTTTCCCTTTCTGTTTCCCGTGCTGCTATAATGTATCGTGATCTTTTTTCTGTAGTTTTCTTCCCTTACTGAGCCCTTATTTGCAGTACTTAAAAAGTTTCTTCCTACTTGTGAAGTGCAATGAAAACAGACCCAGCATTTGTCCTGTGTTTGTCACATTTTTGCATGATATTACCTTTCTCTTTTTTACACCCCTCCTTTCTGCCTCTCCTAATTCTACCCTTTTTTCTTTTTTTTTTTTTGTATAAAACTCTTGGACAGAGATCAGTACTTCTTTACACAATGTCTAGCAGAATGGTACTTGGGTTGCAGCTGGCACTTGCAGCTATAATAGGAACATAAATTCCCTAAATGTAACTCTTATAATTCAAATGTCATAACTCTATGAATGTATTTTTTTTCCCAAATCTGGATTTCTATAGCCTTGTCCCATAGAACTACATCCTGTCTTTCCAATCTTGAGCTGGGTTGGAAAAAACATAAAAGTTCTATTTATGATTTGATGTAAACCTCTGCAGATTTACTACTGCAATACAGAAAAATATGTTCTCCCTTTCAAAATTAGGAAATGTGGTAGAGTTGCTCCTGGGGAAAAAACCCTAGCCCTCTTCAAATTTAATGACTATGTATTCTAGCTACGTCAGGCTTCAGTGGCCTTAATTTTCACTTAATTTTCAGATTTAGGATGAACTTTCTAGTCAAAACTAATGGCCAGGCACCACTAACAGTCCCTTTGTGATGTGTATCTGGATTGTGGGACAGTCACAACCTGTTCCAGCTCTGCCATGTTCAAACTGGGAATGTAAAATCAGGGTCTCTTAAATTTCAGGTAATTTTCTTAACAGCTGAGCAATGTATCATCTCTTCTGGGAGCTTCTCCTCCACCTAAATAATAGTTAAGAATTTCAGTAATGCTTCCAGTGTTAGTGAAAGTGCTCCCAAAACTTGCTAATTGGGGGAATTGATTGAAACAAACATTTGTGTTCCTTTTCTTAGGATATTTTGTACTTAATGACTCCTCTGTCACATCCCAAAGTAATATGATGACCATCAAGCTAGTAACAGTGTGGAGCTTCCCTTTCAGTTTAAGGGTATAGTTTTACATAATTCTTCTCAAGGCTAATGTCTCGCAGTGCTAAAAATAGGAGGTTTTGTACTCTTTCCCTTCTCCCAGCTGTGCAATTCTTTCTCTCCCGTCTTTCTTCTTGTGCTGATCATTTCTTGTATTTATTCAATTTCAGGGTAACCCAGTTAAATTTGCTAACCTTACTAAAACTCCACACCCCCCCCCCCCCCCCCCCCAATTCAGTTTTATGCCTTTTGGGGGTTTTGCACTCACTGGTCCTTCAGGTGGGTGCTTTTGGATAAATGGCGGGAGTAAGAAGCTGGGGACATCGTCAGGAGAATGGGACTCTTTTAGCAGTGGTAAATCTGACGTGCTGTCTCATGAAACTGTACTTTAATCCCAAGTGAACAGTAGTGCTAGTAAGTTATTTGCATTTCTTTGAATGCATTTCTTTTCAGGAAAACTGTCAGGAAACACTTCAGATGGTAGTTCTGTACAGTTGGAAAAGTTTGGGATGAAATCTTTTTTCCTGGTCCAAAATTTACAGTGTCTCTGTTTAATTATGAGTTCTATCTTGAAAGTTTATTGACTGAGCAGAAATTATAAAAAATAAATTTGGTCTTCTAAATTTGTTTTATGCAATAAAGGAAAGTAACTTGAGAACTGTGGCTGTGATTTCTGCTTTTGAGGAAAAAAAAATTATCACTAGTAACTGACATTTTACTCCATAGAATGCAGCAACTCATGCCTCAAATTAGGCATTTTGTAAAATCTGACAACAAAAATGAGTAGAATGGAATGGGGGCTTCAGCATACTTCTGTATGGCAGGGATGTGTATTTTCCTGTAGCAAAATCTGTTTACTTCCTTAGCAGGTATTGGTCTGTGAAGAAAGCTTTCCTCCTTTCATGTGATGAGATGGAAACTCAAGATAGGTACTCAGTGCAGTTTCCTTGTTGTGGGGTGAGGGAGTTCATTGATTAAATCAATGGATTTGGGTTGCTGACTGTTGAGATCTTGCTTTGGTTTGGTTTTAGGCATGAGCAGATGATATCCAGAGTGGTGCAGAAAACTCTTTTACTGTATCTCTATATGGGTATCTGATCCTTTTCATAACCAGTATAATCAGATGCAAAGGTTATTTTTCATTCTTTGGCACTTGTATCCTGCTCACTTATGCCTTTACATTCAGTACAGACATGCTGTGGTGAAAGAATTGAGCAAGTCTTGTCTCTCTGATCATGAAAATTGCCAGGAATAGTTAGGTGGTGCTTGCGCCTCCATTGTTAGATCTGATGCTTCCACTGGATTAACTGTCTTTGTCTTGAAATACTGAAGTTAACATTTCCCCTTCAGTTCTTTTAGCTACATGTTAAATGAGTTATTTGCAGGACAGGCTTTCCTGTGTGTTTAAAACAGCAGTACATTTTAACCTACACACAACTGCTATAGAACCTGGATTTTTTTTATTTTTTCCTCCACTATCTTTTACATAAAACCGTATACTGTCATTGTCACTTTCAAAAATGTCCATAATAGCAAACTTCTCTTGAAGTCAAGTCCCAGTAGTCCTAATCTTGTCTATCAGTGTCTTTCAAAAGCAGGTTTTGTTGTCAGGTCTTGATTTGTGCAGCTGGCAGAGGAGGAATTAGTCCATAGGTTTGAATACTTCACAATGTTGTCTTGTAGATGTCTAATAGAAAGAGTTCTTTTTCTTCTCATCTAAATTCAAGAATTGGCAGTTTCTGTTCAAGGCAGTTTTGAAGGTTGTATCTCAGAGTTATTTGGTTACAAAAGTTACCTCAGTGATGTTTCTGCATCCCAAGGTGCTAAATATTAAAAACTTAAATTTGGGGGAATTAGTCACAGTGGTGGCAATGAAATAAATCTGAAGGGTAACTTTGGGACAGGAGGCATGATACAGTCTCCGGATTTTTGAGAAGCTGTGGCTTTGGAATTGAGACTGGGGTTCTTGTGTATTAGTGTATGAATCCCAAGCACCAGCGGCGTGGGTTTCCACCGTGTGTTGTTCAGACGCTGCATAATCAGTAGATGATTTACATACTTGTAAACTTAGGTCTTGAACACTTAACATTTCATCAGATCTGCTTAAAAATGGAATTGCCTAATTTTTCTGCTTATTTTTTGTGTTTGTCGTTGTTTGTTGTTTGCAGACGTGGGTTGGCAATAAACGAAGGAAGATGAGCAGCAAGAGTGCTGTAGAATCTGGGGGCACTCCCCCAGGGACTGTCCCTACTACTCCCTCAGTACCTCCAGAAGCAGCAGTTAGAAACGTGGTAAATATTGCTCGATCCCAAAGTCAGCAGTCTTCTTGGACTTCTAATAACGATGTAATAGTTACTGGTATATACAGTCCTGCTAGTTCAAACAGTAGGCAAGGATCCGCCAAGCAGGCGAACACTTCAGTGGCAGAAATACATAAAACCTCTATTCCACGACTACCAGGAAAAAATGATACAGAGTTTCAGCAGCAGCACATCCCTATAGGACGACAAGTACCACATTGTAAAAATGCTTCCCTGTTAGTGGGAGAAAAGACTATTATTTTATCTAGGCAAACAAGTGTACTGAATTCTGCGAACTCCATATATAGTCACTCTAAAAAAAGCTATGGTGGTTCATCGGTCCAGACGGCAGAGTTGGTGTTACCTCAGAAACCCATGATATGCCACAGACCCTGTAAAGCTGAACCCGTGGGATGTCAAAGGTTACAAAAACCAGAACATGCAGCTCTTGCATCGCATGTGCCCCCTGGACAAAGGGCTAATACCAGGGACCCTTCTTGTAGCACACAAAACCTGGAAATCCGTGAAGTGTTTTCTCTGGCGGTTACAGATCAACCTCAAAGAATTGTGGGAGGAAGTGCAGCGCAGAAGCATTGCTCTGTGGAAGGCAGCTGTCTGTCCATCGCGATGGAAACCGGAGATGTGGATGATGAATATGCTAGAGAAGAAGAGCTAGCATCCATGGGCGCACAAATACAAAGCTATTCAAGATACTGTGAAAGCAGCAGTTCTGTTCGAGTAGAGAACCAAAGTGCAGCCTTGTCTGGGCCTGGAAGAAATGTGAGCTGTGGTTCACAGATGGTGAATGCCAGGGACGTGCCTGACAATATTCTCTACCATAACAGAGACTACCACTTGCCTGCACGGACCTCATTACATACAACATCCAGTACATTATATAACAGTGCTAATCCGTCAAGAAGTACCTTTTCTCCTCATTTTACATCTTCAAGTCAACTGAGGCTGTCACAAAACCAAAATAATTACCAGGTAATCTGTCAATTTATCTGTCTTCAAAACTTGAAGACAAGGTTGTAGATAAGTACTGTTTTCTTTAAAATTTGGTATCTGGTAAGTGATAGGTTCACCTTTCTGCAGGCTGTGCTCTATTTACGTCTTTCGGTGGAGGTAATTTCTTCTTAAACAAAGGTGCAGGTAGGGCTATAGTATGGCACCACTCTTATCTGTATAGCTAAGCCTGGGGCTGTGATGGGTAGCTGTATATTAAAGATCAGTGTATATTAAAGATTCAGTAGATAAACTTTGTAGGTATGAGGCGATCATACCTACAACTGCTGATGCTTTCTAAAGCCTGTGTCGCAGCTATACCCTTGTTTGTTCCTCTGTAGACATACTTCGCATGTAGCACAGGGCAGAACATGGGATCATGCTGTCATTTGTGTGCTGTACAGTTGCTTGCCCTTATTAATGTCAGCTTGGATTAGCTCTTCCATCAGCACTGCCTGTACCCCCTGTGCAGTTGCCAATCTCTTGGACCCGTTTTCTCTTGGGGATTAGGATCTCCTGTAAGCTAGTTAAGATGATGGGAGGCACTACGTGAGCAACTCTTCCTCTCCTGCAACATCTAATTCAAAATTGGTTTTACATTCAATCCCATTATTTCCTTATCTTGTAAGAGTGTCCCTTCAGTGATACAGAGAGGAGAAAAGTAAATGCAGATAATTGAAGAACTAAAAGATGTTCAGAAGAAGCTACAACAGTGACACACGTTTTTATTTTTTATTATAACTAGAGGAGAGATAGTTGTGCAGCAAACATCCAAATTGATCTTTTTTCAGGGACTTTTATGCCATGTGGCATGACATAGTCTAGAGACACTGAGATGAAAATCTTAAGACTGACAGGATGTGATAGTCTGTGTTATCTTTGTGCATTTGCCTCTTACTACCGTTTTAATTTATCCTGAATGTGAACCATGTAAACAATACACTTTTACTAGTATAGGGAACATATAGGAAACAATCCTTTATTTTTTTTGTCTGACTTGTTCCTATCTCATGTAAGGATTTGAAAGAAAGCTTTTGAGTCCAAGTAACTACCACTTTTCACCAGAATTTTTGCTTTTTTGGTAAACATGAGATTTGAGGAGCATATATACTCTGGAGCAGATTCTGTGAAGTAGATGGGACATCTGCAATTCTTATTTATCACCTTTTCTAAGCTGAGCACTTTAGATGAACCATTCTTTCCCGTTCTCCCTTCTCTCAGTCTGCCAGTATTTGCTATTACTGCTCTTACTTGAGTTATAAAATTCATTAAACGCTGTTTACTTTTGACATACTAGTTTCGTAGAAGAGGAAAAGCTGTAAATGTGTACATCTTTCTTCAATAAAGGGCTGGTAAAGCTGCAATAGGGCATACGATAGAATTAAGGAAATTTTTCTAAAGTTTCATGAAGTGAAATATATTATTGATACCTCCATCTATGTGCTCTTGGTACTTTATTTTACTCTTGAAAAAGCATCAGTAAGACTTAGTTCTTACTACTTTTTTTAATTTTTAATGGAATTTGAAATAAGTTTGATTTGGGATATTTTGGGGGTAGGGACAAAGTCTTTTTAAACAGCTAAAATGGTTCATGGTAGGTGAAATTTTATCATGTGGCCTGTTATGGATCAGAACAAGGAGATTTCTGTAACTTCATTTTTTGGGTTGTTTTTATGTTTTTTTCTCCTGTTGTAATGACATACCTGTTTTTTTTCGATAAGTTAGGAACTCATCTGTACCCCTTTGACTTCCATGCCTGTCTCTAAGAGACCCTGTTCTGTGGGTTTGGGAATGCACCTTGGATTGAGGGAGCTCTCGTTTCCCATGGTATCCCTTGCCCTTCCACAATTTTAAACCTTGGAAAAACTGGACAACTTGCTATTAATTCACTTATTGCTGTGAGCATTCATGCTATGAACCTCTGAGATGACACTCTTCAGTATTAGAGAATTTATAAGGGAAGGCAGAAGCTGTGGGGTCAGGGCATATGGTATCATGGCTCTGATGAAGCTACAGAGGAATAGTGTCCTACAGCCTGGCCAGATCCCACAGTACCTTGAAGAAATGATGGTGCCAGTTTCTCCGGATCACTGTGTTCCTTGCTTAGAGTTTTTAGCACGTTCCTGAACAAAGCAAAAGTAAGTCCTATATCTTAAGAGGTGTTACTATATGACAGTGACACTTCCAACAGTCACTTACCATGTTGACAAGAAAACTTCACCTACTGCCTTCAAAGTCATATGTAGCAAATAGTGTACCCTGCTAGGCTGATAATGTATTTTGTTGAAATCATCAGTTCTGCACTACTTTAACCCCCTTCTCCAAGTCCTTCCCTTAATTTTAAGTCTAGTATGACTGCTGTTTCTTATAGACATTCTCCTTATAGCTTAATAATCCCCTTACAGTTTAATAATTTTTATACATAAAATTTTCAGAGACATAGATTTTGTAACAGATAGACTTATTAAGGATTACACTTTTGTATGTAGTCAGTTCCTGTTAATTTTATTGCCTGTGTTAAGCCAATTTATCCATCAGCGTAGGAATGGAAATCCTTAAAACTAGGGAAATCATCCTAAATTTTAAAATAGATTAAACCTGAGCTACATGATTATTGGAGTAGTTAAACATCCAAGCAGATGCTTCTTCAAAGTCAGGACAGTGTGATTTGTGTTTTGATGAAGTAATTACTGTCGTACATTGGTGTGGTATCTAATGAGCAATTAGTTATAGCTTCCTTACTGGTTCAATTAATCAAATTCATGTTAGTGTAACTTAAGAGTAAATTTAATAAAGTGATCAATTTTAATGCCTGAGCAGTTTCAGTAAACAAATTGTTCAACCTACTTAGTTCTCTTAGTCTGGCTTTAAGCATATTGACCTAGAGAGGCTATTCTTGCTGGTCCTCAAGGCTGAATTGTGATTTAGTCTTGGTTTCCTCCCCCCAACCCTAAGGGATAAAAATACTGTTGAAAGTATGTGTATTTTTAATTACTTTGTTATACACACTGAAGCACAGTTAGCTAATTTAGCCCTGTTTTCTTCAAGGAAAAATCCTAAACCTTGTGGCCAGTATGTCAGAATAGGGTATAGATATATTATATACTTACTTATTTTTAAGATTCACTTTAAGGATCCTGCTTTATCTGAATGAGCTACAAGTTTGCCTTATTTAAGGAAATAGGACTTGTTATTTTTTTTTGGTTTTTTAATGTGTCAAAGTGATTTGTTTACTTCTGTAGAGATTTTTGAAGACAAAAGGAGGACTTGCTAGCTTTGGGCAACGCAGCTTTTTGCTGGGGCCAGCAACACGGTCTTCTCTGAAGAGACTTGAACAAAGCATTTCCTGACACTCGTTCTTGTAGCAGAAACGGAGTTACCTTTGTCACAGAAGTTGCCTATGCTTTATTTCTGTGGTGAAGTAATTCCAGCTGCAGGAATACGGGGAGCCTATGGGGCTGTGGAGGGGACAGCAGCTGTGAGCAGGCTGCAGAAACACTGCATGTGGCCTCAAGTAAAGCTGGGGCACACAGGAACCTGGACTGGGTTGGGGCTCTTGGGTTGTTCCAGTGCACTATATCTGGGACAGTGAATGAGCAGGTGAATTGGGAAAAGATCATGTAGGGGCCTCATATAGTGTAACCACTTTAATTAAGGTACAGCATTGGCAATGCACAAGTGTTGCAGTACCTTTGAACTGTCTCTAGCATCTGGCAGAGGTGCTGATTCTGAGACAGAATACAGGAAGCTTCCTGAGAGAAGCATTTCAAGTTGTCACTTTTGCAACTCATGGTAGCTGTTCCAGTTGGACGAGGACTGGAGTTACACCTGTGGATGCAGGATTACTATCCATCTCACTCAAAAAATACACCCCTCCAAAAAACTCCCAACTCTTGTGCCTTTTTTATAGAGCCAGTTTAGGATACTCCCATGCATGTTGTCTTTCAAGAATTTGTATCGAGATAACCTTGGTTGTATTTGGCATCATACCTGTCAGAACTTGTGTGTGTGTCTTCCAAGTAACCATTAATACTCTGCCAGACTGATTGCTTTATTCACATAGAAAGGCACTTTTTTCTGTAGCCCTGCTTTAAATTTGTGAAGAGAAACCATCTGGGTGGATACCAAGGGCACATTTATAGCAGATTCTGTGGTGTGATGCTGTTGTGTGGCATATGGAATTGTAATAGATGTAACTTGTTTATACAGGATTTCTAAAATGTGTGTGTGCAACTAAGAAATTAGTGGTTTAGACACAGAAGCTGGTGTAGACTTGCCCTTAGGAGGGGAGAGTGTTCGTTTCTAGCTGCCCTCAACCCGCCTTGTGCTGTCATGAGAAAGTGTCTGACCTTGGGTAACCTCCAAGCGCTTCCAGTTAAAAGGTTGAAAAATAAAAGTATCTTCTGTGCTTGTACAGGAGACAAACTGTACTAGGTACTCTATATTTGATTATGCTCATGTTGCAAGATTCATTAGTAAAGCGCTTCCCAAATACAAAATCTATTAGCGTAGTTTGATAGTCAGCAGAATTGCGTAGATTTTTCTTCCTCACATATGTAGTGCATATAATGACCTGAGATTAATCAATCTCATGAGAGCTATGTTTAGTCTCTGAAGAATTGCTTGTCTGCAGCAGAAGATGAACACGGAATCCTAAATAAGCCTAAAATATTCCAGGCTATGACACGTTTCAGGTGGCCAGGGAAAAAAGTCCAAGATTATTATTTAATAAAGTCTGACCTCTGGATGGAGAATGATAGAAAAGCAATGGGAATCAAAGCAGCTAACCTTTGCCTTCATACCCCCTCCCCTTCCTTCTCCAGCCTGATCTGCCTAGTTTTTCTGCTAATATGCAAATCCTTAATATCTGACATTGAAATAGTTCAGTTACTAACGTGATAGTATTTTGTTCTGAAAGTTTAACTGATGTAATTGAAAAATTATGTGATGGCAGTTCTGTCAGACGTTGGGCACTTGTCTAACTCCAGTCTGCTTAATCTTACTGGTTTTGTGACATTGAAAATGAAAACTGGTGTTCTGAATTACAGGTTTTGAGGTAGCAGAAGTACAGAAACACTCGAGTTGCCACTGTATTATCTTACCCTCACCCCAAGAAACAGTGTTTTGTTTTTAGTCTTGCAACAGTAAGGCTGAGTGTGACTGTTTTGCTTTTAAATCTTAGCCTTTGTTAAAGACATTCTTAGCAGAATTGAATGCACAATATTGAAGTATTGTGAAAGCTGCTCAGTATTATCTGTCATGGCATCCTAAGATGATGTTGTTCTGTTTCCCATTTCCCCTCTGCAGATTTCAGGAAACCTTACTGTGCCTTGGATTACAGGTTGTTCCAGAAAAAGAGCAGTAAGTATGTTTCCATCTAAGTATCTAATGTGTCAAGTAAAAGAATGAAAAGTTTATCTAAATGTATTTTTTAAAATGTCAGTTCTGTTTGTGTGGTGTGGGGTTTTTCGTTTTGTTTTTGTGTTTTCCCCTTTATACTTTGACTAATACATACATTACCTATAGACACAATGCTTGTGTTACCATAAAGTTGATGGATATCTTTAAAAGCAGGCTGAGGTCATAATCCGAAGTCAAGTATATGAGTTGTGCTATTAGCTGAAATATAACATTTGAATTGATAAGGACTAAGAGTTTAGAGCTCAGAATACGTTGTTTTATCATGAAAGTGAAATGGTTATTAATTGAGAGACAACTGAATGCTTAAGACGATAACTCCCTCTTCAGCTGCTCTGTACATGCACAGAATTAGTCCATGCTATCTGTAGTAACTTTCTAAAATCTAATTTTATCCACCTGTTTGTCACTTTACATTAGGCAGAATCAGCCAGGTTGGTGTCCTCAATTCACAAATGACTCCAAAGCATAACACAAGGTATGAAACTGCTTTTGTCAGGAAAGTACCTCCATCCGAATCTTTCCTTTGGTTCCTGTACAGCATTTCCATTCAAGAGTAGTCTGCTCGCTTCTCTGAAGAACATGTTGTGTCTGCTGGCTTACCAGAAAAATGCACCCTAAACCTGCGGGTGGGATGGTACAACTAAGCTTTCAAGAGGCTGTTACATATTAGCCCAGCTGTATCAGAGGCAGTGGCTGGGAAGATGGCTGTCATGATAACCAAATTATCCCATCAAACCCCCCAAACCGTTGAGCTGTCAATGTCATCTGTGCTGCTTTGGCAAGGATGTCTAGGTAGTGGAAGAACCTTCCCTTGCCTTCTCCCTGCAGTACCCAGTACTTTTTTTCAGGGCTTTTTAGGTTTTTTAGCTCTTCTGTTTAGTCTTCAAAAGGTGTGAGTTCAGTAGTGTTTTCTGTATAACTAGGAAACAAAGGACCATCACATTCATTGTGGGTTTTTTTCCTCAGACTGTTGCTAGGTCTCAACTTTTGTACTAACTTCTAGTTTTGGCAGACTTTGGTAGTATCACTTATTTCTGTTTATACAGAGAGTACTTTATAAGAGCTGGTTCCAGAGGAACCAGTGCTTTTATAAAAGTCCTGTTGTTGCTCATTCCATATTTTTTATTTTTTTTTTATTTTTCCCCTAAATCCTAGTTCTCTTGAGTAGGCTTTTTAAAATGCAGCCCTTTTCTGGAAGTCACCTTCACTCTATCACTTAATGACCTTTTAAAACGGCAAGCAGCTGGTAAGTGTCCTAGACTACAGTTTCACTTTGAGCTGATTTGCACATAGCTGTTGAAAGGGGGAGGTTTTTTCCCCCCCTCTCCCTACTCTGCACTGCCACCCCATCCCTAGCACTGGCGCTAGTATTGAATTGCAAGGTAATCCAGGTCAGGCGTCTGACCTGTCAGATACATATTCTTCTGCTGAGTTTGTGTTCCTGCTGTCTCTAGTGGGTTGTGAATGTAGGGATCAGATGAGGGCCAGAGCCAGCTAAAAGTGGGCAGCAGGAGCACGTGGCTGGGAGCAATCAAGAGAGTGGGGCATGATACTGTGGCCTGCTTTCCAGCACTGGGTAGGCTCTTGAGTCATGGTGGCCACGCTAGATATTCGACACAGTAAGTTTAAAACCTTCAGGGATGTGGAAATGCCTGTTTATTAAGGACGGTTGTTAGGGAATTCTTTTTCCTTAGACCTTTACTCCTTTATCTTTTTAAATCAAGAAAATGCATAAAACCCGTTGGTTAATACAGTCCAGTTTGATGCACCTGTTTCCGGATTTGTGGATGCACTTTCTCAAATTGGAATTTAAGCCTTCTTAAGACGACAAGATCAGGAGCTGGCATTCTAAAACAGCTGTATATGCACAGGTGTAAGACAACAAAAAGAGTGAAAAAACTCCTACTTCCTAGGAAACTTCAGTTTCAAATGTGAAATTCTTTTGAAGAAAGAGCGTGAGGGAACAGAAATAGAATGGATAGAGTTGTAAAACTGCGATTATAGCAATTACTGCCATTCAAACAGTAAAAAGGCTAATCTGTATTTTGTTGAAAATGGAGAAGAGCGTCTTTTAGATGCTCTGAATTTTTAATCTTTTGCCTTGATGTTTTGTTTCCCTTGCCCTGTCCTTCAACTGCATAAAGAAATAAAAACTGTGCAGTTCTGCGAAAACTCTTTCTAGTCTGCTCAGCTATGCTGTAAGATGACGTAATCCTGACTCTTATTGAATATTAGTCTAGAAATATCACCCTCTGTTATTCATGAGACTGTCTTTGGAAATCAGAGTTCTGTATTCTGTCACGGTACACGTGCAATGCATTGGCCTTTACAAGTGCATTGATTTTTGGTTTTTCATGGGGTGGTGGAAGGATAACAAGGATTCAAAAATAGCAATGAAGATACTGGTTAAAGAGAATTAAAAGGGGGAAAATATCTTCACTTTTGTCCTTACATTTAAGTCTTGAGTGTACTAACTGTGCTTAAGTCATGAGTCATCTGATGTCTTAGCAGAATGATTAGTATTTGTGGTAGATCCCTGGTAAGCTAACTATGAAAAACATTTGGCACGTAGGTGTTGATTCTAGGTAAGCTGTGCCTGGCTTCGTTGTGAAGTTTTATTTTGGGGGGAGATTGGGGGTTTGGTTTTGTTGTCTTTTTTTTTTTTTTTTTTTTTTTTAGTTTCTAATTAGAAGTAGTCCTAGTGGTCTTGATATCAAATCTGAAACATAAAGTCATTAAGATAACAGATTAAGGTCTTACAATTATTTCTGCCCATCACTGTTCAGAAGCAGGCATAGTAAATCACATGATATGTAGCTTGTGTATTTTGGATGGGATTTGATTTTAAGTTGTCTTTCATGTTAATGTTTGGGCTAGTTCATGTGAGGTTTCAAGGGAACACTGCCCTCAGTGGAGAAACTGACAGGGAAGCTGGTCTTGTATTTTCCTCCTTCCTGGAGCAACACTGCATTGCATTGAGGGCTTTGATGCCTTCCCGAGTAGCGTACTTCTGCACTTGGGTGGGACCTCTGCTGTAGGTGGGTTTAGCTGAATCTGCCTGGAGCTTCAGCTTGAGGTCTCTGGCCTCTCAGTCTGCTATGTGTATTTTGGGAAAAAATACCTGAAATAAGTGGAGGATTCCTGTGCTAGATTTTGATTTTTAAATTGTTGTTTCAACATTGCCTATTTTACTAAAATTCTGGAGATAGCGGCATTGAAGTGTTCCCCTCAGAGTCCTGCCTGTTACAGAGTACAGTAGACACACTTTGAATCTGGTAAAGGAGCTGGTGTAACTCCAGGCTGGTGTGAGACCTGCCACCAGTTGTACTGGCATGTCTGTGGGTGTGGGGAAGACAGCTGGATTGTGTGGAGGAGACTAGGTGAGGGAGATACATCAGTATGACTACTAAAGAAAATACGTTGTTGGACTGAGATCTTACATAAAACTGTCTACTGTGACAGTAAGCTTACATACACTGGAGAAAAAGATGTTTAGAGCCACTTTTAAAGTAAAATGAGCACCTATAGGGATTAAAACTACCTTTTGTTTTAAAACTATACCAATATTAGCTTGTGAAGTTCTCTTCGTCTGTTTGCATTCCTTTCCTCTCCTAGAAGGGCAGAAGGAAGAAAACTGTATTTTAGTCAAGTTGGTGAGAGCATGTCTGAGTAAGATAGTCAACAGTCTTCAGCAGGAGAGACTTACAAGCCAACCTGAAGATCTCCACAGGATTGAATTGTGAATACTGTCCTTATTGATACCTTTTCTTCCATGTCATTTGGATAACTAGTTAATGGTTTTCCTCCTGTGAAATATTTCACCACGTATCCCAAGGTACTTGACTTTGTTAATGTTTACACTAGATGATAATAACACGCATAACATGTCATAACCTTCTTGCTGTGAACAGCAGCTCTTGCTACTCCCAACAGCAATCCTTCAGTTCATGCAAAGGGAAGGCAAGTCTTACCATGGTTTCAGACCAAATACATCTTTTGATGCATGCTGCACCTGAGTTCCACACATCACCTAGGCTTATTGTATGCTGTGTTCCTGCAGGCTGGAAGGAGTGTCATATCTGGCCAGGAACTGGAAAAGCAGGCTTTCTAGTCAAGTATGAGGAAAACATTAATAGATTAAGTAAGAATCATGGTAATTACTGTTTAAAACTCAGTTTACTTTGAGGCTGAATGTTCATTATTTAACAAACTAGTTCAAAAATCTCAAGAAGAAGGGCAAGTTGTCAGTTTGTGTGGATTGGAAGTTAGTTTTGGAAATTATGGAGTGAGATGACGAGTTTAGAGCGTAATTAGTCTGTTGCACTGATAGCTCTTTTTCTTTTTTCCCTTTTTTTGTCATCTTAGCTGTGTTCGGTTCAGAAGCACATATTAACAGAATATACGTAATTTTGTCTCAGTGTTGAAGCAGTTACAGGTCTTTTCAAGCTGTGGTACTATGAAATATTTATCAGTCCTTCTATCAGAGCAAACTTCAAGCTTACCGAACCATTGGGAAAAGATGCAAAAAGTCTCTTCCAGAAATCTAACCATTTTTGCACTAGTAGTATGTTAGCAGTCATAGTTTAAGGGTGCCTTCAGATGCCATTTGGCTTGCAGTCCGTTTCCAGACACCTTTTTGCCTGAAGGCTGTGTGGCTTGCTACTCTATCTTCTGCCCTATTAATTAAGCTGGTAGTAGCAACTCACACCTTGTTTTGGTAGGGGCCCTCAGGTACATTTCTTCATCCTAAGAAGATTGAAGGTATCTTGTGATGGGTAGTTACCTGCTCATGTGATGAGAAGGGAACTGTCAAGACTTGGGGAAAGGCAATGTCTAGAAATCAGCTCTCTGAATTGCTCTTGTAGTTATGGCCGCCCGCTGCCTTTTTTTCCTGGGGAGAATCATGCATGGCCTGGGAGCCTGTAGGGCTCTACTGGGTGGAAATGCATGCAGTGTGCCCGTCTGCAGAAAGTATGGTTCTTTCAAAGATGCTTCTGATTGCACTGTTCTGCATGAGGAACATATGATGTGTACGAGCATCAGTGTCCAAGCCAAAGCAGCAGAGTTGGTTCTGTAGCAGGAGACTGGGTATCACTGAAGTGGGGGACAGCTTTTTAATAGTTGTGAAACCTGAACTTAAAACCTCAAACTGAAGGAACATGTAATCTGGCATAGCTTTAATAAGGTTAAATATGCTGGTAGTGTTAAGGGAAAATACAGACCTTCAGAATTTGTGTATGGAAAATGAAATCAAGAAATAATAAACTGAAGAGTAAGAATAAAATTAAATGGTGCAGATGGGAAAAGGGGAACATATGAGAATGATTGATTCAGAAATAACTTATTATGTATGTATCTTGAGATACGAATTGATAATCCTTAAAAAAAAAATCAATTGGACGTTAAGTAATACAAAGTTCAGAGCTGAATACTGGCATCATTAGAAATGGGGAACAAAACAAAATAACACTACACTTGTATAAAAGAATCTAGGATTTGTTCATACCTTCAATGCTGTGTGCACTCCTGATCTTCCCATTCCTTCCAAAATAAAACAGAGAAGCCGTGACAGTGATTTAAGGGACAGAACAGCCATATAGTGAACGACCAAATGGGCTATATCTCTTCAGACCTGGAAAGAAATGACTGGGAGGGAGTGGAGGAGTGTGATGGAGAGCTTTAAAAATATGAAAAGTGTGGAGAAACAAATTTGTTCCAGTATAAGAGTGGGTATCTAATGAAGCTAGCCTTATATGGGCTCAAAAGGAGATTGGATGTTTTTATTTAGAGTAACTTAAAGTAAGAAGTGCCTCTAATTTATACTGGGGTTACTAGAGAGTATAGGAACTAAGTAGCACTGTTTGTCCTATTCTACTTTTTACTAAACTTTAAAGAACCTTTAAAATGTACAAAATAAATACTACTCTCTGAGATTTCTTGCTGTTTCTCCATTATAGAGTTTCTGAGAGGTAGTGACTAAAATTTGTTGCGTGAGGTTTGTTTGCTATAAATAACCATTACTTTAGAGCATTTCATCACAGAGTATCAGAACTGAACTGTTGATTTAGTATGATTTCACTGCAATTTAAATAAACATAACTGTAACTTTTGTTAACAACATACAGTGCTCAGGTACTGCATAAATGCAGTAGTTACTATATTTATATTAAATCTCTAGTTCTTTCATTTTTAAATATTTCTTTTATTAATAATCTGAAGATTGTTTATAGCTTTTGTGGCCTGAAACATTTTCAACTGATGCATAAAAACTGATTAAAAAAGCAGGCTCTAATAAAAGGCAGGGTAAGGACACTCCACTGCAATGCAATTATTCATACCAATTATAGACAGTGGATTTGCACCACAAATATTGCATGCACAGTGGGTAGTATGAGGAGCTCGGCAAAGTGCCAGGAATGTCTATAATAAACTGGGTCATCTCTTATAAGAATGTTGTTATTACACTTGAGAGGTCAGGGGATAAGCAGGGTTTAACCCTGCGCTCGGCAGAACTGCTGATTCAATTTGCTCACAAGGATTGCTTTTCATTGTGAGTTGATAGGCTATTTTCTACTGGAAGAAGCTTCTCGCTGCTTTTCAGACTGTGGACAACAGAACTGGTAAATGTAAAGCATTCAGCAAATAGTTAACACTGCTGAGGATAAAGCCGAGCCTCAAATCAGCAAGCAAGGGATCTGAAGAGAGGAAATGAGAGTTGTATTCATAACAGTTGTCATAATGAAGTAAAAATATGAACTGAATTACTGGCTTGTCTTCAGCTATGGAAAGTATTGTGCCAAATATGACGCTTTTCAGTATTATCTTTTGATACTTTTTTCCTGTGCTAACTGGTGCATAACCAGCAATGTAATGATATTTGTAGGGCTCTGGGGTTTTTCTCTTGTTTCCTCAGTTTCTCTGATGATACTAAGCGTGAGGAAGTTATTAACTAAATTGATGGAAGTGTAGCTATATGTTCGATGTAGAAATTCTACCTCTTACTTTCTCGCAGATGTAACTGACTTTTGTAAAAGCATTATATCATTTTTGAGTCACTTATAATGCAGGAGTCAAATTTATAATCTTTGTCGAGGGGATGATCCTGAAATTGAATGTGGTTTGTGATTTCCCCTAAGAAATTCATGAAAAGGCATATGGCACCATCAGTTACACAAAGGTGAGTTAGTCTGGATCTAAGCTTTGTACAAGCTGAAGTGTTACCTACATCCAGTGAGTGTAAGGGCTGGCACTGATCCCGATGCAAAGGTGCAGCGGGAGCGGAGAAAGTGAACGGGCTCCCTTTGCCCTCTCTGAGTTGGCATGAAGGAGCTCACACTTATGGTGCACAGGCAGATCGCTCCTGCGGGTCACTTAATACACGGTGACCTGCTACCCTCTGAGCAGCTCCTTTGTAAATCACAGCCCTTGAATGTCGAGAATCTTTTTGGGGGGACACTGGTAAAATTTCAAGACCAGCAACCTGATAGACTCTGTCTTTCATTGCTGCAAAGACCAACCAGCTGCATTGCACTCATCACCTATGCTGCCAAAGTGTGCCTTTCTGAAGACAGTACTTCTAGCTTTTCAGAGACTCAATTCCTGCCTGCTTGGCTGTATTTAGTAGGTTACTCAGTGCTGACCTTGTTGGAAAAAATGGCAAAAATGAGATACAGACTCCAAAATAGAGGAGTTCAAGTGGAACAAGAATACGCTGAGTTTACTAGGGTGGGTTGAACCAGGCATCACAGTAAGGCTGCCCCCTTACTTACTGCTCAGGGGGACCTGACTTTTCATATCATCTTATTTACACACACTTTTTTTCCTCCTCAGTTTTGTTCCTGTTTTCTGGACTCTTTCACGTGGTGTATGTTGTGGGGTTTTTGTTTTTTCTTTCATAGCAGTTGACTGGAAAAACTTGTCCATTTCCTTCTCTGACATGCAGTTGGTGTCAGCGTGATTCTGACTCTCCAACTGTGGTCTTGTAGCAAAATTATATAGCAGCTGTGAGGTGAAAACTATTGGATAGTGTTTCATCTAATAGGAATTTTATTAAAACGTTTGTAGTAGATCAGAGGAATTCAATATACATCAACTTAAAATGGAAAAGATATAACACTGCTTTGTTAAGTAAAATTTTTGAAAGCCGGACAGTTTTGTTGCACGCTGCCTTCTCCACTTAAAATCTCTGTATTCAGTAAGTAAAAGCTGAGCAGCCTCTGCACCCTTCCTGCGGTGCCATCCCTTTGGTAACTCTGTAGTCAGTTATTGTGAGTCTTTTGTCTAACGTGGGATCCATTTGCATATCGCAAATAGACAGCTTTTCTATTAGCGGGTTTTCTTGCCCTGTACTCTTTCAGTAGAAGGAGCATTTTCTTAGATAACTGGAAATTTATTTGGCAAGCAGAAAATATCTGAACTTACTCCAGCATCAGCTGTACTTTCTTTGGTTTTTGTTCTCATTTGGCCATTGCAACAAACTAGGTGAGAGAAGACAACACTAACAGGGGCTGCTCCCTTACAGATGAAGTAATATTAGGCAGATTGCCTTTTGCTTTTCTCACTTCACCCCTCTGCTGGAGAGAGGGAATTTCCACAGCATCTTCCAGGGGGTATCTTTAAGCTATGCATATTATATATGAAGAAACTTTCTATTTTATTTTCCTGGTAAGTGCAGACGGCAGTAAGGTGTGCGAGTGGTGGATTGTTGCAGCAGTGTTGTCAGCGTGAACTCTCCAGAACCAACAGTGAATTACTTAGTGATTTATGTTTAAAAACACTCGGTATGCTTTAGAAGGTGAAGTTGCCCTGAGCTACCCATGTGTTCAGGAAAGCAGGATAGGCCAGAGTGGCTTGTTCCTCCATGTAGTCTGAGTGTTGCTGCCACACTCTTTCTGCCTTCCCTCTCTTCAGTGCTTGGCTGCCTCCCTGACTGCAGAACAAGAAAGAGCTCTTCCCATCACTTTCAGAAGTTACAATCCATTTTTCCAACAGCTATAAAAGGAGATACGGCTGCAGTGATTCGGGAGATAACTGTACTTTTGTTCTTTGAAAATGGCTTGTAGGTAGGAGGAGCTCAGGTCAGGCGTGCAGGAAAGCCTGCATCTGCTACGGGTGAATGGGCATCAGGGATTTAGCTTTGGTCAGCAGGGTGCTCAGGAGGTGAAGGCCACTTACTGCACTTTGCTGCTTATCCTAGAGCAGCCTCGAAACATGCCAACTGGATTCCTTTTAGATTAAAATAGACTGCAGTGTGCGGTCTGGGAGTGTGTCTCCTGGGCTGCGGCCGCTGGTAAGTGCTTGGTGTGCAGGAGCCGAGGAGCGTGGTGAGCCCACTACCTGCCTCCTGCTGCAGAGGAGCTCCTGGGGTCCTGTGATCCCTGCTAATGGGTGGGCAGGATGAAAACAGCTTCTCTAATTCTGTACTTGAATGTATGAAACAATAGCCAAGAAAGTACCTGAGTGTCTGGTAGCAGTTAATAATGGAACACATTTGGCTATAATTATTGTGGGGTTTTTTTACTGGACCACCTGGGATTATTTTAAGGAGACAAGGTTTTGATACCACTATTTTATATTTATGTATTAAGGAGACTCAAGTGCTTCTAACATTTTGAGAAATAGTAATTTTTAAAAGAAGAAAACTGCAAGGATTACCATATTCTGAAGGTTAGCAAAAATTAAAGTTGATAACTGTACAAGATTGTAAAATTATTCTAGTTCTGTGAAATTTTTCTACTCCATTTTAAATTTATTTAATTCTAATTTTTAACAGTTTTTAAATGAGCAGACCAGATTTCGGATATTGAAATCATAATTCTGTCTTACAAAATTCAGCTGTTGAAATAATGACAAATTTGGCACATGTGGCTACAATTTACTAGTGCAGATTTTATTGTTGCGTTTATGTACTCCTAATAGCAGGAGAAATGGCAAACATGGGTGGTATAAAGAAACGGTAGTTTTTAGTTAAAATTCCGGGCTAAAAACTTTTGATAAAGCTTGTAAGTTCTGCTAGCGAATGATACTGTGTGCCCACAACAGTTCAAGAAGTGGTAGGATGTCTAGGATTTATTTCTCAGTGATACTCCTTATATCAGTAATCCACTATCACATATTTTGATAAATATACACAAAGAGTTAGGGAACTCGCAAATAAACAGTGGAACCAATTTAAACTCTGAAGCTTACCAAATAAACATTAAAGTATTCCCTTTAGGAACTTGGAATCCTTTGAATTATGCATGTATTGTAGTTTGCAGTAAGATAAAAGAACTTTGGGTGGGGGAGGGTGAGAAACTTGAAAAGCCTTAAGGGGTAATTTGCATAAATTGGGTGGAGAGAGTAAACAGCACAAGGGGAAAACAGTTATTTTCAGTAAGGCCTTACAGAATGAGATAAAACAAATTAAAAAAATCAGGTGGAGTTGAAACAAAGCTGAAGTGCTTTTAAACTTGCGTTAGCACTGCCATTGCCTTTAAAGCAAATCCCAGGGAACTCTGTACTGTCCTGGATTAAAAAACAAACAAACAAACAAAAAAATTCTTAAGGGAGAGTTAAAAGAGAAGAGAAGCCATAGAGACAGTATAACGTGTGTCTTACTGTATGCAAGACCTCTGGAAATTAAACGAACAGCATAAGCGGAATTTTTTTTTCACCTAACGGTATTTTTTTTTATCTTACAGTTACAGGACCGCACACAATTTAGTGACCGAGATTTAGCTACCCTAAAGAAATACTGGGACAATGGTATGACCAGCCTGGGCTCAGTCTGCAGAGAGAAAATTGAAGCTGTGGCTGCAGAATTAAATGTTGACTGTGAAATAGTGCGGGTAAGAAATCTAGAGTCTTCCCCTGTCTTGTCGCAGAAGCAAAAATAGGACAGATGAAAGCCTTTAAAAATTTCATGAGGAAGCTTGAAATAGATTTCACGTATTACATAATGAATGACCGTGTTGGGAAGTGCTCACTTGCTCTTTCTACAGTCTATATATAGAAAAAATGCCCTCAGGTAAGAGTCTTATTGATCAGCAGCAGGAGTAGCAGTACGAGCCGTTTGACATTCTCTTTAGACTTGAGTAAGATTTTAAATAAAAGTGTTACATTTTTTAGGGATATCCTAGAAGACTGAAAAACACTATTTATATTGCTATTAAGAAACAAAAAAGCCTTTCTAAAGATACAGGGAAAATGTTTCTCATTAATGCTTATAGGAAAAAAATAATTGTAAACTTATGAAAGAAAATGCTCAAAAATAGGAAAAAAATATTTTACGAGACTATTCTGAAGCCAGGTTGAGATGTGACAGAGGATGAAGGGTACTGTGAGGAATTCTGGGTCACTTCAATCTGATAGTCCGTACAGATGTCGTTGAGGAAGGATTGCTTTAGAAAGTACAGGTTTGGTGTGGATAACCTGATTCCTGAGAACCACTCCCCATCATCTGTTCCAGAGGCTGGGAAGTTTGGCACAGCATCAGTTGTTGCCACTGTGTTCCCAATTACCAGACCTACATCATCACTCTGAAACTGTGGGTGTCTCATTCGCTCAGAGTGTTTCCATTCTTCAGAAAATAGTCAGACTGTCTTTGCAGTCAGTACAAAAACATGATTAGAGTCGTTCTTTCCCTCATAACAGGCATGACAATTATAACTAGTCCTTTCAGCCTTCATCCTTTTTTTCCACCTCTTTCTTACAATTCTGACGTTGCTGCAACAGTGGAACTAGGAGCCCTTATTTGAAACTCTTCTTTCGTGAAGATCTCTCTTGGGTTGGTATATCAAAATGGTACCAAGGCTGCTTTCAGTATTGAACACTAATTTGGTTATTTGCTTGTTTTGCTGAGCACATGTGAATTATAAAAAATAAATTGTGCTTTTGGAGGCTGAAAAGAATTATTTTTCTCTGTAGAGAATAAAGCTGCTCTATATTTTCCTACTCTTCAGTTTGCTTTCTGAAAGGTCAAGCTGTTCCCATTGACAGCGTCTCAAAATGGAGTCCTGTGTGTGAAATACCTTATTCACAGGACAGTAAGACTGACACTTGTGCTTTGCCTCCCTTACTTCGTTCCCTTAAGAACATCCTTCTTGGCACGCACAGGGTGACAGTATGAAGTTCTGTACATGTCTTTCAATAGCATCTGCTGGAAATGCTTTTGTCTTCAGGGCAGATGTACTAGGCTCAGATCAACTCACTAAGACTCTCTGGCATAACCTATTTTGGAACATGCACATGTGAATGAACAAAAAGATTTCTTTTATTCATAGTAACTGGTGGCGTTACCAGTATCTGTCTTACCTCTGCCTCTGGTTCCTCTATTGGCAGACCTGAGAACTCTAGCAAGAATTAGGTGGAGGTTGGTCCTGCACCATGCAGAATTTTTTTTTCTTTGTTTGTAAGGGTTGAATTAGTGCTACAAGACCTGTGTGATCTTCAGTGATTACTCTTGTCCTTTCTCTAAGGCACATTGTGTGTGTCCCAGCTGTAGGACAGGTATTTTCCATCATGTCCTCTAGAGGATCTGTCCTAAGTTTGTTTTGGGATCTATATAGGCACATCGTATTGTGCCCCTCTCCTTACCTGCCAGCCTGCGTGTTCTTCAGCAGGAAACACTGCTGTCTGGAGGTCAGTGTGCAGCATGGTCTCCTCATGAGCCAGGGCACAACAACGATGCAGTCAGCTGCAAGGCATGGGTGAACCACAGCATCTCTACCCTACGTGGCGTGCTCAGCCAACAGGAGTTGGACTGAGGGACATTTCTGGAAAAAGCTGTCCCCTTTCACTACTTTGCTGCCTTTGTGTTTCACTGTACCTTGAATTCTAGGCAGTGTGCAACTAGCAACTCTTTCTCCATTTATGATGTAAATAAAAGAAATGCAGCATATGTAAAGTAGTAATAAGTATATATATAAAACCAATGAAATATATATACATCAAATAATACAACAAATATATAAACTATATTATAAATAATATAATTTCATATAAATATATATAACTGTAAAATATTTATATATACATATCATATCACTTGTTTTAATATGATTAAATACATGTCCCCATTTTTTCCTTTTTAATAGCTTTTTTAATGGAAGTTCAGGATTTGTTCAGGTAGATGTTGCCATTCCAGAAGTACAAATGATTGATCCTTATGACCCGTACTGGCTTGGAAGATCTCCAGTACAAAGAAAGTACCAAATCTGCTTTCCAGTAGAAGGAAAGATAATGTTTGCCACTATGCATAGTTCCACTGGATTTGTTCTTTTAAGGTTGAACAGGGCATTTTCATCCTAGAAGTACAAAAACTATGGAATAGAGTGGACTTGCAAAGTGACTGTTGGTTGTAACTTAACATCAGGCACTTTTGCACCCTTAAATGTCTTTCACATGTTCCCAAGACACCAAAAAAAGCCCCGTTATGTCATCTTTAAATATGTGAACTCTGGCCGATACTTCATTAAACTTAAAATATTTCTTTTGCTTACATTATAATTATTGCTGATTACATTTGTTTGGTGGGGGGTGGGGGGGATTGTAATTACTTACATATTTTTGTTTATATTTCTCTTGACTAATTTTATTCATCCATACCAAAATAGCATCTGAAAGCAGAATAGCCACCTTGGCAGCGACACACGAGATACTTGAGAAAGACGGATGATGGCTTTCAAACTCATCAGAAATATATGAGAAATATAAGAAAAATGCATGACAATTTTTTTTTTTAGTTTTTTTTTAATAGAACATAAAGCTTTCATTCATAAAAAAGTCAAAAGCTACTCCTAGGCCCCCACCACAGGTTAAAGACACCTCCTTCCAACAGGAGGAGGTCCTCCTGTTTCTCAGTAGCTCATCAGATTAAAGCTGGATTACAGAAGATAGTGCTTCAGTCTAACAACAAAATCAAGCAGTTGCAGCAGAAAGACCACTCATTCTTCACAGCTGATGAACAGCTCCTCTCGTTGGGGGCTCTAGGCCTAACCTAGATCTGGCTTATGATCGAGAGAGATGTTGGAAAAACAACTCGGATTTTTCCATCTTTATTTATAAAGTGGGATTTCTGAAGGTTCCAAGATAGAATCTTTCTAGCGCGTTGACACCCTAACCTCAATATCTGGAGAGCTGTAATCATGCTTTTCAAGTGGCTCTCTGCCAATCCCCTTACTTAGAAGCTGCCTGAGGGCAGACGTACGCTGGCTCCTTCTGCCTGGCCTCCAGCTTTTCTTCCCTAACTCCTGCTGGTCATCTGTGCAGTGGAAGCTGGGGGAGCTGCTGCCGAGTTCATTGCTGGCTGCCATAAGTAGGCTTAATGAGTCTCATCACATGCACTTTACAGATGTTGTTTGAGGTTTTTAAGGAGGCAATATTTTAGGGATATAATTAGAATTAATATATGGTTTCCTACATAGAAGTACTAGTCTGCTTTTACGCTCATCATTTTATGGCTCCAAAACATTCACGTTAAATGCAGCATGCAGGATATGGAAGCTTATTACTTTTATTTCCCATTTTAATTTGAGACACTATAAAAATATCTTCTGTGACATATTCAGTATGTTGAATGAAAGATTTTCTGCCTTGAAGGGTATGTAAAAAGACAAGTAAAATCTGCTTTTCCCAAGTGACTCAATTTTTTGCTGATTTTTTTTTTTTTTTTTTTTAGAAAAAAGCAGCAGATCTGCTTGTAAATTTTGTAGTTGTTAGCACTATTACCATCATAAGATTATGAGAAAATGTAAAGAATGGCAATACAGCACTTGAAAAAATATAAATAGGTTTTGAAGAGGCCACTTTTTTTTTCTTCCCCTCTCACCCCCCCCAAACCCTATATAAAGTACAGAAACACCTAGGTAGCTTTCTGGTTTGCATTCTTTAAAGAGGAAAATCAGCGGGCTGGAAAAGCCAATATCACCCAACAAAAATGATTTGCCAAAAATAGTGTTAAGCATGTCATCATTTAGCTGGCTAAAGGGACTCGGCTGGCACAGCATGAAGCTATCTTCAATAGTTGGGACTGTTGCCAATGTTTCTTAATTTTTCTGTTTGATAACCAGAAATTATAAACAAAGGTATTATAAACAAAAATTTTTTACTAAACTTTTTCATGCTATCTGTTAGAACTGTAGTTAAAGAAAATGTGATGGGGAAGAGGAACAGTGCAGGTGTTTCTGAAATAAAGCCAGAGTAATGTAGTTTATTGTGTCTTTAAAGAAAAAAATCCTGTAATATTTTAATGTGTGTGGTAAACACTGTTGGAACATAGACCTTATGGAAGGAATGTGCATTTTGCCATGCCATGATCATATGTTTTCAAAAGTAGGAACTGCCCATGCTTTCTAGAGATGTTTGATTTTTAGCAATCTAGAAATTCCAGCACTGAGCAGGCTTCAGGAAGCAGTAGTGGCCATGCTGTGCATATGTCATCACCACAGTAATCAAGGCCGCTCTGTGTGGTGACAGCTTACGTGGCCGAACTCCACCATTATCCTTCCTGGGCCAGCGTGTGGTCGGGTCCTGAAACAATGAGGATGGTCCCACTAGTGCTGTCAGCGCTGCTCCTACTGTGTTGTAGATGGTGTGGAAGGCGGGGGGAGAGCCAGGTCAACAAGACTGGAAGTTAGCAGTTGGCGGAAGAACTGACTCCTAGCTCTGAGAAAGCATTTTGGATGCCAGTGGAGAACTTACTTGGATGGAACTAAGTGTTGGTACAAGAGCTGTTAAGTAGAAACGGAATTGGATGAGAAGTCAAAAGCCTGAGTAACGAAGGAAAGGAAAGAGTAAAGAGGTGAAGAGTTGCAGACAATTCTTACTATATCACATTAAACTATATTTTGTTTTTAACAATTTTTAGTGTAGACTTTTCTTTATCAGAGAAAGCAAGTTGATTAACAGTTACATAGATCCACTTGGAGAATTTTAAAAGTGATTATTTTTTTTCTTTTTTGAGACTGTCAGTTTTATTGATGTAAAATGAACTTAAAGCATCCATGCCCATCTGATCATGAATGGTTTTCCAAGTTCCTTGGTCCTGGACTTGTTTCATCTCCCACCACGGTTTACAGTATGCTGTTACACCTTATTGCAAGCAATGGTTCTTAAAGACTTGTCTTGCAACCAAAGAGGACTAAAGGATAGTTTGAACTAGATGATCTCCAGAGGTCCCTTCAAACCTCACATCGTTCTGTGATTCTGTGGTAGTATTGCTCTGAGCTTAATTCTGCCAAATTATGTTCTGCCATTAAAGTCTAGTGATGTAGAGCTACCACCTTGGACAATTTCTCCCATGCTGTTAAAAAATCCTAGAACAGGCAAGCTGTTTGGGTCATTGGATGCTTTAGTCCCCTTGTGGAAGTTGCAGAGGGGGAGAACCTGGATCAAAAATCTTATGTTAAATTTGTTGAATAATTTAGGTGGGGATAGACCTTACAAGGTCACCTAGTCCTACTCTTTATTTAGAGCAGGATTGACTTCAGAGTTAGGTCAGGTTTCTCAAGATGTTGTCCGGTAAAATGTTGAGTACCTCCAAGGCTGGAGATGCCAAGACTTCCATGGACAAACTCTTCTGGTGCCTCTCTGCAAAGCATTATTTTTTCTTTTTTCTTAATTCCAGTCAGAGCTTCCCTTGCTGCAACTTGTGACTGTTCCTTCTTTTCCTTTTGCTGTGTGCCTTCCCTTTTCCCCTTGTATTGGAGGACTGAGCCTGGACACAGTATTCCAGGAAGTAGCCTCATGAGGATCAAAACCAGGGGAATAATCACCTCCCTTGAGTTGCTTGCTACACTCTTGTTCCTATAGTATAGATGTGCTAATTTCACTTGGTTGTGGGCCTGTTGCTTTTGTTATAGTTTCTGATATCATTCATGTTTATTTCTCTTACAAGACTTGGATTGGGAATCGAAGACGGAAATATCGTTTAATGGGGATTGAGGTCCCACCCCCTAGAGGAGGTCCTGCTGATTTCTCTGATCAATCTGAATTTGTTTCTAAATCAGCACTTAATCCAGGAGAGGAAACTGCTACTGAAGTGGGGGATGATAATGATAGGAATGATGAAGTATCAATCTGCTTATCTGAAGGAAGCTCACAAGGTATTTGAAAATGCAGTTATTACTGTGCATATATTTCTAATTTTGTGCAGTGTGCATGCTTTGGATTCTCTGTTGTACACATTCAAAAACGTCTGAAAGTGTCTAATGGTCACAAATTACATTGGCCATACTGAAGGTACAATTTGGTCTCTTTCTTCTACTTCTCTCTATGAATTTTTTTGGTTTTGTTATCACAAGGCTTGCAGAAACCTTTTCTCATAAGACCGCTGTTTCTGCCAAATTCACCCGAGGTTAAATGACAAGTTTACAGTTTGCTGGTGCAACCGAGAGATGGACAGACAGTGAAAGTCTCACTTCCCTGGGAAGCCAGGTTTTAAAATGCTGTTAACTGGCTGGTTCTACATAGCCAGCTTGAATACCCATTCCTGTTAGCCTGAATCACACCAACAGTTCTCATTGAAACAAGCACTAATGCACGTGAGCCCGCCCGCTTTGAGCTGACTGGAGCTATGTAGTTACAGTTTCCCTGATACTAGAGTCATGCTGATGAGATACGTTCAGAAGGTGTATTAGCTCAAACTCGGTCTGGAACTAAAAGAGCTTCACGGTATGTCAGAGTACAGCAGAATGTCTGCTGTGAAGCTGTCTGCGGTGCATGTATGTCTCTGACAAGCAAATACAAGTCAACAGAAAAGATCAAAGTCAGTAGCAGGAGACTACTCAAAGCCTTAGAACTGCACACACAGGGTGCCTGGGTGTTCTCAGGAAATTGCATGATCTTGAGTGATTAGTGCCTCAATCTTAATTCCCTTTTACTCCACCTCTCGGAACCGCATGACCACATTAAATCGATCTCTCCCTTTCCCTCTTGTACACTAGCACTCTGGGCCCAGGGCAGATGAACTGCCGCTCGGCACAGTCACTACCTTCACAAGCTCAACTAATTGCTCCCAGTGCTTCTGATTAGAAGAGATCAATAAAGCCTTTGCTCTCTAAACTAAAAGAAAGTCTGATCTAGTGCATGCTGTTGCAGCTTGATATGCCAGACTTGATCTTGTCATTTTGTCTGAATGATTTACGGGAAAGAACTAGAAAAATGGAGAGCTGCTGGGAACGAATTTGTGACAGCTTTGTCATATTCTACTGTAAAGAGAATAAGATGATAAAGAAGTGGGTCAAGTGATTGAAAGCCAAGTGAGATGCAGAATCTAAGAATCCTTGATTTGCCTGAGGTGTGGAAGGAACTGGTTTAGTCAGATCTGCTTGAAAGAAAATGGTGATGGGGAAGAGTCTGAGTTCTCTGTAGCTTAAAGTGAGGAATAGCACCACATTTATTGAACGAGGCTTTCATAAACCAGATAAGGCTGTAAGACTATGAGTAGTTTATTAGAGTCAAAGCTTAAGGAAGTGCAAGAAAACTATAGGATTTCCACAGCATCCAGGAATCCCACTTCCATTCCTTGATTCTACTGTGAGAATTACTTCTATTTGTTTCTCTAGTTCAAAGGTTTCACTGCTGCAGCTCAGCTTATTTTGAACTTCCTAGAAAATATTTTCACCGATAATCCTGTGTACCATTCAGTCACAGATATGTGATTGTTTTAATGTTTGGGAACTGTAACTTTTGGTCCTAATTTATAAAAACACAACAAAAAAAACACTCTCAAAGACAGGAAAAAGGTATCTTTAGCCACCTAATTAGAGTGAAAGTGTTGATGGCACTTGCTTTTAAAATGTAGGGTGTAAATATTTACAAAAAAATAAAAGCTGTACTCTGATGCAAAATTAAGCATTAAAGTTCTCATAATGCCTTACTTACCTTTTTTAAATGAATGTTAGTTGAATCCATAGTTTGTGTAAATGAACACAGCTCTGTGGAGGCCATTATAGCATTGCCAGTTTGTATTAGCTGAGGATGAATATTTAAAGAGTTGAAAGTGCTGTAGGAGTTGCTTTGTTTCGCTATTGGATCCAAGTGGTGACTGCCAAGGTTAGTGAGTGACTGGTGCCTTAGACTGCTTCAGAGTCCCTAAGGTGCATCTCCAGTGACCGTCGTTGCTCTAACGATGGGGTTGTGTATCGCTCCCTGCTTTACAGTTCTCCCATTTGTTTTTGTTGGTAGCAGAAGTTTTCCTCTGAAGTTGTGGCCTGTGGCAGATTAAATTTATTTGAAACAACTTCAAATAAAATTTGCTCAGTTTAGAGATATTTTACTGGTAGAAAAGTTACTTAAAAAAAAATAATCTCTGTATGGTCTGGCCTAAATACTGTCCTCTCTTTGCAGCTGTTGGTAATCTCCAGTTAAATCCTGTTAGCCCTGCGTTTGTGTGGAAGTGATACACCCCTGCATCACTATCTGCCCTCCCTTTCAGTGTCCCACATGAACATCTGCTGCCCATTCTCTCACCAGCCTCCTCTCCTCTTTAGGTGCAATAGCTGGACTGTTTGACCCTTCTAGTGCAAGCTCTGCCCTCAGCAGAACTGTGAAATTTTTCTAGCACTTGGAAGGAGTGTGTTTCCAATTAATAGCCTAGCTGTTAATGACATCATTTAAGGTTTTTATCATAGCTGTCTTCTCTCTGTGTTTTGGTTTATTTTCTGATTTGCTGTTTCTATCAACCATTTTGTTCTTGATAGTATATTAAATGTGGAGAATTAAAGTAAATCTGAGAAACATATTTAATCATAGGGATGAAAACGCTTATCTTGTTTTTTCACATTGGCCATAGTCAGGGCTGATAGAATCATCTGACGCTTGTGGTTGAAATTTAAGGTTCAAGACTTGCTCTGTTTTCAAGTGTGTACTTTGCATATACATAAGAAAGCAGCTTAGATTCACTAGGAATAAACATTAGCTGTATAAGAATGAAATAATCTGCTTGATCAGTTTTTGTTTCAAAACTAGTCAGTGCCTGCAAGGTGCAAGGAGGAGGTGGGATCCTGATATGTTCCTTACAATTCCAGGACATGCACAATTTTTCATATTTTAATATATAAAAAAACTTCTGGGCACCTCTGATGTGAAACTTTTCATCACCTTTGAATATTCCCGTCTGAACCTAAAAATAGGAAGGTTTTGGTATGTTGCAAGAGAGTAACTGATAGTTTTTTCTGTTGTTTCAAGTAGCAATTGCTGTGACTTTGCCCTGAAATACTTGTGATATGATGTCTTTTTTAATAAGACATACAGTATTTTTTATGAATAGACATTGATTACAAGAATTTGCATTTGTATCTAGCAGTTGTGACATATTTAGTGTTAAAGACTGTTGATATCCCTTCAGTGTAAAACTTAAATCTGAAAAGCTGATTTATTTCTGCAGAAGAGGCAAATGAAGCTCTTCAAAATGAAGAAATCGGTCACAAAGATGATGACCAGAATCCAGTGTCTACTGATAATGTGGTATGTATACTTTTCCTTTTCCACTAACTTGACCTCCTTAATTGCTAATGTTGAGGTTATTGTCCAACAGTAGTGTTTCTGACTAGGTGAAAACTTCAGTTGAGTGTGCTAAGAGTTCTTCCTTATTGGTTGAGCACTAAAAGAAGCTGTACTAAAATACAGAGCTATGCACATTCAGTAGAAACTGAATTATACAGATTTTTCTGTATTAGAACAATCTTGTGTTCTTTTTCTGGAGTGCAAAGCACAACATTTGGCTAGTTCTCTATAAATACCTAGTATAGCCAAACAGTACGAGTAAAAACAAAAAAAACCAAAACAAAAAACAGAAAAATAATTGAAAATGGTTTTCTGTAGCTTTAAGGAAGTCAGGTATCTCTATATTGCTTCCTCTCTATAGCTAACCTTGAATATGAGATCAGACCAGGGTGGGTATGTACTCTTCATTCCCATACCCTTGACAGGGCATTATTTAGATGTTTCTTGTTTTCTCACTTGCATTCACGTTGGGTCAAACACAGTTGTTCTTGCTGTTTCTAATTGACTGCAGTGAGACAAGGAAAGAAAGGCAGAGGGAGGAGTCATGGCAAATAATACAATATATCCCCTTTGTTTAGCCTGCCTTCTCTCAAATTAGAAGAAAGGAGAGGAGGAAGAGGAGAGAAGACCCCAAGTGGTAGGGTAATTTTTATCTTAAAAGTTATCTGCAGAATGAACAGGTGATGGTTCCAGTTCCCAATTGCATTCTTATTGCAGTCAGAGATTAAATGACAGCAGCTCAGAACATCATGAGAACATTTGTCTTAGATTAATCACACAAAACCTGAAGTGGGAGAGCAAACAGGAGATTCTCTTCCCTCTATATGTAGAGACAGGAGAGAATGTTTTCTTTCTTCTGTTCATACATGATCATCTTCTGCATAAACTGAAATCCCTTGGCTGTATTTTCTATGGTTGCCTGAATAGAAACAGCTGCCTTTTTCCCTTCTGTTTCCCTTAATGGCCTGCTGTGACCTTAGGTATAATCACGCTGATTTTCAGGCTGATGCGTTTACCATGGAGATGCAGAATGTAAAATGACAAAGGTAAAAGGTTTGCAAAGGTGATGTCTGAGATGCTCAGTTCTCTAGTCTACCTGAACTCCAGCATTATATAATTTGATATAATGGGGGGGGGGGGGGGGAAAGAAGAGTGTTTTTTCCATACTCTGTGCTGAAAACATTGTAACAAAATTTTTAAAATACATGCAGCTAAAATTGGACTAGCATACATTGAACTTGCGTAAGAGATAGGGTTTTCTTATTTGAAATTCTAATCTGTTCTTTCCCCTACTGTCTTAAAATGTGTAATTATAGGAAAGATAGTGTGAATGTTTGGCATTTATTTAGAGACTCTTTCCTCAAGCTGAGTCTAAAAACAAAAATATTTGAATCACAGTGTACTCAGGGTATGTTACAGCAGCAGATCTTTGTGACATTAAGCCTTTGGAATGTTATCACTTCAGCTGGGTTGCCAGACACTGAAGCACAGAAAATGTGGTTTAGCCTCCCTACCTTCAACACATACTCGTGAGCTGGGTGGGTGCTACTAGTGAGAGACTGGCAGCCTCTCTATCAGGATTTCTTCCTGGTGATCAGAAGGAAATTTCTGGTGACTGGTCTGCACACAGAGAGAAGACACACGTGAGCTGCAGAGAAGAAACCTCTTCTAAAATAACACCTCAAGAACTAATCATTAAAGTGTATTGTGTCAGTGTGGGCCCTTGCCTACATTGTATTAAACAGTATACTGAAAAATGTAGTAAAATTGCTTTGACTTGTTATATACAGTCTCATAAATGCTTACAAACGTCAAAACAATGAAAAATAGTAAAAAAAAAAAAAAAAAAAAAAAAAAGAAAAAAAACCCCAAACCCCTCTTCTTAAACTTCCACTGTTTCCTTCTCAGAAATACTGTGAAATCTATAGTTTCATCCGGGCAGTCATCCTTCTGAGTTCTTGGTAAAAGACGCCATTCTTATCACTATCACTATTCTTTCCATCTGCTTGAGATCTAGCTTTGATATGAATAAAAATTAAAATCTCATAGGTGCGCTAAAAATGTGTAAATTTTGTGTTTTCTCCTACTGAAATAACCTCTTAACATATTTTTCTTACATAGAAGGTTTTCTGTTGGGAAGAAAAACAATGTGCAAGTGGTAAATAATGTAAAAGTGAACCTTTTAAAACTTGAGGTAGGATTGTAATGTATTTCTAAGTTCTAGACAGCATTCGGATTGGCCTTTAACATTGTGCTTTAGGTATCTTTAAACACCCAATGTAAAAAGCTCCCATGAATTTTTGTAAATTAAGGGAAGATGTCCATGTGTATGCATTTGGGAGCTGTCCTTTGGATCAACATCCTCTACCATTTAGGGCATTTGACTTGCACTGTGGCCACAGAAGGCCCAAGGAGACCTCTTCAGCTTTTTAGGCAAGAAGTAGGTCAGTTAGGACTTGCCTGTCACTTACCATAATGTCTGTTTTGCTCCAGAGGAATAAACTTTCATAACCTCCTTCGCCTTGCAGGAGGCCTTCAACAGAGGGCTTCCAGAATAAAAGGCAGGCTTGTGCAGGCTGTAAATGAGATGTCATATGTAACCTAATGCCAAAAGCAGGGTGACATATAGCTCTTTCTCTGTAAACAGCCTGTCACCATGGCAGCAGCTCTCAGTACGGCCAGTTTCAGTTTGGATTCTTCCTGGATTTTGTGGCTGAGGTGCATGATTGCCATCTAATGGGGGCTCCACAATTTCTCAGGAGCAAGCAAAAGGTCCTGTTTCCTTTGGCCTTTCGTGGTGGTTTGAGATATGGATTGTTGGTTGTTTGCCTAATCTATGCGTTTGAATGCTTGGAATGAACCATCTACTTCTGTTTCAGAAAATAGAAATTATAGATGATGAAGAAAGTGATATGATAAGTAATTCTGAAGTGGATCAAATGAGTTCTCTTTTGGATTACAAGGTGAGTAATTGGACTATGAGATGTTAAGCGGGATAGTCCTTCACAGAATGTTCAGACAGGTGTATCTGTAAGGAATTCAGCGAAGGCGTGGGGGAGCCTGGGACTCTTCTGCTCTTACCGTGGTACCGCACCTCATCCCCTCAGTCACGTCTCCTCATCCCATTTACAGCCAGATTACCTCTAGCTCAACCCCAAGGGAGGCAGGAAAAATCCCATTTCTGTGGAGCAGTGACACTACTGCAGTTGTAGCCGTCTGCAGCTCCCACCTCATTTCCCAAACAGAGCAATGTATTTTGCCTCTAAACCAAAACTTCCTTTTGTGCAAGAATGGTTCTTTGGAGTGTTAGGGCACGCTTCGACGTGCAGTGTGGTGCTGCCAGCTCTGGAAAGGGACACAACTGTTGGAATCCTCTACTAAAATGGAGGAATCTGAAAAGAAGTCATTCTTGCAATGCAGTGCAGAACATGTCTGGAAGCAGTAGTTGTGGGAGGCAGGAAAAGCAGTTGGATACCTGACAGCTGCTGTCTTCTGCCACATGGTAAAGGTTATGCCTGTTCTACTCCAAAGAGTTGCCGCAGTGGGGGGTTCTATATTGACCATGTTCTTACCTGTGTAGCTGATTTTTTTTTTTTTTTTTTACTTGGCAAACAGGTATGTTCTACTAATGATAATTACCAAAATAATAAATAGGTGATCTTTTCAGAAAAAAATTACTCCTTCAAGCAGTGTTTTCTTGGTAAGGGCAGTGGAGAATGAATATGGCGAGGGAATGACCTTTTCTTAATGTCACCTGTCACCACGGTGAAAGGCTTGCTGTGACAGCACGCCCTACGGATCCTCGTTTGTTGTTTGACATTAGTGATTAGTCTTTGTGCCCGTGTGTTTTCTGCATAAATCTGAATTCCTTCTTTGGCTGGGCAAAATCCATTGCTCAATAGGCAACTTCTAAGTTTCCACCGGAAAGAAATACATTCAGCTCATTTTCATATGAAAGCCTCAAAATCGCAGCCCAAATATCTCTCTCATTCTCAGAGCTGTTAGAACCTGAAGCAATAGGTGAGCAATGTTTTGACTGAAGAAATGTGAATTTTCTGGGAAAAAAACCCACCCAAAACAACAACCATTTTTAAAGGCTTGTTACAAACCTTCCAGTTCATCACGTGGTCTCACTTTCTCGTATCAACTAACGTTGAGTTACAGCCAGTCTAGCAAAGTAAGCGTGACTATCAGAGCATAGTTCCATGTTATTAAAAAAAAATATATTTTCATCATTAAAACAAAATACCAGCTTATAAGTTCACTATTGATATTTGCTTATGTAATTATTTGCTGCCACCAAAACCAGCCATCGAGGAACATTTTGTATGCAAATCTGCCAACCTAATTAATAATATGGTTACATAAGCAAGGGTGGGTGTTTTCTTGCCTCTGATACCCCTCTGTAAATGCAACACTTAACATGAATGATCTGTGAACCTCTATAAATGCTTACATTCTATGTGTACTGTGCATTGCATTGTACACAATTTCTATGTATGTATTTTTTTTATTATTATCTTCTGGAGGATGCCCACTTGGTGCTACTGTGCAAACACCTTTTGCAAAAATGCACAATGACTTTGATCTTGAGAATTGAACTGTTTATTTAGGTTATGTGATCTTTCCGAAGATAAATAACCAGAGAAAATTAATTTTAGCTCTACGCTGATCAACAGATTTAGCATTTTGATCTTGCATACCAATCAGTTGGTAAGTCTGAAGGAGAGGAGATATTTGGAATAAACAGAAGTACTTACCAAATCTGAATTACTAATTAAGCTTGTTATTTTTATATTAAGTAATTTCAAGTACAGTAACATTTATTTATGCAAAGGTTGGAAAAATGCCTTTTTAGCCACAGCGTGCACATTATTGCTATTTCTCTATTTTGTAAATACATTCCTATTTATTCTGTAACCCTAGAGATCTTGAGGAGATTGGTGAGCTGACACTTTCTGATGTGTGTCAAACTCAGCTGCACTAGAGGATGCTATATTTTAGTTTGTGGTAGATTTGAGGAATTTTCAAGGTATTTTCCCTGAGCTTTGTGTCAAGCCTCCTGTTGTACTAATGGAATGTAGTTACTGTATCTTCTCAGAGTCACTAAACCTTTTCAAGATCACTTCTAGGAAGAGACCTCAGCTTTTTTTTTTTTTCCTTTGTTTTAAAATGGAATTAGAGGTCATCCTTACAAAATAAAAAGCAGTTGTTCTTTCAAAGGTTCCTGTAGACTTTGGCCCGAGTCATTAATGCTTTAATGATCGTGGGTAATACTGAAATGCCTTGTCTGCGTGTAAGCTGGTTGGCTGTCACGTCTCTCACGGAGGCTGGTGAGAAATGCGGTGGCTTGTGCATCTGCAGGTTTAGTGTGACAGACACGACTGGTCGTTCATCAGAAACTTCTAGTTGTATCCAAAGCCTACATGCATTGTGCTATAACTCTATAACCGTAGAACTTTTGGCTGTATTTAATACTGGTTTTGGCAGGAATCACCATAAACACATTTTCACTCCTTTTCACTAAAACCATTTGGGTTTAACATGAGTGTGTTTAGTTGTTATTAAAAAGATGCAGTGCTGTTTATTATTTCAGAACTTTATGTAATTTCCTTCCACAGAATGAAGAAGTCCGATTCATTGAGAATGAGTTGGAGAATCACAAACAGAAGTATTTTGAACTACAGACTTTTACTCGGAGTTTGATACTAGCTATTAAGTCAGATGATAAAGAACAGCAGCAGGTAAGTCTTGAAGTAGGTTTTAATAATAGAAGGTGTTTGTCATTTCGTGGTCTGTCACTCCCTTGGTTTTATCCTGTAGTGCCCAGAGGCGCAAATTATGATCAGGGCAGTGTTGTGCTGAACAGCTTATACACAAAAAAAAGCTGAACTTTAAACAAAAGAAGGATCTTGCAATCTACACAAACAGTGACATAGACAAAGAAGTGTGACTTTTGCAAAGGGACAACCAGCGTACACTGAGGGACGGGGATTTGTCTGTTGTGAGATCTAGGAAAAAAAGCCAGGCTTCTTCAGTTTTGGTGCACCACATGTAGTACATAGTACTTCTTTTAGTGCTTGGTTGGATCATGTCTTGTACGGGTAACATTTTGTGCTTTATTTGGGAAAGAGATTTTGTTGCTTTTATTTTTTTCCTTTTGCCTTTAAGATATGTCATCTCGGACAGTGTTTTTCCTTTCAATATCTGTCAATACTGACTTTTTTTTTTTTTTACCCGTCCAATACCAACACTGAAAAAGCTTAACAAAGTTTTTTCGCTATATGATTAAAAGACATTTGAACACTGACATAAAACATATACCTAATACTGTGTTGTAATATTTTTTTACTTACAGGCACTGCTCTCAGACTTACCTCCTGAACTAGAAGAAATGGATTTCAATCATGCATCCCCAGAGCCTGATGATACCTCATTCAGCTTGTCGTCTTTATCAGAGAAAAATGCCTCAGACAGTTTGTGATTTATTTTTTTTAATTGACAAAAAAGAAGCCCTGCATAACATACAGGTTTCAAGAGAAGGGCGTTTTGCTGTCCAGTGTTCTACAGTCCAAAAAAGAAAACCCAAGGTGAAGCAGACCTTCCCGAAGGATGACTGTAGTACGTCGTGGCTACAGGTTGCAGTGTCAAGAAATTTCAAACGTTGTTTTTGGTAAATGAAAGAACTGTGTGAGGAATGGTTTCAGTTTTAGCAGTTTGGCTTTGATTAGGATAATTTCTGACTTTCCAGAATAACTCTTGCTCTGTAGCAAAGTCTTTTTGAGCAAGGATCCAAGAATGGAAAACAAATGTCCTGTTACACAGACAGCTAATTCTACAGAGTTGCTTGCTCGGCAGTCCTGTTTATTATTTTTTTCCCCATTTTTACTCAGGTAGGTGGACTAAAAATTTGGAATCCAAATAGAGTAATGGGCTTTTTATCAGTTTTGCTTGAACCCTTTTGAAATCTGAAATTAAACTAAAGTGTTTTTCATTATGTGACTTCAGATTGTTGAATCTTCCATTTTCTGACCAAAACAGCTGAAGAAACTTTGAAAGGCTGAGAAATTTGAATTATTGTCAATAAACTGTTAATATAAAGAAGCAGTCATAAGTGTTGTAACAAATTAGATGGGTATGGGAAACCTGATAGCTGCAGAATGCAACTTTCTGATATTCTCACAGTAGCAACGGGATTAGATGTTTACACTGCTATTTAGGGTTTTATGAATGTAGTTACAGTTTTTCTTTGTCAAAGTCTGAATGCTAAAGGTCTGTTGATTGTTTTAAGTATTAGTTATATATTTTTCCACAAACTTTGCTCCATTTTATCAAGGTACTGTCATAAATCCACAGCTCTCATTGCATCCTGAAAGGTATTCCAGTGTTTGGAATTGAGCTTTGCAGATCTTCTAACCGTGACCTGGTTTTGAAGGAGCCCCGTCTGATGAAGTTTTTGGCAACTGCCACGTTACAGTTGTCATTGCTGAACTGTGAACTTGATCACAGGCAGTGGCTTCTTTCCTGGTTGTCGTTCACATTGAATCCCTTTACTCATCTGATTAAATGGATGTGTAGACACATTCAGATAAATCCAGTAGGGCATGTATGTGCATGCCCGTATTATTGACGCTCTATAACTGCTAGTCTGAGTATTCCTCAGCAAGCATTTTTGAAACAGGTACCCTCACAGTTTGGTAAAAAGCCTGCCCTTTCAATTTTATACCAAATAATTATTTACTCTGGTGAATCCTTATTCATACAGTATGGTAAATAATGCCCTTCATTTCAGTTAGAGGTCCAAGGTATAGCTCAGAAAATCCAGTGTTGGGGAAATAACATGGTATTTTTGGGGGGGTTTCCCTTTAATACTGGGATTAACTCACAATTTTAGGTTTTTCTCAGTCTGATCTGTTCCTCCCTCACTTTTACAGCTTTTTATTTTTATTTTATTGTCAGTGAGCTCTGTTCTTTCAGGTTTTTTTCTGACTCTGTGTTGTCCTCGGGCACGGGGAACTTTTAACAATGTTGTTAAATGCCAACTGCATAAAGGATAGTAGCAGTTTTCAGTTTCACAGTTCTGGCTGCCATACAATTCAGTTAGCTCCCAAAAGACCTCTTATGATCTATTCTACAGAGTAACCCCACAAAAGCAAGCTCTTGGGTTTGAGTTTAGGCGTTAAACTCAAGAGCAGAATCCCAGGAGAGAGAGGAAAGGCGCTGTGCAACCGGGAGGTGAGTGATCGGTTATTCTTCCTTTCACTGCTGAGCTGAAATGTTCCATCCTGGCTGGCAGACACGTCCTTACAGCCTTCCTCAAAGGAGGAACGGTATTTTACATGCCTGTTGAAGTGACCACTAATCAAAAATTAATTCAGGTTTGTGAGCAAAGATCACAGAACTATCCTTCAAATGTAAGATAGGGCTCAACCGTAATTCTGCTCTCTCTGAAAAAGTCATTTATAAAGGGTTTTCTATACTGGGTTAACAATGCTTTCTGTTACTGTTCTCTCTAGATAGGAAATTTGTGCCACTGACAATGAAACCTCTTGTTTTCTCTGAGCTCTGCTGAAATAGAAAAAAAATAGAACTGTGATTTGACACTGTTTGAACTGTGTTTTCCTGCTGCTTTGACTTAAAATTCCCATGACAAAAAGCAGGATACTCTTAATGAGCGTTCTTGGTTTCATGGTCAGTTAAGTCATCCACCTTTATACAAGAAAAACTTTCATTGATGATTCACATTTTGCTATGTCTTGCTTTTATTTCATATGCCAAACAAATAGAAGGAATTAATTTTGAATGAAATACTACCAGATTCAAGCAATTATGTAAATCCTTTTTTCTCAAGGAAGCTGGAATCCTCTTTAGGATGTGCAGCTGCAGTAACACCCATCTTGTCCCCTTGGGCATGTTGGTCTTTGGCCCTTTTCTTCTGTAGGGTGACAAGACAAAAGTGGTCGTGTTTTCATACCCTGGAACACTGGACAGTATCACAGGATATTCAGGAAGAAGGAGTGTAAATTATATTCCTGTGGGACAAAATGCTATATAGGACAATACTGTACAGTTGTTCATTTTTTTCTTTTTTCCCAATATCAGTGTTTATTTTCTGTCATACGTAAAACAAAAATTTTAATGCTATATTGCCATGGCTGGTATTTGAAATCATTGCAGCAACAATAGTTCTGCTACAGTGGCTGAAGAGCAGCTTATGAGGTCTTGTAACATAACACTTAACCATCCTTGAGAGTTACGGAAATACATATCCAAGCGTGGCACTTCAGGCTAGCACCGCACACATGTTTTATAATTTAGGGGTTTTTTTTGTTTGCTTGTGTCCCTAACAGGCAACTTAATGTGCGAATCAAGTTTGCAGATTGCATCCCAGTCTGTGTAACTTGTTCAGCTGGACCTTAGAACAGTGTGAGAGAATCGGGCACGTTCCTTTCCAACTTCGTCCCCGTGATTGTACTGAGAAGCATCTCACTGACAGGCATCGCATTCTGAGACACAGTCACTGGGACACTCGTTTCCAGATGAAATTCTGGAATGAAGGGGATGGCTCTCTGCACCCATGGCGTGTTAGGATTTGGTTTATGGTTATTTCCTCCGTTCATAGGATGATAACAAAAGCCCACATTTAGTGCTAGTTCATCATTTGCATACTCTCCATGACAGATAAAGCTAATGTTGTGTTCCGTTACGCTGACAGAAATAAGCCCCCTTTGCTCCTTCACTCATTGCGCTCTGTGATTTGAATAACCGCTACAACACAAGTGCCATGTATTGGTATTTTTATCGTCTTTCTGTGAAGGCTCTCATTTGCTTTGGCCGTGAAAGATGGCTTCCCGGCATTGTTTATCCCTAACGTATCTGTCGGAACAGGAGTGATGAAGTACATCTTTCTGAAGAAACCAAAGTGGGGAAAGGTAGTTCAGAACAGACACTTTAACCAGAGACAGGATGCTCACTCTCCTTGGGGAGCAATGGAAGCCTTTGATACTAGCAGGCTTGCTTGTAGTTAAGAAACCTGTTTCCTGAAGTGATGCCTCTTTTCACTTCCCTGCAGATGATGCTTCTGTCTAGGTCTAACAGGAGTGAGTAGTAGTAAATATTCTAATAGGTGATTTTTTGGCAGATTTAAAAGTACACGAGCAGATATACCATACAAGTGTCAATTGTCTTGAGTGCTTGGTTCTTGAAGCAGCACTGCACTTTAATCTTTCCAAGTATTTCTTTTTCGCTAAGGCAATAAAAAGTCTGAAAGTGACAAGCAGATTGTAGGCTTCGCAGTCCTCTGAGGGAAAAAAGGAATATACCGGTTTTATCTTCATCTCTTAAATTGGGAAACAGCTTATCAATTCCATTCACCAAACGGAGACAGCCGTATCTACTGTTATGGTTATACAGTTGAAACGATAGGAGAAATCAACAGTATCATCAACATCCTTATTGTGAAAATGAGAATTACTGCGTAAAATGGATCAGCTTTCCGATCTGGGGTCTCTATTGCACTACAGTAGTAGTAACATTAAAAAGAAACTAATGCACAGCACTACCTTTTCCCTAGGTACTCTAGTCCTACCTGGTTGTTGGTCTCAGGATACTGATAGCGTAAGGAAAGACAATAATATGCATAAATGGAATAGCACAGAATATCTGAAACGTGAAGAATTTGTAACTTGTAATGTTACAACCAAAAGCTTGGTTTACTACCTCTGGTCCCGCTGCCCAGATCCTTCAGGCCAGTGGGTGATCTTCGAGGCTGCGTTAGGCGTTGGAAGGACTGGCAGCTGTCTAACCCGCAACTTGTGTTTCCAGATTCTGCCTTTTCTGCCCCAAATCATCATAAGGTTGAGTAAGGTGCTCAGTTGTGAGATGCCTGATGAAAGGTAGAGGACGGTTAGTGAGAAAACTCCAGCTAGTTACTAGAAAAATCAGGAGCTGGTTTATGGCGTTTGATTTCTCTACCCCATTAATATTCTAGCACACTGGCCAAATGTGAAAACTTAAAGTTTATGAGCAAAAAAAAAAAATGACTAAGTGGTACTACAAAATGGTTTTTTTTCCATGGCAGAATAGGATTTTATTCTGACTAAAGAGTATTTATTTGTCTCTGAAAGGCGGCAGCTGACATTTTGGTCAGAAGAGGACAGACACAAATGGGATAGAAACTTGGGCTTGTAGTGGTGGTGGTTCTTATTAAACAAATGAACAATTCTCTTTGGTAAGAGAGACGCTTAAGAATGTCCCTGGAAGGAAAATGGTTCCAGGTCAGTGCTTTGGTTCTGGGGAGCATTTTACTGTATTACTGAACTAAGTAAATAATTCTTTTCAAATTCTGTATTACATTTTACACGCACTACCTCTGAAACGTGACACCACCTTTAAAACCACACAGCAAATGTGAACTTCAAACATATTTTTTTTAACATTTTATAGGCAATAAATTATTTCCAACACGCATCCTTCAATTTTGTGCTTGTTTTTTAGTTGAGTGTGAGACATTCAGTTTGGTTTTTGTTTTAGTACTGGTTTTATGTTTTTGTCTTAAACACAATCTATGGACTAGGAAAGAATAAGAATGTGATTATTAGGGAGAAAAGATTAGCATATGTTAATGGTAGTAAATATTTCTATTAAAGCTGAAGGATGATGTAGTAACTGAGATACCTGTGCTATTTTTGGTACAGTTAGGGTAAGGAATGGATATTATCCTTTATTCTGGTACTAAATGATTGTTGTAACATTTCTAAATACATCATAGATTAATTTATCAGAGAGAACAGTCAAATAATGAGTCTCAGCAGTGTAATGAAAAGGAATAGGATTTTACATTTTCTGAGACATACAATTTCATAAATACGTCCTCAGATTTTTTTCAGCTATTGTTTCTTCCCTTCTTTTGCATAACAATATGTATAAAGACCTTGTAGAAACTATTTTGATTTGCTTGTAAGCGAGTTTAAAATTGAAATGAATCAGTAGCAAGCTAAGGTCTAAATGTAGATGTAGACCATGTTTTGTAGCAAAGTTTCATCTTAAAAGAGTCCCTGTAATTTCCCCCATCCCATTTCTCTCTGAAATGCATGGGGGAAGGCTGACGGAATGTTCAAGCCTCTTCAGCCAGGGGCTCGGGGGGGAATGAGACACCAGGAGGCATTTCCGCTGAGTGGCAGAAATGAAGATCCTAGGGTTTTATTCAAGAAAATGAGAATAAACTAAAAAAATTCTATACCTTGGAAGACAAGAGCTTCTACTTTATCTTCAAATTTTTGTGAAATACAGTTCAAAAAGTTATTGGCAAATCCACTGATTTGTGTTGGGGAAAAAACTACGCTCCAATGGAAATTATATAATTTTTATGATTATTTCTAGAATTACTGAGTGTATATGAATACACGTAAGCATATTTATAATGTGCACAGATATACTGAACTTGATCATCATATTAGCATCTAAAAAGGTATTTTCACTTAAGATGTTAATGTAATTCTTCTGAAATATATTTTATTTGCTCTCATTTTTATGTCTTATTATATATTGATTACATAGTTTTGAAATTTAGTCAAAAATCCATACAAATATTGTTTATAGTTTAAATCCTTGCAAAACTGGTAACTTTTAGGCTTGGAAATTTATTAAAATACTTATAATAAAGGTATTTCTAACTGATCTTGGCAAGTAAACAAACTGCTGTATTTATGAAGAGATAATGAATTTTCTGCCATGGTAATTTATGTTTTAGTTTCACTAAAGGTATCAGTTGGGTTTAAAAAAAAAAAAATCTGAAAGTTTAAATATTATTGTATACCTTGGATGTTTTCCTTAGCCTCTAAAACATAAGATAATTGACCATCTTAAAACTTGTATCATTTCTTTCTGGGCCAATTTGTTAAGCTTTGTAACCTGAGTGTATTACTGAGTTTCTCTGTGAAAATCAATATTTATATTGCATTTTTATTATTTGTATCAGTATGTGTAGCAAAGAAACTACTACAGATCTTAAACTGAAGTACCTCCGCTATGGTCCAGGACATGTGATCTTGGCTTATTTGAAAGATAGATGCCTAGTGAAATATTCCATACGTTTGTATTGATTTTTTTTTCTGTATATATAAGGGTATTTATAATCTTGTATTAACAGAGTCATCATGAGAAATGCTTATTTCCTTCTTTAGAAGCCTGCTCAGCTATTTTTATATAAAATGTTGGTCTCCGCCTTAATTTTTTTTTTTGTGAAAAGTTGTGCCATCGGTATTTTAACTTCTCCACAGATAGTTTACAGAATTTGCTTTTACTTGTCTTTAGTTAATTATTTTTTCCTCAGATTGTTCTAAATTGTTTTCTCTTCCAAATGCGTTTCAAGGTTGTTTTGCTTTCTTAATTATTTTTTAAAGTTTTGGAAGATACCTTCATATGCATGCGTTGGTAGATCAGGTTTTTTCTCTGTAGTTTATTGTTTCTAGTTTAGCAAAACCTTTCATTGGGGGAAAAACAACAAAAAAAAAGAAGTAATGCTTGTACAAAATGTATCTAGAATGGCCCAAACGGTCAGAGTAAAGGGCTATTTAGCATTGGTAAATTTGTCTACTAGACTCAAGGATATTTTTCTACATCTGTCAAGTTTGGGACTACGGAGAAATGAAATAAAGGTTAACTAACTCCTTTTCTTATATGAAGTTCTCAGTTTCTGTATTTATTATCGTCTTGTACAAATTCAGTCCTGTTCAAAATATCGAGAATTAAGTTAACTTCAGGGCTCAGTGAGGCACGTGCGTGTTCTGTTTCCCTGATTCTTCAGTTCTCACTCTATCACTAGGCAATAGAAGTCTCCATCGAACAGAAATAAAACCAGTTTCCAGTTCTCTAGGTAGAATTTAAGAAGAGGCAGTAATATTGATGGCAGGTTGGGAATGGTCAGCAGCTTCCTCCTGCTGGGCTGCAGGGTCATTGCCCGGCCAGGGCAGGGGCTTAGCAAAAAGAAAGTATTTCATTTTTACTGGAGTACAGTTCTCAGCAGCTTACACCGCTTTCTGTGTTTATAAAAGCGAAATAGAAATCAGGGAAAAAACATAACCTGTGCTGTAGTTTTGTATCGACCTGTCAGAGAGCCCCTGTATTGGCTGCAGCCGTTCCTGGTAATGAGTTTGTGTTCCTTTGGAACAGGGCCAGGCCGGGACAGGAGGGACACGGCACTGCCGGGCAGGGGGGAGCTTTGCCGGGGGTAGGGGAATAGATGCTGTAACACATTCATTGAGTTAGGAATATCTTAAATTAATTTGTTATTACTTTAAGGAGAGGCTTTTCAGAATTATTTGAAGAAGTTGCAACCCCCTGTCTCAAAACCACTTCTGAAATGGTCTGCCTTTCCATAACGTGAATTTATATCTAATGAAAGCAATTAACATGCAACCCTAACAACAGCTCGGACTAATTCAGGTGAACCAGTAATGCTCAAGTGTGTTGTTGTTGTGGGGTATTTAAATTATTTGAAAGACAAATGTGAGCTTTCTATGTTGCGGTTAATCGTGATGCTGTTTTTTATCACTGACAACCTTGAGAATCTCCAGAACTAAATACTGCAGCACTGACTTCAGCTGGCAACCCAAGCGCCTGGTGTGACCTGCAGATGGAAATCGGGCAAAAACTGTTTGTGCCGATTGCTGTTTGCTTTTTGAGCGAATGTAGTTGATGAGAATAATACCAGAGCTGTCCTGAAGAGCTTCCAGCATGGTACCACGACTATGGGAAATAATTTAAAATGATTTCAAGACCAGGCCAAGGAGAGCGAGAGAAGGAGTAAGCGAGGTGCAGCCCAGCACTGTTTGATTCAGGACTGCTTTTGTTCCCCAGCGCTGGCAGGTGGCAGTGTGGCTGCATCCATCCCTGTCGCACGGGCCCTCACCTGACTCTCCTCTTAAACTGCACACACGTATAAACCTGGTCACTGCTTGGAAGTCAACTGAACCCCCCCAAAACTCGGAGCTAAGATGACATCCAACTCCGGAAATGATGGCTGTGGAGGAGGAGGTTAAGAACCAGAGAGAGAGAAGCAGAGGAATGAACAGGAATTTAATCTGCCTGACACTAAAGTGTCAGGCAGTAACAAATACAGTAACAAATTTATAGGCGACGCTGAACTTGGATGCTTTGGGGAAAAGCAGCCCCGAGCGGGGATGGTGGCTGGAGCTGTATCGCCACCTGGTGGCGAAAAACCCCGGTAATTGGGGAAAAGTGCCTTAAACTGTCCCCACATTTCACAATGAGAAACTATTTTTATCTAAATGAAAAATCTAATATTAAAATAAGGAATTTGGAATTTAGTAATGAGGAGACTGAGATAAGGTTGAATGTTGTGTAGCCTTAGCTCTACCCTTTTAGTTACGAAAATGATACAAATGTTTGTGTGGAAATATGTAAGGACAGGAAGGCTTGATACAGAGTTCTGTATCCTTAATTGTACTTTCAGATTTGATTTTGATTACACGTTTTGATAAGATCATCTGCAGAAGTTGAACCAGTGCATTAAAGTAACCAGATCGGTTGTTAACTTGTTGGGGTTGTTTTGTTAATTCAGTGCTGTGCAGAAGTAATAACTAAATAGGATTTTGGGGACAATATCTAAAGAGACTCGACGCCAGTATTTTTGGTAAGCCGGTGAAGAATGAGCAAGTATGTATCAGGTACGCAGAACTTCCTGGATCTCTTCAAACCTGAAGGAAACTGTTCCCGGAAATTAAAGCGAAGCACCGAGGGACTTGCAGCCCGACACGGGGCTTCCAGCCGCTTTGTGTTCTCTCCTGTCTGAACACTGCTTCTGCAAGAAATGCTTGTAAAAGAAATACTATAAAAAAAGATATAATATTGTCTGCAGTCACCTTAGGAGTCCTGCTGAGCTGTATAAAGGGCTAAAAAACTTCCATAACTGTTGGCTTCAGCCAGAGGGAGGTATTTTTCGGGTTTGTGGGGCTTTATGCTGCAGCAGCTCTGCTCTGACCCTATGGCTGAATGAACACCTGTCAGTGGCTGAAGATCATCAGCTGGGAGCATGTTCTGCTTTAGTCCCCTCTACAAGGAATTACGTTTGGGGGTACCGAAGCTGCTCCATCGGACGAGGTGATGTGCGGCAAGTTGGGGCAGCCACTCTGTGACTCTGTGCTCCTACTGCAAATCAAAATGCTCATCTGGCTACAGGTAACGCTGTATTTATTCTTTGTAATGTGGCTGAACAGAGCATACATGGCGCTGCTGGTTGTTAAGATGTTAAGCTGTAAGAGAGATGGGTTGGGGGCACCTTTATACACATTAGTTGGTTCTTCTCATGCAGCGACTTCATCCACAGCCAAAATATTCCCCAAGCCAGCGCGAGTGTGTCACACAGCACATACAAGCTGGGGACACAGAAAGGTAAATAAATCTTTCATAGTGAATGATCTGACCAGGTAAACATGAGCTCTCCAGGAGCTGTTGTCCATGGAGAGCGAGGGTAAGGGGAAATGGTAATTGAAGAAAAAAAAGGAAAAAGATTCCCAACCCCCCAGGGAAAAAAAGGTGTTTCTTATTTACTTGCAGTTTGTTTAAGTGGAAAAGAAAGGGAGGAGGAAAGGAGAGGCTCTGTTATGCCTGCAAAGGAGATTTGAAATTTTTCAGACTTTATTTAATATTTTATCTGATTTTTTGGGGTATTTCTCTCTTTTGCTGGAAGTCTGGAATAATAATGGATTGCATGAAATTTTTCACTAAAAACCAGCTGATTTGAAATTGTTTCTAAAGAAAAATTCTCACTAGCCCCAATCTTCCCACAACGGTCTCCTCCTCCTTTGTTTAATGTGAATTTTCAATTAATGGTCCGTTACCTCTTTCTTTAGAAGGGTTTTGGGTACAGCTGACCTCCCGCTGTGGTGATGGGGGAGAGGAAAGGATCATGTACTGACACTTGCTTGAACCAGCCCTGCCTCTTGGTCTGGAAGGCTTTAAAAACAAGACGGCAGTGTGTGTGTACTTGGGTGTGACGCAGCTGTATCACCTGCCAGCTCCCAAAGGGGTCCAGCCTGGCCAGGCGAATGCTGGAGCTGTCTGTAAAGCCCAGTCTTGCACAACAGCATCGCCCGTTTTCTGGAGGGACGCGCTGGATCCCACCTATTGTGTCCATGTGAACCAAACATAAGGTGATCTTTCTCCCAGCTCTGCTGGTTCCTTGCTTCTCCCGTATCACTTAATTAAATAATTACCCAGCAAATCCCTTCCACGTGCTCTACACATCATGCTGAGGGCGTGCATTTGCTGTTTGCTTGGTGTATGTGTTTTCCTGCAGTGGCCAGGCTGTGCAGCCCCCAGCAGCCCCTCGCCAGTTGATGTGTCTCAGCTCTCAGGCAGGGAGCACCACTGGGCAGAGCCACCCTGTGCCCCTCGAAACCACAAACACAAATCCCTGCAGCGGGGAAGGGTAGTAACGTGCAGTGGGGAAGGGTCCAGAGCATTAACCTTAAGAGGGAGATAGGGAAGGGGAGCTTGGGGGAGACACCCTCGCAAAACAGCTTCTAAATTTCAAATAAGAGGATGTTTTCTCCTTAAGCCAAGATTGCTGCCAAATAGCTGAAACCCTATTTAAACACCTTCTTCCCGGTTTGAGGCTTACAAACCGGAGCAGTCTAGAAGACAGCAGGGAGTGGTAGCCCTGTCTCCCGTGGACTTTTCTCATCTTCCCAGGTGACCACTTGGTTCACAAAACCAAGGCTGTGGCTGTGTAATTGGTGCTTCCTTCCTCTCATTACTTAACAGGTGATGCTGGTGTGAGGCTAACACACAGGTTCTTCCCCATGAGCATCTTTTCTCCCTCTGGCTCGTGTTGGTTTTCCAGGTAGCCCCAGGTGCAGATGAGCTACCAGCCCTGTGCCTGGAGCAGTGCCTGCTCCCTGGGCTCCCTCCTGGGGAGTACAAAGAGGATGGGAGCAAGGCCAGTGGGGAAAAAGGTAGTGAAGGCTAAAAGAAAAGGGAACATAAATTGAACGAGAGAAAGAAAGGACAAATGGAACAAAGTGTTAAAGGTGAGAAAGCTGGTGAGAGGAGGGAAAGATCAAGGGTGGGGGAGAAGAACAAAAACCTCACAGAAGCACTTGGAGCAGAAGGGAATTTAAAGTGAATTAAAAAGAAGACAACCAGCAAGGATACCCTCATCAAAGACGGATGGAGCCTGTAGCAGGAGAGCAGCAACCACACCAGCAGGCCACATCTCGGGATGGCCAAGTGACTAAAACAGCACCCAAGAGCAGATGTTGACCGTCCAACACCGTGCACAGCAGAGTGCTGTGCCTCACAGGTAGCCTTGACAGAGACTGCAGGTTAATCTACCTGTGTTGAATATTCTGTTAATACTTCCACTCTGTAATAGTTACAAAACCATTGCACCCAAAATCCCTTAGATCATATTTCCAATAATAGTAAGTAAATGGCTCACTGTGATCTGAACTATAAACAGACTTTACGAATTCTGCCAGAAATTTAATACTGAATTATTTCTTTATGCCCACATGTCTTTCCTGGTTTTCTTAATTCTGCCAAATATTTAGCTCAGCAATCTCTTCTCTCAGCAACCCACACTCTCCTAGCTACATAATCCCATTTTTGGACCATTATTTAAAATTTCAGCATTTTCACAGAGCTGGCCAAAGAAGCAAGATTGATTGGAGAGGACCAAAACAAATGAACTTGTTCATCTCTTGTTTGTGGATGAGGTTATTCACCCCTCACACAAAATCCGGACTGCCTGGCAGCAGGGTTTGAACCCACCCAGGGAAACCTGAGTGAGCCCCAGCCCTCCTGTCACTGCCTGGCGCAGACCCCTGGCACGGGGTCCTTCTTTTAACCCTTGGTGGGGCGAATCACCTCTGAGTGTCTGTTGCCTTCTTGTTGAGCTCAGTGCCACTAAAAGAGGATGGACACATTTTTTGCATGCCTTGTGATCACACTTCAGAATATATGGTTTTCTGAGTTTCACCGCTTTAAAATGTCCATTTATCTAAAATTCTTCTTATAAAACCCTGAGTGCTTGGCTGAAAATGTCATTTCTTGCTGCTGCCAATGGGTTATGAGCTCACTCAACACCTGCTATGATCTATTTCCTCCTCAAGAAACAGGATGAACACACACGACTTAATTTTCAGAGTATGTATTGCTTATTGTCTGAATGACACATAGAAAAAACTGTGAGAAAATAAGCCTTGCTCAACAATCAGCTAATAAAAACCCCCATTTTGTGCAAATATTTGTAATGAAGTCATATCACCTTTCTATATTATGTTTCAATTATTTTTCCTCCCTTTAAATCAATTTTCAGCTGAGGAAGCTAACAAATACTAAATCATTCCCTGTAGCTGCTTGCTCAGGCGTCCCGCCGTAGCAGGGAGCGGCTGGGGCTGATGGAGCCATTCCCACAGCTTGCTCCCACCCGGGATGGGGACAGGGACAGGGACAGGGATAGGGATGGGGACAGGCAGCATTGCCGACTGCTCGCTTCTCCCACGCCAAAGCGATGTGTTGATTCACTCTGTAATTGATTTGGGCAACTCGAGGCAATTGGTTTCCAAGATACCACATCCTTCAGATATTTAAAAAATCATAACTCTGGCAGCATATTATATTTAAATGTCGATGTATAATGTGTGTGTATATATATACACACACTCATAGGTCGCTATGTGAATTGAAAATGTATGGATGGGCAGGGAAGCGTGTGTAGCTGCTGCACCTCACCTGAGGAGGCTGCTGGCAGCTGGTTCAGTAGGTGGCCCCTCTCTGAGTCACCGCACAGTCAATATCTGAGCACGGCCTTAGAGGTTCCTGTTGGCTCTGCTGCCCTGGGGTTTTCAGTATAGCTCAAATCAACATCCTGACCACGTGCAGTTATTAAAGAATGAGTTCAGGTTTTTCTTAAAAATACAGGGCACTGACCAGTTCCAGCTCAGCAAGGCACGTTTTGTTGGCTGTTTCTGTGGTTCCTCACCATCACCTCCCAACCTCCACATTACTAAGCGGCTGCCACGTTTCACATAGGGATCGCTGCCTTTCAGCAGTGAACACTTGGCTTCCTATATAAAGGAAATTCCTAAAGGAGAGAGGGGAAACTTCTGTGATCTCCCTCTGGCTTCCCAACAAAAAAAAAATGTTTAAATATTGGTTAAATTGGTTTAATATTATGAGCCCCCAGAGCTGCACAAACATCTTTGTGAGCTCTGTTTTTCATTGTATGAAAAGAAAACTCGTGTATGTAGAGGAAGATGGGGAAGCTCTGAGCAGGTAGGAGGGGAGGGATACCCTGGAAGGTGGATGGGGATGGGGACACACGGGTCACCCCATCTTGGACTGGCTCTGCAGGTGACAGCACTGAGCAGGAACAAGGGGAAGTGTTCCCAAACTCCCTGCTTTGGGCTTCTAGAGCAAGAGCTATTCAAATCCTGAGGTCTGGCATGAGCCAAACTTAGGCAATGCAGAGTTTTGCCTTGTTTTGAGGTCAAGACAAGGTGTTAAGAATGGAGATAAAACAAAGGCTTGGATTCCTGTCCTCCCAGGTTTGTGGTCATCATGAGTTGGATTTGACTTTAAATTCAGGATCTGGTATCACCCAAAACCTCATTTCATCCCTCTCTTGGGCACAGAATCAGAAACAGGGTTGGAGAAGTCACCTGAAGATAAGCCTGTCATCCGGGACTGCACTGACTGGGTTTGGCCCGGGTTCAGAAGGAACAGACCACCCCTGGTGCGGGATGTGTGCTGCATGCCGCCTTGACGATGCTGCCTGTAGGAGTATGAGTGGGATGAAATGACGGTTGATTTTTGGCTCAATAAGGAAAAAATCAAACCCAACCTTTTTTTGTTTGGTTATATCCTCACTATAAGCTACATATTGTGGACTTTTTCATTGAAACATTTTAGGACTGTATTACATGCGAAAAATAAAATCTATGCACAAAATAATAATTTGTATTAAAAGCAGTACTACAATTATAGGCAAAAGTTCAAATACAATCCATTAGAAAATCTCCTGCTCAAGAGGTTTTAAAGGCTGTTTTTACCCTTGTCTAGTAGTGACAGTGGGTTCAACTCATGCCCTGAAATAACCTGAGCCACTCCAGCTTTCTCTAGCCAAGATCTGACCCGGTAACTTAAATTTACATTTTTTCAGTGACTCCTTCAACTGGTCAGTCATTTAAAATACACCCACAGGCTTATAAATGTGTATTTCTTACTTGTAGTAAAAGGAGGGATTGTATCCCAAAGGGGATCTTGCAAGAACTGTCTGGCAGCGGTGGAGCCGGCGTTGTGTGGTGCTAGTGGGAAGTGATGCCGGCCATTTCCAGCTCCAACCCCGGCTGAAGCTGACCTTGCTCAGATGCTGCTTCTGAGAGATTTCCAAATGTGCTGCACCGGGATTATGATAACCCATGTGTAAGACTGGAGCTCCCCAAGGAGTCTGAATCTCTCTGGAAATCTGAAGGACGACGCAAAAAGGTTTTCGCAGCTCTCTGTGAAATGGATGCCAACTGAAAGATGGACAGGCTGGAGGCAAAACAGCCAGTTCTGTAGCACTCGATGTTTAATAATTTTCAGCAGACTCGAGAAGAAATTAAAACACCAATTGAGAAGCACTGGACTCCTAGGGAAATAAAACAGAAGAAAGATGTTTTTACATAAAGAGTGGGATGAGGATAAAAACACAGAAGGGCTTAGGGCTGCATTAGGGCTGATCAACCTACTTGTCGTTTGGGGGGTTAAGGACCCCTGTAAAAGCTCAAACCATGATTTCCTGCTCAAAAACATTTTGAGAGAAGAGGGACTGGGGTCCTTGGTGTGTGTGTCGACAGAAAATAACTCAGTACGTGTGAATATTTCAATAAAGTTGAAATGAAAATGTATTAGCAGCTGTTTTGGCAGGTGATTTTCAAAATGAACCACCAACCCCTGAAGATTAATCACCCGCTTTGGGGCTGGGCTCTGCTGAAGAGCTGTTTCGTTGTGCTCAGCAGCCATGGTGTTTTCTAGGTGAGCTCTCTGTTTTTTCCTGTTGTATAGAAAATAATGAAATGTAGGTGTCACTTTGACATGCCAGTACATTAAAAAAGCACTCCCAGAGTCTCAAAACAGCTTTGGAAGAAGCCAGAGCTGCAGGGTTGAAGTTAAACAAACAAGAAGACAAACACAGAATGACAATTTTCATGTCCCCTGAGCTTTCCGCAGTTATCGGTGGGTTAAGCAGATCTATCAGTGGGACATAAGGGCGTTCGGAACGAAATGCTGAGCACTCAATGCAATGTTTTAGGGAGGAAAAATCTTTTACAAAGAAAATACTTAGGGCAAAATGTTCTCTTGTATAGAAAAATGATATAAGCTGTTGAGCCCATTGAAATCGTATCTAACTTTGTACCGGGACTTAGGCACTGCAGGAGTCTTGTGCTGGTTCTGCGCTCAGGAAAGCACCACCTTGCTCATAATGCCACCTCTCAATATTAAATGGGTACATGGTTTATTTGTAGCTGTTAATGCAGATAGAATCATCTCTGAGTGAAAATATCTTCCATCTAGTAAGCTAAATAAGCAATATTAATAGCTGGAAGTAAAATCTCTGTAAAAACATAAAATACTTTATAATTGTCTTATAAAAACGCATTAAGCAATGAGGACTGTCATAACAGAAGAAATATCTTACTTACTTAATAATTGTGCTTAATGACCCATTGTTTGGTGACTCAATATTTAGAAGGGTGTTTTGATTTAAATTTTTAAGACTTCTCAGAGTTCATGTGCTTTAGAAAAGCATCATTGGAAGACAGTTGTGGCACTAAAATACACAATTTAGCACTATATCTGAAGTTGCAGAGCAGCTCACCCAGCCACATGCTGCCTAAAGCCCTCATTGCTGAGCTCAGTGACAATTTTAGCTTTCATTTAACAAGGCTGACTTCTCTCTTTGAGTTGATTTGAACTTCAGCCCTTTATCATCTGCCTCTGTTTATGTGCATTTATACATGCTTTAAAATTTTCAAATTAATATTTCAATGTGAATATTTAAAGTATTTTAATTCTGACTATCTCTTTCAATGGTTTCTGTAAAATGGTTTCTGTAATTACAAGGTACGTCATTCACTTTAGATTTAAATATGCTTCCTTCCCACACAAACCCAGCATTATTTCTTTTTTCCTTTATATTACTGTTAGCATATTTTAAAAGTGAGTCTTATTAATTTTTTATGTTAAGAAATTAGATCCTCCTCTTTTTAAGAGTCCTGCCCTGGTGCTTTTTGCTGTCCTTCCAAAGATGGTACTAGATTGTGTTGGTCGCAGGAAAAAATATCAAGGGCTCATCCTCGTCCTTTTATGAGATAAAGGTTGATGCTCAGAATTACATGTTTTTAAAAAATCACAGTGTTTAATAAAAGTAGAATGTTATTTCCCCAGCCATAAGATACACTGGTGGTTCTAAACTCTCGAGTACTTGGCATCCATCCATTGGATGGGGTCAGGGTCAGCTGAACCACATTTGAAGCTCCAAAGAGGGAAGGCGCAAAGCCAGCCCTTGAGCACTTTACAGGGGTGCGGCAGAGTCTTACACTGAGGGGGTTATTGGTGCAAGAAAGTAATTTCATTACCTATTACCTACATCACTAGAATAGGAGCAAGCCTGTTACCCAGACTTTAAAGAGAAACAGCACTGCCAGGTCATTGCTATAGAATTGCATTTAGGTACAGCCTCTGCCTTTTCCCCTTCCCCATGCTCAGTGCCCAGGTGACAGCAGCACTTCAACAGTGAGGCTCTAGACATAACTCCTTTTTGCTGTATTCTTTAAACGCTTGTCCTATCAGCTCTAGGACTCAGTTCTAATTTGCTTAAATTCAGTGAAAAACCACTAACTGGTGAAATGTTGTAAACTTACACCAGGCTGGAGCTGACCTTTTGTAGCTTCATTAGGGTTTTCAAGATACCCCCTACTAGCATTATTCTTCCTGTTAACAGAAGATTATTTATTGTTTACTCTGTAGCAATCTGCTGATGTTCTGGTTTGCTGGGTAATAGCCATTCTTTAAAAGTCTGACCTCATTCTATTAGACGCTTCCTCCGCTGAGTGCTCTCATTTCTCACTGAAGCCAATACACAACGTTTACTAAAAAAGCCTGCCATTAAAGGCGGTGAGAATCTGCCTCTCAGATGGCGTGGACTGTATTTTTTCCTTATCATTAAGAAGTCTGTTCGTCTGTCATTTTTTACTGCTTTCATCTGTTCTGCCATGGCTACTGATCGATGCCTGTGACAGCTCATCATTAAAAGGAGAAGCAGCTCTTTCAGTGTCAAAGTCAACTTGTTGAAAACTCTTCATAATCGCTTGTCCGCATAGATTTATGGCAAATGAGAAAATATTACAAAGAACTGGGAACAGTCGCAAGTAATGTCCTTTCTTAACTTAGCATTCAGCTGCCCCATGACCACTGCTTTTTATTAAAGCAGTAGAAGAAACAAGATAATGAAATGAACTGCGAAACATTTTGTGGCATTTCCCTGTATGAAAGATACTGTTTAAAGATAAATTGTCAGTGTAATTGCTGCTTCAGATTTGTCCTGGGAAAGCACAATGTGACCGGGATAAATAGTTTTGACTTTGCTGGCAGTGCTGGGTTATCAGATAGCATTGACAGGACCGAGAAGTTAACTCCTGCAGAGCAGCAGTTAAATTAGAAAGAGAAGTAATGAGCAGTTTGGAGTTAACGGTAGGTAGAGATTCTGTATTTAATACACATGTATAATGTGAGAGAGTAACGTGAGCCACAGGCATGCTTCAAAGTCCAACTCGCATCTTCCCTTAGTCTTTTAAACAAACCAGTACGTGACTGTAAAGGTTCCTCAGCCTGACATCCAGCCTAGTATCGAGTTTCAAGTAAGTTCTAGTCACTTACCTGCTCATCTGCATATAATACTGTTATTTGTCTAATTGTTTCTATTCTTATATGTTTGGTATGTAAAAATGCAATAAAGCCATTATGCAGGAAAAGAAAAGGAAAGTAGTTGAGATGATTATTCTGTTATCAGTCATGACTAAGATGAAGAGATATATACTAGCAAGACATTGTTCCTAAAATAGATATCTTGCAAACAAGAAATGTCAGTCAAACGAGGTTTAAATTAAATTCCTGATAGCAATTACTTACAGAATGATCATGTTCCCATTGAAATTATTATGAATATTGTCACCATTTTTAATGGAAAAAGAAGCTGGGCTTCAGATACTGGTTCTGAAATGTATTTCAAAATGTCCTCAGTTTTTACCATGTACTTACATCATGCTGAACCCAAAGTCACCCTCCTGCAAGATAGATACTGGGCTGACTGGTGCCTTTAAGCAAAACTCCTGGCACAGGACAGTATGAAAGTGAATTAAACTGAGAAACGGGTACTTGCAGGAAGTATTGAATGGCTACAAACAAGTGACCTCACTGGGAGGAGAACTGATGAAGTGAAGAAATGTGATGTGCATTCCAAATAAAGAACTGATGAGTCAAGTTGTGCCCCAATTGGAACAGAAGCAAAGTCAAGATGTCTTGAAAATAACCTTGAATAGCGGAGAAAAACTAGCAATCAGTTCCAGTTATGTTGACCTCCAGAAGCTACAAGAACAGCAGTGGGTTGGGAAGGTACGCTGGTTTCTCTTCCTCCAGCAGTGGGGATTCTTTAAGTACTACTGCTACAGCAATTATCTGAAGACCTAAACTAATATTACTGAAGTGGTATTCAGTGACTTACTCTCTGTTCCCAGTAATGGATCTATTACTCATGCAGTCAAGTCCTTTTGTTCCAAAATAAGGAGAAAACAATTTCTAAAAAAATTATTTTAAATCAGTATCTTTATACTGCAAGACACAAACAGCTGCTGATGATTTTTTTCTGACAGATACTAAGTCCCTATTTCATCTTGTATGTTGAGACATTTTTCTAAGCATGGCTCAGTAGGAAGTTAATTATAATCTTCCAAAACGGGAAGAATTTTCACCTGAGATGATTAGGATACTGGTTTGAGGCATGATATGTGGGCTCCTAGCTAAAGTTAGGATCTGGAAACATACTTGGCTCTGTACCATTTCAGAAGTAACACCCTCTGCTGTCACAAAAACTTCCCTGAAGACTGAGATCACAATGATTTTAGATGTAATCAATTCCTTAAGTATTCATCATTGTTGATACATTTGCATATTGGAACATCCTAATGGTTTATTCTGTGCTCTGAAGAAAAATTCACTGTGAATTCAAGTTGAATTTTTCAGGCTTGACTTCAGCTTCAAGGATTAAGCAGGTTTGAAGATAAATAATGAAGTCGGTTTTGGAAAATACCAAAGTACATGAGATTTGGTTAAAAAACCAGAAAAGATCAATTGTTTGCGGTAGATTTGCCATCTGTTGTTGTATGCACGCTGCTGCAGTGACTTATTTCAGTATTTAATTACTTTTTCTGACCTGCATTTGGCTCAGCTAACCTTGGGAGTTTATACGAGAACTATAGTTGGTTAAGTTTTCTTCTGTAGTCTTTGGAAAGAACTGAATTACCAAGAAAATTCTTGTTGATGAGTATTTAGAATGAGGTTGGATAAAGCTGGGCCTTTGGGTTTTTCCATGTCAGTCATTACGCAGAGGCTGGAGTACATTTGTGGTTCTCTGCTGGGCTTTTCTAAGCACAGACTCCAAAACTGTACATAAAGCCCCAGTAGCTGTCTCCACATTGTTGCTCTTGTATATTCCTTACTCGATCACTGCTGGTGTATCCAGTCCTTGCTGCAGGCTTGTAATTTACTTTGAGTTGCTTGTCATTTCCCAAAGGACTTAGATAGCTAATGACTGCTCATTACTTTCCTTTCTCTTTGTAATTTGTGCATGTTATTGGTAGTTATTTTATATTTACTTCCAAAACACTAGTGAAAATATGTACAGAGAGAGACCGGAATTTCCCCACCCTTCATTTACGAATGACTAAACAGCCCAGGGATCTTCAGCCTGGGAAATAGAGCAGAGCAGAGCATGGTATGGTAGAACGGTGGTGGTGTGATGTGGAGAGGGTGATTAATCAGTCTCCCTTACAATGTAAGGCTAGGGAACACCAGGTGAAACTAAGCAGTAGGCTCAGAGTGAGGTACTTTTGACGTAAGGAACAGTTGTGGCACTTGTGAGAATTTACAGTTGCTGAAAATTTAGACACTCAAGAAGGCTTGGGCAAATTGAAGGAAGAAGTATCCATCAAGACTATTCCGTGCAAGATACTGCCCCTGGCTCATGAAACCTGAATTGCTGGAGGCTGAAAACAAATTCTGGAGAAGTATTCTTAGCTACCGTGTACCCTGTTTGTATTTTTCCTCTGGCATCTGGCCAGCATTGGAGACAGGATACTGGATCTTTAATTCAACTGTATGTAGCTTTTCGTTTGACCACAGAATTTCTGAGATATATCAATTGGTTGGTTTGCAGCATTCATTCAATTTTTTGGGGAAAAAAATATTGTAGGACATTTGAATTCAAAATGCATTTTGAAATCAAGAACGACTAAGAAGTTTTAAGTGAAAAAGATTTAGACAAGCATCAAAAAATCTAGCGCCTATCTGCAGGTTTCATTCACTGCTTAATGCAGTATGATCAGCAGAGATAAATTCATTGCATTCTCCATATGACTGAGATCTTTCTTTAGTTCATTTTGGACAAATGTGGCAAAATGTGCTGCTCAGTTTGTCCTGTGGTCATAAAATAGGCCAAAAGAAGAGTGTTTGCTTTGACGGTGAGAGCGAAATAGTATCGAGGATCTTTTTTAAGGTGTTGACCTAGGAGCATTGTCTCAAATTGCCTTCCTTTTTCATCTGTGAGATTTTTTTTAATAATCTGAGATTTTTAAAAAACTTGCTACAAAAGTACAAAAGATGTAGATGGAAAAATACAATCATAAAGCTGAAGCAGGCATTCAGTAAGGGCCTCTTCACTTGTGCTTCATACATTCAGCATAACCTTAACTGAGTATTAGTGATTCTTGTTGTTTCCTCAAATAAGTGACTTCTCTTGCCTCTGTAGGGTAGGGCAAAGTATATAATAGATTGTTTAACAACATCAAACTGTTTATAGTATATTTTATACCACATGTATATACAGGATGGGATATGGACTCTTGTTTCTATTTCATATTCAGACTAAGATAGTATTGACTAAAGGTTTTGTCATGGTACTCTTCCATAACTCAATCCAAATACACACAGATCAGCTCTTTCTCTGGTCAAATTCTGGTGTAGACACGGGCATACAACTATACATTTTCAAAGCATCAGGACAGTTCTTTTTCTTTCTCGTACGAGAACGGGTTATGCTAACAGAAGCTTGCTTTGTACCCACGTAAATTCATCCACACAGTAGGATAGAGTTGTGCTGTTCTGACTGTGCAAGTGTTGTTAAGTTGTATGGTACAAAAGATTAAAGGTGAAATGATGATGAACTTGAATAAACTTGCCCTGAGAAATTAAATGTATCCCCCCAAAAAATCCCTTTTACAATCAACACTGAAGTTCACAGTCTGCCTTGAATTGAATCTACAAAACCTAAATTTGTACCTGTTCCCTTTCAGGGATTTTACCATCGCAGGAAAAACAGAATAAAAACGTCAGTCTCGGCTTGGGCAGCTTCCTCAAACTTTGCCTTTTGTGTAGTTTCCTTCCTGGGATCTTGCTGAACTAGATACTATTCACATATTCCTATATTCACACTGTTTTTTCTGCTTTGCTTTCCAGGGTGGAGTGGCGCTGTACTTGCCATGGTTAGCGTGGTTCAGATTCCAGTATCATTAGCTGGGGGGGGGAGAAGGGGAACAAGACTCTGGCCTGATGATAATATTCTTATTTTTCCTTTTTTGAAAAATATTCTGGGTGAATGAACACAAAGTTTGCAGGATTCTTCTGAAATAACCTTGTTAAGGGACAAAGTCGATAGAAATTGACAGAAAACTTAAGACAGAACACAGTTCTGTGTCACGCCTCTCTCAGAAATGTCCTACTAGGCATGATATGCAGGAAATTTGCAGGGATTTTTTTACCTCATAAATAATCTGTTGCTCGTATTTTCAAGTATGACTGATACTTTCAGAGAAATTGAATGAGTAAACTAAGCAAGGATGTTGTCAGTTGGCTGCAGCCCTGAGGTCTATAAAAGGGACAACTGAGTGGTTGGAGTTCACACTACTGACACTGAACAAGCTGAATTTGGGCTGCAGATCCCATTTATTATTATTATTATAATTCCTTTCCTATTAGGCTCAGTAAAAGAGCATTGTCAGCAACTTTGCCACGTCATATAATTTATTTTAAAGTGAATAAATATTTAGAAACTGGTTACTTTGAAACCTTCATCTAATAAAAGCACTTGACAGAGGAAAAAGTGGTTGTAATATCATGCTGATCATGGAACGACCTGCTGAGGAACATAACAGGCAGAACCTGCTGAACAAATTAAGGTGCCGGAATGTAAAAAATATTCAGCTGAAAACTGCGCACCAAATGAGATGTGATATCCTCATCTGAAAACTGCACACCAAATGAGATCTGATATCCCTACAGTCATGGACACAGGCTAGATTAAATGTTCTAGAAAAACATACCAAAAATATCCACATATATAATATTTAAATATTCATTTGAAACCCGAGACATGAGGCTTTGGTCTTCCTAAATTAATAAATTGCAATTATATTTTTGATGCTTTATTTTTCTACGAAGGACAATTTGGGGGGATATCTTCCTAACTTTTAAATTTAAGTGACATATTGCCTTTTTATTTACCTTTTGCTTCTTTGGTTGTGAGACCTAGAGTAAAAGAAAATCTGAATTTACTTTCCCTTATTCGGTCATTATTGTATCTACATATATCATAATTTCCCTTTTACAGTCTTTGACATGAATAACAATCCTAACGTTTGATTATTGCTTTTCGCCATATTTCTCAAACATTATAGTGTTAAGACTTTGGGAATGCAAAACACTTGTTTGCAATCTCTTATTGTTTGAGGCAATAAGAAAAGTCAGACACATGGAAACGGCATCAGCAACACAAGTTTTAGACACAAGTTCTTGCTGAGCACTCAAGCACATTCAAAAAGTCACTTCATTTCCTTTATATTTAAATTAACATCTGCCTCCTAGCACTACTCAAGTACAACATATTTAATCTCACAGAAAGATTTGGCCATTTGGCTTCTTGTTGGATGCACAGCAGTTATATGAACAGAGGCACAGGGGTATGTAGCTGTGTGTGAACCAAAGGCCCATGAAGCTGGGGCTTGTCTCTTCATCTCCAGTCACTTAACTGCTCTAAAAGCTCCATGTTCACACATTCCTACTGTAACAAAAATGTCTACAAGTGACCTAGCCTAAACAGTTGTATATTTAAAATGTAAATTCTCTCTTGATAGTAAGTACTGGTAACTTTGGTTCTACATTTTCTTGCATACTTTTTATTTTCCGAAGGATGAACATTACTGGTACACAGTCCCCTTTTCAGTCCAAAACTTTTGTCTTCCACAGTTGAGTTACAGACCTTTAAAAATAGGTTCGCAATGGAAATGCTGACATGCCAGCTGGCTGTTGCTGCAATGACACATTCACAATAGGCAACGCTCCTCAGCAGGCTCAGTGACAGGAACCAGTAATGGTTAGCTTTGTCAAACACGTCGCTCTAATTTAATCAAGGACTACAGCAGCACAGCGTCTTGCACTATATGTTTGTACAATGATTGACTTCCAAGTTAAAAAAAATCCACACAGGAGAGCATTCTGGACTATGGGGTTTACCAGCTTGTTCCCTTGGTCATGCTAATTTGATCAAAATTGTTTGGCAATTAAGAATTGTTTGAGACTTTCATTGCTAGCTTTATGTAAAGGGCTGGGCTTACTAATAAGTCATGCAGAATGCTTAAATAAAAATGTACTGACGTTGAGGCAGTTTTCTATCCTTAAAAATATGTATTTTTGATAGTGTCATCTAGTATTTTCCAGCTCCTAAAAACAAACAGTAATGGAAAAATATTATTTTTTCATCCACGGCCTTTTTTTCCTACCCCCTCAGATTTGTAAATACTGTCGTGTTACTCTCTGAACACACACCTGGACACAAAGGTGTCTGTCCCCTGGGTGTTTGTAGCCAGGGTGAAGCAGGCTGCTCAGCTCTCCCGCAGACCTGCACAGTTTATTGGCACCTTGCGTCTCACCAAGAGCCCAGTAGGAACCAGGCTCTGATTCTTCCACATTCCAGCCGCCCGTACTTTGTATCCTGCCACCTTTAAATGTTGAAAACCAAAATAAACTTGGTCGGTTTTACCCTGTCACTTCATGGGGTAGGAGAGCCAACCTCTGAGGTGTCGCCTTCCCACGCAGGAGCTGGGCCCGCCAGCGTTCGTGAGGGGAACTCACCGCACCCAAGGCAGGGGCCGGCCGCGCCCCTGAGGGCCGAGGGGTCTCACCGCCCTCACACGATCGCTTTTCTTCCCCCTTTTGTTCTGATTCGAACGCCCCCCGTCCCCCGAGGCCCTCTCTCAGTTTCCCCTCAGGTGGCGCTGGTCCTTACTGCCCTTCACCGCGGCCCCTCAGGCGGGACGGCAGCGCGGCTGGGCCGCCCTCACCGTCGCCCGGTGTCCCCCCGCCCCATCCCCTCAGCGAGGCGCCGCGCGCCCGTGGGAGCGTTAACGGCGCCTCCGCGTCACGGTGCGTCACCGCCCCCCCGCCCCATGCAGGGGATTCTCCGGCCCGCCCTGACGTCATCCCCACGCCGCGCAGACCCCGCCCCCGCCGGCCGCCATGTTGGGGGGTGTGCGCGGGGGAGCGCAGAGCCGAGCCGCTCCCGCCGGCCGGCAGCAGCAGCAGTAGTCCCAGCGTTGCCGCCGCCGCTCGATGGGCGAGAGGAGGGAGCCCGCCGCGGCTGCCCGTCGCCTCTGAGCCGGGGAATGCGCAGCGGCTGCCCGGTGAGGAGGAGGAGAGCCGGGACATGGTGCCGTTCGCTCCGCTGGAGGAGGCGGAGGAGCCGGAGCCCTGCCACAAAATGGAGCTGTACGTGAGCGGCAGCGAGGTCAGTGTGGGGCCGGGGCGGGCGGGGCTCCCCGCGGCCACCTGCCTCCCCCGCTTCCCGGCCCCCGCAGACCGCAACGCCCCCGGCCTCTCCCCGCCGGCCCCCGCCCCTCCCCGCCTTCGCGGGTCTCTCGCCTCGCTGCCCCCGCTCCGCACGCCGCCCTCCCCCGAGATCCCCCCCGCCCCGGTGCTGCCGCCCAGCCCCCGCCGCCCGGGCATCTGGCCTGTTCCCGCCCCCTCCCCCGGAGCAGCCTCCCCGGGCGCTCGGCCCGTCCCGGCGAGGCGGCGGCCCCCGGGCGCCACCCGCAGCCCGTCCCCGCTAGCCTCCCTCGGGGGCCGCGGCCTCCCGGCCCGGCGGGCGCGGGGCGGGTGGCCAGGCCGCGGCCCCCGGGTGCGGAAAGCGGTGGGGAACCGCGGTCCCCGCCGGGGTGCAGCGGTAACACGTGTGGAGTTAGAGCAGAGCCCGCCGAGCTCGTAGGAATAACGCTGTTAAAGAGCACTAAAGGCCGGCGTGCTTTGTGCCGCCTTCCTGGCGGTGTTAATGTCACAGCTGTCGCTGCCCGGCTCTCATGCCGCTCTGGAGGGTTTCTGTAAACTCTCAGTTTTATAGCCGCAGTTCCTGTGGAAAGTTGCTTTAACTTCTGAAAATTTGATTGTACTAATCTGGGTGCGCATCCAGGTAGGTTGTCGCTGGGAGAAGTCCCTTTGCTTTTTCATTGGATATATACACAATAATTATCATACATGCAAGTAACAGAAAGAAGCAGGAGTGCGTGACAGGTTTGGAAGCTTGAATGTTGTGAAGAACGAGGAACAACTTCAAGAGTGTCTTTTGAGCTTAGCACTCTAGGTGCATCCGTAAGCAAGTACCAAATGCTATTTAAAAACAAATAATTAAATGGTAAAACTGATAATAATGCATGTATCTCAGCAGAATGTGACACTCAAGGATTAAAACTTTTGCACTTTTAAATCAGAAGCGTAGGATTGCGTATCAAGTATCATCAAGTATGACAAATAAAAGATTGCACCTAGGCGTGTTAGACACATAAAAGATGTTATCTAAATAAAGCTTCTTAAAACTGGTTGGACTTGCTTTCTGTGATGCAGTAGGCTTTTCTTATCGTAAGTAAAAAGGTCTGTAGCAAATTCATCTCTCAGTACAAAAGCACACAAAAGAGGCATAGGTTAAAGTTTTGGGAAGAGTGAAAGGATATCCTTTAAAGGAAATTGGTGAAATTTTATTCTCTAATAAAAATGTATCCATGTAAAAAAACCCAAACCAATAATTTACAGTAGAAATAAAGCCATGAGGCTTTACATTTCTTAGTGGTTTTTTTTTTGTTTTCTGTGTCTACAAAGTGCCGCTTCCAAGTCCTATAATTACTGGGCATGCACTTCTATACCATGGCTGCTACATGTTAACACTTTAAAATATTCTAATGGTCTAATAGTGCTTGATGCCAGTCCCTGTACCTTAATATTAGAGAAATCCTAATTATGTTAGTGAAGCTACAGGTAAGGATTAAAAAGTCAGCAAAAGTATTAAAGCTTATTTATTAATCCCATGGTTTGTAAAAATAGTATGCTACAGTTAAGGTATGAAGCTTCTTGAAGGTCTGAGAACTTTCTTGGCCCTGTTGATCTGTTCATTAAGAATATTGCGATACATCAGTGCTAAAATAATTAAACTTATTTTGTATTGCAAGCTGGTATTGCAATATTGCAGTATTGTAGCTGAAATGTGATCATTTGTGGTTATTGTGCATCTCTTGGTGTTTTTTGGCAGGACAAATACCCCTCCATCAAGGCTGGTGCAATTTTTGGAGTATTGTGTTCAGTTCTGTCCTTGTGTACAGGTTTTGCAATAAATGCTATGTTGGCAGTTAGCAAGGGGCTGGAAAACCAGCCCTAGCTCCAGCGCAGCAAAGCTCAGACAGGTGGTTCGGCTGCTTGTGGTGATGTTCCAGGTATCTTCACATACTTTACTGGGCTTGGGCTAATAAAGAGACGTGAGCTTGACAGTGCACCGCTGTAGGAGCCTGGCTTTGAAGTCGTGCTCATCTAGCTAACAGGGCATAGGATGGTGAATGTCTAACTGAATTAGCTCTCTGTTCCTAACATCTGAAGGCAACTGTTTGCAACAGTTGTTTAAATTGTCTTTTCCTCAAGCCCGTACGTGAACTTCTTACTTAACAGGGTCTGTGTAAAACTATGTCAGTTGTGCTCTGATTACATTTGGCTAGCAGTGTTTGAGACTGTTTATACCATAACCAGTTTCTTCAAGTTGCTTATGAAGTTCCAAATTACATTAACACATACTTGTTATTGCCATAAAACTTTATATTAAAGTGCATCTGAGGGATATGTAGTACTTTTCCACTTGTTGGAGTCTGTGTTTATGTCATTTGGGGATTTAACAAAGGTTTATTTTATGTTAAAAGGAATTTTTGGTTTGGATTCTTCACGTAAATTTTATAGAATTATAGTATAGAGCCTATAGTACTTACTACAACCTTACGTTGGCAGTCTGGTAGATCTCGGTGACCTTGGCGTCACTGAAACTAGTCAACAGTATTCCTGTGAAATCGTCCTCTGTTTTGAAGACAAGCTTATTTGTGCTTATGAGTGCTCTTGTCCGTCAGTTGTAGCATAGGAGGAAAAATTTGAGAAACAGTTCTCTCTGAGGAATCTGCTTGTTGATTAAATTTAGGATTGTGTTATTAGAAATAAGTGCATTGTTAGGGAAGTAGCACTCGTGTCAACTTGATGAAGTAAAAACAGTTGGCAAGGGAAAGATGTGGTCTTGAAGGTAGGAAACAAATTTTCATCCTTCAAGGCATAAAAACAACATGAAGTTTTGGAAGAACTTTAGGATTGAATTATTTTGGCCTTTTCATGTTGGTGGTCTTCGAGTGTGCTAAGGGTTACATTTTGGACCGTACACTGTGCTGTTCCTGTCTGCTTTTATATTCCTGTGGCGGTGTCACTGGTGAAGCAGTTCTGTGACTGTGGGAATTCCTTAAGCGTAGGTAGAAAGCGCCAGTGTTATGCAGTTTAAGCTTCAAATATTGAGTGAGCTTCTTTCCTCCTAAATAGAGGATTAATAAGTATTTTCATGTTAATAGAAAATAGGCACTAGGGTGTTGATTTATAATCAACTGTTGTAGACTATTAAAATATGATTGCAGTCTATAAAGAAACAGGAAAGTAAATGTTAACATTTTATTCACTGAGCTGAATGAAATGCAACAGTACTTCGAATTGGGCAGAATACAGTAATTTTGGAATTTTCTGCCCATTTAATAGTAGTAGTCTTGCAATTAACAGAAGTATAATTGACATAAGTGTGTGTTGTTTGCAATACATTAATACTGTGAATTGCATAAGTGCGACCTCATATATTTATTTTTGAAATAAATACTTCAGAAGCCAGTTGCCTAATTGGCTGACAGTGACAAGGAAGACAAGGCTGGAACAACAAAGTGACCAGAAATCAAAGTATTCTGCTAGAAAACTGGGCTGCATTGGAAGTTGCTGCCTTCTGAAAGGCATGTTCATGAGTTGATCTTTGCTGCTGTTGTACATAAGCTGTTGCCTGTGCCAGTTTAAATAAATACATCTTTGATTTTGGCCAGTGTTTGTAGCCCGTCCTCTTAAGCATGTTCTGAGTCTGATCTGTCAAAGGCCACTGAATTTTGTCAGTGTTGGGAGTTGCATAACTCCGTTGTGAGTAATTACTGGCAGCGACGTGGATGACTCAGCTACCTAGTTTTGTGCATCTCTGAAAATCTCCACAATTAGGTGGTGGTATGGTAAGAAAAAAAGTAATAGTATTGCACGTGACTTGAACTAAGTGCCCTCAGCCATTGCAACAATGTACAGGTTTTATAGAGACTTACGAGAACAAACTGCCTTAAAGAAAAGCAACCACGTTAATACTCTGATGGAAAACAATGAGTGTCTTTATGCGTTGAAAAGTGCTGCAATATAGTAATAATAATTCTGGTTTGGTATACCAGTTTTGAAGATCGCTTTGGAAATCTGCTATGGTGTTCTGAGTCTCTAAATGGAGCAGGGGGTCTGTTCAAGGTAGCTCACCTCAGTTCCCACAGAATAGCTTTAGAGAGACTTTGCAATAACCCTAAATCAAAAGAATGGTAAGATTTGTTAACTCATAGTATGCAGAATTTTAATACTTACATAGATGTACTTCTTTACTACTTTAAGAATAAAATTTTAGATATGTTGTTTTCATGAAGTTTAAACCTTACACTTTTCCAGTATTCTCTAATCTGCCATTAAGCATGATTTCCAGAGTGGCTGCTTTATGCCCTTTGATTATGGGATTCCTGTCATCTCCCAGACAGGCAGTAGTGAAAAGATCTCAAGTCCTTTTCTAGTTCAGTGATCCCTGTGCTTACGGTTCGGTGTGTGTCTTGTTATTGCTGTAACTAGTCTGAGACACACGTAATTCTCCCCTGATCTCCAGTAATGGGAAGGATCAAAATATTCTCTTAAAATCAGTAATTATATGTGGCTGACGGTTTGTTATCCTGTCTGAATGTATGAATTATTTGCCACAGAAAGAGCTTTATAACTTTCCCTCGTAATTGGTTACGGGTTTAAGTATTTTACAGGTTTTTTTTAAGGCAGGTGGCTTTATCTTCCTCTCTTGGTATGTTTAATGAGAGAGTGAGTTACCTGCCCTCTTCCTTTTGTGGGAGGAACTGAGGAACTTAAGATTAGCACGGGGTTGAGAAGAAAATTCAGCGTAGACCTGCAGAGTCTCACGTGGGCGCTGCCATCGGGGAGACATCCTTCCTCTGGTCACATTGCGGTGGGGTGGGACTGGGCTGTGGTTGGTGTAATTCTGTGATGGGTAACCTTAATCACTGCTTCGTCTTCCATGTCACGGGGCTGGTTGCTGCACTGGGGGAAATTCTCCCTTCCCAAAAGCATGTGAGCCCAGGCAGTAAAGAGCACCGAATCCAGCTTGGGCACCTGCATGCAATAACAATGTCTACTTTGAAAAAAAAAAAAAGACAGCTGTTGTATGGAGAAAAGCTGTGGATGTTTTACAGGAAGAACAGGTACCTTGAAGCTTCAGTTTTGTTCACAGTGACTTTTAGACATTTTTTAAAGATTAATAAAACCCCTCACTTGTTTGGCTGTGCACAGAACCCCCAGATTTCTCAAACCTGTCTCAGGAAATAAGATTCAGTAGGCCAGTGTGTTGCTAATTAAGTTAATGATGCAAACTCTCTGCAGTTGTAATTCAAAATAAATGAGGAACAAATGTGGTTGTCTTAACAGGGGTTTTTTTTTTCAAAGGATTTTTTTTTTTTCCAAAGTCTTTTCAAAGTAATTGGGGTTTCTAATGTAAGCTTCCACTCTCACATTTTGAAATAAGTATTTGAAGTAATACTTTTGTATGTGGGGAAGCAAACTGGTTTGTCTTGTGCTTGTTGAGAGGTGTAGGTCTGGCAACTGTAGCTGCAGTAGCATAGCAAATTGAGTGCAGCGAAGGAAGAACTGTGGAGGATGCAGAAGCTTTTGTCGATCCTTATGTAGAATTTTACCTGTTTGAAGCCAGACTAGATCATACATGAGTGGTGATGAATAGCACTTTCTACTTCTAATAATACTGTGATTATAAAGTTCCAAGTTCTGTTTTTTCTATAAAACTTTTATTTGTTTGAATATTTAAATGAAGGCACATAAAAAGAGGGCAGAATGAACAAGCTTTAAATCTTCTACTGTTTTTCTTTGTAGTTAGGCGTTTTTGCTGTCCATTCATCTAGCTTCTTTCAGCCAAAACCTATAGAGCCACCAAACCATAATGCATTTACCATGTAAACTGTTAAAACATCCCTAATATGGGGGGAAGATAGCTCTAGTCTTTGGTAATACTGGTATTGCTCTGTTCTGCTGTAATTACCAGAGGAAAAACATGTGCAATAGTAGTTAAGCTTTTTACCAGCCCACAAAAGCCCTTTGGATGTTCTCCCAAGGTAATAGGGTATAGTCCCAGCTAGTCATGGGATCCATGGCAGCTATTTAAATCAGAAGCCAGATTGCACTGTGTTACCTCAGAGGCAGTTTGGCATTGGAGAATTGGGTCTCTTAGCCTGCACCTCTGGAAAAGTAAGTTTCTTACCTGCCAGGTTGTCTGACCCTAACTTTGTTCTCATCTCTTTTTTATGTAGTGACTTTGGTTATTTTTATACTGATCAATAATATGGAATACTTCCTCAAACTTTAAATTTTTTTATTAGGAAAGTATTGATACTGTTTGCCTAAAGTCTGAGTTTAGTTTTTAGTTTTTAAGGAAAGTTAATATTTGAAATGTTCAGTTAGTTGTAGTACTTCAGCACTACTGAATGAGAAAATGATTCAAGGATGAAAGAATCTCCTTAGAATAATGGTACTTGCTTCCTTTCACCTGTTGTCTTTATAGACATATGTGCTTTCTAATTCTCAATAATAAATTTGTGCATTCATAGATAGCAAGTAAGTAATGACTTAGAGGTTAAAATAGTTCTGTTCTATATGTTTGTGCATAAATATTCATGATTAAATTACTAAAAGGGGTCCCTCTTGGCTGCGGAAGCAGAATTTTGTATTTGGTTTCTGTAGAGGTGGGAATTAAGTATTAATTGTAACTTCTCTTTTTTGCCTAATATGGGGTACAGTGGAAACTCCTTGTTACTGAAACTTGGCCAGTATAAGTAATTGTACAGAACAGTAATGATTTGATTTTTGTCATTGCATTTTCTACCTGAATAACTAACAAACTACTAGACTTTGGGTTGTAATTTAGTGGTTTTGTTGTTTTGGGTTTTTTTATTGGACAGTCACCAGGGTTCACAAACAATTAAGGCAGAAGTGTAGTCGTGTACATCAGGCAATAAAAGTAGATTCATGCGCTTGAACATAAAATTCTTTGGACTAAAAATTGGCAGGTGTCCCAGTCTCTGTAGTTACAGAGTCTGGACAGGAAAAAAACCAAGACATGAGCAACAGTGATGGGGAAATGTGTATGATAGGAAATTGTTAATTAAGATGACATTTGATTACCTGCCATAAAAATCCAATAACTTACTATATTTGATTTGCCATAAAGCTGGAAGTATGCTTACATGGCGTGCTCAGGAGCTATCTAGATCAAGTAACAGGCTGATTTTTGGTTCAAACCCCCATTCCAGCAGTGACAGCTTTCTGTATCTGATTGCCTGTTGTTAAGCTGCTGTTTTCAGTGTATCTGCAGTTCTTCTGGCTAGTGGTATTGGTTCCAGAGTTTAAGTAAAACACCTTGGAAAACATTGACCATATTTAAAGGGAAAAAAAAAGGGTGAAACACATGCTAAATTCACTTGAAATTAAAGCCCATGAGTGAGGAATTGTATCATGTTTCTGAGTACCTGGCGTGGAAACTCATTTTCTTACTAGGTCCAAATAAATTTTTAGGACAACTTTGGGCCTTGCATGAATTCAGGCTTGAATGTAATCTGGTGATATTGTGAAAAGAAATCACATGGCAGTGAATCGTCTGAAATTAGGTTGGAGTTCATATGTGGTATGAACTCAGGCGTTATTTCTTGATGCATTGAATTAAATCATACAATAGTGAGTATAGTGGGTGTCTTATCCCTCCCATTATCTAATTTGGAAGAAATAGTTATGCAAAAAAAATAAATTATGTAGTAAATTAGTTAGTAGCATTGGTTTCTGTAATGTATGTGAGGTTTTTGAATTCAGGTTAACAGGTTAGTGATTTTTGGCCCTTGAGAAATTAGGGTGGCAATGCATGATACGTATGAATGACGACCATGTGTTGAATATGCCAGCGCTGGGTTAAACTGATGGTTTATAGTTAATGTGAAGAGTGTGTGTGTAAAGTGTGGTTAAAATAAATAGAAACTTGGAGGAGACTTTTTTTTTTTTCTTAGTGAAGATATAGTCCAAAAATAGGTGCCAGTATCTTGATACAAAAATTGGAGAGTTAATTTTATCAGTCTCATTAATTTAGCACTTAGCTCTTAAAAGCTCTACTTGAAATCAAGAGTCCTAGAAGCAGCAGTGGCAGTGGTTGAGGGTTACTTAGATGACGCAGACATGGTGATAGAAACCTGTCCCTTCAGCCCTACCCGTTTGTCAAGTTTTCTGTTTTGTTTTTAAACAGGGGCATGGTCTAGATGGCATTTCAAGATTCTTTCTAGTCCTGTGTTTTACCAGTTAGAAACTGATAATCATACCATATTGCAGTATCTTAGGCATGTATTTTAGATAAATTCAGAAGTACAAGAAAAAATGTCATTGCCTGGTCTAAGAGCTTCATTTGTTCAACTTCTGTTTCCAGGAGAAAAGTAGTTTGAGTCTTCTTATGTTAATTCTAGTTAGTATTTTGTTTTGTGAGACCTATGCCACATGAAGGTAGGGCTGCTGAGCAATTAACATATAAATAAATTAGCAATTACTACTAACAAAATCCATAATTGGCTTCACCTATTTTGTCAGGTATTTCCAGTTTTTAATTAATGCTTTGCATGTTGAAACAGAGCACGTCCTTTATATTTCTGTCATTATTTTTTTTTTTTGTTTCAGTTGTTAAAAAGCATTGGATTGTTTGTTACTTAGGGAGAGCTTTAAACTAAATAACTTTATCTATAAATTAAACTCTTTTTACTGTGACTGGGGGCTTGATATCTTCTTTGTTGCTTGAAGTGCGTGAAGGGGGGTAGGCAAATGCTGGCAAGTATTATGCTCATTTGAGAACATGTCATTTATTTGCTTCTGTCCAGATGCATATCATACTTTTTTGCCTCTTAAAGGTGTTATTTTTTAAATCGATCCACAAATATTTTAATATACAGATGTACAGTTTCTGAAAGTACTTTGTTAAAGTTTGAGTATTCTATTTGTTAGATACTTAAATAACTTTTGATGCAAGCAAATTTTTAGAGGAATCTAATTTTTTAAGGAAATGGATAATGAATTTTATACATAAGAATTCTGTGGTATGTATCCTCCATTCTGCCTGGTATTGCACTTCTCCCTTTTGCCCCCAAAGGACTTGAAATCACTTTTGAATCTTTTCTCCTTAAACTGCAGACTAAACAGCAGGAGATGTTACGATTTTAGGTTTCCGAAAAGCATCCGCAACACAATTTTTGTGCTTAATGGAAGAATTTTACATTAGTGTTATCTTGTATGGATGGTATCTATAGCTTTTAAAGAAGGAATTTTAAATTAATTCCAGTTAAATAACTACTGGATGGCATTTTACGAAGGGATAAGTTACATGATACATAAGGGAGAGCTAAATGTAGCTACTAAGCAGTAGTATTTGCTTGAAACTACAGGTTGAAATTAGAGCAACAAGGACACCAGTTTTCACTTGCATGCTCTGAAATGTAAATTGGTCAAATTATGAACTCTGCTTATTTGAAATTGTTATGTCTTAATGTTGTTTTCTGTTTGGTTTTTTTTTTTTTCTTATACATTCCCCTTCCTTCTCTCCAGCTAAATGGCCTTAAAATGGCAGACGAGCCTATGGAAGAAGGTGAACCATATTCCTACCACGTAAGTATATTTGATAGATGTTCACTTTAGACACTCATTAGCATGATTTCCTTTTGAAGCAAAATTTATGCATTCCCTGCTCTTTAATAACTTCTAAACCTATCGTTTTATTTGACCAGATCTGAAGAGGCTCTAAGTCTCAAAGATGATTTTGAAAATTAATACCTTGGTAGGGTCCATAAGTGCCTTGTTTGGGACAGTTTGCTGCATGAGGCAGTGCTTTATGGAAAACAGATTCTGTGTGCTGGAGAGAGAGCGTTTACACATCCCTCAGCCTCAGAAAATGCTCGGTCCAACCTTGAACCTTTTATACACCATGGGCTTAATGTTGCTCTTATTACACTGTCATCTGTTCTTCCTTTGTATTTTTTAATGTAGTTGCTGTACATTCATCTAGAAGGTACTTAATTCCTGCTATTTTAAAACAGAATTAATTTTTTTCACTGATATGTTAATTTAACTTTTATGTAGAAATATCCCAGATGAACCCTGTTGAGCATGATTTTTGTCCAGTGCCTTGGTCATGTGCGTATTTAGGACATGCTGAAGATCAGTGTTGTGTATGCTGGCTAAATCTTGGACTAAACTTCAGGCTAATTCTGCTATGTGGTAAAATGCCTGACTTGTCATGGAAAAAACAGCCATCATTTTTCAACACACCCATCCATATATTTTTTTGGTCAGGATCATGGAAAAAAGGTATCAAGTAGATCTACTTCCCAGCTGTAACCACTGCTTTGTATTGCAATAATATTTTTTTGAGTGATTTGGAGAATAAACTTGGGGGTAGAAACACATGGTGCTTGTACATTTCCTGGTGTGGAGTAAGCAAATAAACCGTCAGTGTCATTGTCATCTTACAGGTAGGAAAGATGAGAAATGGGTTGTCTCAATCTTTCACTGTACTTGAACCAGAAGGATGTTGCTGAGCTTGTTTGTTAGGTCCTTGGAGCTACATACCAGTCAAGCTGCAACGAAGTAAGATGGCACAAAGCTATAACCGATCACGCCGTTTCTTTCAGCGCTTTGTCTTCTGTTGAACCTGCTGGGAATAGTTACTTCTTGTGCAAGGCAGCTCAGGGGAAGCCGGTACCCGAGCCCTGAAATAGATTTGCTGCTCGAGCAACAGAGCACAGAATCAGATAACGAATTTGCAGTTCATGGAAGCCAAACTAGAAATGAAAATGAAACTGGCTTATGTATCTGTTCAACTCTTTACCTGCTCATTTCTTGTTGATGATGCAAAGGTCTTTTTATGCTTCAGTCATGCCAATTTGTAGTACTTTAATGGTAGTTAAGTAGGTGAAATTATATAGACATCTATTATGAAGGTAAAACACTTCTCATTTCATACATCTCAAGTTATTCTCTATTTGCATGGAAAACATTTTTCTCCTCAGTTCCTGCTTAGAAATACTCAGTTTCTGCAGCAACCACATGTGATGTCACAGGCTAATGACTCAGGGTGAGTGACAAACAAGAGCAGGTGAACTCTGAAAGATCTTTTCTCATGCAAAAGTTCACAGTGTTAAGGAATACAAATTACAATGGTGAAGTCAAAAGGCTTCTAAATAGAGTATTTACATATTTCATAGAATGAACCAGCCATTAAGGCTGTTGTGCAACTTGGTGTATAACTAAACAACTTGCTGCTTTCATCTGTCATCGGATGACTTGAAATGCTAGTGTTCTTACCTGTCTTAAATTCCAGGCATGTGTTTAAGAAAATAAATGAAAAGATGTGTGCATTTTTCATATGAATATGTATCTGCATAGTCAACAAGATGGATGGATGAAATGAAGTTGGGATGTATACACTGTATCATCAAGTGTATGTCGGCTGCTTTTTTTGTGAACAGAGAGGGGAAACGACTTGTGCGGTAACAGCTGTAATACAGTTTGTGAAAGTGCTAAGATGTTAGTTTGACCTCTTTCTTTCCCCGTCTGGACAAACGAAGCAATTAAGGGATAGACAGTTAATGCAGTGTGATGCTTGCCCCTCTCCTGTTTTTTAATTATTGCAGTAAGTACCTACACATTGGATGCGTACATAGATTTCTACCCTGAATTTCTGTGTAAACCCACCTGTGTAAACCCACATCTAGATACTCTAGGTTCAAGTCTGATAATGCTAATTAGAAGTTTTCATGCATGGTCTTGGGCAGCCAGGCTTTCTGTAGCCAACCTGGCTTTAGAATGATGTTCTTCCCTTAAGCAGTCTCATCAAGTGGTGAGGCCTTTTTATGATGGTGTTCTACTTGGAATTGAGCGAGAGCAATGTACTGTAGGTTGGTAGGGTGTTTTCCTGCTCTCTGCTAAGAGAAGCTTTCAAGGTGAAGACCTAAAGAGAGGATAGGAGGACCGTTAATAATCATTCGGATACCCTAAAAGCAAAGTACTGCAAATCAGATGGGATTTTCTATTGTGATAGGTGTGTGCTTGCTGTGTACAAGAAGTTCATTGATATTCTTCATAGGGCTTGAGAGGTGCTGCTCCTTTTCTGTATGCAAGCTGAGGTTGCTGTTGTAGGTTTTAGCACGTAGCGTGTAGTTTCAAGGGTGCTTATTTTGACATCTTGTTTTGGCTCACAGAAGCTTCTCTTGCACCATAAAAGCTGCAATACATCATCTGATTTGTTTTCATCATGAATGTTTGTCTTTTCACAATTGTAGCTGCTGTGCCCTGCTTTGATAAAGGTGAGAGTAACAGGAAGAAGTCAACAGAACACTAAGTCTTTTACCTACTTCCCAATTACCCTCAGCTTTCTGAAGGAGGTCTCCACACAGGGTAGTCTTTCCATGAGCTCTGCACTCCAGAGCTGTTTCTTCTGTTGGATGCAAGAATTTGCAGAGCTCTTAAGATGACTCATATCTTATTTATGCCCTTCAAATAATGCATATTCCTTTAGCTACAACTGAATGACCATATTTATTATTTGCTGCTGTGAAAAGCGGTAATTACCTAAAATGATGAAATTCAATTTAGATTTCATTAATACTATTTCAGGAAAGAGAAAGGTGAGAAGAGTAATCACTGGGAAAACTAAAGGCTGCTAAAGCAGAGGTGAAGTGCAGAAGGATCACCTTGTACTTGGTTTAAAAGTCTGCATATTTATTCCTTTCATGTAAGAAAATCCATCTTTGCTATAGTTGTAGTATTTGTGACAAAAGGAAATAAATGAGCATTCTTTGAGAATTTTGCTTCAGTTTAGAAATCTTAGGTGCATTTATTTAAGAAAGGATGGATGGGAAAGCTTCATTTGAACAGTTTTTTACACCTTGTTAGAATTTCAATTATATTATTAAAAAAAGCCAACAAAAACCAAGAAAAGATCAGAAATTTACACATACTTCTAACGAGAGTTGCTTAATTAAGGCCTGTTCATTGCTGTATTTTTCTTTGCCTTGAAATAATAGGATGAAGGAAGTGTGAAAGAAATTCCTATTACACATCATGTGAAAGAAGGATGTGAGAAAGCAGATCCAGCACAATTTGAACTACTTAAGGTTCTTGGTCAGGGATCATTTGGAAAGGTAAGATAACAAACTGTTTTCATGTGATGTCCACTCTGAACTTGCTTTGTCTTATTAATGTTTTACTCCCCTTACTTCTTTAATACTACGAGGTTGGGTATAAACCTGACAAATCTGAGTATAGGTAGATATCTTGTGGAAATTTCCCTGTTTTGAAGGAAGTTATCCATCCTGTTTTGCAGTTGGTTGATGTGGGGTTTTTTTTGTTTCTGTTTTTATTATGACAGCCTTTCTGGCTTCACCTTTTTTAGAGGAAAAGCAATGTCTATCTCAATAGACCTTTCCAGACAGTCAACCTGGGAGGGGTTAGCTCAAGTATGTTTTTGGATAAAGAAGGCAGTGCCATAGCAGAGTCTCTGGGAATGTTTGAAAAGTTATTGACAAATTTCATTTTTTCCCAGTCTTGCTTTAGTGCCAAGGGAGCACTGTTTATAGCAGGACACCAAATCATATCAGAGACAGAGAGGCAACAGCTTCAGTTTCTAGGCAGAAAAGGATGAGTCAGTGGCAAATTTTAGGTCTGCCATGGGAAGTTACATGCCTCTATGTTCAGTTAAAGCAAACTGTTTGTGGTTCATCTGGACTGGCAGCTGCAGCTTCGTGAGAGCTATGGCACCAACAGCAAGGGATTTTACCACTTGGGTTATAGAGTTCGGGTGGCTTTTATTTAACAGCTCTGGTGTTGTCAAGCTCTGTTTGCCTAATGCCATGGCTATTGGAAATAAAATCGTGGTGGTTTTGACTACTTCAAGGCTTTATTGCAGCATGTAGTGAGGAATCAGAATGAACAATATTTTTGTTCCAAATAGGTTGCCTCGCGTCTCCTGTAGTTTAGCTTGATGCTTGGGTGGCATGAGCACTGTAATAGAGATCGATAGACACTTCTGGAGGAGGTGGTGATTTGTCTGTTATTGATGGTACTTGACACAATGTTTGACTTTCTTCAATATATGAAATCTGTATTGATGTGGGTACAGAAGAATGATTGTGGTAGTTTGGAACTTGAACCAAAGTAACAATAAAGTAAATAACCTGGGAAATGTATTTCGGTGTTTCTGTTCTTCTGTATTTGTCAAGTGATCTACAGCCAAAAGACACTAAATGAACAATTATTTAAATAGGTTATAGAAGAAATATGGGATTTTTTTTTTGGTTAAAATAATTTCTTTTTGTAATGTGCCACTTGGTGTCACATTGCAGAAATGAAATTAAAAATCAAATGTCTCAGTCACTAGTTTGAAACATGTTAATTAAAATATTAATCATAATGTATAAGAAGCTAATTTATTTTTTAAACCCAGACTCTTAAACCAGGTCTCTTGCAACACACAAAAGCCAGACAATCAACTCTACGTATGTTTCCATTTTCCTGTTCTTCTGCTGCTTTTGCCTGTCTTGTGACAGGAGTAAACCTCTACAGAGTTGTATGAGAGGAGGGAAAAAATGAGACATTAGGAGGGCATTCTGTGAATAAGTGATAATTTAGAATAATTTAGACTTTAAAATATTTCTTGGTGTTTTACAGCTTAAGAAACATTTCTTTATCTGGTAGTGTTTTTGCCAACTCTTTCATATGCCCCTTGTCTTCAGGGGCTAAAAGGTTCCATGCGTTTATTACTCCTGACTTGAGATGTCTTAGGCTATCTTAGGGTTCAGCACATCTGGTATGGACATCTTAGCCCTGACTCAGACAGGTTCTTCTACTTACAGAGTTCAGACTTCTGGCTCAGAATCCCAACAGCTTGGTGAGACATCTGTTTTAGAGCTTTTGAAACCTGGCAGTACTTGGTTCAGAAACCAGCTTTAAGAATTGGACAGTAACTGTTGCCCGTCTGAACAGAGCTCTTTTTAGCTAGTATTTGTTGCATTCTATTGAAAAGAAAAAACAAACACCGAAGATCAATAGCTGTTGCTTTCCTGGTGTGTGTTTTCTCTCTCCAGTTCGTATTTCCCAGGGTTCTCCCCTTGGATTTAGCAAACACAAGGTTTGTTTGCTTTGGCTAGTATAGTGCTGCAGCCCATCCTCTGCCTGACTTTTTTGACACCTCTGCAGGATTTAACACTGCTTTACAGAAATAAGGGGTTAAATCTCATGTCTTACTGAGTTTCTTCAACCTTTGATAACCTTCTGAGGCTTCAGCACTCAAGTCTACTGAGAATGGTCTTCCATTCCCTTAGGTGAATCACTTTGGACAAGATGTCCCCATCTTGATTTTGCTTTACAATTGAACAAGGGAGCATTGTATCTCCTTTGCAAGATGCTGGATTATGGAGACTTTGTCTGCAAAGTAAATAGACAGTGCTTGAGTTGTTTTCAGTGGCTGCTATTTCGGTCCATAGTAGCTAGAATTTGTAACTAGTACTTGAATTCCTTACATTCTTACAAGCTGCTAGTTATCAAGTACTAAAATATTTGTACATGCTTATTAATATTTTACTTTTACAATTGTGGGTGTATTAATCTACAGCTGTTTTCTTATTTGCTGGGGTTTGAATTACTCCCTTTACTTACTGTGAGTATCAACATCATATAATAGGAGGGCAGTGCTGTAGGTCAATCATTGGACAAAACTTAAATAAAACGCCTGATTACCTTGAAACTTGATGACATTTTTCTTCTAACCAGAGCTTAAAATGAAACAACCCCTCTCCCAACCTTATTCAGCTTAGTCAGTGACAGTGTATGAATTTCTGATTCTAGAATGGCAAATTTGAAAAGCTTGTTTGATTGTTTCTCCAAAAATAATTTCTAGATATTTAATAATTTCCAACAGTATATATGTGAATAAATCCAGTGTTAATGAAAATCTGAATAAGATAAGATCAGAGAGACAATTTTGAGTATCTCTTGGCATTCTCTTGTGACTTGTACACTTATTTTATTTTATTTTTTACAGTACAGACATTCCTTATAATTAATAATTGCAATTATAAGAAAAACAACTTAGGAACAGGAGCACGTACCAAGCCATTTCATAAACTGAAAGACCTAGTAGTTAGAATATTAGTCAATGAAGATACATGTATTTGTACTGCATTATTTTGTCTAATATTACGCTTTTCTTAGTGTCAAGTTATATACCATCTATCTTCAAACTCCTCTGGAAAGAAAAAGAGTAGAAAAACCTGTTGGAGTTGCTATTCCCAGAGGGAAGGAGTGCTTTGATCTTAGATGGCGAGGTTTCCTTGCTTTCATCTCGCCACTCTTACAGAATTCATTAGTATGGCCTGTTACGTATTTGAGACTTGGCTCTTAAACCTCAAAAATCTCTTATGAGGTGGCAGACCAGGCAAAATGGTCATTCTCCAAGAAACTAATGTAAAGAAACGCATTTATCTAAGTACTTATTTGATAAGTACTTATTTAAACAGCTTGCTATAGGAAAGAATGTATAGTTTGAGTAGTCTGAATACTTGAGAGAGCTTAGTGGTGCATGTACCTCTAGTCTGGTTAAGGAAATGTCATTTTGCCCTTTCTTTAAAGATGTGTACTTAGGAAAGAACACTGAAAACTGTCTGAAATTAATAGGCGGTTTGTAAATCCTTTGTGGTAGTTGCTTATTCGATTACTAAGCTTGCATATGCAAAAAGACTTGCTATGAATATTTGGCATCTTTTCATTCCTCAGAGTTTTTGAGGAATGGGATGGAACTAGGGATAGGCTATCTCCCTGTCTGTATTAATGAAGTTAAATGTAAAGACATAGTAATGGGTTTTAGTCAGGTTTGCATAAAATGTTTTTCGCAGCGATTTTAAAAGTGGTGTTTATATTACCAGGTCTTCCTCGTACGGAAAATAATTGGTCCTGATGCTGGGCAACTTTATGCGATGAAAGTATTGAAAAAAGCTTCTTTAAAAGGTATGTGTATCTTTTGAACTGGAACTTTAGAAAATAGTTTTCAGTGCACCTGTATCTCTTAAATGACTCTTATAAATACTTCTTTTTAAAATTCTTTTATTACTCTTAAATATTTTTCAGTGAGTTTATAATTCTTCTCTGAAAGCTTTTTTTTCCTAGAGTAACTTGTAAGTTCATGTTTAAGAATTATTTAAAATCTGGCCAAATAGCTTTAATTATGTGGTAAAAAGTACTCTTTCAAAGTTTAAAATTGCATTATTTAATTCTGTTTAGTCTTTCCATTACATTAAAATGACCTAATTTAATAAACAATTTTCCTTTTGTCTTTTGTTAAGTTAGAACTCTACTGTGATTAAAATTGTTAAGTTACCTTTTGTTATAGGTGCCATAGCAAACTAACTTACTGTTTCGGCTTTCAGAAGACATTTCAATGGATGCAACTTCATTGTGTGTAAATAAGGACTGTTACTAGTTGAAGAGGAAAAAGTAATCTTAAGAGACAAGATATATATTCAGTACGGATAGTTAATTCGGAGGTTGAAGTTAGCTGCCTGGAAGTGTAGATGTGAGCTTTTTTCTTGAAAGTAATATGGTTAATCACAAAATATCGGGATGTGTTGGGGGGAAAAATGTAGACGTTAAGGACATTGGGACAGGTAAGAAACAAAATAGAGTTGTCTGAAAGTATGTGTTGTGTGGGAGACTTAAAATTTTAAAACAAATAATGTAACAAGGAAAAGTATTTCTTTAGATAGCAAAGACTTTCCGTATGCTAATTTCTGCTCCATTTGTATTATGCCAAATACATTTGTTTCATACTAGTCTTTTTTCTTTTTTTTTTTTCCTCAGTTCGGGATAGAGTTCGTACAAAAATGGAAAGAGATATATTAGTAGAAGTAAATCATCCATTTATCGTCAAACTGCACTATGGTTGGTATTTTTTTCCTGCTACAATTTCTTTCAATACTTGAAGGCATAGCTGATCTTGTTCTTTCTCAGTTTTGTGGTGTCTCTTTTAGTGCCCAAATTAGGTTCTTGCAAGTTTAAATCACAGGACTGAAAAATGTAAATACACATGTATACAAAAATTTTACGTTAAGTCCTTTGGAAATGAAAAGATTTCCTGGAAAATTATTATAAGTTCTGTGGAGATTTTTTTTTTTTACTTTTCGTTGAGTAAAGCCAAAACACAGTAATTCACATACTTGGTGTTTCCCTGTTTGACAAAGGAGAAATAAAAGAACAGTATTTAGTGATCTCTTATGACTAAGATTGTCTTCTGTGAAGAAGCAAGTAATCATTCAATAAATTACCTCATGAGCTGCTGAATTATTTCAGTTCCATAACAAAAGTATTCTCTTTCACTGAAATTCCTAAATTGTAAAAGCATTCAGATCTGTTTTGTAGATCATCTTTGTTACACAGTGATTGATTATTTTAATTTTTTTGGAAGCCTTTCAGACTGAAGGGAAGCTATATTTAATATTGGATTTTCTCAGGGGAGGAGATGTATTCACGCGATTATCCAAAGAGGTAAGTACCTAAAATTTTATCTTTGTTCGGTGTTAGGCAGGTGGGGTTTTTTTGTCAGTGTAGGGTTGCCTCCTATAGCTGGTTCCCTCATAGTCTTGTCATAGTTTTTAATAATTTAGTTGGGATTCCCTTACATGTTCTAGAATATATTCTATAGCCTTAAGAAACAGGAGTGTGTGTTGATTAGTAGTTTAAGTTTTTCTTTGATATCTGCAAAGGACAGTTCTTTTGTCTAAAAATGTTTTGTTGCTTGGATACCTAACTGAAGTGAATTAAGATTTAGCAATAAGGAAAGGGGATGTATGGTTCTCACGCTCGTAGTAAGCTTCGGTGCTCCTCGAAGCCTAATCTATAAGAGGTTTCTGCTGCATTGTAAAATTTCGTAATGCTGTAATACAAACCCTGATGCTTAGTCTCACGAAGTGTGAAGGTTGAGTATTTTGGAGATCACTCTCCATCTAACATTGGCAACTGGAACTTTAATTTTTCATTTCTATTTTTGTTTTCTGGAGAGCGCTTCAGAGGAGGGAATATCATGCAGCCTGTTGCTGGGTTGTTTTTTTAACATTTGTCAGCAAATATTTGTTATATATTGCCTTAAATATTATGAACATGTTTATAAGACTTATTTTCTTTCTGCAAACCTTTCATAAGGATCTAAATTTTTAATGCAATTTCTCAACAACTTCACAGTAAGAGAGCTTTTCAGTGGTTTCACCAGTGTGAATACATTTAGATTGCTAATGCTTAGGAAAAACCACTTTCTTAAATGAGGAAAGTGGATATCTGAGTGATCTGAGTGACATGGAGGAGGTTGTATCCCCAGTATGAAAGGACATGAGCTAGTTCTTTTCCCATATACTTTTTATAAAAATAAAGCTTTACTTTAAGAATAGGCAAAAGAGAAGGAAGAATTTAGAGGGGGGTTTGTTACCTTTTTTATAAAAAGCAGACCTTTGTAAAGGAGTTATCATGTTGCAGAGTTGAACTCAAAATTAATTAACCTTGAGGCTAAAATGAAGGTTAAAAGCTTAAACAAACCAACTTCACTTGTAAAGGGTTATTGGAACAGTAGGTAGGAAAGAAATCTTGGCTCTTATATAGGATGTTTATTTATAGAGGAAATGCTGGTATAGCAGGAAGAACTATTCTTTTGTACTAACACAGCTGGAATTACCGAGTATGCAACATTCTTAAATAAGAGATTCAAGTCTATCCATAATAATACTAGCTAGATGGTTGAAAGAGAGATGTATTTTCTTTGGGAATAAAGAAGTAATAATTGTCAAGTTTTCTTACTGTTAAGTCTCAATGACTTTTTTGGAAGACTTCAATTACCCTCTATGTTGACTTTTAAACACTTACTGTGTATATAGATAAGAAAAAAACCAATCAGGTCTTTTTATTTTCTGTTGGGAAGACAAGGTATTTTCAAAAGTACATGGTGAAACAAAGACAATGGACAATACACATCAGGGTAAATTCCCCATGGCATTTCATACTTCCCACACAAGGATTATTTTAAATTAATTGGGTTTAGTATGAGGTTATTATTAAAACACTTTTGTTGGTCTTTAAATTCTAATGTGGGTATGAGTTTCATCTGTGGAAGTGAAATGAGTATATAATGAAGTTTTCATTGGTAACATCTAATGAAGTTGACTTGCATTATGTTTCATTTGACACACAGAGCAGTTTTAAATGAAGTTATTATTGGGAGATTGTAGATTACTGTTTAGCATCATTGTATTCTGAGATTTGCATTTTGTCTACTCCAAGGAGTAATGGTATCCAAGACTTCCTCTTGCTCTTTTGGATATAGAGGAAAAACAGTATTAACATTGCTCTTTATAAAACCAAAGCGAAACTTTCTGTAGCCTAAAAGCTTTGTCATTCGTACAATGTTGATACTTATCCCTGTGGAAATTAGGAAGATTTCTGTTGCCAGTAGAAGAGGTCACATATGTGCAATTTGAAGTACAGATCAGTGTATTACTAAATTGGTAAACCGAGTTACCTAACAAGACTTAATTTAAGGTATCTACTGTGCAGCTGAGATGGCTGTTCTCCTTGTTCCTGGTGTTTTCAACAAATAAGGGAATAGTTCGCTTAAACCTCAAATTCAGTTCCAGTAATTTAAAGATTACTAGCTTGTAGAATATGACAAGAGCCAAAGCAGGTATGATTCTTGTATATGAAATGAGAAGCAACCTTTTGAGTATTTAGGATAGAAGTGCATCTCTCAAATGCTCTATACGCAACGTCAGTCAGTTTTTCAGTATCTCGCTAGGGTTCTTCACATTTCTTTTCCTAAGAAGGTTCTTCAGCTCCCACTGTGGATTTTCATGTTGTTATTTTCACCGAAGTGTTTTTGCATACTTTTTTTCTAAAATATACCTACTTTTTTCCCCCTAAGTATTGGCAATATGAATTCACAGAGACAATACAGCAGTTGTGTACTAAATTTTATGATGCAGTTGAAAACAATCTGTATAGGATTGTGGTAGAAGGAGTGCTGGTGGTCAATAACATCAAATATAATAGTTAAATTTATTACCTTAAAAGTTAGTTAGTGCTCTGCAGTATTTGCTGATGTTTTTTTTTTAAGTATTGTAGGTAATTCTTTTGTGTACTTGATGATTAGCCTATATTAGTATATAATTTCTGTTAGGTGAATTCATTAGTTGTGGGTTCATAAGGTACTTCTAGAACTTATTTTGAAATTTAGGCAGACAGGAGTATTTTTTTTAGATTGCAGTTTTAAAAACTGAAGACAAGATCAGAAGGTAAATCTATACAGTTCTTATTAGGTTATGTTTACAGAGGAAGATGTGAAATTCTACCTCGCAGAACTGGCCCTTGCTTTGGATCACCTTCACAGCTTGGGGATTGTATACAGGGACCTGAAGCCAGAAAAGTAAAGTAAAATGTATTTTACCACTATTACGTGTATTTTGCTTGCTGCTTTGAATTTTCCACTAAAATATTAAACTAAGAATATTTTTGTTAGACTACGTAAACAAACATAAAATGTAAAAAATACCTGTGATTTAAGTGAAATAATACTGGCTTGTTAATTTAGTGATGGAAGTTGGAGATCAAAATTGTTAACTATTATATTTTAAATGTTATATGTAAACATTCCCCTTTATGTGTATTGGTGAATGTGAATTTTAATTTTCAGCATTTTGCTTGATGAAGCAGGACATATCAAGTTAACAGGTAGGTAACTTTTATTAGTATAGTGCTTTCTGAACATATTGCTGTATAAGCTATAAACTTTTATTATAAGCCTAAGAGAGAGATAGAGATATATATATATATATTAGTGATGGCTGGAGTATGTGTGAGCTGGTACTTAGCTTTTTAGAATTTTTTTATTGGACAGACTTCTTATAAGAAATCTGTATTCCTTCCCTATGTAATGATTCTTTATATAGTATTAAGTACTTTTATTCAAGTATTTTAGATAAACAGAGACTGATGGTTTTGGTCTCTTACTAGATCCTGATGTCCATGCAGGTTCCATTGAAGTTAGTTTTCATGTTGGCTAATATTTCCATGGATAAAGTTGCAGTGTTAGCAGCAATATTACTGTAAAGTGCAGATCCTAATTGCTGTGGTAAAAATGGAAGAAATGTAGTTGAAAATACAAAACCAGGCATTGAATGTGTTTTTTTTTTTAAGGCATTTTTAGTTCAGGTGGTGGTATGTTAGTAAATAAAACTATCCACGATTCAGGTTAGAAAATGAGCTGTCTCAACATGTACTGTCAGATGCCTTTTAGGTGAAGGTAAAGAGGTCATAGAGTAAAAGTTGCTGACTGCGAGACTTTTAAAAGGGAGCAGAGGTGCTGTTTGTGTAAAAAGTTTTTAGCGCACAGTAAGACTTCCAAAATGCTGCGCTTTTTTTTTTTTTGCATTCTGGATTATCACTTTCAAAGGCATATAAAATTGCAGAAAAAGTTCTATGAGGAACAATTGAAATGCATATATTCTAGGAAGCTATATATACAAAAGACTGACTATTTGGAAAACAAATTACTATGAATTTCTGAAAGCTTTAAATTACATTTAAGGTGATACCTTTGTATCATAAATTTCATTATATATTTTGATCTGTAGATACTGCTATTAGATTCCAATAGAAAAAAGTTCTTTAAACTCTCAAAGATTGATGAAATAATGGAAATCATGTTTGTAAAATCCATAATTTTTAAAATTCTGCATGATATATTTAAATCCCCTGCAAGTCTAATATTCTCACTTCCTTCTGCAAGTGGAAATAATAATTGATGGGATTATTGATTATCATTTACCCTTTGAAAAAAGGGATGCTTGAGAGCCCCCTCTGGAGAGTTGGGCTAATATCAAGGACTTGTGTATTCAATGGCAGCGTTCAACTGGGGTGGGGGGAATATTCTGGGAATAAAGTGAGCAGATATGCAAGACTCTTTACAGAACTCGAGTCAGGTTGCAGAACCACATCTTATATAACAACATTATTTTTAGTCTGATTTTATTTATTCATCATTCAGTGATACTAGACCATGCAGACTGTGTTCTCTTTGAAAGCCATTTTTACTTGTATCCATTTTTTTTGTGTGAATAAAACAGTCAGTAAACAGAGAAAATGAGAACTTTGGATTATCCTAAGGCTCTAAGTGTGTAATATTTCAAATACCGAGTAATTCTGAGTAGTAAAGTTGGTGGCTAACAATGACTTATACAATGGTTTTGGTGGTATGTAATAACCTAAATGTCTGCAGTATTTCTAGATACTTGCAGTTTCTTGTTTCATTAAGAACTACAATAATCACATAATATTCCTGAAAGCAAAGAAAACCTGTCAACGCTTTGATTTTTAAATACTGTATATGGTATTGTTGTGGTTTTTTTCTTTACTGGCTATATTCCTTACAATTTTTTTACTGGCTATGTTCTTGTAATGCTGTTGTTGTAGACTTTGGACTCAGCAAAGAATCAGTAGATCAAGAGAAGAAGGCCTATTCTTTCTGTGGTACTGTAGAATACATGGCACCTGAAGTAGTAAACAGGCGAGGGCACAACCAGAGTGCTGACTGGTGGTCCTTTGGTGTTCTCATGGTACTGTATGCTCCCTTCCTTACCTTGCTTAAGGTCACAAATACACTGCATATTGTTTAAGTGAATGTGGAATAATGTAGTTAGAATAAGCTTGCCCAGATCTGATTATGAGTGCTTGGGTAAGGGGAAGAGAGAATTCAATAGTTGTATTGCTACTGAAATATAAACTGACTGGAATAAAATTTCTTTTCATCTGTTTAGCTCTGTAAGGAGTACTTACCAGGAACCACAAAAAAACATAACGTGTAGTTAATACTTTAGAAACTTCAATTTGTATATTTATTTTGCATAGTACTTGATAGTTAAAAAAAATCTAAAGACTTGGTTTGATGGAATATTAATTGCATTTTTGTAAGAGTAAACCTGTTGAATGTGTACTGGAGCGGAGCAGTGAAATAAGCCATTAGCACTAGCACTTACGCCTTTGCTGTGATATGTTAAGAGCATAAGGCTGAAATACGCATGTTAACATTAAAAACAAAGTACTGTTTTAGAATTTAGTCTCGCTTGTTTTCATAGTACAGCAACACCTGAAACTATGTTACGAAGGGCATTTTTATTACTTCAAAGTAGCTTATAAAAGTAAAATATTCCTACATCATCATTATATTACACTCGCCACTTATTATCATGTAAACTGCCAATGAAAACACAATTTTACTTTTGTGACATTTTTTGATAATCCACTAAAAGCTCAAGGCAGTATGTCTAATGTACCAATAAGGAAGAATACAGTACTTAACACTTTGTTTGAGCAATTGGGGGAAGAAGTGTTGATTAACATTTGTTCTTTTCAGTTTGAAATGCTTACTGGTACACTACCATTTCAAGGTAAAGATCGAAATGAAACTATGAATATGATTCTGAAGTAAGTATATCTTCTTACTTTTTGCAAAGTCAGAAAATGTAATTTTTAAACGTGTTTTAAAAGCTTATTATAACTTGTGCTTGAAGAGCATTAAGCTAGAACAGGAACAAAAAAGCCAAGCCCTGCCCTTGGGCTTTAGATCACAGACCATGCAAATACTGTTAAGTGGCTGCAGGAATTAGAATCTTAGGGATGAGCTTTTATTTTCGTCGTAGGTGTATGATAAAGATAAAAACAGTACAGTGAATTAGAACAGCATTATTTACCACTCATGTGGTTATGCTCTCTTGCTGCTGTTACGGCATACCTTATTTTGTAAGCAACAGTTAATCAGGTGTTGCTTTGTGTACGTATATATGGAGAGTGCACTTAACATGCTTGCATTTTTCATATTAAATTACCTCAGTTACAACAGAAGCTGTCTAACAAGACAAACTGGGTAAACTGGTGATTCGTAAGTGAAGTTGTTGGGCGAACATGTTCTTGTCTTCATTTGTGCTTAGCTAACAAAGAATTTCCTTTAGACCACATGCAGAGCCGTGGGCCTTCTGAGGGGGTGATAGGGAAGGAGGTGAGAGAGAAGCTCTGCTCCTGCCAACATACGGCAGTTTGAACTTTCCCTGGGTATAAGTTTCTAGTGATACTACCTGTGAAAGCTGGTGGATTAGATCACTAGCCTCACTGGGAGCTCTAAGTGGTATTACAGTTCTGCAGAAGAATTTCTTGCCTTAGTGTAATTGTTTTCATAAAATAAGATGGGTAAAGTCCTCAAGCTTTTATGTGATGGTTTCATGAGATCCTCTTGAAGCAAGAGCCTCAAGAAGTAATATTAGCAATCACTTCAGGGGCAAGTAATCTGGGATTTGGTGAGTCTCTTCGGGTGTTGATTCTGGTAGAGGTTTTTTTGGTGATAACTTACTGGTGACATGAAGATATCTTTAAAAATACTTACGTATTCCTGAGATGATTTTTTTTTTTTCACCCTATTTTACCCTAAAGCTTGTTTGGGGGGCTTGGGTAGGGTTTGGGGTTTTTGGTCTCGTGTGGTGGGGGTTTTTGTTCAGTTGGGTTTTTTCTTTGCTTTTGAAAACCACTCATGTAATGTGAATCTTAAAAGCTGATGAGTTAAATGCGTACACTCTACAAAACTTTGGAATAGATACTTGATGCATCAAATTGTGCAATGAAGTCTATGTGGACGATTTTTAGATACATTTCTTCCTCTTGTTATCTATTTTCCTTTAGAGCAAAACTTGGCATGCCTCAGTTCCTCAGCCCTGAAGCACAGAGTCTTCTGAGGATGTTGTTTAAAAGGAACCCATCAAATAGATTAGGTTGGTTCATTTATTTGGATCTTTGAAATAAAAGTAGTTGGGTTGAGTTGATTGTTTAAAGTTGATGCTAGAGACTCTCAAGCTCCAGATGGTCAGTTAGATTTGGGTTTAGATAACATTTCTTGTTAGCTTGGGTCGTTACTTCCTGGATTTGGCCAATGAATGATTACTTTCTTGGACCAGTGACTCTTAGCAGTGAACCAAAGCTTTCACTGTGTCAGAGCAAAGAATATTGACTCTGCATTTGTGGGCTCATTGTACTCTGTTTGCCTTCCTGATGAGGTGTACACTACTTCATGGAGTATTTTACTTCCTTGGAATTTGTGTATTTACAGTTCCCTCAAATAACCATGTCTATGCGGGTTTTTTAGAAATGAACTATTTTTTAGTGCAATCTTCTTCAAAGACTACCTGAAAGTGTTTTAAATACAGTATTTTCTTTGTTCAGGAGCTGGTTCAGATGGAGTTGAAGAAATCAAGAGACATCCTTTTTTTTCTACTGTTGACTGGAATGTAAGTACAAAATTATCTGAATGATAAAGCTGTTTTTAATTTTTCTATATGTTGTAGCATAACAGGTATTTGCATTTGAATAGGGCACAGTAAATACTGCAGTACTGCAGACTCTTATGTTCTTGCCTCTACTATAATCTTACTTGGCATCTGGAGCTGTAGTGTCTATGGTATAGAGAGTATTAGTTATATATTGTACATTTTACTTGTTAAATAATTTAGAGTTGCAGCATTCCAAAGCTTTAATTTTCTGTTGGAGCATTTGTAGTTTGGAGAGGATGCTGGTGTTCCCTGTGTGCAAGAATCCTTTAGTGTCTGTCTAGTGCTTTCATGCAGGGCACACAAACTCACTGTGACTGTAATTCACTTTGACTTCTCTCTAGTTACCCACAGCACATTCCTATTTTATCAGTCATATTCCATTCACAGTTGAAATATTGACTCTCATGCTCTGAGATGATCAGAAGTCTGTACAATTTCATGATTGCTTGCTTAATTTTTTAACAAGTACCTTGATGCTTTTCCTCTGCGGTTCTCTAAGTTTTTGAGATGTGTTTCCCAGAAACATTCAGGAAACTTAAGATGTTCTATATAAAATAAATCCACTCTGGAAACACTCTGTTGTTATAATGCCTGCAGACGGATAGACACAATAAATAAGATGTTACTGTGCTGACAGGACTACCTGCAATGCTAGCCAGTACTGTGCTCAAATGTTTCTTTAATGCTTGTAGTCATTATCTTTCTCTTTATCTCTTGTATTTACTTCTGAGAAGGCAGTTTTCTAGCTGTGTTTATGCAGCATCTAACATAGAGTCCTGATTAGCAAGTAGAGTTTTCAGTAACAGCGAATCTTCACTGTTTTATCTGACTACACTTCAGAAGAGAAGGCTATGTTGTTATGGCTTGATTATCAACTTTAAGGGACTAGTATTGAAATAAATACCAGCAAGGAAGTGTGAAAGACCTGCAGTTCTAACTCTTCCCTGTTCATAATTTTTTTTTTTTTTTATTTGACAGTGCTTTGTATTTATTTCACTGTGGTGGTGTTCATGACCACTTCTATATTGTATCTCATTATTTCTTTGAGATGAATTCAGGTCCCTCTTCCTTGTTTGTGGGTTTGGTTCTTTTTTTCTTTTAAATTGAAATACATTGCCTGTTCTTGTACAGGGAATATTAAATGAAAAGAACTGGGGGGAAAAAAAGAAGTCTGAAAGGATGAGAGAAATGCCAAGAAAATGTTCTCAGAACTTCCTGAACTTTGCATGGGGCTTTGACATCATTTGACATGAAACTTTCTCTTCCTTAACTGTAAATGGGACTAATTGGTGATTTGAGATCACTTGGGCAATGCATTTTTCTAAAGCATGTTGAGTAAAGCAGAAAAAGAGGAGGAGCCATTGTTCTGCTTTCCCTTTGCTCCCCCGACTTAGTTTAGTAGATTAGGGAAAACCTGGAACAGAGATTTGAGAATTGGCAGTTTCTTGCCGAGAGGGACACGCCTGTCACTTTTGAGAGTGAAAAGTGAGAAAGGTAAAGGCTGTATTCTGTATCTTCCCTTTGGGGTGGGTGTTCCAGGGTGCTGGCAAAATAGCTGTGACCTGGTCTGAGGTGGTGATAGAAGGTAAGACGCACTATGGCTGTTCTGTATTCTTCTGAATGAGCCAAAGATGAACTAGTGGTAAGTAGCAGCCTGCTGTTGTAGTTGTAGAAGTGCAGACCTGTAGATGAGGCAGCTTCAGAAGAGTGAGAGCTGTGTATTACTTGGTTTGTTTGGTAACGTTTCCTGTAGCATTTCAAATCAATGGTACTTGGAAGTAGCTCAGTCTTCTGTATATACTTGTGAATTTTTCCTTGCTATATATTATTCAGCCTTTCAGAAAACCATGCAAGTTTCATTCACTCTTAATTATATGACTTTGTTCTTCTTTTTCAGAAACTGTTCAGAAGAGAAATTCAACCCCCATTTAAACCTGCTTCTGGAAAGCCAGAAGATACCTTTTGTTTTGATCCAGAATTCACAGCAAAAACACCAAAAGGTAATTGTGCATGGTTATAAATTGATGAGGGGTCAAATTAATGTTACAACAACAAGCTTATGAAAAAAGAGAAAAAGCCAGTGACAAAATTGAAAGGAAAGTGTGCAACAGGGTCCTGGTACTCTTGAAGGAGTAAATTCTTCTAAGCGGGTTCCTAGTCTTTGAAATATTCTGCTAAACTTCTATTCACAACCACCAACAAAAAAAAATTAAAAGCTGAATTATGCTTTCTAGTTATGGTTTAAAGTCAGACATAGAGTGTTGGGGGGGGAATTATTTAATACTAAAGGTAGACTAAATTTGATTCCAGCAGTGATAATTACCATTATTAAAATTAAATCTCAAAACTAGCATTACAGTAACTTTTTTCATTGAGCTGTTCCCCTCACTGCTACCCATCCTGGATTTGACTTTAGTTTTGAGAAAACAGTGATTCAAAGGTAGAGAAGGGTGGGGAAAATGTAAAGTGGACTTGGATATCTGTACTACTAGCTCAGTTGCAAAGACATCTCAAATAGTTTCAAGTAGTTTATGAAACTTTTAGCTTTAAAATATCCTTAGATTATTGCAGTACGAAAATTTCCAAGTAACTAAACTTTGAAACAAAGACAGTAAGTGCAAACACTGCTTAGTATGCTTCATGTTTAACTTCAGCTTTTCTTTTGTGAATTTTTTCCTTTGCTGCATCCAACTTCTGAAACCACTTGTCATGCTTGTTTGGAGGTTGTCTATGGTTCTAATAGGCTACGCAGAATTACCAAGCTGTGCTTACTGTGAAAATTTCAAACAGTGAATTCAGAGGTGCAAATGATATAATCTGAGGAAAATTTTGGTTCTAATTATTCAGTAGTATTACTAATTGAATATTCTTGTACTTGCCTCACTTCTGCCTTGCCAGCAGCACATACACCACTGAAGCAGCAAAATCTATGGGTGCTCTTCCTTGTGATGCAATCCTTGAACATAGGACTATGATCTTTATTTCTCATAAGTAGTGTTGTCCTTCAATAAACTTCCTAAAAACATGCATACTGTAGTTCCTGTGGTGTTTTGCAGTTTTAGGTAAAACCCAGGAATACTTGCTTTGTGTCTCTTACTGAAATAAGACAGGTAACTGTCTAAGAAGTCTTATTCAACATCTAGAATTGCCTTTGCTTGCTTCCCTTCCCTCAAAGTGTTTCTTCCCACATATGTCCTGAATGTTAAAAACCAGCCTTGCTAATCAAATGTGTATGCCACTAGATTCTCCAGGAGTCCCGCCTAGTGCAAATGCACATCAGCTTTTCAAAGGATTTAGTTTTGTTGCAACTACTACTGTAGAAGATCATAAAATATCACCACTCACCAATATACTGCCAATAGTACAGGTAACGTTTTATTTTTTGGGAAACTTTTTTGACGTGCCAAAGATTGACCGATATTTAGTGTTTACAGTCTGTTCTTTTGTGGCTGGGGAGACTACTATAAAAATATTAAAGCATTATTAAAATGCTTCCATGGGATATTTTTAAATTTTAAAAAGCAAGTTGCTGTTTTTCTGGAGGCAGAATGCAAAAGAGAAAGCATGGGTAAGCAGAAGAAACTTTTCCTGTTGGAAGCAGTATTATGGCAAAGAGCATCTTGTTGCTTTAGGTGAAAGCTTGTATGTGTTTGTTTTTTAAAGCAACTTCATGGAAACAGCGCGCAGTTTACTGATGTATATGAACTTAAGGAAGATATTGGTGTTGGTTCCTACTCTGTTTGCAAGCGATGTATACACATAGCTACAAATATGGAGTTTGCTGTAAAGGTACTGTGACAGTTCTGAAATTAATGTGTAGTAGATTTGCAAATTTAAATGCATGGATTTTCTAGTTACTGTAGCTGTTTACATGCTGTGAGAAATGAAAAGCAGTATTTTCTTCATTTGTTTAAATTGTGTATTGGCTTCTATAGCTCTTCGTTTTGTGGGTAAAGTTATGACCTTGAAGAACTGGCTTTGCAGTTACCGTCTTGAAGCTTGAAAATATTGTATGATGATGAGCACACCTGAAGTAAAATAAGAGCAACAAGGGTGGAACTGGGCTACAGGGAAGTAGCGATGCTTCAGACAGTCCATTGCATTTCCTTGTCCATTGGAGCAGAATAGACTGCATTAATGATACAGTTTTAACAGGTAGCAAGGATAGAGCAAGAAATGAGTAAACAGTGGGATGTGAAGCTGGAAAATGAATTAGTCATGATTAGCAAGAAGTAATGAAGTCTAGAAATTTTTTTCTATTCTGTTGTTGAAGTGAGAATATAATAACAAAAAATTCTTTATAAAATAGACCTTGTTTAGACAAGTTGTTTTTCCTGTTGCTATATTTTGCAGATAATTGATAAAAGTAAGAGGGATCCCTCAGAAGAAATTGAGATTCTCATGCGTTATGGACAACATCCAAATATTATTACTTTAAAGGATGTATGTACCTCTTTTTCTCTGCTACCTCTTATTACACAGTAGTCGATAAATAAATATAGATGTAGGGAGTTTATTGGAATTTATTAAATTTCTTTTACATAATAAAATAGATTGGGGAGCAGTACATATATTAAAGTGTTGAGTATTTCAAAATATGACATTGTCCTGATATTAATTTTTTTCTAAATGCTGTTTAGTGAACTTGAAGTGAGAAATGATGTAAAGATTAGAAATTTCGTATTTCCTCTTATTTCAAAGGAACAGCTAATGTGTTGTTAATATGAATCTGAAAAAGCAGTTACATGTTATTCTGTGCAAAGTGCCAGCAGCTAAAAATTGTCCGTGTAGGGGAAGAGCAATAGGGAGTGGTAGAGCTGCTCTCCTCTTACAATGGAAGTGTCTAGACCGAAAAATTTAATTCAGAGTCATGAATTAAGAATTGATTACCTCAACATCTCACAGAATGACACACAAGCTTTCTTATATTTCATGCTTTATGGCTTCTGAATTGCAGAATTAAACTTTTCGGTCCCTGGTATTCGTGCTTTATGTCCATGTGTCAATAGGAGAACAATCTAGTCTGTAATTTTCACATCAGGATGTATAATTATAGATTATCTTTTTTAATATCTATGTGTTTGTTTATATACGTATGCACTTGTTAAACTTCTCGTCAGGTGTATGATGATGGTAGATTCATATACCTTGTCACTGAACTGATGAAAGGAGGAGAGCTGCTTGATCGAATTCTCAGACAGAAGTTCTTCTCGGAACGAGAGGCTAGTGCTGTGTTATACACTATAGCCAAGACTGTGGACTACCTGCACTGCCAGGGAGTGAGTGATTTCTTCTATGACATAGCTGCTTTCACATTTCTGAGAATTAACAAATGCCTTTTGCTATGTGCTTTTGTTGGCTTATTTTTACGGCAGAAGATTTCTGAGTATTTTATGACAAAGGTGATTAATATAAACAGCTCATCCTGTTATTCTGACAAGCACTTTTGACTCTACTTTTACAGTTTATGAAACAGCAGATATTTGTTCTCTTATGCTTGTTGGCAAATGGTTACGTTAGTTGCAGTTGCATTAAAAAAGCCTACTGCCTCATATGACATTATGTGAACTAGATTTTTTTATTACTTGAAAGTTATATTATTGTGTAGAATTAAGTGTATTAACACAGAGAATAGTTTTTATAAATTGCTAGTTATATGCAAACAAATGTACATGCAACTTCTAAATGATAGATTTTAAAATTTCTTTGTTTAAAGGTAGTGCATCGAGACCTTAAGCCTAGTAATATTTTATATACGGATGACTCAAATAATGCTGATTCTATCAGAATTTGTGATTTTGGATTTGCAAAGCAACTTCGAGGAGAAAACGGGCTACTCCTAACTCCGTGCTACACTGCAAACTTTGTAGCACCAGAGGTATCTTAAGCTGCCATGTGTTTTTTCTGTGCTGTTTTTAATCTATCAAGTACTTAAACTTTTTAGCAGTGCTTTAAAAAAAAAAAAAAAGAAATTCTGCTAGTTTTCCTTAAATGTGATGATACATACTTTATAAGCACTGCTGCATATGTTTATAATAAACCCAGTTTAAAAATAGCAGAATCCACCCTCAAAAATAAGATGTAAGCCTTTTGAGAATCTTAAGACATGGTCTTTTGGGAATAAGAAATATTGTTGATAGTTACTGTAATCTGTATATTGAAAAATAAATAATCAACCCTCTGAAATATCAATCAACCTGGGATTGACTTACCCTTCTGTAAGCGATGTAGTGGTATTGGTTGTGGTTCTTTTTTAATATATGAAAAGTCTTTCACTCTTTGTTTTATAGGTTCTCATGAGACAGGGATATGATGCTGCTTGTGACATATGGAGCTTGGGTGTTCTTCTTTACACAATGTTGGCAGGGTGAGAAATATTTCTTCGCTTTTTTGTTTACCTAAAATTCCAGCATGCTGCCTGAATCCATGTTTTCGTTTAAAAGTTCTAAGATATTACCTCATTGATTTGAATACAGAATGACGAAGACACTAAAGTAGAACAGGAAGCGATAAGTAAATGCATACATAAACTAGGCGTATCTTACAGGTAGGGTCAAGACTTCTCTCTTCTACAGTGCATGACTGGGGAATGCTGAAGACTCTCCTCAGTTTCCAGGAGAGAATTTAGTCTGTGAAAATACGTGGTGGTTTTCTTTCTCCTTCTGCCTCTTGTCCTCCCACCCTAGTACCCCTGTAATCCGCCTCGTATCTCCTGCCACAGGCTTGACTCCTGGCCCTTTAGTGCAACACACTGGCTTTGTAACCGCTTAAGTTTTCTAAACCTCTAAACTGTCATAAAGCACTATAGCACTATGAAGCGCCTAGTGGCTGAGTGATAAAAGGTTTTCTGAATTCTGCTCTAACAGAAAAGTATCAGATTTTTTTTGTCTTATAGGTAAATACTATCTGTTGGAAACTGTTCCTCTTGATAAATTTATACTTCTACATGTAAATCACCACCACTACTATAGTTCTGTCATCAAAACGCAGGTTGCTGTATGATTTAATTGCAAGTGTGCAGATATTGGGCAGTTTACTGCCTGCACACTTGAGAAACGTTGTCTGAACAAAAGGTATGGCAGGTCAAAAGTATGGGGGAGGAATGGTCCAGCATGAATTCCTGTCTTTCCCTTTTGTTCCTCTTAAGTTCATGAACCGGAAGATTAGAACTAACTAGGTTCCTAAACCTCTCTTGATGATGCTGGTTGATTTCTTCTGTGCAGAGCTTTCAAAGTACTAAGATAGGGTGCATGGAGCTTAATTATTATTATTTGCAAGCTAATTTGAAATCTAAGGGGTATTATGATGTAACTACTTAATCTGAGTAAGATTTGAGTTTTGGAGTTAAAACTAACTTGGTACCAGCCAATGACCATAGGAGATGCCAGAACATTGTAATACTCTTGATATTGTTAAAAGATTTAAGTGATTCAGATCAATTTTTCAGATTTGCCATTTTAGTTCTTTTGAGTTCACCGCAATAGGATTTGTAGAAAGTATGCCAAATTTACAGGAAACCCTGTAAACTGTTATAAGCCTCCAAAACCAATGATCTCATGGTTTATTGTGTAAAAAAAAAAAACAAAAAAAAAACAAAAAAAAACCACACACAAAAAAACAACAACAAAAAAAAAAACCCACCAAAAAACCCCACAACTTTCTTGTAGCTTTTCCCAAAATGATAGTCTAATTAAAGGCACATACCCTAAACACTCTAGCTTTATTGTGTCATTCTGTTAGAGTAGTATTCCAGGTTTGGATTACTTTACATGCTTTGGTAATCTAGCATAATTTGTATTTATGAATCACTTCTATTTAACTTGAAAGTCTGCACTAATTAGAATGCATTATTAAGATATTAACTTAAGACGTCTTTTTAGTCTGCATTTCCTGTTTATTTTACTTGATTAACCACAACTACGCGGAAAAGAAAATAATAGAGCTTTGAAGATTAAATGCTAATGTAAGAAGTATGTAATAGTATATAGTATATTTCTGTCAGCAGTGGGATATCTGCTTAGAAAGATTTATGAGATTTTACCAATTCCTTGCAGCTTCTTATCTATAATGAGGCATGGTTTTGGTGTTTTTGTTTTTTCTTTCAACAGCTATACGCCATTTGCCAACGGTCCTAATGATACTCCAGAGGAGATCCTGGTACGGATAGGCAGTGGAAAATTCTCTTTAAGTGGAGGCAACTGGGACACTGTTTCAGATGCAGCAAAGGTGTAAATGTGTTTTGGTTTTGTTACTATATTTTTGTGGAATTCAAATGAATATTTACTGAACTTTTAAAAACAGGCTTGTCTAACACAGTAGTTTGCTGTTATTACCTACAAACTTTATTGCATTGAAGGTCACTTAGTCCCACCTCCTGCTCAAAGCAGGGTCAGCTATGAGGTCTGACCAGGTATCCTCAGGGCTTTAGTCAGTTGGACTTTAGAAACCTCCAAGAGTCGAGACTGAACAGCTTGCCTGGGCAGCCTTTTCTACTGCCTGACTGCTGTAATGAGGAAAAAGCTTCTCCTAATTTCAAGCGAGAACATCTCTTGTTTTACTTTTGTCCTCTGTCTCTATTCCTTTGACCCTGATGACTAAAGGAATGTCAGTCATCTTGGATGCCAGGTCACACTGGTAGTTCAGGTTCAGTTTGCTGTCTGCCAAAACCTCCCAGTCCTCAGCGAAGCTGGTCCCCAGTCAGTCCCCACCCTGTACCTTGGTGACAAGTTCTTCCTTTCCAAGTGCAAGACTCTGCATTTGTCCTTGCTGAATTTTGTATGGCTCTGGTTAGCCCGTTACTCCATTCTGCATAGGTCCCTTTGGACAGCTGTCCTGCCCTTGAGCTCGGTAGCTCTTTCTCCACGCCTCCAGCTTGGTGCCCCACTGCAGACTTGGCAAGAGTGCACTCTTCCTTCCCTCAGCTCACTGATAAAAGATTTTAAATAAAGGAGGTCCTAGTATAGGCTTTTCTAATCATTAGTGGGTTTTGTATTCCTTGTTTTTATTGGACCAAAATTAGGTGTTCTTGGGATTCCTTAAGTGGAGGGATGACTTTTTAGAATTGTCTGTTAATGCCAGTAGCTAACTAGTCTTGTGTTCATAGGTTGGGTTCTTTTTGTAGTGCAATTTCTTAAATGTTGTTCAGTGCTGAAGTCATCGGGTCTTTTGTCTTTGTTAGTACTTTCAGCAATTAAACTAGTACTTGCACCACCAAATATATCTGGGTATCTTGGAAAAAGTCTTGATCAGCTGTCCTTTTATTTAAAGAGTGCATCTCTCACTGATCACTGTATGTGTTTTCTGGGTTCGGTGTTGGTCTGGTCTGTAGGTATCTTAGTCACCGCTGTTACCTTTTATAAGCTTGGCATTAATATTAAATCTTTTCCTGATCCTTTGGAACTGCACTATTTGTTCATTTCAGTAGGAGTGATTCAGAATACTTGTTGGCTGATGCTGTCTTAGCACAAGTAATTCACTTCTATATTTTTAAGAATGCTTAACATTTTGTACCTAAAACAAAGGGAATGTTCTGTCAGCTTGTTCATACTTTGTTTTCTTTCAAGCTATTCCTGTCTCTGTTCTGTGCCCTTCCCACCCAGCTCTTCTCTTTGACCAACGTTGTAATTGGTAGCTTATTGGTAATGCTTCTAAACAGGCAAAACCAAGTGCCCGTTTCTGTTGACTTTATTTTATATAGCTCCTTGAAGGAAAAATTCTTTGATAGTATATCACTGTATATGAATTCAATTGTAAGATGTGGTCAGCAGACCCCAGATGTGTAGTATGAAAGAGGAGAGACATTTGCAAATAATAGCTTTCTTCCATAAAATCTATCTGCTAAATTTTAATAGAATTTCTAGTCTTTTAAAGATTATATAAATAATAAACTGAAATATGAAACACACAAACAGCAGCAAGTTTCTTTACAATAAAGGCTTGCTCTGTTAAACCGATTAAATAGTACAACACATTGTTTTCAGACTTCTGTGGTGTCAAGGCACAGAAAGATCCAATTTATCTGCTGATCTTTTTGTGTGTGTGTTTGCATTGTGTTAATTCCTGCCACAAAAGTACCCACAAGGGTACTTTTTTCATTGCTGCCGTAATTAATGCTTTAAAGTCTGTATAAGATTATTTTAACTGAATAATATTTGTGGTTTTCCTTTTTATCTAGGACTTGTTATCACACATGCTTCATGTAGATCCACATCAGCGGTATACAGCAGAGCAAGTATTAAAACATTCATGGATAGCCTGTAGGGACCAGTTGCCGCATTATCAACTAAACAGGCAAGATGCACCACATCTAGTAAAGGTAAAGCAACCTGAAGGTGGAATGTTGCTGGAGCTGGTGGATGTGCAGTGAATTGTGTCTCTTTTAGAGCTACAGGCAGATCTCATTTTTTTTTCTTTAGAAAAGAAATAGGCTTTCTTTTGTTTTTCCCAAAACATACATATTTAAGTTATATAAGCAGACAAATTATTGGTAAATTAATTTTTCTGGATGTTTTGTTTTCAAAGATTAAGGTAGCTTTGGCCATATAGAAGCCTGATAAGACAGTTATCTGAGACAGCTTTCTACAGGTCTCCTAGCACTCCTGTTCAGGAAATGTTTTGGGATTTGTTTCTACGACTGGCTCATATTGTGCTTCCTAACATAAATTAATAAACTACACCACGCTTTTTCCATCAGTATTTTCTATGTTTGTTCTGTATCTGTGTTTCTGACTTGACACATAAACATTGTATGCAGCTGTATGCAGACAGTTTCTAAGTTGATTTCATTAGTTTTGTTGGATTAAAAACCAAGGGCCTGTGGTAGCCAGTCTTAATTGTGTTGTCTTCATAAGTCAGGACCTGGATAATCACTGAAGTGGCTGTATTTGATAAACTGATGCTAACGTTGCTTGTAAGATACTAATTCTGACCCACGTTGAAAGGTTATTTCTACACCTAAGGTATGTGAAAGAAAAAGACATGTCAGATGCCCATGCTTAGAAACCTGGAGGATTCGGCAATAAATGTTGTTTTCAAAACAAACTTTAGAGAAAGTGCATGACTGGCCATAAGTCCTGGGTTTTTTTATAGTTAATTAAGAATTTAATATTCAGTTGCCTTATTTTCTGATAAAAATGACCTTTACAGCCTTTTACATGTTTCATTGTTCCCTAGGGAGCCATGGCTGCTACATATTCTGCACTGAATCACAAGACATTTCAGCCGGTGTTAGAGCCTGTTGCAGCCTCAAGTTTAGCTCAGCGACGGAGCATGAAAAAGCTAACATCAACAGACTTATAGATCCACTGGGACACCTTAGCAAACAGAAGCAAGGGGAAAATCCAATAAGTGGCTCTATTTTGCCTGACCTGTGATCAAAAGGCATCTATGGTTTCCTGCTACACTACTTGAATTCTGTAAAAGTCCTTTTTTAAAAGAAAAAAAAAAAAAATCCACAGGTTCATACTGTGTTGTTTTACAGGCCGTATCTGTTAAGTTAATTTAAACATCAGGTACACCATAATGAATTTCTTTACACTGTCCTTTAAGAGATCTGTTGCAAATATTATTTCACATTCTGTATAGTTTTGCTGGGTTCATTTAAAAAATGGTTTAGGGGACCGTTGCCAATGACCAAGTTGTACATAAAGTGTCAGTGTAAGTTTTCTTCTCTTCACACCTTTAGACCCTGTTGTGAAGGACAAATTATTAATTTTGTAATTGGGCATTTAGTTCATTCAACTTAATTCGTTTAACTTGTTCATTACTATTATGAAAAGCTGACTAATGTATTGTGCCAGTGTTAAATGCATTAGTGTTAATTTGGAAGGTCTGTGTTTGCATGGTGGCAGTAACTGATAAGTTTATGTGAAAAAAATAAAGAAAAGGAATGGGTAAGATTCTGCACTTTACCCATAAACTTAATGTGATCACTTGTGACCCAAAAGAAATGCTGATTAACAAATGGCCTCTTACAGGGAAATGAGCATTTCTAGTTGTTACCACAAATGGTATTGTCCTGCACTGAGCTGGAGAAAGTAAGTATGTGTATAAACTGTCAAAATTAAGGATCTAAATAACATTGGTACCACTTTAAAACAACATCATACAGTCCAATAATTTTTGTTACTTATATTGTCTATCCATTTGTACAACGACTATGTTACTGTTTCCTTGGCAGTTGTTTCCACTGAATATACCCAATATTAAGTTTGTTTGGCATGTAAGACAAACTGACACTTTATTATAACAAACTTGGCATGTGGATTTTATTTTTTATTTATTTGATTTTTCTAGAACACTGCTTCTATCTGAATCTCTTGCCGCATGTACAAATATTACAGAACATAAATGCAAAATTCTATTTGCCTAACTGTAGGGGTAGCTTGGGAAAAGAAATAAGCCTTGCAGCGTGCCCAGGTAAGGGAATTCTGACCAAGAAACTTCAGTTCTGGACAAGTTACTGACAATATTCACTTGCCCTCTCTGTCTTGGTGTTAGGACTTCAGCTGTTTCTAAATGCTGTGATGGAGAAGAAATTAATTTCGGGGCCAGAATTATCTTGGGGTTTTCTGACTCAAAACCAGTGCTAACTGCTAGTAGAGTGGGAACTGATGCATTCAGAGATGATGAGCATAAAAGTTTTTCAAAAGTTGTAGACACAATTGTACTGTCATAGTAGGATGATATACATTTTATATATAAGTATATTTAAGTATATTAGTGACCAACAGTAAGACTGTGAACAGTTAGAGAATCCAAGTGACCAAAAATCAAACGTAGTTCAGACTGATTTGCCATCATTGAATTTCCTGTTCCAGATACATTTGGTAGCCAGTTACAAGACACGAGTGATGGCAGAACTCGGCATTTTGAGACAGGAAAAAAAGCTTTCAGGAGAATTCTGTCCCAACTGCCAAGAGTGGCAGTAGTAACTCAGATCTTAAAGGCAGAGGGTGCTGGCTGGTTTTTGCTTATATCCGTGAAGTACTTGGTGGCATTGGAAGTACTATTAAGTAAGCTACTTTCTTTTGTCGTGGTGGGGGAAGATGGAAGTTACCTGGCCAAATAGGTATGAATATATGTAGATTTGAGACTTAATAAATATAGCAAACATAGATGTGCTATTTGTATCATGCAGAACATACCCCATACTAAATTTCTTGAGTGTTTGATAGATGTTGGAAGCTTTAGGGGCCATTTGTGCCTAGTTTTGAGGTGCCTGTTTGAAATGCTTGAAAGCTTATCAAAGAACACAACTGCTTCCTGGAAAGTTTATTGTTTAGTACAAAATCTGCCCCTTATGCAGCTGGTTCATCCTTCTTTTCATTACTGAAGACCTTTGCCAGCAAGAATGCCTGTAAACCTCTTATCTACAGTCTATTGGTATAATTTCTGGGTAAATTTAGAAATGACTGCCAGAAGAATTTGAATTCACTCTAAGAGAAAAAAAACAAAAAACCACCACCAACAAAGTAGTGGAAATAAAGCCACCTTAGCCAAGGTCAAGGTATAATGTGGGTTGAAACATACTAGTAAAAACTGTGTTGGGGATAAGGGTAATGCAAGGCGTGGAACACAGCTAAAATGTCAAGCTTGAATGGTCTTCAGCTTTCCTGTAAGGTAGCAGCTGGTCTTTAATGGCTTCATTCATGAATCATTTAGCAGTGTTTATATTGGTATTTTCTTTTAGCTTGCTTAGAAGCACCACATTATAAGCACCTTAAAAGCATTTTGCACAAAAGCAGTTGTAAGCAGCTGAAGGTACTTAGGTTCTTCTCGGTGTGCAGCACAAAGGTGGTAAGACAAAAAGTACACAAACAAGATGGATATTCTGATTCTTAGCAAAGAACTTAAAAACATCTATGAAGTTATCCCTGCTGGTTTTATGTTGTTACTAGCCTCTAGTGCAAGTGGTACTCCTGGGGTAAAAGCAAGGTTTTAGTGACTGGGACATTACAAAGTTTTATTATCACAAGGAAAACATATGGACAAAAACCTTTGTTATATCTGATAGGCTGGCCAGTGTACCCTGGTGTGCCAATTTTAATCATTAATTGGGGGGGGAAGTTCACTTGTTATGAATGTTTCAGCATATCAGTCTTTCAAACTTTTTTGGATATGCAGGGATACAAAAGAGTTCACTTGCGGTTTAATGATCATCTTTATGATACTTGTTTTAGAATTTCTTGCATACTTCTCATCTTTCTTTTCCAAACAGGTTTTGTTCAGTTAAGCAATTACGTAAAAGTAGCATGGTCTGCTCATGAGTAAGCAGTTAAATATTTGAAATGGAAGAACGCTTAATTTGAACGTGCTCTTGGCTGGACTGAAAGGTTAGTGTAAATTGTTTCACATTCATATCATCTCTGCACAGTTCAAGGTTACAAACCAGTTACAATCTTTGATTTACTCTTAAAAAAAAAAAGTAAGAGTGAAATTATGACAAAGGCTTATAATTACAAAGAAGTAAGCATACATACTGTGTAGTTAGAGGAATTTCAGGAGAACTAATTAATATCTTAAATGATAGAGTATTTTGGATATGGCTTCTGCAGCTGCCAGCAAAACAGCTTCTACTCTGATGTTTGGTAATGGCATTTATAAATAAGTGCTAGTTGTCAAGTGCACATAGAGCCTGATAGATTCTCAGTAACGATAGTAGATTCCCACAAACATCAGCTATAGCTGGAGCACGCTCCTGACGTGTTTTGCTGTTCTTTCACCCCTCTGATATCGCAATTTCTGTCTTCAGTTATCCTTTTGATAAAAAGTGGGGAACTCTGTTGTATTCCTGTTAATATATCCAAAAAACTATGCATCAATATCAGCCAGTGGTGCATAATGAAGAGTGCCTGTACCTGAGAGCATTACCATGGGTGGATTCGTTTAAGCCACTGTTTTGTGGCTTGTGTTAGTCTCAATGCCATTGTTAGCGTGTTGTGTGTTTTTTCCCATTATGCTTAAAACTAGTAAATTCTCTTTGACCATGCAAAGAGCCTAAAGTGTAGGTGGCCGAAGCGTACTGTCCAGCTGAGGCCTATGTTGTTGTATGGTTTAAATGTTCTCCTTGCACCAAGAGAAGGCATCCAAAACCTCACCCAAGTCAGTTATATTGAGCTTGAATTCTGTCTTCCATGTTTTATTTCATTTTCCAAAGCTAATCTTAATATGTCCAATAGTTAAAATTACCTCTAGCAAACTTCAGCAATTGGAAGTTACTTGCCATATACTTACAAACTGGTCATTTGCAGTGACAGATTGCTGCATCTAGTACTTGGTGCTCTGCCCTCAAATGTTACAATTAAAAAGTTGAGATAACTTGTAAGAATTGAGTTAAATGAATTACAAAATTTTGTAGTAATTATCCTGATATGTATCCATGAAATTAAGCTAAAACATCAATGCAAACATGGGGTTTTATGTACTTCTGTAGCACTTAAGTTTTTCAGTTCTATACAGAATTAGAAGTTTGCAAATATTTGTGGGAGGGGAGGGAGGAGCAGGTTTTTCTTCCTCAAAATTTTCAGAAGGCTTCTGAAGCCGTGATAATAGAGTCCTTATGTAATCCTGTGGGAGCTCTATATGATTAAAAAAAAAATTCTACTTGAAAGTTTATTCAAAAACTCTCTGGGGTGTGTATTGATAACTGTTGGTAACACACCTGCGCTATCATTCACACCATGCCATCCTTCTGCATTAACACCCCTTTAGTTAAGTACATTCTCAATACGGTTTGACCCTACTTTAGTGTATTTTTTAAATGTTTACTCCCCCAAGTTATGTTGTTGTTGATAAGCCTGCATTTTCATTTGGGAACAGAAGAATGAGTACAAGTTTTAGAAACCCCCACATTTAGTGTATAGCTAAAGCTAACTTGAGTGTTACAATAACTTACATAATTAGAAGTCCCCCCCAAAATAACTGGTGACTGGTTTTCTTGAGATTTTTTCCTATGTAATGAAAGCAAACTTTCAAAGAAAGCTTTGAAAGATATTTAATTGATTATGTTTCTTAAATTAAAAGATTTGGGCAATAGCCAATAGTGAGTTTGAATAACTTTGAATCCTGTTTCAGGTCTTCTTTTATGTGAGAACTAAAAAGATGCTCGAAGTGAATCTCCTTTGCAGGACAAAGTGTTCTTATTTTGTGTGTTTTGCATTAGGCTTATGAGCAGCGTTTGCTAAGTAATTACGTTGTCATAATATCCCAAGCACTTTGGCATCTTGCACTGATACTCTGATTAGAGCTAAAACTCTTCTGGCACGTGACTGGCTATAAATCTCAATATACGAAAGGGCATTAATTGAAAACAGTGTGCAATGAATTACATGCTCTCTGAGGTACTTCAAAGATGAAACTATACAAAAGGTCCCCGTTATCAGATATTGTAACTGTCATTTCTTTCTCTAAGCATATTGTGGATTTTGTATCATATTGTATTTATTTCATTTAATTTTAAAAAAATGTTTTCTTTAAAGCTCTGTATATATTGACATTAAAGTTTGCATTGTACTACGTTCTCTTCTCCTTGTAAGGCTGAATCTAGTAGTGCATTGTATGGTATGTTGTTTTTCTTTGCACTGTGCTGCTAAAAGATACTATTGCCTTGAATTACGACATGCCAAAGACAACCTCAAAATTGTATTTATTTTTGTTAAACTTTGTGAATATTGATAAAGGTACAGTTTTAAATAGCTGACAGTTCCTTAAGTACTAGAATAAAAAGGTTGCAAATTCATAATATTTTATAATTGACAAAAAGCCATCATTTATGATTTGGAAGTTCATCAACTTTTTTTTAAATTGATATAAAAAACAATGAATGAACATTCCTAAGTTAAGTGTACTGTGAATTGCATTATTTGGTAAACCTTGCCAAAAATTTCACATACATCAATAGCTGTTTATAAATTTCTACTCACAGTCAAGTGTTTCATGCCACACTTTCAATAAAACATACATTCACTGATAGGATTGATGTATTACTTTAGGGTGGGATTATCCGCCTTCTATATGTTTTTCAGGTATCTATTCAGCTTTGGCTCTATATATTAGGAGGAAATAGTTTTCCTGCAAAGGTCTGGTCCTTTGAAAATACAGGCACGTAGGTAATGAGTGAGAGTAATTGCGTTAAAAAGTGACCTGCACACCTGATCAGAGTTAAGTCTGTGTGTCAGCATTTGCCGTGGGGTCTCAGGAGCTGCATTAGGCAGCTCTGCCTCTGCTCTGTCTTTAGGTTTAAGCTGATAAATTGCTGCAGGTTATTGAACTCCTCTGTCCTGTATGTGAACCGTTACTGCGAAGCCAAATGTGGTCTCCTCACTGGTAAGTGATGGAAAAGCTCAGTGTGCAGCTAATAATCCCCATCATGGGACAAGAATAGGAGATGCCTGGATATAATTGCGTTGGAGTTAAATTGCAGTATCTGGACTTAAAATTCTTGTAAGGTATTTGGTAACTAGTATTGCTGTTTGTATTCAAAATGGGTTATGTATACCTTATTTTTCAGTTACCCTATCAGTCCAAATACACAGAAAGGATTTTTCCACAATTGCCTGAACTAAGTCCATCTCCTGGGTGATATTTGCTCACACAGTAAAGCACTTCCAGGCCTGCCTGGTGGAGGGGTTGCCTGGGCCAGGGACAGCCCTTGCTGAAGGAGGGAGCTCTGAGGTCACCTGCAGATGAACCCCTCAGCAATCTGGGGAAGGATCAAGTGCTTCAGTATGGTTTGGGGTTTGGGGTTTTTTTGCATTTTTTTAATGTTTTCGTTAATAAATTGGTAGCTGAAATAGGAAAGAAAAAGCAGGAGCTAAATGAAGACCAGGGTTTTTGTGGCAGAGGGCTGTTCCATGCCAGTGCCAGCCTGCAGCGTGGGGGCTCCTGTGCCAGGGAGCTCCTGAGGTCAGGCTAGGGCTTGGCAGAGCGGTGGTGGTGGTCCTGTGGACTCCCTCAACTGGAGAGCAAACTGCAAAGCTGTGCCTGGAGCTGGGGCGGTGTTGCTGACTGAAGCTATACGGGAGATAGTGTGAAAAGGTTAACAAGATGGTAGTGATTCCCTCAATTTCATTGAAGGCACGCAGGAAAGAATAACCAAACTGGACAAAAACTTTACTTTAAAATAATTCTAAAACAGTGAAAAAAGCCTCGAAAACCCCAAAGTCTCAGGCAGTGAGTTCCTGTAGGTTTGGCAAAGATGTTGCTACTAGGAGAAGAGACAAGGCATGGATTAAGACAAAACCAACCTTACTCATCAGATGCTAGAGCCAAAGACAGGGACAAGCCAAGTGTTGGAAAGGAGACTACAGAATGTGCCTTAATCAATTGCATCCTGCTTCTTTTGCTTTCCTGTAAACGTTGGTTCTCAGAAGCTGTTTTCCCCATGATTCATCTCTGAAGCTTTATGACTGTAAGAGGCACCTTCCCACGTCTGTCTTTTGTGCTTTTATGGGATAGAAAATGTTCTAAGGTGAAGGAGATGTTCTCAAAGATACTTAAGATATGCTTACTTCAGCTGAGTAGCTTTCCAGAAGTAGTCACCGGATCAAGGTCACATCATTAACAGCTGTATTACCATGCTAGACACTGAGGAACTGGGACATTGAGGAGGCTGGATTATGTTTCTCCTTGAGCATAACCTGTTCAGTGACAGACCTCAAGGATGGTGAGCAGAAGGTAAGGACTGAGACTACAGTTAAATGATACACTGGTCTTAGCAGAAATACTGAATTGAGAGCTCCATTTTTAGACTGCTCCTTGTCTTTACGAAATGAAGGTTAAGATGTGATATCGACTGTGGTGCCCTTCTAGCAGGGTGGCAGTGGGACAGCATGTGTGCTGCTGCCGTGCCATCCTCTGCTTCAAACACGCCTTTGCCTGAGCTCTAACATGTAGCAGGAAGAGATAGCAGGTGTCTGCTGGCATATTTGCCAAAATATGGATTCAACTGTATTTATTTTTTGTTTAACAAGTCTCTCCCAGAACTTCTGGGGAATTTCTCTTAAAGAGGCTGGGGCTTCCTGTAGGCCTCTGGGAAGACAGAGAAGAGAACTTCAGTGCAATTCAGTTTTCTTCCTCGCTGCTCTGCAGTCCCTTAAGGATGGTTTTACCCAGCGCTTGGGCAAGGGCTGCCTTGCGGCTCTACCCGGGGGTCTGTTTCTCTGCAATTCCAGCTTCAGAGCACATTAACTCTCCATAGCCAGTTTGATGTGGGCTCTTTTGATTATTTTTTTTTTGGGGGGGGGGATCCACAACATGCTAACCCATAGCAATACTATGCCAAGTCTCAGTGTCTAAACAATGAAGTTTAATGCCCTAATACTGGCTAATAGTGCAACTTGCTTTGTTCCTGAACAGGTACCTTTCTGGCCCGTGTGGCTGTCAGCATCCGGGTTTGTGTCCTGGTCTCTGCTGGGATGGCTGGCATTCACGACTGCAAAGGGCTGGATGCTTCCTAATTGAAGGGGGGTATATTTGCTTTTACTTCTAAAGGCTTTTCAGGGGGGAATTGTAACGGCACTTGTGGAGCACTGGTGCCGGCACAGCGCATTGCTAATCTGGCAGCTGGATGTGCTGAAAGCCCTAAAGCTTGTTTGGAGGTCTTTGTAACTAAACTGGATGTTCATCATGTAGCCAGCTGTTAGAAACCTGTTGTCTTCCGCTTCTTGTGGGCTCAAGTTAGTAGTTTCATAGGTGAGAAAGCTGCTCTAGTAGCAGGGGTGAAGCACAGCCTGGGGGCTGCTGTGCAAAGAGGGTGCAGTTCTTCATTGCTCTTCTGTTGAGGAATTGGTAGTGGTTCGGTACGCATGTACAGCGCCCTCAAAACACTGAATATTGGCGAGTATAAATTCAGCGTACGTTGCGCCCGTTGCGGTGCCCGTAAGGGCTTTCGGGGGTGTTTAAGGCGGCACTTGCATGCTGAAGCCCGGCCCTGACCGGCGGAGCCGTCGGGGTGGCCGTGGGGCTGTCCCGGCGGAGCCGTCGGGGTGGCCGTGGGGCTGTCCCTGCGGCTGTCCCTGCCGCCGGGCGGGCTCGGGGCTCGGTACCACCGCCCGCTGCGCTGCCTGCGCTCCCCCCCGCGGCCAGCAGAGGGAGGCACCAAACCGCGCCCGCACAGCACCGTACGGCCGGCCGGTGTGGGGGGGGCGGGGGGCGCTGCTGGGAACCTTCACACGGGGCTTTTATCCCTACGAAAACGTTCAGAGACCACTTACGGCTGGAGGATACACAGCAAGGAAGACGGTATTGAAATTCAATTGCAGGTTTTTATATGTATATATTTTTATCTTTTTTTTTAACCTGCGGCTGCGCTGTTGAGAACAATCTGCTGTTTGGTTGTGGGATCGCTTCGATGTTCGGATCCCAGAGACCTGTGCTGAAAGGGCTTCACGCCTGTGTCCCGCAGCCAGCGCTCCACTGCTCTCCACCGAATAGAGGAAATGCAGAGCTGCCTGCGGAGGAGCGCTCTGGAGGGGGCTTGGGTGCTCCTCAGGGACCAGCTTCTGAGCATGGAATCATAGAACGGTTTGGGTTGGAAGGGACCTTAAAGATCATATAGTTCCAACCACCCTGCCACGGGCAGGGACACTTCCCACTAGACCAGGGTGCTCAAAGGAACATCTCCGGGAACACCGAGTTCATGGCCCCTCTGGCAAGGCTTTCCGAATGTTGGCCACGTTGGGAAAGGAGGAGCAGGAGGATGAAGCATGGTGTGCCAGGATGGCAGCAGAGCCCACAGGTGGCATGAGGAGGGGACGGAATTCTCGCACGGGACCTGAGCTGGGGCACCTCGTGTAAAAGTGTTTGGGCAATCCTTGGGTATGGAGCTTGCTGCTTCTCATGCTTTTGCTCTTCATCAGCACCTGAAGTCGGTGCAGCCAAGTACAAAAGCTTCTGATCTGGGAACAGTAGCAAGAGGCGAAAGCAGAAACTTCTGATCTAGAGCAAAACCCTCAACATTCACAAAATACAGATTTGTTTGTTTTTTTGAGATAAATACAGATATTTTGAGATCAAAATAGAGGTCACGTGTATGTTTTTAGTGATCTTTCAAAACTATTGAACTCTACTTTAGCAAAAGTGACTTAGATATCTGTGTGCTTGTAAATATAACTCCATACTTGTGTACTATTTTGATTAGGGAATTTATTGCAATTTAATATGCTATGATACTCCAGGGTTCAGCATCTGGAGCAAATTCTACAGTAGAAAAGTTCTCATTAAATCATTTAGGAATAAAAGTTATTTAAGAGCTTGCCTTGCCAAGTTAAAAAAGCAATTATCTGGTTTGCTGAAGGACGATGAAGAGATGCCACTGCCCTGTGTAACGATGTTCTGTAAGGGCTGAGGAAGGGTGTGTGTGTGTGTTAAACTATAATAATTTGTTAGTTGAGATGCCTCTTAGGTGTATGGGATTTCTTATATCTTGATTTATACTTATTTATATCAGGGGCTGCCTCTGTGTGGGACACATACATTTCCTTCTGACACCAGATACGTTATCACTTGTGCCAGTCCTAAAATAAGTGCTTTCATCGTGCTGCTCAGGTTCCACGGTGCACAAGGGGGAGCAGAAAATCTACCTAGCATTAATAATCAGCTTCAGTTTCCTAATTCCCCCCGCACCAAACTGGGAATGTATCCTTTAGTGGTCTTACTAATTTTCTGTGCCTTGTGGAAAATGATCAAACTCAAAAAGAGCTGAAATAATTAATTTAAATGCACTGGCAATGGTTGTCAGTGATGGAATATGCCACCAGAAGGGCAAATTTGAGGAAATTAGTAACGTAACTGAAAGTTCCCAGCAAACTACTGACAAAGGCAATGTAAACTTGGTTTCAAATTAATTACTGCAAATAAACATTTGAAATGCTACAGGCCAAATTAATATTTCAGAATTCTTCACTGTTTATGACTGTGCTTAATTTTCTTACTTAAACATATTTTGGGCCTAGGGCTGTTAAGAATTTAATTTTTGAGGTACTTTAATAAATTATAAAACATGTTTTAAACAGAAATGAATAACTAATAAATGCCAAAAGTGATTAATTTTCTAAAATGTGGAAAGGCCTTTGTATTTAATTAAAAAAATTTGCCCTAAATTGTTGGAAGGTAAAGAGAAAGAAAGTACAAAGTGGATCAATTGAAGTTTTGATTAACTTACTAAATCACAAATTGTTTTCCCTTTGGTGTGGCGTGGCTGGGGTGGGGGGGTGCCAGCTCGTGGTGCTGTGCAGGGTCAAGCCCTACTTCATCGTGAGCATCCCCTGCCCCAGTTCAGTGTTGCCAAATAAAGAGCTGGTGAAATGATGCTAGAAATGAGACGGGATGTAGCAAAACTAATAATTATCATAAGCATCTTTTTTTTTTTTTTAAAGGCAGGGAAATTAATTTTCTCCAGTTGAGATATCTGGATGGGTTGCTGGTGTTGCCTGTGTAAAAGACCAATGATTTGAGGACTGGCTGTGATATATAGGGCACAAGGAAATTTGACTGTGGCTTAACACACAGAAGTGAGTAAGAGAAGTGCCTTAGGTTAGGGTGTAGGGTATCAGGTATCAGACACCCACATCTACCTTTAAAATACGTGACCTATAATAATTTGGGTGCCTGTTGGCCGACTCGTACCAGTATTTGCTGCCTGATTGGCTTCTGCTTTTGGCGGGTGACCTTGTGCGGGAACACGTTGGGACTGAGAGTGGTGAGGCTGGATTTAATTAGCAGCACTTGCTCTGTAGTAGTTACCTGCTACAGTTCCAGTGTTTGGTTGGATCTGGGATGCTCCTGAGCCTGTTTGTTAGCGTTTGGCAAAACATTTCCTGTAACACAAAGATAATTCTTACTGGCCTCACTTTAACGAATAGTGCTCCCCCTGCATCACTTCCTCATGGTGCCATTGGGAAAGCTGCATTGTAGGATATCTCATGCTTTGGGGCTGACTCGGTCTGTAGTTTATTTTGGCTTGAGTCAAGCAAGCTTCCCACTGAACTCTGAAATACCCTTGTTGTGATGCTTCTTCCCAGCTGGGACACAGTTACCTCCTTTTTTTTCTGGCAAAAAGATAATTTTTTAATATGGAAAAACAGCTCTAGAAAGTAGCTTTGAAGTAGAAGTATACTTTTTGGGAAACTTCTCCCCAGCTCTGGGGAAGAGCTGCTGTGTGGTTTGAGCTGTGCCATCCTCTCAGGGTGGTGGTGATGGTGCTGGGGAAGGTTTCGCTCTACAGGAATTTGTGGACCTGTTTGGCTCCAGGCTGTAAAAATGGGATATGTCAGCCTTTTCTAATGGTATTAGCACTTAGATGGGTGCATATCCGTGATTTTGAGCTGCTCTTTACAGATTATGTTCTTAATATTAAGCCTTGCCAGTGGTGGGTCCCCCTTTCTGCCCTGCCAGGACACCCTCTGCCACCCACTCATGGCACAGCGAATTCCGCAGCTGCAGATCTATCAATTAAGGCAGCTCCCCCACCCTCTATAAATGAGCAAGATGAGGTGTTTTGCTGCAGGATGGTGCTGTGGAGGAGGCGAGGAGCAGGATTTGGTCAGTGCTGACATTTGGGGCTCCCTTGGATGCCATCCCTTGGGGATGGTGATCAGGGCATGCACCGCAGTGGGTGCCCAGGCCCCCTCCTGCCTGGGTACCACCGTCATGGGTGAGGGTCACCGGCAGAGAAAGACAAGTTTTAATTCACCCTTTCAGTCAAATCCCATTGTTAGAAGCCACCTTACCAAGGATGTAGACCTGGGTTCTCTGTCCCCTGCCCGACTGCCTGTGGCCATGCACCCATGGATGTCTCGTGTTTCGGGGCGTGCCTCCTGGCAGCCCCTGGTGGGATCTGAGCCCATGGTAAGCCCTTAGGTTTTTTGACCATTTTAGTGTGTTTGCTTTTATTTAAGTGAAGAAAAAAAAAAAAAAAAAAAAACCAAAAAACAAAAAAGTGGTAAGACCGAAGAGGTTTTCCTAGTTTAGGTAAGCTTTTAATTTAAATTTTGAATTTGAGGCTTGTAATGCTTAAAATTATATGAGCCTCATCTTGATGTGGGGATTTATGTGGCCAGCTTCCTGCACGTTGAGATGAGAATACCTATCATTAATTTTTGTGGCCTGAAACCGAGCTTGATTTAGATGCCTTCTTCCCAGGGGAAGAGACATTTTATAGAATCACCGCAGTGGTAATTGTTTGGAGTTCAGAGTGAACTAACTTAAATTTCACATGAATCAATTTTGTACTGTAAATGATTTATGCCCCAGCACATGCCTTCAAATGTCCTTACAAATTATGTGGAGCTAAGAATAGGATGATTTGCTGCCAGTGACACTTTGTAGACTATTCAGCAAAAGTGTTTGCTTGTGGATCTTGTTTTAGGAAGGCCCTGCTCATCAATGGGGTCAATAAAACACAAATTCCTTCTGAATTTTTCTTGAGTGTGCAGAAATGCACTTGCATACATGTACATCCCAGCATCTCCCCTACAAGGAGTTACCTCTTAGCAGGGGTTGGTTTTACACCTTACAGCCACTGTTCCTCCTCAGCAAAAGACACAAAACCTCTGAGAACCAGAAACGTAGATGCTTGGCAACGCTAGAGGGCTGACAAAGACATCCCTGCTAACTGTTTTCCAAGGGTGTGAGCATCACAGGAAGAGTAGTATTATTTGGGATGCAAAGATAAAAAGCCATATGCAATTTAGTGCTTGAATGAAAGCAGAAAGGGAAATTTTAAGTAAAACATCAAACAAAATTTCTTAATGGCTTAGAGGATAAAGTTATCATAAAAAGACATCATCAGGAAAGAAACGTTAGAAAATCAGTATATCTAACTGAAATTTTGCATTTCTTGGCAAGTTTATTTAACCTGCTGTATATTTTCCCTTATTTTTTTAAGCTAGGGTTTATAGAAAAGAGATAAAGTCATTTTTTTTTCTCTGGGCTTTGAAATTTACTAAATTCTTTTTGCTTTGAAATAATTTTTCTTTGGAGCCTTTTGAATGCTTGAATCGATTTCTGTTTCTTTTCTTATTAATGCAACCATTCATCCAAGAAAACTTTGGAGGAGAAAGATCTAATTTACAGACCTACCCTAGTGAAAAGAAATAAGGTGAACAATCAGTTGGACCATCCAAAGGATTATTACTATTTCAACGTAAGCTATTTAAGAAAATGTCTATGGGGAAATATCTGGAAATGTAATAACTTAATCTTAAATATCATGAAAACAAAGCAAATAACCAAGTATATTGTAGAGACTGAGAACATGAGCAGAGACAGGCATTCACCCAGGAGGTTTGTTCTAGGCAGGCAGAAAGTTTTGTTTTGTTTTGTTACAATCTGGGCCTGAAAAATAGCCTGTCCTGAAGCTTGCTGCAATGGCGGGCAGGTTGCTGGTTTATTGGGAAAAAGCTTACTCTTTTAGTGTCTTGACACGGTAGTACTTGCATGTGATGTGCTTTAAGGCCAGGGGTATGATAGATCATAAAGGTGATGTTAATCCAGTAGTGTTTGCTACAGCAAGTGCCAAGTTTCTGCTTGAACTAAGGCTGTCGTTTATGTATAAATTCTCTTTGGTTTACAAATTTCAGATGTCAAAATACCAACACCCTCTTTGTTGGTGTGTTAACTGACATTTTAGAAGTGTGAACCTTTCTGTCTGGGTTGCATTGTAAGTATATTGGGTATTATGTGAATCCGTTACAACTGACCTACTCTTTTTTTTTTTATTTTATTTTGTTAACTAACCGACTATTTTCATCCTCCTCTTATTAACTCTGCTGAAAATGGCTTCTGTTTCTAGCTAATCTTGGAGGAGGGGCATAAAGCTGAACACATGAGGTAATTTTAGGGAATAAAGAAGAGGGATGCAGCCACAGAGAGAGTGACAGCGAGTGAGCTTGGTCCATGCACGCTAAGTTTCTGCCAGCTTATGGAGGTGGCCACAAGTTGGGCAGACAGGAGGGTGCCCAGATGTTGGGCAGCTGAGGGTATTTTGAAGTCCCTTGTCAGAGCTTCACCACTGGTCGATAGAGGGATCCTGGCAGAGATGTTTGCTGTAGGACTGTGTCCTACCCCATTGCGAATCTCTGCTCACTTGATACCTACCCTTGCAACGCACCATTTCCTGAGCCGAGCTCGCCCGCCCGCCAGGAGGGAATGGAGCCAGCCGGGGTGAAGTCTGACTTTGTTGTAGAGATGTCAAGAAAACCTGCGCTCTGCCCATTGCCAGGCCTGTGCAGAGCAATTATTCATGCTGGAGACCCAATGCTAGGAGACATGGGCTCAGAGAGAGGGAATGTCTAGTACTGGTAGGACGAGATCATTGTACTGCTACTTGAATGAAAGGCATTTTTTTTTTCATAACAAAGATAAGACAGGCTGTGAAAGACACTTTTTTCCATGAAGGAAGAAGGCGTTATCCTGCTTAAATTATTTAGACAGACTTTATTTTCTAGGAAAGCCATGAGTCTCCTCATGGATCATTGTCTCCAAGCTGAGTTGCTCAGTGAGACCTTTCGTCTATGGAAAAGAGACCCGAATAGTGTGAACTGAGCTGGTGACCTTCCACCACTGTAAGTCAGGAACCATAGAAATGTTTGTCAATGCTTTGAAAAGAAACGGTTGTACTTGAGATGCTTTCCTAGGAAAAAATCCTCAATATGGAGATACAACGAGGCTAGATTTTTGCACAAATCTGCCAGGACGCATAGGTTTTCTTTTTCCTTTGAAATAAGATATGGAAGTCAGCTGGGGTGTCAGAGCTTTTGGGTTATTATAAGGAAGATATTCAATACACCTTTTTTTATTTTTAATTTGGGTGAAGTGAGCTCTGCATATACTTAGTTTTCTAGAAGTAACACAGGTACACTTAATACTGGGAGAAAGTGTGAAAAATTCTCTATACGAGAACTTGGTTTGGTGGCATTCCGCTCAGGGAGTGATAAGCAGTAGTCTGCACAGTAAAATCCCCAGGTCCCAACTCAACCAAAACATGTGGCCACCACCCCCAAAGAAATTTTTCCTCTAACAGAGACAGGATCTTGGCCGATGAAGCTTTATCGCTTGTTCTTGGTCAGGTAAAACTCTGGGGTTGGTGCAAAACATAAGTATCTCTTAGTTTACGTCTGATGACCTGTGATCTTAGACTGGCCAGAAAATGGTGATTGTTCCTGCTGCAGAGGTAGTTACTTCAGCTGGATCCTCTTTTGCTTATCTCCCCTTCCTTCCCCGGTTCTTGACATATACGGGGAAAAAATGGTGTTACTACAGATTGAACTGTGGGCTAACATTAGTGTGTAGCATGTTTTTCCAGTACACAAGATTTGTGCTTGTCATGTGCAATACTCAATAATTACTGTTTTGTCCAAAACCTGCGATTTCCTTTTTTTTTTTTTTCTAAAAGCAGGACAGCATTTCAAACCCACAAGTCACAAGCTATTTTCAACAGTACTACATTCTTCCCAGTTGGGTGCATTTCCCCACTCAGTGTCTGTGAGCCCTCAGTCGCCTCCTGTGGTCCACGTCTGCTTTGCTTACATCACGTGGTTGTCCTCCAGATGACATCATAAGGAGGGTGGGAATCCTGCCAGGGATCCTCTGTGGTTTCTGCATCTGCCATTTGCTGTGTGAATGTTGCATGTGGTGCTTGGGCATCACAGCTCTTTAAATGCTGTGAATTAGGGCACGCAGATCTTTAATGAGCAGTGGAGTAATTGAAAGTCAAAACTGCATTAAAATAAGTTCTTCCATAATATAGTATTTTGTTACTATGGCAAGATTAACCTACAAAATTTGTTTATCGATATTGCATCAATATGGATGATGTGAAAGATTGGTTTCTTGCTTGATCATGGCTTAGTGCCAGTCTTTAAGTTTTTACCCATTAATAAATATTTGTGGTTTATTGATAGAAATGAGAAGGAGAGGTAGGCACTAGTTGGATTTGTACTCTGGCTGGTGTGGTGCTAAAATCCCACTGCTGTCAGGCATACCAAGCAGGTCTGCTCAGGCGTACTGTGTGCTGGGACTGATTTGATTTGTATGCAAGGCTGCAGCCAGGGAAAGCGTTGAACAGTTGCCCATGGGATGTCTGAGAAATGTCTTTTTAAGAAAATCTGTATAAAAATGGAGAAAATACACTGCTGTATAAGGGAAATTCTTTTCTATGTAAAATAATGTGATTTTTTTTTTTTTTTTTACAGAAATGACTAGATCTAGCTGGAAATTGCCTTGTTTGGGTTTGTAGGCAAGAACATAATTTACTCATGTAAATGATCCATAATATTAGTTCCTCCTAAATCATCACATCGATATTAGTAAGTTGGCAAATAATGACTCAAAACCTGTGCGGTGACTCTCGACCTCTACATAAGGCAGCATTCCGAGGAAAATGAGTTGATCCATCTTTATGTTGTTTTAAAATAGGATGTGATTTGAACAGAGTGGGGTTTTTAATCAAAGGCTCATGCCTGGTTGGATTTGCTTGTCCCTGGAACAGGCAGCTACAGAAGATGCTGTCTCGGTACTTGGGTAAACAAGAAGTGTTGACTGGCTTTTATGAGGAAAAAGCAGTCTTCTCAACATATGCTAGCAGGTTGAAATTAATAGTAGATGGGAAAAAACGAGCAACTTCTGCTTTCTTGCATGTAAATCATAGGAGTAAAGGAAAATAATATTTTTTGCAACTTTTAGTAAGACTAGCGTTATTCGTAGACTAGAATATGAACACCCTGAAGCTGGTATTGTGTGTGGAGACCCACTGAGGGCCATGGAGGACTCTTCCCTGAGAGTAGCCATCTGGGAGGGAATTTTTCAACACCAGCGAGGCTTGTCTTGTCAAGTTCCTCTCAACTAGATCTTCTTTCAAAGTCTTTGTCTGTCTTCTCTTGATATTCTGCCTGTTAGGGCTTTTGTCCCCATACTGAGCACAAATTAGAGCTTCTGTTCCAATAACAAAATCTTTTTTGAACTTGGCCAAAGCCCATTAACATTGTCTTGGCCTCCCTAGGGAGGACAGTCTTCATTCCCCTCCTTTGGTGGAGGAAGTATAGTAATTTTTGCTGTATGTAAGTATACGTTGTTTACTTTCTAGTATAGATAATTTCTTGAAAGTATAATCACAGCATGTGAACATACCTGTTTTCTTACTTTACCTGATATAACAAGCAAATTTTAATTTCCTAAGTAAAAACTTTGAACTCTAAGCACTCTTAATACAACAAGGAAAGCTATTTCTTGCTGTTACTTACTGTTTTGGAATCTCCATCATGTACAGGTGTTGCTCCCTGGCCAATGGACTTCAACCCTATGAGCAGGCTTGAAACCAAGAGCAGTGTAATTGGCACACGCAACATTATCACATCATTAAATGAGAAAGCATTGGTTTATGACATTGTACTTCACTTTTCTGGCTTTTGAGAGATGTACTCTAGCCAATTCCTAGATACTCGCTAAATGTACTTGGGCTTTAACACCTGTAGGAGCCGTGGTTCATGTTGGACCCTACGAGCACTGGCTGACCAGGGAGCCCCGCACCAGCAGCTGCATCGTTCTGTGGGCAGGTACCTCGTGTGCAGGTTTTATTGCATCTTTGCCTCAAAAGTGGAAAACTTTTAGGTTGAATGAGTCATTTGCATTAAAGCTGGTAAATTATTTTATATTCCGGGGGGGGGGGGGGAGGGGGGCAGAAAACTGAAAAAAAAAATAAATGCTTTCTTTGACACTTTAACTGAAAAAACGCGATGCTTCATTTTGAGGTGATGTTTTGAGCTTAGATGCGTCTAGTTATCACGAATGATCCAATGATGGTTATGACACTGTAATAGGTCTCTTCCATTGTATATTTTTTTTGTACTGATAGGCCATGATTCTGCAGGTCAGTTTGTTGTTTGTTATTTTTTTCCTTTGGGGTTTTTTAGGGGGGTTGTGTTCTTGTTTGGTTTTTGTTTTGGTTTGGTTTTTTTAAGTTCTTCAAAAAATTAACAGTTCTCTTTGACAGCGCTGCAACGCATTGAACTGATGAGCCTCTTGGGGAATGAACAGCCTGGCTGGGTTCCCCAAAGGGCTGAGGAACAGCTGGATATGACCAAAACCGCCCAGCTGCCTTCTGCTCTAACTCCATTCCGCTCCTTTCCTAGCTGCACCACCAAAGTGTTCACAGCATCAACTTCAGATGGGCTTGGCCCAACTGATGTAGGTCAGACACACAGAAAATACCCTTGCATGCATACATACTAGTGGCAACCTTTCTTCCAATGTCAAACTCCCTAAATCAAGGGGTCATATGTAGCTAAGATATAGTTGCAAACATTTCTCTTTAGATATAATTTATTGTAAGAGGTGATTATATTCACAAAACAAAAGCTGTAGGGGAAGAAATATTTAAATGATAATCCTTGAAACCTTGGACCTCGTCTCTGCATCACAGAGCAGATTAGCTCATTTATTTTCATTGTACAGTGCAATGCGTAAAATTCATGATGAAAAGTAAAGGAGACTTGGAAAATGACTGCATTGGAATAACTGTAAATTTTATTAACACCGTAGATTTAAATAATGGGTTTTCCTGTATTTTTTGTCCTGTTTGTGTCCCTGTCTGCTTGCCCTGATCTGTAAATCATTCATTTGATCACTTGTTCAAAATTTATTAAAATTTATTACCATTGTTTTTGCACAGAGAATTAATTTTCCAGATATTCACTGCTTTAATCCTCAGACAACTCATGCCCTGTCGTGGTCAGGTGGTGGGATGCTCTGGGATGAGTGTCTCCCGCAGCCACAAAGGGTTGAGCACAAGGAAATGCCTTCATGCTCCTTGGAGGTCAGGGAAGCAGCTATGGGGACTGCTGGGGTTGGGACCCCGATCAGGCGTGCAGGCTCCTTCTGCAACCTCCTGCCCCCTGGGTTTGCCCGGGTCTGTGGCCTCACAGCAGCCTGACACGCTTCATTATTCAAGGATAGTCAGCGGGTTGTAAATGTGAAAACACTCAGCATGGGCATTCATTGATAATAACTACAGAATCAGTACTTTGGGGAGAAAAGCGGGTTGCTCTGCTCACAAACTTGTACCTTTTTAATAAGAATAGACAAATTGGTTAGATTTAAAAGAAAAATGGAGGTAGGAAGTCTGTGCACAAATACACTGAAGGCTATCAGCATGTGAACCTCTGTAGGAATGAACAAGCTTTTGCAGGGAAAGACCAGATTTCGGTCAGGGAAGGAGAATGAAGGAACAGAAAAGCTTCGGCAGCTCTGCTCTCCTTCATGTGGAGGGACAGAGGCGGGAGCTCTTCCTCTGAAGCCTCTGCCTGTGTGTCAGCACCTCGGCCTCAGGAGGGAGTTGGGCTCTGCTGCAGTACAAGGTGGCTTTCCCCACTGGGAGCATGATGGCTTTTCAGCCCAGGCTGGCTGGATCTTCTGGTGTTCAACAGAAGGGTTATTCTTCTCAGTGGAGTAGGAATGGGAGCTTTCAGAGAACCAAGCCAACACATGAGATTTGTGATATGATCCTGAGAGCTGTCAAACTGCTGCTACTACTCGTATTGTCTCAGAGTCAAAGCATCTGGATGTCATCTTGCTATAACGTTAAGAGGAAACTGGAGGCAGTCACAAGAGGAGACGCATGCAGGAGTCTCCCAAGGTTACAAAGGTGCTGAGCAGATACCACTTAAAGGTCTCTGCACCTGCCTGTCCCCTACAGTGCGTAATGTTCTCCAGCCGCAAAAAGCTGAGCTACTTTCTTCTAGCTGCAGTACTGGTGCTCAGCGTGATGCTCTGAGTAAGACATGATGGGGCTGGAGAGTGACCTCCGAAGCTTCTGCACAGCACTGCTGCTGGGTGACGGAGCTGGGCCACGGTGAGGGACAGACTGATGCTCAGGAAGGTAAAGATAAGGACAAGTAGTTGCATGCTTTCATTTGTAGCAAATACTGTGCTTGCATGTGTTTAGGGAGTAAAGGTAAACAGAGAAGGATGAGCATTACAAGGCAATGGAAAATAAGTTGACTCTAAACTTTGTTGTGTTCAGCATTTTTGTATAAGAAGGCTCAGAATTTTGCAAAGAAAGCAGATGCAGGCTTGCATGGAAAGAAGCTTTTGTTGTAAATTATAAAATAACGAAGATGTTCTCTTCATTGCTAGGTAGTCTTATTTAAACAATATTTAGCTACTTAAGATATTAAAATTAATCACTGCAGTTTACATTAGAAAGCTTTTCATAATACCTTTTTTCTTCTGAAGTTTGTTTTTCAAAGGCTGCATGAGGCTTTGAGGCTTCAAAGAGCTCATGGGAGCTAAAGGGTCTCCTTCCTTCACTGCTACTGCTTTGGGTTCACCCTCCATAAATCCCCATACCCAAAGGGAAATGTGCGGATGTCTCCTTCTGTAGGTGGGTGGCTCCCTGCAAACAGTTTTGCGTTTGACTGAGGAGACTCCTTTCAAATAGCTATTTACTTTATTCCTGGTTTCTCGTTTATGAGGAAAACATAAAATGCTTCCTGCACTTAAAGTCATTCTGGTAATGCTCTAAATTCTATGCTTAAGGATGCATTTAATTAAAGATTGACTATGGCATAAAGTGTAGGTTAATTAAATACCAATCAATTCCTGTATAAAATACATATAAAGGGGCTTTGACTCGGACAGTAAAATGAGTCTCTAGGAGGAGATACCCCTCTTCCACACACTGCTGCTGAAGGATGACTTTCCACACACTTTTCCCCACTGTATTTGCCATTCAGAATACTAAAGTACCTGTATAAAAGCTCTGTTTATGGAAACAAAGCCATGGTCTGACCTGTTCCTGCTGTTCAGAAGAGATTTCACAGAGGCTTTTCCATTTATTTCAATCAGATCCTCACTTTGTTATGGTGATGTTGGTATAATTAGACAAAACTCTAATCAAGGAAGGAATAACTCTGCAATGCTGTGGTTAAGTTTTCCCAAACATTTTTGACAAGGTCCCTCATGGATTCAATGCCCTGAGAGGCACCAAATGAAACCGTTATTTCCAAAGTTAATAAAACAAGATGACTTGTCATGAAACAAGTTGTTAAACTGTAGATGGTCTTATGTAGGATATTGTGTATGCTGAAATTTAGGTGAGCACCATGGAGGAGAGGAGTTTTGGGGGTCTGGAAGAGGAGTCCAATGCTGGAGAAGCCTTGTGTGATTGTCCCCCTCCAGTGTTCCTTCCTGGGCCCATGAGGGAACATTTTGGGGCTCAGTGGGACATTGGTTTGACCCTGTCTAGGCCCTGGGGTACGGCTATCTCTGTTTCACTGGTGGTGGCAGTGAAAGCCTAGACGTTAATGCTGAAATTTCAGAAAGACGCCTGGAGTTGGTGCCCCTGCGCTGGTGGCCTTTAATGTGAGGCCAAATGGGCAGACTTGAAAAAGAGGCCCTAAAAAGAGGCCTTAGTCTTAAAGGCTACACAGGGGATCAAGGGTAGAGTTTCTCTTCTAACTCAACCTGCTTCTTAAGAAGTAGACCTTAAAAGAATGACTTTAAGACATTCACTGCTCTTATGCTCCATAGTACTTTAGCAAGGTTGTTTACATGGTGAAAAGCAAAGTTATCCTACTTCAGAGAAAGGCTTTAAAAGTGAAGTGTGTGTTGTTTGTTTTTTTTAAAAAAAAACCAACAACTTAAAAATACTTGCTTTTAAAGTTGTTCAGAACTTTTTTGTAGGACGTTCTTATATTTAAACTACCAAAACTAGATTCTAAACATGTCAGTTTTACTCAGGAGGAAAATGATTAGTATAATTTCGAAATATTTTCATTTCTAAATACATGGTTCCATTAAAAATACTATTGTTCATTTATTTCCCATAAATCCCCTTGAATGAAAGCTTTTGTCAATAACGAGTCTTTTAGGGATGTCCATCTCCTCCTCTAGAAAGCTACTTTACTATCAGCACTGTCCCTCTGAGGAGTTCAAGGCACCTGGTTGGCATGGCAGGACCTTTTAGAAGTATTTTTCCAGCTTTCCAGGAGAAACGTGAACTAGAAGGATGGGAAGAACTTGCCAGGGATCTAGCAGCACCCTGCCACGCTGAAGCAAGGGCTGGAAACCACAGCCGCTGTCCTTGCTCTGCTACCTCCTCCTACCATTGTGGTTCCCAAAGCTCAATGGTTTCTACACTTGCCTGTCAGCCCATGCCCTGCTTCTGAGCCTGTGGGTTTCCTAACTAGCTCTGAAGGTGCTTCTCTGCTTTTCTGTATATTCCTTCTTTCCTTTTCCTTTTATTCTGTTATGTCTCTTAAATTGTCATCTCAACCATTGCCTTTGCTCCCTCCTTTTTCATTTTGTTTTTACCCCCTGACACTGAGTTGGAAGATGCCCAGGGTGAGGTGCCACTTCCTACACCAGGTTTGAGCCAGCAAAGTTCAAGGAGTGCAAAGCAGGTGGTGAAGCCCTCTGAGCCTAACGACACTGCATTGCTTCTTGTTGATATTGGGCCCGACACATGCATACGAGGTACGGGTTGCAAAAATGAAGTTGCAAGTTAATTGTTCTTGTTGCTGAAAGGCCTAGGTTAGTTGCTGTCATTACACTAATTTTTATACTGTCTTAGTGACCTTCATATCGTATTAACAATTTTATATTATGTTAGCAAATTGCTCAGTGAGAGCTGCTAGTCTGATTGCATTCTGAAGGTCATTAATATGATATGAAAATCTTATTGTATTCTCTGCTTTCATATTTTATTAGTGATATGGAAAGCAATAAAGAGGCTGATTTTTGCTGGGAGGTTCCCTGGGGAAATAGGCTCTACAGCAGTGGTGTCCCACATTGGCTCCTAATCCAATCTCAATGGGAAGTTCAATTTCCTCATCATTAATTATTTAGCTGTATTTAACTGCTGTAAATTCTCAGATTAATTTTTTTAACTGTTGAGTTTGATGACCTCTAAAGACATTGATATTAACCAATGCAATATGAAATACAGTTGCTTAATGCAAATAGAAGCTAACTCTTCCACGAGGATTTGTGTGAAGGCATAATAATGGCAAATTTAATTTTTCCACTATAACAGTGAAGGCTTATTGTATTACTACCTTTGGTGCAATTCAGTACTGCAAAATGAAGGATGAAGGCGATTGCGGCTGGGGCATTCCCTTAAGGTAAGCCCGGCTCAGACCACCCCTGGCGCAGGGTGTCCGGGAGGTGACACTGGGGCTGTCCCCAGGACACACTGCTAGCAGCTGGCCAGGCATTCCCTTCAATGAACTTCCCAGTGTGTTCGGCTGCTGATTGACTGCACCAGCACAGGGGAAAACTAGCATAACCCACACCTCCCTTTGAGCTCCTAAAATTTTATTTCTCAAGTAATGTAGAGCAGCAAAGTCCTAACGTGTGTGAGCGATAGGTAGAAATGATACCAGTCACCTAACAGAGGCAAGTGTGAAGGCAGTAACCTTTGGGCAGTTTTTGTCTATTGTTTAAGTACAATGAAGCTTTAATTTTCAAGACAGAAAGAGAGAAACAATGAAGACTTTAATAGAAAAGAAAGGTCATCACTTGCAAAGACAAATGATTTTTCGAGTTAACAGTGCACTGTATTAGAATGACTTCAGTCGAAAGGATGACTTGTTAAGTAGCAACAGTTAGGTGCTTTAATGCTGTAACAACCTCGCAGTCCCTTAACTTGCCCTTAAATGACATACAGCAGTAATTTATCAAAATGTTACAAACAATAATATTGAATTATAATAGGGTGCAAATGGTGGGTTTTAATGTGATTGTGCCAACTAGTATGTTTTAATGGTTGAAGTTATGCTGTTTTCTATGACGATATGAAGCTGCTTTGAGTTCATCGGCTTCAGCGACTCAATGGCTGCAGCACAGGCTCCATGTAGCACCTCAGATCCCAGGAATGCACTTCCTGAACAAATTTATAATTGGCTCTTTTGGTGGTAAGGGCTTGCAGGAAAGTTAGCCTGGAGGTTCTCGCAGCCTGGGGAAAATCCCAGCAGGTTTCTGCGCTGCTCTGTGCAGCACTTTAGCAAGCAGCAAGCAAAATGGCTTATACCGTTCAATAAAAATCAGTGCCACAGGATATGGTCTGAATTTATAGCAAGATACACTGTGCGGTGGCAACAGGCCTGCCTGAAGTATTCAAACACATCTGATTATTTACCTTCGAATAAATAAAACCCGAGTCTAACTTCCAAGGTGGTTGAAAGTTTTCTCTGAGCAATGCGTGAATTATAAAGCTCAAAGCCCAACCAAGATAAAGTCAGGTGCAGCTGAGGACCTGACTCAGAGTTTGTTTCTGCCGGCCCCACGCCAGCACCAAACAGATTTTAAATTCTTTGCGGTTTTTTTTTTTTTTGCCGGTGGCCGGGAAGCGGGTAACGGCGTGGCACGGAGGGAGCGGGTCCCGCCGCCGTGCAGTGCTGCCCGCGGTGCTGCAGGTGGCGATGCTCCACCGGCGCTGCGCCCGGCCGCCCGGCCCGCACCCCGGCACCGCTCCTGCATCCCTACACCCTGCACCGCGGCACCGCTGCTGCACCCTTACACCCTGCACCCGCACCCCGGCACTGCTCCTACACCCCGCACCCCGCACCACTCCTGCACTCCTATACCCCGCACCCCGGCACCGCCGCTGCACCACTCCTGCACCCTGGCACTACTGCTGCACCCCTACTCTGGCCACCTCAGCACCACTGCTGCACCCCTACACCCCACGCATTGGCACCACTCCTGCACCCTTACACTGTGCACCCCCACACTGTGCACCCCAGCACCGCTACTGCACCCCTACACCCCTACCCTATGCGCCACAGCACTACTGCTGTACCCCTGCACCCCAGCACTGCCGGTGCACCCCGCTGCCCACCCCTGCCACGGCTGCTTGCTCACAGAGGGGCCATTCCTAATTGCTTATACAGAGAGATGAGAGTGGCCCCTGCCCCCCGCGCTGCGGTGTGGCTGCTGCTGGGGGGGGAGCACTGGGGGCAGGTAGGGGTTCAGGCATTCACCCCAGTCTGGGCCCAGCGGTGACCCCCAGCTCCGGGGAGAAGGGGCATTGCTTTCACTGGTGGTGCAGTGCGACAGAGGAGAAGCACCGCTGGCTTAACTCCCTGCCCGCATATTTTTCCTGACAGTGTAAACTGTGTGCTGGTCCTTACCTTTCAGTTTGTGTCCTCTCCTGTCCTGCACCTCAGATGGCAGGAGGTGCCTCAGAGCCACACAGAGCATCACTAGTTTTGCGATTCCTGTTCATACAGGATATATCTACGCCATCAACCATGGTGCTGTCTGGCCTTACACGTGGGGCTGGAAAACTCACTGAAAACCTCGGACAAACCAGGCAAAGCCACACTGAGCCACAGTAGGAATTTTATTGACAATAACAAAGTCTTTTGGTGTCTCTTACAGGAGAGAAGAACATGTTATGCGCCGTACTGGCTAACATTGCCTGAGACAACAGTTTGAGAGTACTGAAGGTAAGACCCTGTGGACTGAGCTATATTTCATCACAAATGGAGCCCTTTAACCAGCAAACTTGTTCTGGGAAAGTTTCCAATTCAGACAATCTCTCGCGTTGTGGGGTGGTGGGATCTCTCATGCTAGGAGCATCAAAGGAGTCTCGGGAGACGTTTTAAAAGAGGACAGGAGCCTGGGAGGGAAACTTCAAAATCCTGGCAAGTGTACAAATAAAATACACTTGGGTCTTAAATTAATGTAAAATATTATGAAACTGTCTTTTGGAGATTATTCCCAATGTGGAGTCAAAAAACAAACAAGGAAACAAAAAAAGACCTTCTGGCTGGTGTCCATGAAGAACAAGTGCCCTGGTTCCTGACCTCTAAACAATTATATCCTCCAGAAATCACCTCTTCAGGAAGGTTCCACGCCACCAGGCTTTATCTTCATCCTCTGTTTGGAAAAAAAAAAAAAAAAAAATTGCAAAGAGACATCCCATGTCTCTGAAAAAAAGAGAACTTGTTCCTTGACCTAAAACACCAACTTATGCGAAGGCTTCCCTCAGCAAAGCCTGTGTGTGCCGCACTGGGGATGTGTCCACTCCCTGGACTAGCGTTGCTCTTTTGGCTGCCGCGGGGCTCCGTCAGAGTGTGGCTTTGCTGCTCCAGGCTCATCCTGACGAGCCAAGTGAAGCCCGGAAAGCCGGCTCTCCCCCTCCGGGGCCTCCATACGGGTGGAGAGCAAAGTTGGGCTGTGTCTGCCTCGGGAAGCAAACAAGAAAGGCAAAGCGAGAGAAGGCAGGGGGAGGAAAGACCAGCAAATAGAGCCTGAGTAGACAAGGAATTAGAAGAAAAGATAATAATAATAATATTATTATTATTAATGACAAAATTTAATTAATAGCTTGCTAATGAATTTTATAAGCGCCATAAAATTGCCATAACAGCCTAATTGCTTTGCTTGTCTTGCCAACAGCCAGTGAGAAGCTGAAGTGTTATAATCCCCTGGATTTTGACATGGGAGGCAGCAATTAAGGGGACACGCTGGGGTGCTGGGGTCTGCACGGGCAGTGTCACCGTGCCAGGAACTGGCCTGTTCCCCAGCAAGGTGACCTGCTGTTATTTGAACGGCTGCCACCACAGAGGAGTGTGGCTGGGGGCAGCTTCATGGCATTTGCAAGGGGAAACCAGTGGTGCGGCAGCTTTGCCCAAAGTGTGGATATAGCAACAACAAATGGTTTTTAAATTAATCTCCACTTTGCCATAATTCTGGAAGAAGTATGGAGAAGTCATGGTTTTATTGCAGCTGTTTTCAGGCTCTCCTTCAAACCCACTCACCTTCTTGCTGCCCTTTTGAAAGTATTTTTTGACTTCATGCCAGCACAGATCTTTTTTCTCTTCTTTTTTTTTTTTTTATGCTTGCTTAATTTTTGTAATATCCACATACTTACAGGAAGTCACTTACAGTAACTCAGGCTGTAGAGATACCAGTTCCCAGAGCCACAGGAGCTCCTGCTCCTCTCTGCTGCTTGGTGCCCTTTAGAAAAGCCCCCAAACACAGAGATACCCCATCACTCCTGGGGTTTATTTAGCTGGGGCTGCCTGGTGTGGGTGTGCACAGCCCAGTCACCTCTCCTGTCCTGGGGCACTACTCAGGCAGCATGATGGTCACACTTCAAATAGTTATTCAATGAGATGGGTGTTTTTACTGTGTAGTGTTACAGAAAAGGTGTTTCCCATTTTTTGTTTTTGTTTTGGGTTTCTTGACAGTGTTACACACTTGCCGTCGGTTCTGTGATGAGTAATTTGGATTTATCTGCATCAACCCTTCTTGTTTAAGGATGGGGAGAAGCTGCTGTTATGTGCTGGGTCTGTTTTCAGGAATTAGTTGTGTTTTTTTTTCTAAAGGTGGTAATCAAGTGAGATCGCGTAATCTTTTGCCATAACTTTATTGCTATAATTTCTGAAGAGAAAAACAAGTAGCTGTTTTGGGTGATACGGGTTCTGTATGGTACAGCAAAAATTCTTCAGCTTTTATTTTGCATAATTTGTGCTGCTGACTTTTCTGTCTTTACATATTTATATTCTTTCCATTCTTAACAAATGTGTTTTTTCAGCACTTCTTTGTCATAAAGGTTGATGAGGATTAACTGAATGCATCTAAACATAACCATTAAAAAAAGGGAAAAATACACTGCGTGAGCAAACCTGATACTCTTCCCAGTTCATTAGAATTTAATGAAGAAATACTCAGTGCCCAACAGGGGAATCCTAATTCATTATGTCTTTTGAATTCTCATTAAGCATATGTACGGTGACTACTAGAAAACTGCACCCTTTAAGCTCTGTTGTCCATTACACTGACTAATAAATATTCATTATACTTAAATACTGATGATAAGAGAAACTCGTGGAAGTTTTATTCCTGTAATTAATTTTCACTGGTTAACTCCTGATGACTTTCCAGTGTTGTACTGGTGGTGGCTGAATTAAAATCATCATACCGGTGAGGTTAGAGAAAAGCTGCTCTAAAAATATTTTGACGATGAAGGGGACGGACCACAAGTAAACCTCCCTGCAATGGCTGCTTTCCCCCTGCCTCGAGGATATCGCTTTAGAGATGAGATGAAGGGCTCTGCTGCTTTGTTATATGAGGAAAAGCTTGTTTTCCATTTGAATGGTGTCAGCTGGTTTTGGCCCAGTACCTGAATGATGATGGAAGTTGTCTACTGTTATCCAAGAGGTAATACTTTGCACAGCTTTTCATCACTCTTGAGTGAATGTTTGTGCCAGAAATCGTGATATTACTAAATGCTTCTGACGTTATTTAGCTTAAGGCAATGTTTAAAAGCTGCTTAATCACTTGGAGCTATATTTTAGTTGCATTGTTGTAAGTGGCAAAGGGGTTATTCATTCCTACATCTCTTCACAGTTATTAATACTTTCATCTTTTACCTTTATTGCTAAAAATGGCTAATAGCTCTGAAATAAGGCATCTCTTGGGGTGTTAGAGTCAAGAAATGGCTGGTTCTATTGCAGCTGCTTTCTAGGGGGCTTTTTACTGCTGTTCCTTGCTGTCTGGCTTTGGTAGCGCGTGAGGAATGTATAGGAGGCTTTTGTCTGTCAGCTGCTCTGTGGGGGATGTCAGTTCCAGAGAAATCTCCAGCTCATGATGTCTTGATGATGAAACTGCCAGAAATGGTTCACTGTTGTAGGAGAAGACCTGGGCTCAGGGATGGGGCAGAGGTTCCTCTGCGCGGGATCCAGGATCTATGCTGATTGAGGTAAATCACTCACTGGTGGTTCAGGCACTGAAAAGCAGCTGATAAACTTGAAACTGGGGTGGTGATAAATGCACCATCCAGGAGCTACAACTTCTCTGAAACGTGGGATGAACCCATCCCTCATGACCCCAGCCCCAAAAGGAGCGAGGGGTAAGATGAGGAACACTTGTGTTGTTATTTATGACCGCAGTGCGGAGCTCCGGCCGCTTGTTTGCGATGACTTGCCACTTTGGCGTTAGATCAAAGAGGGTTATTAAAGGAGCACAGCGGGAAAGATGAAAATGGCCATTGCAGAGGAGTGTTTCCAGCATGCAGGCACTGAGCACTGGGTTCCTGCTTTGACACTAGTGCTGGAGGTCAGGGACCTCACGAGGTACAGGTGTCCAGATCAGAGGGGAGAGGAGGACCCTGCCTCTCCCTGTGACTATATCAGCACCTCATGTTCTTCCATCCCTCATTGGCTTATGTATGTCATATATATATACAGTAACATTGTTAGTCAAATACTGAAAAACGATAGCATGTCATTGAAATTAACCTGATTAGCAGCTCACAGAAAGGTATAGAATATTCACTAAAATGAAACTCGTACTCGGAATTATTTTTCATAAGAGAGACTTTTGTATATCTGAAGAGATCTTGCAGTAGGTTCCTTACAAATTTTCTCAACAAATTTCTTCCTGATAATCTTGTGTTTCCTAATTCCCTTAGGAAGATGTCAGCCTGCAAAAATTTTGTTCGTGTCCTTTGCAGTCATTTAATGTTTTCACAGCGGTGATAACTCTGTCAAAACAAAGTGTTCTTTGGTGCATGTAAAAATAATCTGTGTATCTGATCTGAAATCGATGGGAGTAATTAGAAATCTGATCCAAAGCAGACTGAAGTTAATGGGTGTCTTTTGATTAAACTCAGTGGCTTTCCCAAAGCTTCTCTCCACCCCGGTAGCAAATGTGGGTGAGCTCTCTGGTGTTGACGGAGCTGCGTGCCCATACATTGCCTTGTACTCTCTATATGCTGTCCTACGCTGAATTTGCTTTACTGCTCCAAATGATACCTGCTTTCCCAAGACATGCAGATTCTTCTCAGGTTTTTATTGCTTTATTAGATTTTATTTTCCTTATAAAGGTGAATGTAGTAAATCTATGTATAAAAACACACTGTATTTGTTGGTGTCTTCTAACCTATTGACTGTTCTTGACATGCCCAAACTACACAGGCACACTCTCGCTCTCCCAGGCTTTGGAAATTAGTCATTATTTGTGTCATTCCAATGACAAATCTCCACTGTAATGCGGTTTCATCCTTTTAGAATAAAATAACTTTTATTAATTCCTTGAATTAATAATTAATTGATAATTCATTGAATTAATAATTGAAGGCTTGAGTTTTAAGGGAAGGGGCAGGTGTTTGTTGTGATTAATAGCACGCATTCCCTGTGTATCACGTAACTTTACTAAATCTTAGTAATGGTGTGGGGGTCATTGTCACTGTTATTAATAGTAATGATAATTATATCTTTGGGAAGCTGTCAGAAAAGTATCTTTTGTACGAGTCAGAGCAGTGTAAACAGACTGTACAGGCAGGCACTACCCTTTCCATCAATAGGTAAACAATCTTTGTTAAGCTCATCTTGATAGTCTTATTTTGTTGCCACATTTTAATTACTCATCCTGTCTGTTTATATTCCATTGCGTTTTGCTGAAGATACAAGCTTTAAAAATCATTGGTATTTAGGAAAATCCAAAGCTGGGGTGATGCATGCTCAGGTGCTAATTTATTTACATCAATTAATTTCAGGCCCCTGATGTAAACCAATTAGTATTCAACACTTAATGGAGTCATTATCTGTCAGATTAGCTTTTAGAAATGCTTGTCACTGCTACAGGACCAAGCAGCAGAACTTTGCTAATAAAACTAGCAGAATTAATGGAGTGAACAGCATAGATAATGACTTAATGTGGAACATACAGTATAGAAAAGAGACGGAACAACTGTCTTCAAGAAATGAAGATATCATTGAGCTAGCTACTTTATTCCAAAAATGAACTCAGATGGTGCTCTTCAAAAACATCAAAGGTGTCTAGCTAAGCCTTTGCGAAGTTATGTTTCATAATAAATAATTTTCAACCTTAATGCCCTCACATACGCACAATCTACCTTTCTAGCTTGATGTGGCATGCAAAGAAATGTTTCATGTTTTACCACCCTACTGTGACTCGAAGCTGTTATTTCTAAAGGATTAAGAGTTAACTGGACTGACAATATCCAGATTGCTGAGCTGCTTCTGTGTGTGTCATCTCCAAACGGCGTAGTGTACAACTTCTTCAGGTGAGACCTACTTTGTGAAATGCACTTATCCCCCAACTTCAGGGCTGTGGGACATTGCAAAATAAATTATATTTGAGAAAGTGAGGCAGGAGATGAAAATCCTCTAGGCAGGCAAGACTGGTGAGATGTGCAAACAGCAATAAACCTTCAAAACCCATCGCTACACTTATGTATGTTTTCAGCAGGTATACGATACTGGCACTTGCATGTTTTTTTGTTCTCCTAGGTAAAGTTACCTTTTTTGTGTTTCACAAAGGTGATCTTTGCAAATTTTCTCTTTGTGATTTTTGTTTAATCTGGTTATTCTAGTGCCTCGGGGACAGATTACACCCAGCTCTTTGCTAAAGTTGTCCTTGCATGGAGGGCAATCACAGAACTTAATTCCAATTTAAGCTTTTAAAGAAGAATAAAAGTGCAGCTTAAAAAATCATATATCATATATTTGCATAGTAATTCCTGTGATTTATGCTTTACCAAGAACTATGGCACGTACCCGCATATGAGTCTGTAATAACGCTGACCTAGCTTGCTATAGGGACAGTCCTGCACCTTCACTCTCTCACGTGTCCCACTTTTGGGAATCAAAGGCTGATTTGGGGACCCTGCAGTCATGAATACGTTCTTAATTGCGTGAGGAATCCCTCTACAGTAAATACATATGACTGTCCTTGAAGAAAAGCCACTAAAACTGATTATCTAAGCTATGGTGACAATGTGTCCATATTCCCAGGTGCTCTTTTGCTTTCAGATGTTTCCTTGTCACAGTACGAAAACTTGAATTTTACCATAAAATAAGAGGGAATAAAGATATTCCTGTGTTATTTACTTTCTTACTTATTATAGCTTTTAATGTCTTGCCAGCTCTTTCCCTGCACCTCTCACCTGAACCTGAATGACCTCTTGTTCTTGGCAGGTAACCAGGTTAGTTCTTATAGGTGATGCATCGTTTGGGTAACACTATGGGATCATTGTCTTCAACCTCAGAGATGATTGCATGTCATACAATTTTTTAAGTCTGCCTCCTTTAAGCAGCTGCGTTAGCACCTTATATATCTCACCTGTTCTTGTACTGATGTTGTATGTAAGCACTGATGGCCATTTATATACAGTTAAACGTTGATTATATTTTTTTTTTATGCATCGGCTCTGGTTGTTCTCGATTATAGTTTTCCACCACACCGAGGGACTCAATTTATGGCAGCAAAATCAACATTTACACTTGATTTTCAGCATGGCACGTGGTTAGTGAGAAATAGGTGACTGTGCTCCCCCCTCTCCAGAAAAATTGTATTGCTTCAGCTCTGCTGCTCAAGAAACTTGCTCATCTTCTACCTCTAAGGCTTCCTTCCATGAGTGTCCTATAGAGAAGGGGGACCAACTGGCTTTTTCTTTGACTTTTAGGGCATACAGGAGGTGATGTAGCACTTTCCTTACTCCCAATATTTGAAGAAAGCACTTGAAGATAAATAAACATAAGCTATTATTTCCCCTTCGTATCCATCCCCCATGAAACTGTGACCAATTGCAATCTTAACACCCATGTGACAGAGGTTTTAGAAATATTGGTGACAGAGAATGTTTGCGGATTTATTTTTTTCAGTAATCACAGCGGAAAATCCTCACATGTGTGACTTTCTCCTCCAACTGTTTGTCTGCCTGATCCCTGGAGTGGGAGCACTTGGACCACAAAGAAGGAGACGTTTGGCCAGCCAGCCTCGGGAGGGTGCTGCTGGTGACAGAGGGACATGCCACGTGTTTGGGTAAATAGGGCATCCGTTTTTGGGGGGTGGAGGGCCAACAGCCAGAGCACCTGTGTCATTTTTGTGAGCGAGATACAGGCATGAGAGACAAGCTGATTTTATACACTTCTGGCTCAGCTGGACTTCATTTTAATATCTGTAAAGAAACTTAAACCCAGATTAACCTCCACTAGACTCAGATTTCATTGTGAACATTTTTTACAGCTGTTCAGAGTTTTCTGCTGTTCCAAAGAACAATTAATTTTGTTATCAATAATTTACTTCTTCAAAGAGTATATCCATATGGCTATTGAGACAGTTTGTATTTCCATAATCGAAATCATCTATGACTGCTGCAGAATCCTCAAAAGGTTTGGGGTGTTTTGTGTTGTGAGGGTTTTTCTTTTTTTTTAATTTTTCTTTTCCAGCTACTTTCCTTAGCCTTTTTTGACAGTCTAAACAGTCCCTGGTTTTACCTCATAACTGGTGATGTGACCCTGCTGCTGTGCTTTGTAAATGCACAATATGAGGTGTTGTGATTCAGATGCTGTTTTATGGTCCTACCTACTGGAGATGCCCCTTTGAAAGGAGAGGAAATTGCTTTTGGATAACATCACTCTCCCGTCACAGCTGGTATTGGCTGGTGCAGATACGTGTTTACATTTTGCTTGGAAAATGTAAACACTAATTAAGCATTAATGTTAATAGGTCCTGGGACTGGCAGGCTGGAGGCACAGCTCTGCTGCTGGCTGTGCCCTGGCTGCAGTCCATTTCACCCCACTCGCTATCTGCGTTTCCTGGCAGAAAATAAGGATAATTATTTATTCCTTTCCAAACAGGGAGGGAACGGACACCGGGGGAGGGTCATGTAAGGACAAAATATTGTGTTACTGTGAATAAAACTGAATCTTTCTATCAGCCTGATGAAAAAGGCGGGAGCAGTTTGTTATCCCCAGGTTCAGCTGTGGAAGCTGAGCAGAGAGGGGTTGTGATGGGATCCCTGAGCCCCTGGAGCGAGACAGCCTCCAGGGAAAAAATATCCTCTATATTTTCTGCTCTCGCTTCTCACAACAAAACTCAGCTTTCCTAGGCAGTTTGCTGGGAAAAACTACAATGTGCCATAACACAGGTATAAGAGGTACCTAGCAGTTGGTGTAGTGGATATAAAGCAGCATCTAGTCCTGCTACGGTGTGGGCAGTCCAGATTTCAGCTTTAATTCACTATATAACAGACTTTGTTAGTCTTCTTCCTAATGTGTTCCCTCTTTATGTACCACTGTGGGATGAAATGGTCACCGAGGTGCCTCTGCTGTTGTCTGGTCCTGGCATGGTTTTAGCTGTGGCCATTTCAGGTCTTTGATGGTGGATTTTACATTTTTCCTTTGGTTGGCTTTGGCGTGCCTGCGAGAGCAAACAGCAGCTCTTCTAATTAGGCAAGCATAATTTCTCACAAACCGGTCCTCTCCCTTTGTGAGCCTGTAGATTTGCAAAAAGAATAAAAGAGCCCCGATTGTCCCCGCCTTTCAGCCCTTCCCCTGATGAGGAGTGTTGCTACACCTAATAAATTAAAGGACACAAAGTTAATGAATTTTTCATTTGAACTCACAGCTAGGTATGGATTAGTGAGGCTGACGTTACTGAAGAGCTCAGAATTAGGAAGGGTCCTACAGGGACATTTTCCTCTTTACTAAAATCTTTTCATTCACCTTTTCAAGCATTATCTTGCTCAGTAGAAAGAGTTCTTTTCACAACATATAGCCTGTGGGGTCTGCTTTCTGTCCGCGGCATAAATGTGATCATTTATTTTGTTTGTCTAATGGATAAAAATAAAGGGCAATGTGAGTGACATTCAGACAGCCCTTCTCCTGAAAGAGAAGGGATTCATACGATCCTGAGCAGCACTCCGGAGCAGACCTTTACTAGCATAAATGGTCCCAATTCCTTTAAATTCCAGCTCTGACAGTTTACGCCAGCTGAAGGTTGTCTTTCCTCCCCTTTGAGCAGTGCCGTGAGCTGCAGAAAGCTTGGGCTTATAAATAAAACCACAATCAATTTATTTAAAAAAATGATTTTAAGTTCATGTCAAAGGACCTGTATTATTCAGAATTATTTTCTCTCAGTCTCCCATAAATTTCAAAGGATTGCAGCTGCTTTTAATGTACAAACTGATTTCTGGTTCCTGAAGCTGATTCAGTGTGAACCAGCACATACATCCATTCAGAGGGAAGCTGTATCCTGAATAGTTTGTTATCCCTCTTTTTCCTGTCCAAATAAAGCTTTTCTTATGAACTTCAGTTTTAATATTCACTTGCCTTTTGATGCTCTGAAATAGTCTCATTTAAAAAGTGAATCATATTTTTGTTTAAAACCCAAGCTGTTTGACTGCTGGGAAGGGAGGTGGGCGCGGGGGTCCCCGCTCTGGGGTGGCTGAGCAAAGCCTCTCCCGCACCCCGCATCCGGGTGGCTGGTGCACTTCTTGACCAGCTTAATTTAGAAATCGTTTCTAATTAGAACAGAACCAAGTGGGATATCTTGTGATGCTCCAAGACAGGGTCTGGAGGAGGGACAATAATTCCCCTGGCAACACATAGAGGGGCATCGGCCTGGGGAGCCCGGCCATCCGTGGGGAAAGGGGGACATCGGAGCAGGGAGAGAGCTGGTGGGCAGCGGGATGGAGGTGAGGGGGGTGGCTGCCTGCAGCTATTTGTTTGTGGGAACTTTCCGCAGCGATCTGTTTCTGGCTCTGGGAGAGGATCAGGGCTCTCATTACTGCTCATGACCAAAGGTGTCAGTGGGTGTTTCCCCACTGGAAGCGCTGTTTGCCCGAATCCTCCTGTTGAAATCCCAATGTGACACTATTGCTGCCACAGTTTCTCTCAGCACTTCAAGTGGAAATGACTTTTTTATGCAGCTTCTGCATAAAAGACTTTTAAGTCATTTTGCTGAGTGCTTTTGAAGTAACTTGTATGTTGCACCTACAAATGCATTTCAGTAACGGATTATTTTATGCAAAAAAATGCAAAGGCCTTTGGGAAGAATCTGTGTGAGTAATTTGCATTTATTTCTTTACTGTATGTATCGTATGAGTTCAATATAATTCGGTTTGCATTGCTGCTTTCCTTAAGCAATGGAAGAGGAGCAATTTCCAGGAAAAAGTACTTCATTTGGGTTCTTCTATTTTTTTATTTTTTTTTTTTGGTTGAGTAAGTAATGCTGAATGTCCTGATTTTGTGACAGATTGGAAGAAGGGCAAAAATGCCACGTATCGGCTCATAATACCAGCTACTTAGATTAGCTTTATAATGTTGATTGATACTAAAGAGTTGTTTTCTCTCATTAGACTGTTTTCATTTCCTTGAGTTAGAAGAAATTTTTTCCCCCTTGTAAACAAACAACTAGTTTGTTTTGGGTGTAAGAGCTTCCTCCAGAGCGTGCCAACTATAAAGTATAACTTCATGGCTCAGCTAAGTCCGTGATGCGCACTAGGGATGCCGAAAGATTTAACCCCCAGAGATCTTATTCTTTTTGCTGCTTATTGAACATTTCAAGCAGAAATGTCCCATGTAGGAGAGAGTTCTCCACTTCCTAAATAATTTGGGATCAAAGATCCTGGCACTGGGTTAGGTGAGGGTGAGTATAAATCTGGCTTTAACTGAGATTCATGTTTCTATTAAAAAATAATTGCAAAGAACTAACCATGATTGTCTTCATAAATGATATTTATGTCCCTCAAGCAGCATAACTGATCCATCATTATATACATGGCTCTAAAAAAGGATTAATACTGCTTATGATACTATGGGTTTCTGAAGTTCATCAGCTCTTCGGTTAGCATGCAGGTCCTTCAAGAAAGCGACCATATGTGCGTACAGAGACTTGTACTAGCAGACTGATGCACGTACAGCTCATTTTTTTGTGGCATGCAATGGTTTTTTCTCACTTCATCCAGCTGTTCCTGAGCTCTGCACCAGCCATGGTGCCTAAAGGCTGTTGGCATTCTTGGGCACACTGCACAGCCCAACCCTGGGTCCACAAGAGTCCTGGAGGGAAAGCAAGCATTTGCTTTTGGTAGCAAATTAGCTAAATGAGCATTTGCAGCTTAATTTTTCCTCACTCTAAGTGTAGGTTCTGGAACTGAGGACTAAGCATTGGCTGTCTGATGTTTCTAAGCAGCTGCTTTGAACTAGTTTTGGTTTAGAGGCATGAGCTGTTTTATTCCTGGATGTCCAATGGCCACCTGTGCCTGGGGACTCACTGTGCCGGCAGCAACTGTGCTCTTACTCCAGAAGAAATTAAACCTTTCCGTTTCTCCTAAGTGGTGGCAAATACCATGGGAGAACCGGTGCTTTCACCAATTTCCATTTTTCTTCACTTTTTGCACACAGATTTGAAAACCAGGCCAGCTGGGAAGACCAGCTGCTTGCATCCCTTTTTCTGGTACTGTCCCTGTCGCTGTACCTTCCTACCCCTCTGGCTGGGTCTGGCTCTCCTAGAGCCCAGCCTTGGGAATCCCATACAACTTAGCTAGAATTCTCATACCAAATACTTTCCTAACCTGTAAACTAGTGTCACCTTTCAATTCAGCTAAGTAAACACTGTAAAATGATCCTAAATAGGGAAAATTTAATTTCTGGTCTTATAAACGAGTTTGGTTTTTTTTCAAAAAATAGCATAATTGGTGATGAACAGTTATTGTGCCTTTGGACTTGACTATGCTTGCACCATATGTCGAGTGGGAGTATTTTGAAAACTTTTGGGGGAGGAGAAAAGTAGTCCTAGAAGGAAATATTCCTCTAAAGATTTATTTTGATCAAATTTCACGGTGAGACTGTATAATATGATGCCCTTGCTAGTGGTGTTAGAATCAAGGCCTCTCCTGCATCTCTGAGAGCATAACTAGCTTTAATGTTGAAGGAGAAGATTCCCCCAGAAGATGCCATGCCAAGGGGAATGTGTTTCCCCCAGGCTGACAGAGGCACCCACAAAAATTGCACTCCTGTTGTTGTGCTATTTACCATCACAAAAAAAATGCTTGACATTGAGCATTTCCTCCCACATGCCACCTATACATGGCAGAAAATGTTTTTCATGTCTTTAATGGTTTCCATCCTTTTAAACGTAAAGTTAGAGAGCAAACCAGTGTTAATTACTAGAATAAAGAAAAAGCAGCGTGCAGGAGAGGGAAGGCAGATGAAGGCAGGGTTTGACACCGCCTCTTTGGGTTCAGGGAGCTCTGTGGCCTCTCACACCCCAATTCATGCCTTTTCCTGACAGCTTTTATCGCTGGCATCTCTTCCTTGCAGGTGCAGAGCGAAGTGCACTTTTAATGCAGAAATGGATCAAAAATATTAGTTAAAATTAATTGTAAATTATATACCAGAGGTTGAGATTTCTTTGCTTATACAACAGGGTTGCCATTTCCTTTTGTTTTGTTTGGTTGTTTTTTTTTTTCCCCCAACATGCAAAGAAAGTTATTGCAATCTGTTGATAAGCATCAGCACATCAGCATGGGCTGGGAGGGATATTCCAGTGTGTACTTCTCTTGTTAAAATACTTTCCAAGTGCTGCTGTTGCTCAGTATCTCTGTGGGGGCTTTTCTGATTATTTTTTATTTATTTATTTTAATGAATATAACTTCTTGGATCAGACAGAATTTCAGTGTGTGCATTTGCTTCGTGGTACTTTCTAATCTGTCTAGACTGATTTGCAACTCAAATACTAAGAAAATATATTTATGAATGTAGTACTTAATGAAACCATAACGTATTTCAGAGGAAATATTCAGAGACAGCCAACATTTTTGCATTGTAAATGTGCTGTGTTTCTTCTTATTATTTTCCTCTATTCATTATTACACTTGCAAACAATTCATTATTGATAATTAATATTAATTTCATACGCTTAATTGACAGTATTACCAGGGGGTGACTAGATCAGCTTCCCAGTATTAAATAATTTTTACCAATTTGTACTGCTCAGCTTGCTGCTTTGCTGATTTCCCAGTTGCTTCATCTCTTCTGCATCCACAGCCAGACACAGGGGGAATCAGAGCGGTTCAAAATCAATAGATCAGCAGCCAGAGCAAGTAGAAAGATGCGCCTTTGCTGCATGACCATGCGTCTCCGGCGGAAGAGCGATGAGCCTTGCTGTATTTGATCATCCATCCACGTGATCCATCTTACCACTGGAACACCAGATGTTTGCACAATATATTGCTCGGATCCATCGCGTGGATGTTAAGCACCGTTAAGAAAGTACAATTTTTGTCTAATCATAAGCTTGCCTGCTCAGCTCAACAACCCCGTGTCTTCAGCACCCTGCTATGGTCTCATCATTGCCTTGTTTCATAACAGTATATTTGCTGATTTGCTGTGGGAACACATTACATTAATACTTTCATGTTCAAGCAGGATGGCAAAAATTAATGGTCAGGCGGCACTTCTCCATGCCTCTGTGGAAGAGCTCAGAGAGACCCCAAAAAAAGTTATGGAAAAAAAATATTTGTGCTCCAGAACTGAGACCAAATATTCTGCTTTGGATATGGGAAGGAGTGGTAGTTTTTTGGACAAAGCCCTCTAACTTTGGGATTTTATTTTATCTTCTAAAACAAATTGAATTTGTAAAGGCTGTTTTTCTGTGATATAAGAATGATTATTCCTTAAAGTGCATTCAACGATGGTGATCTTACTACATGGGTGGTTCTGGAGCGCAAAGACCTGCGTGAGCACCACAGACGCTCAGGAAGCACCTGCATTACATGCAGCAGCTCAGTAACAGCCCCAAAAAGTTGCTGTCTAAAACCAGCACCACCGTATGCAGCAGAGCATCCCACCACACTTTCGCCTGCACCCCAATTAAAGGTTTTCTGTTTTTTTTGGCTCCTGTAGAGTGAGCTGTGCTAAAGCGGACCCGACTGGGTGTAGAGTAGGTTGAAACCCTCCCATCTCCTGGTGGACCCTTTTTGGCGCTTTTGCTTCCATCCCTCTTATTCTCCTCTTCCTCCTCCCTCAGTTTTGCAGAGCAGGAGGAACTTTCCCTGCCCAGGAGGGCAGTGGGGGCCTGTCGTCACGGAGCTGGGATACCACACACAGAGCTGCCTCGTGCAGAGCGGCCACCCTGGGGAAACCTGGCCCTAATTGGGAATTTCATGATATTTCAACACAGGAGGTAAATGACAGACATGGTCCAAGAAAGAATGTTTAATTCCTGCAACCGTGTTTAAGTGGCTGTGAAACCTTGTGGGACTTTGTTTTTTCTTCTTTTTTTTTTAAATGTCTGGTTTTCATAAAGCATTTGGGATGTAAGGTTTGCAATGGCCGATTTAACCATGCGCCTTTCCTCCCCCAACAGCCTGATTCTTCCTGTCCTCTTCCCCTGTGTCGAGGTATCTCAGTCCCGCTGGCTACTGCATATTAGTTAACTTTAAATTATGCATTTTTATTTAAGTGATACTACTCCTGGTTTGGTGCCTACACTACATGTTTTAATCCTTTGCAACATATAATATTTTATGTGTATAGTTTTTTAATAGTCTATTACAAAACAAATAATAAAGCATGTTAGTGATATAGCGGAAACTAAAATGAATATCAATGACATCATTATATTTGATGCCTTGTTTTTACTTTTCATATACTTGCAATAACTGCCATTTTAATGACCTGTTATTTTCATTACCAACTATCAGATCAGAATTGATTTTAAAATGAAAACATAGTGTAATTTTCTTGAGTAATTTGTTTGAGGTAATAGTAGGAAAGAATGTATTTACTGATTTTGCATATTTTATTTTCACAGCTCTTTTTAAGCAGAAGTTACTTCAAGTTCAGTCTTTGAGTAGCTCACAAGAGCACAAGCCTTTTGTTTAAGACTTTTTCTTCCTAAATGGATATCTTCATCATTTACAGTTAACAGAAAGGAGCGTTATCTTTACTCTTCTGCCAGGAGAATATATGTGTAAGTACAGTGATTCACAGTGACAATCAGAAGTTTTACCGGGGGTAGGATGAGACATTTAAAGCTGTTTGGATCTCCAGGTTCTCAGGCGGCAAGACCCTGCTCTGTGACAATGATGGGAGCTTTAGCTTTCGAGAGAAGTTGATGGGATTGAACCCTACTCTAAAATACTGTTTTTCAAGGGGGTTTTCTTTCATTTCTGAATCCACTCAAAACTTTTCTTATAAGTTCATCAATAATGATGATCTGTTCTTTAAAGAATTTACTGGTATCACCATGACAAACTTGGACATTAGCCAGACGTCTATTAAATACAGTGTCCAGCAAGGAGAAAGTTGAATTTTAGAGGGCATTACTCTTGTATTTCTGTCAATTCATCTATGTATTGCTTTGATATATGTGATATGGTAACCATTAGTTCACTTATACTTTAATCAGTAAATCTGAGTTGGTAAAATAGGAGATTATAGCTACCTATAAACTGGCTTGGTTAAAAAGGGGAACTTGCTAAGTCTTCAAAGCTTCTTGATTAAATTTAATTTTTACATGAATCTACCAGATGCAGAGCTGTAGTGCAGTTCTTGGTGGCTCTTGGCATTTGTGTTAGTGTGCCATGCTGCCACAAGAGTGTCTGGAAGGAACAACAGATCCAAAAAGCCCCAGACACAATGCTATTGGTGTAATTCAGGTATTGCCTCTGATAGAAAAATACAAAGGAAACTTTCAACCAGTCTGTAGTCTGAAATAGACCTTGATGATTCATTACAAAACCACTTCTGGGTATTATTTAGGGTACAACTTAAAAAAATGTATCCTATAAACCAAATATTAATCAAGGGATGAGAAAGATGCATCCTCCGAGAAGTTATTCCACAGCGACTTTGATTTTCTTCCATCTTTCAAAAAAGCGCTGCCAACTCTTGAAGATGAGGCTTAGTGGAGTTCTGGTCTGAGGTGGTGGGATTTGGTTCATAGTGATGGCTTACTTAAATAAAAATACTGCTTGAGTTTTTCAAGACCCATAAGTTGATGAATAAATCCTTTCCCCTTCATCCCATACATTGGTTCACAGTGCCACTGGTGGTGTTACTGTTTATTCTGTAACGTGTTTGATGTTTGTGAGTTTATCTGAATGAGGAGTGACAGTAGGAGGGATTAATCTTTTTTCTTGGTCACCAGGCATACTGTGCTGTTTCTGAAGGGATACATTAGCAGAATACTGCAAATATCCCTTTTGGGCCCATCCTAAAGACGTTTTCTTGTAACATCTTACCGGTTTTTCATTTGATACCCCTTCTGTTTGACCCTTTTTACCCAGTTCCCATCACTTTTCCAGGTCCCAGCAATCACCAGGAGGTCTGCAGTCACCCACTGTTCCTATTTCTTGGTGCAACATCAACTGCACAAATATAAGGATCTTCCAGATAAAGCTAATGTGTGTTGGCTTTTCCTCTCTCTGTTTTAACCCTGGTCTTGCATTTGTTTTAAAAAGTTGGTAGGAGCAGGGGATCCTGAGTCATCAGAACAGATTCATTTTGTAGATGGCTTTGTACACAAAACAAGGATAGTTCCTCAAATGAGTGGTGGTGGTTAAAGGCATTATACTACCTGTACATAAATCACAAGGGTATTGGAGAAGTTGGTCTTTCATGTTCATAGCTGGTCATGCCACAATACAGAGTTTTTTGGGAGGAAAGGGCTGTCCACAACAGCCCTGGGAGCCACAAAGTTTGTAGCTTACACTGATGTGGGGGGCTCCACAATAATACCCACTGCTATTTCTCAGTAGCCCTTCTCGCCTTTCTTCTGCTGAGAGAAATGTTGAAATGTAGACCCCGCTAAAAGGGTGGAAAGATCTTTTTTCTCTCTCTCCACTAAGGTTTCTGGCTACTCCCTGGCCATCAAAACCTGGTAATTTGTGGGGTGCATTGAACTAAAACCTGCTGTTATCCCACTTTTAGGGGGACCTTTCAAACCACCATGAGCAGTGGCTGGACGGGCTCCAAGCCCTTCCCGGCTGCGGGCTTGCTGCCTGCGCTTAGGCTGGCTCCTTTGATCCTCTGTCTGTTTACATGTGCCTGTCTGTCTATTTATGATTTGATATCGCCATCCATCATAGTTCAAAGAAACTTAGTTCTCCGTTACTTTCTCCTGTGTTCCCTCTCACACTGGGGAGAAATTCCCCATCACTAGCAGCAGCGTTCATCTTCAAATTTCTCTTTAAATTTCTCCCCTGCGGTGTCTGAGGAACATTGCTGGGGACTAAGCTGCTGGGATGGTACGGCTGGTGCCTATCACATCACCCTGGCTGAGACTCTAGGATACGGGGCTGGAGAACTAATAAGTCACACTTCATCACTTCCCATGTAAAATTGCTCAGGAATAACGAAGCCCCCAGTGCAGCTGCTCCTTTTTTGGGTTACCAAAACTCTGCTCATGGTAGGGTCTTCCCATGTATTCATAGGATTGGATCTACCTAGGGGACTCGTAACGCCTCCAGAGCTGGAAGATGTGGGGTGCATTTGGAGCCTAGCTGAAGGAAGTGTAAGTTGTCTGTGTTCATGGGCATTCATTAATGTGCTGTAGCTGGCTTACGACACACAGTGAAATTAAGATGTGATATATTTAGAACAGATAAAAAGAAAAAAATATGCACAGTGTTTAATTGGCCTATAAAACTCACTGTTATGTGTCAAAGCAAAGCAGACAAGCTTCTGGTGGTCTGAGCAGGCTTCGAGGCGCTTGTCGGAACAGGAGTGGTGTCCCCAGCAGCACGGCTCTGTGCCAGTAGTCTCCAAAAAGCTCTGGATTTTTGCATTTTAGCTTAAAAACTCTGAGAACTGAAGGAAACTTGTAGTCTCTGTTTAGGTTTCCTGATTTCCAGTGGAATATCTACTGCTGGTCAGTGTTGGAGATGGGAGGGTAGGGTGAGTTGCTGGGACCTTCTGGTCAGGCGATTATTTTTTTTTTGCTATGTCATGCTACGTGTGTCTTTGGTTTGTGGCGTCATCTCTTCCTTTTTGACTATTTCAAAGGAGCAAATTAATATTGTGCTGGTTTTGTACTCTCATTACAGACGTTGCCTTCAGAACGGATTCATGCTTTGCCATTTTCTGTTCTCGTTACAGTGTTTGTTATGAGAATGAGATATCATAATTTTAATGCCCAGTATAGCCTGTGAAAGACTATAAACATTTAATAGACTCATAAACATAGACTTTAACCTTTTCAATATTCTGTAGCTGGATTGGCCCTTGCTGCACTGTGTCCCCACAGGTTACTGCTGCGAACACGAGGGATGGCCGCGCCAAGTGAATCAAACAGCAGAAATCCTGAAAAGGTCAAAGCAGCGCAGTTTACTATTATCTTCCTTAGAATATATGAGGCGTTACAATTCTGATACCGCATTTTTGTGGCTTAGGTTGGGGCAAGAGGAAGAAATGGCATGGCATAAATCTCTTCTGAAGACAGTTGTTGTAATGGGGATGGAAACGAGCACCCACTGAACTCATCCCTTTTAACTCTCCTGTGGTCGTGCTGGGTGTCTGCCCTCCTCTCGCTCCATCTCCTGGCTTGTCCTACCTTCAATATACACAAGAGGTAGCAGCAACTCAGAAAAAATTGTGCATGTGTTTTCTTTAGGATATTAGGAAAGCCTCCCTCAAGACTTTCCTGCTAAAATAATTGCTTGGTATTCATTCATCTGTATAAAACAGTAAGAAGTATTTTATAGTCAAGGATGAAGAATGTTACAGAGCAGAAAAACGTACACTGTGAGTTTGATGCTTCAGATGTAGGGTAGTTGAAGATCATCTGAAATTGGTGTGCAGCATAGTAAATGGACATAAACCAATGCAGACTTTAATTTTTAATCTGGATTTAGGATGAAGGTATGGTAGCAAGTGCTCTCTTTTACTGAATTGGGTTTGAGTTGCTCCACACACTATTTTTGTTCAAGGAATGGCATTTGGAGCGATTCAATAGTACTTGTTCTGAGGAAACAAAAAAGCCCCTGCACAAAGGGTTGAGAGCCAGCAGTGAATACTTAGATGTGCAGGTTGCTGTGCCTCTAACAACCAGCTCCATGGTGTTGGATGCAGGAGAGTGCAGATCGCAGGGAGGGGAACCCAGGACCTTACCCACCTTGGGTGTTGTACTCATCTGAATCCCACCTTGGGGTGGCTGCAGCAGAACCGGGGCCACCGTTTTCCCAGGTTCAGCTGAGACAGGCCCATGTGATGCTTAGTCACAAAGGTTCTCCACTGTGGGGAACTGAAAGCTCAGAAGTCCTGATTTGTAATTTTCTTGTACGCTGGCCTGAAAAATCTTTGAACTTCAGCTTTGTACTTGAAATCTAATCCTGTTATAACTATCTTACTATGCAACTGCGTATTTTTCTGAGAAAACCCGTGCCAGTCACATTACCATGTATTCATTTCTATATAGGTCTTGTTACAAAAACAGATTTTCTTAGGCTGTACTACAGCTTTACTATATTATGAACAATACATAATAGTAAAACCTATACTATTACTTTTTCCATTGAAAAGTTATCATGGCTGTATAATTTCAGGTCTGTTGCATCCTCTCTCTGCTGCGGTTATGAGAAGTTTTTGCTGAGCACGGCAGGATTTCATCTTTATAAGGTGCCGTGTCGTTCCTGCACTCCTGTTGGGTTTGTGTAGCATCACCTACAGAGAGATTTGTCTACTCTATTGAAAAGCAGGATTGTTCAGAAGGATTCGACCCTGCAAAACCTTTACATGGACAGAATTCCTACTGGTGAATTATTTCCTTTGTGAAGAAGCTGTATCAAAGGTAATAAAGTTTTAAATCAATAGTCTAAACATATGCAGAGCTGTAATCTTCCTGTAGATTTAGTAATCCCCTGTGATATTTACAGGACAGTTTCTGCAAACTCAAAATTCCAGCACTAAATTAGCATTTCTGAGGTCTAAGAGATCCACTAAGATATCCGCTATGTCCATACAGTGTGTACAGAGCAAGGAGCAGCGCAGTGTCACAAACTCATGTTTGATAGCATTTGTATTTATGCATTATCAACTCCATTTTCAAGATTTAGGGAAAGAAGAAAAAAAAAGGCTGTAGCTAATTTTTCCTGCCTGCAAGTGTTTTCTGGCAGAACTTTGATATTATTTTTTTAATTTTTTTTTTTTCCCTTTCCTCCTCTCCAGTACAGAGCCTTGGAGAGCCTCACGCAATGCCAGACCCTGCTTGTCCCCAGTAACTGCACAGAATTTGTGCCATGGAGTCGGACCTCCAGCACCTGCTGGGCGCCTTTCAAGCTGCTTTAACTGGATCACAAGTTCCTAGCTGTAGATAGATGTAACAGAGACTAATCCCATAATCTAGACAGAAGTACAAGCCTTGAACGGGGAGCAGCTCGTGTTACCTCCATTTGCACTCCAGCTGACATGGCAGGAAGAGTTTAGACCTTGTCATTCCCCCGTCGCCCCGAGCCACTTTCTGGTGAGTAAGATCTGTGAGCTGATTTTTTTTTTTTTTTTTTTTTTTTTCCTTCCCAAAGTCTGAGGATGAATAAGCAAAACAAAACTTCATGCTTTGGCCAAAAAGGAAAATAACTCCAGTTCAGAGATGGCATTTCTGTGTTGGCTAAATATTGTCTGTACTTGAGGTGCAGAAGTCAAGGACTGGCATAATTTAAAAAATAAAATAAAGTCCATCAGCAGAATAATTGAAGCAGTGTTTTCAGTTCCTTAATAGTACCGGGGGTGAGAAGGGCTGCTGCCCAGCTTCTCACAGTCACTGCTTGAAATATCCACCCCTTAAAAAATACTTTTGCAGCAGCAGACTGCTCGGTGTTGTTCCAGCGCTGCTCTGTGCCGGGAGAACATTGATCAGGAGCCGCGCGGAGCTGCAGAGCCAGGACCCAGCGATCGATGGCACTGCCAAACCAGAGCTGGCAGAAATTATATTTACTGTTAGCTTTTTAACTTCTTGTTGACAGGCTCTTCCCGGTGACAGCTCTTCCTTGCTCTCCTCTTTCCATCCCCTTCCAAGATTTAATACTGTTTTACCATTTTAATTAAGGACGTGATTCTACAAATATTTACAAGCCAGCGTAGCATGTAGCGCTCGCTGTGAATCAGCAAGCCACGGAGCCTTGTACAAATCCCTTCACAAGCACGTGTAAACCATGGTACCGTTCACATCACTGCCACATGAAATGGTAGTTTTACAGCCTCTTGCTTACCCTGCTTTCCCAAATCTTAAAAACTCAACCAAAAAATCCATGCTGGGTGTACTGGTCCTCAGCATAGAAGTTCTTTTCATTACATTAAACCGAAAGTTATTTAGTTTGGCCCTTTCCGTATCTTACAGTGTTAGCAAAAATAGATGCTTATTGCTTTAATAAAGGTTTTGATTTGGAAATTATTTACTATTTAGACTTCATATGCTCTAATTGCTTTTGATTCTTCAGAATATATATAATGGAAAGCAGCTGAAAGACTGGGGTTTAAAAATGGGCTCTTGCACATTTGAAGTAAATTTTATCCTGCAATCAGTCATAAAGATCTTAACTGCAGCTATCACATATCCTAAATATGTAATTGCTGTGGAGCTTTTCCAGTCTATTGGTTACAGGACGCTAGAAAAAGGGGAAGGCGAGTACAAATGTAGGCCTGATGTCTGTGAGTATTTTGGGGGATACTCAGCGGGACTGGTCACTTGCCTAAACTCTTGTATATGCTTTTTTCTAGGATGGACTCTTGTAATTAGATTGTGCAAAGACAAAAATAATTTCATTTGCACGGAGGAGCTCTGTGGATTACATGGAAGCTGTTCTGGTGAGTGAAGGGGTCAATTGTGTCTGGGTTTTGGGATTGGACCCTTGGCCAAAGGCCATCCCCCCCACCCCCCAGCCCCACATGCTCCCCAGCTCCTGGGGAAAGGACTTACATTTTAAACGTACTTCCATCCACGTTTGGATCTGCCCTAAAAATCAGTGGTGAATTAGGTACATGGATGCAGGCCCAGGTTCTCTGGTCTGCTCTGCCTGAGTCTATGGAGTTGCTACTTAAAAACAAAGAAAGAAAAACTGAAAATACTTAATTTTGAGAGATTTTAAAAGCATCTTGGTCAAATGTAGCCTAGGTACAGGTCAATGGTCCATATTCTGAATGATCAATAAAAATCACTATGAAGTGAGATAGCATTTCTGCTTGCTTTTAGTAATTTTTGCTTTCAAGTGAACCCTCTCCAGCAGTCCTGGCCTTCTTTAGAGAGGAGGAGAGCACAGCTTGAGAATATTTGAAATTTATCCCAAAGGAAGCCTCAGTTTCTCTTCTTTTCATATAACATAAAAAAGCAAAGGAGATTCAGCCTCAAAATTTTTTAAAGATGTTTAACACTCTCCATTAAAATCACAAAAGTGGTGTAATTCATTGTTATCGGAGAAATGCTTTCTTTCAACCCCTTCTTCTTTAAAGGACTGCGTGAGATACTTCCATGCTAAATTAGTATCTTCCATTAGTGTGAATGGCTGCTAAGTACGCACCATAAATTCTTCGTACTGTGAGACACATGTGCAGAGGATGCAAAGGTAAGGCCACTTTGGTCCTTGAAGGAGAGCTGAGGGAGGGCTGCCATAGGCCCAGGGGTTTGCAGGGTTGCTGAGATAGATGCTGGATGGTGGGCAGCTTATATAAAGCCTGGATGTGCTCATTCTGGATTTACTTTATTATAACAAAAACCAAATTTGGAGGCTCTTGTTCTTATGATTACACCCCGTGCTTCTTTCCACCCCCTCTTGAGTTCTTTTTTTAATAATTTCCTAAATTCAGAAGATAACCTAATCCGTGACTGTGAAGCTGAAGTTTCTCTTCCTGCCCTTGGTTTGGTGGGACTCTGGGATGCTGAGCATCCCTTGCCATCCTGCTCTGCCCGGCTGCGCTCAGCACCCCGAGGCCTCCCCACGCACAGGGTGTGTGATGGGCAGCAAAGAAGACAACAGTGATCTGTACTTAACATTAGGTGGCACAAAAGAGTTTCCTTTTGCTCACAGGAATACTGAAATATATGGGCACTAACGAGCAGTGATTTTCTTTTCTTTAAATGAAATTCTCCTTCCCTATTTTTTCCAGCTTCCAAGTAGTCTTTGAAGTACTTCTGTTCAGCAACTTAACTCGATTCCATCTTTCATTGCATCTCTTTGGTCTCTTAAGATAATTTGTTTTAAAATAACACATAACTCAGCCCTCGCTGTAGTTGTATTTACAGAACAGCCGAAGGGCTCTAAAACAGGCTAATTTCAGTGAAATGCTTTCTGTACTTCCTCCAAACCAATGCTGGCTGTAAGAGCTTTACCTCTCAGAACCCTGAGCGCTGAGAGCCAGCGTGATCACATAGGGTGTGTTTTAACATGAAGGTTGTCCTCCGCGTCCTTAGCTGGGGCTGTTTACAAACCATGGCCATTGACTCCTGGTTTGGTAGCCACACTGCTTGGCTCACATTTATTTTGTTTATAGAGTAGACTGAGAAATGTGATTTTTGGGAGGATATAATTCTTTCTCCTTCTGCTGTAATCCTTTCTGAAACAGTTGCAGGTTGGCATCCCGCTGCAGAGGCAGCCGGGCTTTGCTGCCCCAGCGCAGGGGCAGGCACAGGCCCATCACCCCCAACACCACCGTGTCTGCGCTGTGCTGCAGCTTGCAAAGATTTACAAAAAAATAAATCAGTGTTACGGTTAAGAAACAGAGCGTCGCCCCACTGTTTACCTCTCAAATCCCTCTCGCTAACAGGTACAGGATTGTATGTTTGTTGTAACTGGCACGGGAAGGTGCCTGTCCACTCGTGCTCCTGCTGCTGCTCGGTTATTATAAAGACAAGGGAGCTCCCTCCTCGCTTGAGTCGCTTCTCAGGACTCCTAAAGGTAATTTTCCCTTCCCCTAAACTGTTCACAGAAGGATTGGTTATTGTTTTCTCCAAGATTTAGCTTCAGAACAGGGGAAAGAAAAAAATAATAATAAATAAAAGGCCATTTCGCTGGTGATACCGTGAAGTTTGCTGCTTTCCTGCCTCCCCCCGCAGCACCCACCCTCCTCCCTTCGCCCGGCCCGGCTGCCGGGGATGGAGCTTCCCCGTTTCACCCCATTAGATGTGATTAACTGTTATTGTTCCTCCCGAACACGCCACTTCCCGCCCAGGGGGAGCGAGGGGCGGCCCGGGGGTGGGGGAGAAGGTCGGGGCGGCCCCCGCGGCCCCTCCGCTCCCGGTGGCGGCGGCCCGGGGATGGGGGGGCGGAGGGAAGGTTGGAACAAAAGAAACTTCCTTCGGGCCCCGATTCCTGCTGCTGGGGGCGATGGAGGAGGGGGGGACCCCAGCCGGGTCCCCATCGGCTGCAGGGACTCCGCGAGGGAGGAAGGCGGCCGCAGCGCGGGCGCGCAGAAGCGCGGTGCGCTGGCGAGGAGGCAGCGCCGCTGCTGCCCGCACCGTATGCTGATATACATTATCTATATATACATCTATACATACATACAAATATTTATCTATACAGCACATATACGAGCGGCGCGTCCTGCCCAATGCTGCCCGCTCCCGCGGCTCCGCCACCCCCGAAAAAGCCGCAGAGACCCTTTTCCACCCCAAAAGCGCATTTTTCCGCGGCGCGGCGGCAGGTGTAACCCGGTCCGCAGGGCGCTGCCGGGCTCGGCCCCCCGACTCCCCTTCCCCGGGAAGGTACCGGCCCTTCCCGGGCAGGGGGAGCCCGGTGCGGCGGGGGAGGGCGAGGCTGGGGGGTCTCCGTCGCCCCCTCGCCGAGGACCCCCCGCTGTTCGCACCCCTGGCTCGGCCAGCGCACAAACAACGCAACGTTTTGTTTTTTTGCTTTTTTTTTTTTTGTAAAAATGTTTATTTAAACCTTTTTTTTTTCCTTTTACAACAATAAAATATTGCGTCAATATAAACCCCTTGACTAAAACTGGTCGACAACCAAACGTTACAGCGACTCGTGTGTTTCGTTATTATTTTTTCCGACACCCATTTAGGCTTTTTTTTTTTTCTTTCTGAAACGTTTTTTTCTTTTTTTTTTTTTAAACATAATGCGGAATTTATTGAAAATAAATAATTGTTGGCAACTGCAATAGGCAATTTTGGATAAAATAGTTGAAAAAAGCAACCTTTAATGAAAATAGCGTTTATTATACATCAGTTACTAAATGAATAAACTAAATGATCTTTCTTTAAATTAATAACTTCCAAAAAACGTTTAATATACAAAACTGTACAGTTATAAAGTTGGCAGAAATAGGCAGGTCCTCAGTGTTGAGTTTATTTTTTTTTTTTTTTTTTTTAGCGCTTACTGAAAAATACTTGAAAAATATAAATGTCGAAAGGAAAACATCTGAACGCCGGGGAGGGAGAGGGGCTGTGCGGGGAACCGCAGAGCGGGGTGCAGCCGCGGAGCGGAGCCGCACCGGGGCGGGGGGGTGTCCCCGGGTGCGAGGGGGGGGATCCCGGCCCGGCCCGGTCCTGCCCGGCGGCCCCGAGGATGCGGGTGCAGCGAGTGAACTTGGCCGCGCACACACACACACACGCACACAGGCAGCGACTCCTCTTCGTGAGCGGCTGCGTGGGTGTTGCACCCCCCCCGTCCTTGTGTACAACACATCCACGGACGGGCGGAGGGAGGGGGTGTGGGGGTTTACAGCTCAGCACTGCCCTGTGCCGAAAAAATGGTTATGGTTTTAGCATTTTAGTGAATTTTTCTTTGTTTGTTTTGTTTTTCTCCCTGTTCGTTTTGGTTTTATGTTGTTGTTGGTTTATATATATATATATATATATATATATATATAAATAAAAGCTTTCCAACAAATCCAGCATCTCCCTGTGACGCGGAAATAAGCTCAGCGTGAACCAAATGCGGGCGTTTTCTGTCCCCCTCTCTCCCCCCTCCCCCGAAATTCATGAGACACCTCATTCCTCTTCACTATCGAAACAAAATACAGAGAAACTGATTTCCGAAGCCAAAGCGCAGAAGTATAAAGGTGTTTTACTACAGACCTCTCAGTCTGGCGCTGATCAAAAAGCCCAACTCATCTTCGGAAAGAAAAGGTCTGGCCAATGCCACGGTTCCGTTTGTGATGTTTAATTTCAGATAAATCTCTTAGAAATAATTTTTTTTGTTTGTTTTCCTTGGGAGAAGAGGGGGGAGGTCAGGATTGTAACCCGACCGTTTTACGGTGTTGGGAAGTTCTTGAAAAGGCAGAGAAAAGCTGCAACAAATAAGCCTGTTCTTCACAACCATGCGTGCGGCAGTCGGGTGCGCGGGGCTCCGCGGGCGCGGAGGGGAACCCCGTCTCCTCTTGGGGAGGGAGGAAGGGCCGCGGCCGCTCTGCCCCGTTCCCGCTGGGTGACATTGCCGGTGCGTGGGGAAGGGAGAAACGTTTTGACTGATCAATTCGATACAAATTAGGTCACAAATATTGTGTACAGTTTGTAGTAAAACACCTCAGACATTTAAAAACGCTATATAAGTCTTTAAAAATGCAAAACTAGTCTATTGTAAAACAGATTCACCTGAAATACAGCTGATATAACCAAGGCGCTGGAAGGTTATTCATAGGCACACATCTGTCTTTCCTTTTCTGTCGGTTTTTTCCTTTTTTTTTTTTTCTTTTTCCCGTGGATTTTCTTTTTTTTTTTTTTTCCTTTTTTTTTTTTTTCCTTCGTCCTAGTGGAGACCGAAAACAAACCTTGTCTGCGAGTAAACACCGTGTACTGATCAGCGGAAAAGTCGGAGAAAGAGAGAGGGAAAAAAAAAAATAATATATTGCCCAGGCGGCGAGCGGCGAGCCCCCGCACCGCTCCGCGCTCTCCCGCCTCTCGGAAACCATAAGTTAAAGCCCCGGCGGAAAAAATCCGCGCTGCCCGCAGTCCTGCCTGCCCCCCCGGCCCCCGGTCAGAGGTCGTGGCAGGCCGTGTCCGTTTTCACGCCGTGGGAGTAGACTTCGTGCTGCGGCTGCTCCCCCGGCGGGGTCATGCGCTTCTCCTTCTGCCGCCGGTTGCAGAACCAGACCCGCACCACCTCCTTCTCCAGCTGCAGGCTGTCTGCCAGCGAGGAGATCTCCTGGGCGGCCGGCTTGGGACACTTGAGAAAGTGCGTTTCCAGCACGCCCTTGACACTCACCTCGATGGAGGTCCGCTTCTTCCTCTTCCTCCCCTGCGCCGCGATCTTGTCGATGCTGGTGGGGCTGCCGGTGGAGGAGTCGGCCTCCTCCAGCCACTTGTTCAGCAGCGGCTTCAGCTTGCACATGTTCTTGAAGCTGAGCTGCAGGGCCTCGAAGCGGCAGATGGTGGTCTGCGAGAAGACGTTGCCGTAGAGGGTCCCCAGGGCCAAGCCCACGTCGGCCTGGGTGAAGCCCAGCTTGATGCGCCGCTGCTTGAACTGCTTGGCGAACTGCTCCAGCTCGTCCGAGGTCGGCGTCTCCTCATCCGAGTGGTCCTGGCAGTGGTGCCCGCCCAGCTCGCCGTGCTCCCCGCCGCCCTCGCCCCGCAGCCCCGGGTGCAAGCCCTGCGCGGCGGCGGCGGCGGGCGGCGGGGTGAGCCCGCCGTGCTCCAGCATGCCGCCCACCGCGAAACCCGCCTGCGAGTAGACGTTGAGGGGCTGCCCGGCGGCGGCGGCGGGGGGGCCGGCCAGCGAGGCGCTGTGGGCCGGGCTGGCCCCCCAGGCGCTGGGGTGGTTGGCGTGGGGCGAGTGGTGGGAGACGTGGGGCGAGCGGTGGTGGATGATGGCGCCCAGCTGCAGGTCCTCCCGGCCCGGCTTGACGTCGGGCTGCTCCAGCGGGCCACCGGCCAGCGCCGAGGGCCAGGGCCCGCCGTCGCTCAGGCTGGTCACCCAGTGGTGGCCCAGCGGGTGCCCATTGCCGGGGACGCCCTGCAGGTACTCGCTCTGCAGCAGCTTCTGCGGGTTGCGGAAGGGGCTCCCCTGCTGCATGCCCGCGCCGTCCGCATGGGCGAGCGAGCCGGAGCCGAGCAGGCTGTAGGGGTTGGAGGCGGCTGTGGCCATGGCCGCCGCGCAGCCCCCACGAGTTATACTGTGTCGGCGCCGCCGCTTCAGCCTTTGACATCCACCGGCACGGCGGCCCGGGCAGCGGCCGACCGCCGACTGGCAGCCGCGCCGCCCAATGGGGGCGCGCCGCCGGCGGGGCCGCGCCGCGCGGGCCAATGGGAGGGGGCGAGAGGGCCGGGCGCGGCGGCGGGGGGGGCGGGGCGAGGGTGTGCGCGGGCCCGAGGCAGGAAGTGAATCACTCCGCCGGCACCGGGGGCCGGTCGCGAGGCGGCCTCCCGTTGCTTAACTCCTTCCGCGCCGCGCTCCGCTCCGCGCCGGGCGGGGAGGGAGGGACAGGGACGGGGGGGGGGGTGGGGTGGGGGAGACGCGGGGCACGGCTTAAATGGGGAGCGATTAGCGCCGGGGGAGCGCGCGGCAGAGGTTAAACGGCGGCAGCCCGGCGGGACCACCCCGGCGCAGCCCGGCACGGCCCCCGCGGCCCTCGCCGCCCCCGGTCCGCCGGTCCGGGTGCGCAGTGCCCGCTCTGCTCCGCTGCGGCGGTGGCTGCCGCTGCCCCGAGCCGTGCGTCTCGCGCCCGACCTGGGCCGTGCGCTCCCGCGGTGCAAAAAAAACCCACCCCCACCCCCTCCAAAAAATACTAAAGCCCCAAAAGGCGCTTTCCGGCCTCCCCGGCGATAAATCCCGGTGTTGCCTTCTCAAAGTTTGCAATGGGAAATACACGGGGCGCCGCCGGTGCGCGGGTCTGCAGGGAAAAAAAAAAAAAGAAAACGGGGGAAAAAAGGGAAAATCGAGGGGGAAAAGGCGCGCGCGGTCCCCAGCCCCCCCACCCCCCCGGGGATCCCGGGGTGGGGGGAGCGCGCTGTGCACCCCCCTCGGTTTGCTCGGACCCGGCGGGCAGAGCGCCGCCGCCGCCGCTCCGCACCCGCGCTGCCCCGCCGGGGCCCCGAGCGCGCGGGTGCGGAGCGGCGGCGGGAGAGCCAACCCTTGGTACCTCCGACCCGCTCCCGAGTTAAAAAATGACCTTTCCCTGCATAATTTTGGAGGTAACCTAGCTGCGTAATTATATTTGCACTTCCAGAAGACTGCATCAGAGTTCCCTTATTGGTTTGAAATTCCATTAAATATATTGCAAGAGCTCCTAGGTTAAGCTTGATTTAAATTTGCATACATTTTCATATATTTAGCAGAAATAAAAGAAGGCTTGCAGCTACCAGAAAGTCATTAAGGCATTAGTTTCTCTGAGAAGACAGATCTGAAGAAAATTCAAGAAAATGAGAAAATAGATATAAATAAGGTGAGAGCGCTCCTCTGATTCCTTTAAAGCCGGGTAGCATCGCTTTCCTCATTATAATAATAATAATCACAATAATTTCTCGCCGGGGCTCGGGCAGGGCGCAGCCTGCGAGAGGGGGCAAAGGCAGAGCGGGGTGCGTTGCTGGAGGCATATCGCGATATATCGGGGAGGCTGCGGGCCCCCGGGCGCATCCCCGGAGGACGGCCGCCGCGCTGCGCACCCGCGCTCGCTCCGCGCCTGACGCAGCCCCGGGGGGGGGGGGGGGCAAACTTGGAAAAAAAAAAATTAATTTAAAAAACCGAAATAAAGTTTGCAGATGGCGGGGGAGCGGGGTGTGAGCGAGCGGCGCTGGGGAGCGGGGGGGTCGGCGGGGAGGTCAGGGGGGGTGAAAAATGTCTCCGGGATAGGTCCGCTGGTGCCGGCGAGCTCTGCCAGCGCAGCGGCGGCACTCAGCTCCGCGGCTGAGCGCGGGGGAAGGCGGGAGGGCAGAGAAAGAGTTATATTAGGAGCCCTCTTGTTTTGTTTTGTTTTGTTTTTTTCCCCTTTCTTTCCTTTCCCCCCACCCTCTCCGCCTTCACAAGCTGCTCGAAATAAATATCACCGGAGCCCGCGGAAGAAGAAAAAAAAAAAAAAAGAAATCCGCACTGTATAAAAACGTAACTAAATTATTTAAAATTAATTTGCACTTTAACTTCCGAAACAATTTTTCAAATCCCATTGCCCGTGAAAATAGATGTTCAGATCCGCCGTTTAATTAAGGCAGAGTCTCTAGCAGGGAAATAAAACCCCGAACGTCCCATTTTAATATTTGTTGCAAATGTATCTAAGGCAGAGCTCGTCTCCGCGGCACTCCGCTCCTGACGGAGGAGACTCTCATCTCGCCTATAGGAGAGTATGGTGTATTTTAAAGTGTTTTTATCTGCATATAGTTAAATCTTCTTGCTGTTCTAACTAATCTGCTGGAGAGGGTTTCTTTAGCTCTTTCCTGTCAGTCTAACTTCCCAAGTGTAACAGATGCCGCTCTCAAGCGGTCCTTTCTGCTGCTTTTCTTTATTCAGCCTCGCATATTTCTCCCCATGATCTGGGTTTCCATAGAGAGAGGAATAAAAGGGGGACCATGGCCACAAATCCCCTGCCCCATGCAGAATAAAAGAGCCTTATTCAATAGACGACCCCGTCTGGACATGGGAGAAAAATAAGTACATGCAAAGCTACTGTTGCAAGAATTTGTAACTTATTTTTCATAGACTGAAACCCATTAAAGTTTAAAAAAAAAGTTTCTGGGTTTGGACCCTGCGCTCCAGCCTTCTGTCTCTGGGTGCCTCTGCACTGGAGGGACCCGCGTTTCCCCAACAAATAACTCGCTTTAATATATTTTTTTTTCCTTTTTTTTCCTTTTTTTTTTTTTTTTCTGCTAAATCTTTGGCATGAAAAAGATCGCACAATAGCTGAAGGCAGCCTACCGTCTTGGGGCAGCTAGAAGTCGCTATAGAGAAACCCCCCGCTTTGAAGTGGAGGAGCTGTAATTGTGTCGAGTCCCCCTCGCACAGGCGGGACAGAGGGTTTCGGGGGGTCACCCGTGTGCGTGGCTCAGACGTCCCTTCCCCTCCGTGGGCAGCGGGAGCGGCGGCGGCACCCAGGCGTAGAGCCGGCGGGGCGGTGGCATCTCCGGCGGGGCAGGGATGGTGGCTCTCCCCGGCACCAAACCCACAGAGTCCCCTTTAAGAGCTATAACTAAAACGCGGGGTGCGTCTGTGCGTGCGTGTGTGTGTGTGTGTGTGTGTTTCTAACCGGCCCTATAGGCGCCTCTCTATAGGTAGGGACCTCGGAGAGAGAGAGACCAGAAGCGGGAAGAACGGGTTTACTATAGTGGCAGAGCTGATTTTATTATATTTTAGAGGTGGTTTTTTTTTTTCCTCATTGTTCATCTACGGGAGGGGAAGAAAAAAACAACAACAACAAAAAAAAGGTCTAAAAGGGGTTCGTTTTGATTGTGTTTAATACAGCATGAAGCTCGGAGCGGTAAGCTGTGGCTCGGTGTCATGACCTCTATATTGAAAACTTCACCTTCAACACAAGTTCACTTTAGAGACAGGACGAGTTAGATTGCGCTTGGTGGGAACAAGTGCAAATTTAAAAACAGAGTCAATCATAACGGGGGTGGGGGTTGGGAAAGGGCAATTTAACCGTTTCTGGAGCCAGGAGTTAAGGTTTGCATTGTGTACATCCAGGCTCTGGTGCTAACGTTGAAGCCCAGCCACCCATCAGCTCAGCCGGCGGCTGAGAAACTGGCTCCTGGATCTCCGGAGACGCTTTGTGAAAACCTAACCTGCATGGGGAAGGTTAGGAAGAAAAGAGGAATTTACAGAGTATTAGCAGAAATTAGCCAATACCGACACAAGCTCAATTAGTTCTTTTTTTTTTTTTTTTTTTTTTGGTCTCTGTTGGCTGCTCTTGAACGTGAGTAAATCCTGTGCAGGGAGAGAGGAGGGAGAGCCACCACAGCCACACTGCCATCTCAGAGCCACAGCCAGAAGATGGACTGACAGATTGCAAATTGAAATAGTCCTAATGTAAGAATGAATGCAGCCCCCCCAAATCTCTCCCAGCACCAGCCCGTTAGTAATAAGCCCGGCACGGAGGGAGCGTTGCTGCGGCTGGGCTGGTCCTGCACCCGGAGAAAGGCTAGGCAGGGACAATAAAGCCAGTCCCGGGCAGAGAAAATCGCAAGGTAAATAGCATTTGTATTCTAACTGCTGCGGTTTCCCAAGCGTTTTGGGCGAGTCCTCGCTCCTCTGCTCGAATCGCCTATTATTATATTATTATTAATGTGTTTTTTCCACGTTGTTAATGTTTGAAAAATGTACTTGCTGGGAAAAAAAAAAAATGTCGTTCATTTGTGCACTACCACGTCATGTTCAGGTCACTGTTATTTTTTCGCTGGGTTGGTTTGTGGCAGGTATTGTCTCCAACATTTGGTTGATTTGCAGTCGAGAGAAAAGAAATATATATATTGCGGGAAGTCTCTCCAAAGTGCACATTTTTACCGTGGGACCGGTCTTGCCGTTTATTAAATCCACGTATTGAAACGTCGGGTTTTCCGGTGTCTAATCGAGAAATATGGTTGGGGAGAGGGAGCCGGGGTGAGGGGGGCTCCGGCGCGGGCTCCTGGCCGGCGGCCGGTCCCTTTCCCGGGCGGTGCTTGAAGTGCATGCCAGCTTTTAAGGTCACGTTAGGAGTTAATAGATCTGCACAACAATGCGGATCACTTCCCTTTTACGTAGGCACTTTCCTCACCGTGCCATTCAAACAGGCGTGATGACAAGAATGCGCTTGTTTCACCCCGGACCGAAATCCCGTGGGTTTGATTTTGTTTTGGTGTGTATTTTTTTTTTTTTTTTTTTTTTTTTGCGAAGTGCGTTCGCTCCCAGCAAAGAAGGGCGAGGCGGCTGGCGGTGGGCAACTGCCCCTGTGTGCGGGGGGGGGGGACACGGATCCAGCTCCCTTTCCAAATCAGAGGCCACCCTGCCTATATTCCAGCAATAATTCAAACACAATTCCTGAGCGGACAGATTTCTGCTCAGACATATTTACAGGAAAGTGGGTTGGATTTGAAAACGCACTAAATGGCATGCTATTTAACCTCTGTTGACTAATGAGACATCGAAGACAAATAGCTCTATTCCTTGGGTGACAAATACCTGCATTGTTGTTTGTTAGCTTACTGAACAATTTCAATGCAGTTGGGGTGTGTGCGTGTGTGTCTGTGTGTTGTTTTGTTTTCTTAAACTATGTGTCTTCCTAGCTTTAGCGTACACCCAGTGATGCTCCTGATTCTGCAGAGGGATCTAAGCCTCTCTTCCGCTTTGAAGCGCCTCGTCACTCCTAGATTTACATTTATAAATACGTGGATGGGACTGCTAATTCTTTGTTTTCTCACAGAGGAAATATTTACGGCTGGGTGGAAAGTTTACTCCGGGTTTCATTCAGGTCGCGCCAACCAAAAGCTGTTATAAAACCGGGACTGTCAGGCCAGGCTGTGTTGCAAAAAGATGTTTCCTTCGCGAATCGCGCTTGGGCGACGCAAGAAAGTGCGGAGGCACATGAGGCAGTTTAGGTTTCGAGCCTGTGCAGGTGAATGCTTTGCCACAGCCCCCTTTGCTCGCCGCCGCGCTCCCGCGTGGGGACACGAGTGGCGGAACTCTCCGGGCAGCAGACAAAGGCTTTGCCCGCGCCTGAGCTCGGACCCAACACCACCCCCCCCCCCCCCCCCCGATAAACCCGAGCATCCCCCGCCCGGCCCTGGCGCACCGAGTCCCCTTCCCCGGGGCGGAGGAGCCGCGGGGAGCCCCGGGCACGGCGGGGGCTGCGTGGGGTTCGGAGGATCGGAAAGGCGGGCGGGCAATACGTCGGCGCAGTCCCCGGGACAAATGGAAGTGCCCACGGGAGAGTCTCTGTCAAAGGGGGAGAGGCCACCCCTCAGCTACGCCGCCTGCAAGAAATAGATAGGAATAAATCAAAGTTGGGGTGCTCGGGGGAGGGAGGGGGCTGCGGCCGGGCCTTGCCGGGGCAGCGGGGCAGGGGATGCCCGGTGCCGGCCGCCGTCCCCATTTCACCCGGGAAATGCACTCTGCAAACTTTTAATGAAATAATCGGCGGTATCGATTTGTTATTATTATTATTATTATTATTTTTAATCGTGGTTCAGGCATTGGAAAATGTCCCTCTTGGGGATGGGGGAGGAGGGCAGAAGGGAGCAGTGCCACGCGAACTCCGTTTGGGCATGGCGTTATTTCGTATTTTAGAACATAAACGGCTTGCATGAGGGTCCTCCAGAGAGCAGGAGAACTCCGGAAAGCTGGAGCCAACCCGGTAAAGTTAGGGTTTTAGCGATGCAGGAGTTGCAGGTACCAGTTTGTAGGCCCTTCGTGGACCTCTGGTAACGTCCCTTCGCCAGGGGAACGGATGGGGGGGACGGTGCCCGGACCGTTATTGCCGCGGTCGCTAATGAAGAGCCCCGGGAAAGCCGGCTGTACCCCTCGGACAACTCATTTTTGAAGTGCCACATTCAAGTATTTCCTATTTGCTTCTTCTCCAAACTGTTTAGAAATTACTAGTAGAGGATAAGTAAATTGCAAGTAAACCTAGTGAATTAGGATGATTCTCTATCAGTTTAATTTATGTTTTATAGTTAGTTTAGCCTTCTGATTTGATTGCCTTAGTAATGTGAATTGCCTACAGCTGCTGATGATACAGCTTTAATTCTGTTTTAAAGGTCATGTAAACATGTGCCTGTAGCATAAGGAATGCAAATTCAATTCCCTTTTAATGCTTCCTCACATTCACTTCACAGCCTTCACCTAGAAAATTAGCAGGATTTAATAGAAAACTGTTTGAATGTTATGATTTCATTAAGAGCCCCTCTCCCTCCCAGGCGTGGCTCTCCCTGGGCCACCCCACGCCCGCGACGCCAGCACCTGTACGCTTCCCACGCCCGTTTTGGGGAAGATCAGGGCGGTCTTCGCCCCGGGACAGAGTCGCCATCTTCACCTCGAAGCTTTGTTTAGCTGTAGGTAAACAAGGCGGGACTGGATAACCCGGCGACATCGCGAATTACCCTCAGAAAGAGGCGAGAACATCATGCAGGTGTATACCTATGCATGAGGCTATCATACAGCTGCGTGTTTCCCTTACGTCACGGTGAGAGATAGCGCTTGGAAAAGAGAAATTGGGTAAAAATATTTGGTTTTGCACGAGGTGAGATGCAGAGACTCTCCGCAGCGGCGGAAGGAGAAGCCGTGCCGAGATGCCAGGGTGATAGGCTTTAATGCGAGACGCCTGCGCCTTGAAGTCAGGCATTTTCAAATTAATTTTTAAACACAGCCAGCCCTGAGTTCATGAGAGATTGCTTCACCCTATTGTACTCTAGAGAAAAAAAAAAAAAAGAAAAGGAAGAGCCCAAAAAAAAAAAAATCCCCCCCTTCCCCATGTTTCAAAGGGTTTTAGTGAAGTTGCTGGGAAGTTTAGCTGGGGAAGCCTTTGAACGGACAGGCTCTAACGAGTGGGGAAGAGCGTCAAAAAAAGACTCTGGAGACGCTTTGAAAAGGGAACGATCTGTCACTGCAAAGAGAAAACGGGTGAGGTGATTTCGGAGCCCCCTCCTGCCGCGGGGACCCGGCCGACTCCGGGCGAGCGGGGCCGGCTGCCGCCCGTCGCTCCCGGGGAGCCCTCCCCATCCCCGGGGAGCCCTCTCCGCCCCCGCCCGCACCGGGGCCCGGCGTGTTACCCCCTTCCCTGCTCGCTGTGAAAATGGTGCGTTCGCCCTGGAGTCCCCCTCGGAGGCTAAAGGAGGTGAGATGCTGGAAGGTACCTGCCACCCCCCTCTCTTTTCCGTGGCGGCGAGGGAGCCAAGCTGTGCCCGTCTCTCTCCTTTGCGAACACGAGTGGTTTTTGCAAAAATCTTCGTATTTGTAGTAACAGCTCATTGGTGATTCTGTTAATGTTGCACACCTCATTAAATAGCCCCAAACATAAGGAGGTTTAAATAACTTTATTGAATTAAAAATAGCATAGGAAATCACCTATGGTACTTTCATCAAATAATTAATGTAAACTATATACATATAGTGAGAGATTCCTTTTAACAAATCTATTCATAAAGCGCACGGGGCTTTACTTAATGGCTGAAATAACTTAGAGCAGCACAACTCGCTTGAAACATGGAGCCACACTCCGGCACTTCCTAATATGTTCCTGTATGTTTCCCTGAGTGTTTTTCTTCCTTATCTTTTTTATATCTGAAGTTCTATTCCCCTCCTCTACTCCATGTATTTGATCATTTTTTCAAGTCCCTTGGCTGAACCAATCTCTTTTCATGCAGAGGATAAAAAGAGAAAAACTTCAAAGTAGGTTCAGGTAATTAACAGCTGAGGGGAATATAATCTAAACCATAGGCCCTGCTTTGCACCCAGGTCTGCTTTCAGAGCCAGCCGGCAAGGGAGTGCCTATTCCCTATAGCATCCAAATCTGCTTCCTCTGAACAGCTTTGCCAGGCCTCCAGTTATCACATCTGCATTTCAAACACCATGTCTCTGGCATTAATTATTAATTAGCCTACAGTCACCCCAGAGGATTTAAGTTCCAGCCTGCACATACTTATTCATTGACCTCTATCTTAGTTTTTGTTGGAAAAAACCCACTAGAATGCTTAATAATTTCCTTTCTCTCAGACCCTCTGTTCTAGTTTCATGGAAGGGAAACAGTATATTTTCAGAGATGGAAAATCACAGGGCTGTCTAGAAATTTGTTTAGAGCAAAACGCTATGTCAAGAGTTTGAACAAACCATTTCAAAAGATTTAGAAGGAATTTTGCGTAAGTATTTTTACCTTTGACAAACGAATTTATGGATTTCCCGGAACTGAGAGATGGTGGATACAAATACAATGTGGTTTGGCTCTGTGCTGAATATCGCTCAGTGTGCACTTCGAAAATACAAACTGGATTTAATTACTGGGTAGCACATTTATATGATCAAATTAATGCAAACGTTTGTTTGAAAGCTCTGGGGTTACACTGCTATTGACACTAGAAAAAATGAAATAAAAATGCGGTTGCAAGGCACATTAGTACTTGGGCATTAAATATGCACTCCATCCTCAGGAATATGGAACTAAAGTAGTATATTTGGTAACTGCTCTGCATCATTCCTGAAGGAGTTTGGAAGATACTCTTTAGCCATTAGAACAAGTACGTATCTTACTTTGCTTTCTTGGCCATCGTTTATCTTGATATTAAGGTTCCGGAGGTAAAAAACTCAGACTACCTGGGTAGGAACTAGGTTATATGATTCTCTTTTTCACAAAGCTACGTGAAATTCAAAGTGATTGTTACAATTTGGATGAGTTGTATTCTGGATACTGCCTTTTGTTGATGTATTGTAATACCACAATATTCCAGATCCCTGAATGACCCCTAGTTTAATGCCTCGTGCAGTTATCCGTAGATAAACTTCCTTATATTCCCATGGTTTCTCATTTTTCTATGGGGTAGTACTATCTCAAATAATCAGTGAAACATAAAATATTCCTCCACTTTGTTTCCTAAGGAAGTGTTTAGTCTGTAATCACGAGGTCAGACTGGTTAACTTCTATGCCAGCCTAGAATTGATTTTTGAAAACATTTAAACTATGGCTAAAACTCTTTTGAATATCTATTTAGTGAAGAATATGAAAAAGAGGTCTGGTACACAAACACACGCAGTTAAACTGCTAGGCTATCTCAGTAAACAAAAATGCATTTTCCAAAATTACAGCTAAAACAGCCCTTTCTGTAAAATCATAAGCCTTTTGTGCATGTGCTTCAGCAAATGATCACCTGAAAATAGATGTAGGGACTAATGCTGTTGACTTCCACGAGGAATCTCTCTCCTTTGCTTCCCTGAGAATTTTGAAGATTTGGCTTGTTACTGCTCTTTATTATTTTTGCATTTTATGAGCAGATCTGGGGAGTGTTTGGCATTAAATAGTACATATTTTTGCCTCTGCTTCAAATATTCGGAATAATTCTAACATACAACTTTAACAGCAAAAGTACCTCTATTTCGGAAGGAAGAAAGGAATAGGCAATACTTCAAATTTAATTTCCAGAAAGATTATTACTGTTTGTAAAATAACAGAATTTGTCTTGATGCTGAGGAGGTGGGTAGATCTAGTCTGTTTTAATAAGATGTCCAGGACCTTTTAATCACTTCTACAGTGATACTAATACCAGTAATAACAGTGATAATGGAAAAAAAACCTAGTGTGAAACCAGGGCTGGAATCTCTTCTCTGTAAATGTCAGAATGTTTCTGAAATTAAAACTTAGCTGTTAATGTAGCTCTGTACCTTATGAATATTAAAGAGGAATAAGGACTAAATTTCTTCCACAGCAGAGTAGAGTGAGATGTTGTTTTAGAAAACAAATCACATGGCGGCTTGATTTGCAGTGATGTAGCTCTTGTGTTTTTAAAAGATGGCTGCTGGGTTGGGATCTTGCTGGTTTGAGCCCTCTGATGCTGTCTTCCCATCTTTCCTGTTGTTTTCATTTGTTGACTGGGATCTCAGGCTTAACCAGCTTCTTGAGGTATAGATTCCATAGCTCAAAAGAAGAAAACTCCTGCTACCAGTGCCATTAAGTTACCTTTTTTTGTGGTTATAGTGCCAGGAGTGAGGAAAGCATGAATGTACATATACGGTGGGTTTGACATGTTATGAAATATTTCTCCTGTTGTTGTTATGAGACATGAATTTGAATAAGAAGTTTATTGTTCATTTTATATATATTTGCATTTATAGTTTTCCATTAAAGTTTAAATGTTTTACTCCATTGGTAAGACCTTACCCTTCGCAAGTCTGGAAGTGCTTTGACCCCTGTTCTTATTGTACCCTTCACTTTTTTTCTTTTAAAATAATGCATGTGCTAATTTTACAGTAGTGACTAGCATCCACCAAGGACTGAGCTGTAACTGCATTTTGTGTTTTGTGTTTCACATGAACATGTTTTGAATTCAGATCTGTAGGTTGCAGATCACTTTTTATTTAGAGAAACCACATGGGTAATTCTGATTTTAAATTAGTTGAAGAGTGATTATAGTAAAACACTGTTGATTTTTGTGCATTTAAAGTCCATGGACTCCTCTGGATAAAGCCCTGGTTGCTGTGTTGGAGGAGTCTTGCCCATCTGTGCACTTATGGGTAGAAAAGATCTTTTACAAAGAGCAGGTGAAAGTGGACATCACTGTAGATATTGCTGTGTCAGCAGAAATGGGTTCATACTAGATTAAGAAGAGCAAGTGGGGCCAGACCTTCAGCTGACATGAACTGGTACGGTAGTATTGACATTCCGGGAGCTAGGCTGAGTAACGTGAACTGGAGATTTGCTTAGTCTAAGCGAAAGATTGAGTGATTATTTTGCATAATGCCTGAAATAATCTAAGGCCATACAAGGTAGCTCTCCTCCTTTGTGGTGTAGTGTAATGTTGCAAGCTGCTCTATGGTGTGCAGAGGCTGTAGTGTCCCTAACGCGATGAGGGCACAAACAGAGGTTATCAGTGAGGAGTCAACAAATGCCTGTGACATAGGAGATGCCACAGATACTCAGATGGTGTGACAACAGCGAGTGAATGGTGACTTTTGCGTGGTGCCCATTACCTGAGGTATTTCTGCAAGTGCTGCCTGCGCACTGAGAATGCTGATTTCCACCTTGAATTCTCTGTAAGACTGTATCATGGCTGTACTCCCAAACTTTGCTTTTAGCCATCTCAGTCCTAAAAACCTCAGATGTAATGTCCTGAGGCCCCTTGCTGACCGCAGCCTGGTGCTTCATTGCATGCCATAAAACCCGGTGCTCTTTATTTCCAAAGAAGCGGCAAAGTGCTCTGGGGCTCAGCCTGGCAGCGGTCCAGCCGGCAGACACCCTGCTTGCTCTCAGAACAACCTGCAGCCAGGGTCGTGCGACGGTTCCTGCCAGGCAGCGCCCGGTACAGACGGACGTATCCTGTCTCTTGACCCGCCAGCTCCTCCCTGGTCATCCTGCCCGGTGCGGAGGGCTTCCAGGGCAGCCCTGTGGCAGTGCTCCCTAGCCTTCCCCTGCCCGGACACCTTTTCTTGGCACCACCTGTATGTAAAGTTTTAAAAGACTTTATAGAGTTTCCCTTCCTCCACCACATATATTTTCCTTCTTTTAATTTTTTTCTTTTTTTTCTTTTTTCTCTTTTCTCTCTCTTTTTTTCCCCCCTCTTTTATATCTTTTTTTGTTTTTTCCTCTTTTTAAATTTTATTTTTCCCACTCCATGCATAAATCACCAGGGCTTCATTTACTGCCTTTGCTGTGGGTTTGAATTTGTCATGGAATGAGTTAATGGGGCCAGGCTGACACTTAAGGTAAACTGTCACAGTTTGGGTGAGTTTCTATCAGCTGGGAATCAAGCCCACTGGTTGTAAATGACATTGCTTACTGCAATTAAACACTTCATTGCCAAAATGTGAACAGCATATTTAAAAATTGTTTGTATACGTATGCATGCAATCCAAAGAATAAGGATGATCTTTGGGAATTTTTGACTTATTATTATTATTATCATTATTACTATAAGTTTTAAATTGTAAAACAGAGCATATGTGTGTGCCATGTAGCTACTACCACCAAATCACACGTAACACTCAATGGTAATTGTGTTCATAATTATGGAGTTAATTGAATTTCTGTAATAGTAGAAACTGGCATATAAAAAGTCTCTCAAGATTAAATGTTTTAGTTAGGGAAGAATACACATATTTGTAATATTTAATAAAAAGAAAGTAGTTCTCATCTGCAGGTGAGTTTAATGAAATAATCTCCCCAAATGAGTCTTCTCCGTAAATACTGTTCCAAACAAAATACGGTATCACACAAAACCCATGAATTCTTGCAATGCTGCTCTTTTGAGAAGGAGCTTGCACTGAGGCGTTTGCAAGCTGGAAAGATATGTGAAAGGAGGCTTCTGCTGCAGCTTCAGCATCTGCGTCCGCCAAGCTTATAAGGTATTAGAAGTGCACTGGAAATGCACTGTGGCAAAAGTGGCACTGCTATTAACAGTCTAACATTGTAACAACACTATGTTAGAAAGTCAATGCTTATAGCATTTGACCTTAACGATGTTGTATCTTTTTTTTTTCTTTTTTTTTTTTTTTTTTCCTTCTGTGATCCGTTAGGTGTCCCAGGCCATTTTAGGCTAACTTCAGGGCTGAATTACACCTCACTGATTCCACAGGGGATCTCAAGCTGTAATACAGTACAGAATGTGGACCTGCATGTCTACTGTCTTTGTCCTGTATTTTATCAACTGATTTAGTTTTAGAGAGAAAAGAATAAGGGTAAGAAATCCCAATTTGCAAGATATTAAACCTGTATATCTATCTATGGGCAGAGTCATCCTCCTGAAAATGAGAAAGGATCAATAAAAACGTATTGGAATTCTCTTCTCTTCTCTTCTCTTCTCTTCTCTTCTCTTCTCTTCTCTTCTCTTCTCTTCTCTTCTCTTCTCTTCTCTTCTCTTCTCTTCTCTTCTCTTCTCTTCTCTTCTCTTCTCTTCTCTTCTCTTCTCTCTTACTGTGGACAAAGGACAAACATGAGGGGAAAACACTGGTTTACCTTTTACAGCTCTAAATTTAGACCTTATTTAGCACCACTCAGAAAAATAATGACTTCTTTTTTTTTTTCTAGGCAGGAAAGTAATTTTTTTAAAAGTATACTTATTGCAAGAACAGTGGCAGCTGAACATTTTTAACAATGGAATAATATAAATTTTGAAAAAAAAAAAGCCTCAAATGTCAGCTAACACATTAATGACCTGGCCCCATAGGAAATCCAGCTTTAATACCCCTTTTCCAAAAGATCATGTATTGAGTTTCATTATTTTCTGCTAAGATTCACAGGGGACTGTTTCTTTTAATATCCTGTTTTTACCTACTGAAGAGATTGGATTGAGCATATAAAATATAAAATATTGATAATTAGACCTCAGGTCCCTCCTCTTTGGTAATATAGAGTTTCCATTCACTGTTCTTTTTTGTTAAAAAGTTGTCTGTTAGTTGTATTCAGTTACTACACTATATTTTAAATAGTATTGATGTGAGCTGATGTAATAAAAAAAAAGTAAAGTCCCCCCCAAACTAACCCAAAGTGCAGGGGCTTTATTTTTGTTATTTCTGCCTTCTAAGAGTCGCTCCCCTCCCCCAGTAGCCGCACTACAAAGCTTGTTGTACAGGGACTCCATTAATCCTACATTTCCTAGATGGTATCTGAGGCACAGTGGGTTTCCACAGAAATTAATTTGTCCTGACAACAGGCCTAAAGATTGGAGTCCAGGGATCACTTGGCAAATTCCCTTTAAACTGAGCACAATAATAAACAGAAAGCTGATAACGACAGTTCTGAAAGACCACACAGAGGAAGGACCCCAAGTAGAGTCGCTCGGTGTGGATCTGCAAATACCTCCGATAACCGGCAGCCAGGAGCTTTATGCTTGATAGGAAAACGAGCACACTGATTTATGCACACTTTAATATCACAGCACTGGGCAGAACTAACTTCGTCTAGTAACGTATACATTTTTTACTCTTTTCTGGAATAATAATTAAAGTTCAAGACTGATTTGGTTTAGACCATTCTTGTTTAATATATTTGTATTAATAGCTCTGTGGCCATTTTCAATGTTTTTTGTATTTTAATGTAGCTCTAATTTTCTCCGTACATTTATATGTATAAATATTAAAAAAAGTTGAAGAGTGGGTAACAGAATATTTCAAGGAATGAATCTGGAAAGTTTGCCATCTCTTCTAAATATATTTTCTTCGTGATTGCGCTAGTTTTTAGCTTCAATCCTCTTCTATGTAGTAACTCCTTATTAAGAATAGTAAAAAACTATTTTAGACATCATTACTGCTTTTTTGCTTGTTTTTATTTCTCTTTGCTTTTGGTGCATATTTAAATGCTGTTGTTTTCCCAAAGTTAAGGTATGGAAAATGGCTCTGTTGGAAATATATACTAATATAGTAGGTGAATAAACAAACATTCACTGGATATTTTAGAGCTTGTCTAGATAAAAGCATTTCAGTCTCTGATTTTTGTCAGTACAGAATTCGGAGTTTTAATGATAATTAGGATTTGTGGTGTGTCAGTAAAGCTCTGCCAGTTACATTTCTGAAAAAAGCCATCATAATATTAGGAGTTAGTATTCATAGAGTGAAGTTAAGTAAGATATATGCTGCATAACTTTGCACTGCTTAAGTGTAGGGTATGTAACAATTTAATGAATTAAAAAAGGAGGAAAATTTAAAAATATGTACAGAAAATGGATTTTGATTCTTGAAAGATATCTTGAAAGTAAAGTCTAATTTTGTTCTCAAAGTCCGAAATGCATCATGAAATAACAGCCTCTCAATACAGAGAGGACTATGTAACTGCTAAAAAAAGGCAACTAGTGTGCGTGACAGGTATGGTTGTACACCGGAACAGCAGGAGTCATGTCTGATCACTTTCAATAGCTGAGGTGTTTTTCTTAAGATGGAAATTTGGCAGTGGAGTTCTCCATGACCTACCCAAACTCAACAACAAATCCTCAATTGCAGTGACTCCTTGGCAAACCCCTCCAGGTACAGAAACGTGCCCAGGCTGGAGATGAGCAGAAGCACTGCAGTTGCGGGTGGGCTGTGCTGGGGAGGGCAGGGGCAGGTGAGTGAGGTGGCGCGGGGGACACAGCGTGGCTGCTCCCATCCCCTCCATCTCCGCTCTGCAGTGGGGTGGCAGGATGCCAGCAGCAGGGTAGTTACAGGCTTGGAATGCCGCTGCCCTTGGCATTTGTGATACAGAGAGTTTATATAAAAAAAAGTTCTGTCTTACATGCTTTTCCGGCACAGCTAATGACAAAACTGCCGTTGACTTCGGTAAGGGCAGCATCAGACTGGCTATTTAGAAGCTTAACGAGCTGAGAGGTGGGGCTCTATTATACTGCTGGAGTGGGGTGTATGTACCACACCTCCTTGCTGAAAAATAAAATCTTTTGCTCTCATTATTGGCTTTAAATTAGTTTGTACACTATGAATTAATCAATTACAGCCAACGTACTTTGGAAATGAAATTCAGGATGAGTAGTGCAATTTGTATTTGTCACACTTAAAGAACTCCATTGTACTGAAATGCAGAGGATTTGAAACAACTAGTTTTAATGCTCTCTGGCTCCTCTTTCTAGAGTCTGATGCAAGAGCAAATTGACTTGCTGTGCCTTTTAGTTCTATAAAAGAACACACCAAAATACTCCTCTTCACTTTTTATATCAAAATCACTCCATGGATTTCAGTGTACAAGCTATTAGTTTTTTTGAATTTGGATCAAATCAGGCATTTTTCCCCCAGCAAATAGTTCTCTAGCCTGCTTTATACATTTGATTTGAAGGACTGTGTATTATTTGATGTTCTTAGCAGATAAACAATAAACTTTTGAATATGTTTTTTCCATTTGAATACAAGCCTAGGGATGCTTCACCCTGCATCCTAAAGCCTGATTTCCCCTGGGACTCATTATCATGCAGCTCACATGTTCAGTCACCTACACTGTTGAACTTACTATCAAATAACCTTCGAAACGTTACTAGTTATTACATGTCAGAGGGCAGATTTATGATAAACTAACTTTGAAACAAAATAATGAATTCTCAGCGTTCTGTTTCCAGCAGCATTTCTGGTAATTTTGTTGGATTTAAATTTTAAAATAGAAAGTTGCCTTTTTCTCTTATTCTATCATATAAAACAGCTCCAGCTCCCTCCCCTTATGAAATTTTTCCCTCCTTAAATATGGTTTATGATGATTTGAGCACTCCCTATAAAGAATAAAAATGAGAACATTTGTCTGTGGGCTACCAGACTGCCCACTGGAGTCCATTTGTGATTAAACTTTCATAGCTTCCTAACTTGGTGAAAGTTAAATTAACTTAACCCTTAGCATAGTCCACCAGTGTCCAAAATACAGCTGTGCAATAGGTGTTGTCAAACAGAAATCTTTTCTCCTTGCACTTCTGCCAGTATTTTGAGGTTTCAAGCAATGTTCTTGCATTAGAGTGATAAAAATCAATAGTGTCATCTTCTCAGAAAGCAGAAACATGGTTTACGGTGGACCAGAAAGGTTGTCCAAAAAGGTTTTCCAAAACGGTATCTGAATTTCAGCCCCCAAAGCTCATATATTTAGGAATATAAATACTTGGCCAATTTTCAAGAAGGCTGAACATGGCTTCAGGGGGTCTGTAGGCACTTGGCTTCTTTTAAATGGTAGCCAGAGTGATTGTGACTTTTCATGAGATTGTATCAGAGGGATGAAATTCAGGGAGATAAATGCCATAAAATAATTTTGGAGGTGATTAGAATAGCAAACATCTGCAGACAAAATTTATAAGTACACTATGTAAAAAATTAAGTCTGGCTAATTTGGAGAAAAATCAGTGTAGCTCTTCTTGGTATCAATGGAAATTTTTTCGTTGTATTTCAGACGAATATCAGGCAGATTAATGTCTATAGGATTTTCATCTCTTATTAGACAAAGTCTAGGCTTTGAGATATTGCTCATCTGTGCTACTGCATGGAAAGTGCCTGACCTAGGGTAGCTCTGTGAAGCTGGGGGATAGAGCCACCATCTTCAGTGCACTCTCTCATCTCTTTTGCTCCACTTGCCGTGATTATGGTTCTCCAAGGGCATTACGGGCAAAAGTTCCATATCAGGCTGTCTATTAATATTTATGCAGCAATTCAGGAGGTAATGCATTGTTAAAATACAAGTTGGAAATGCACCAAATTTAATCACTTTTAGTGCTAGAAATTATCTATTTCTACATCAGATAGAGGGGGAGGGGGGGCTACCATTACATTTTTTTTACCAACTTATTTGCCAGTTCTAACATGGCTTGAATTAAAAAGGCAATAAATGCTATTGTGTAGATAATGTTTTTAAAAGAAATGCAAGCTATCTATGTGAAATTTAATATGAAGTGTTAAAAAATATTTAAAGTAAATCCATACTACGTTGGTATGTCCACTGATCAGTAGTGCCACGTCAGTCAGTCCCTGTCTTCATGTGCAAGGACTGCTTGTATGGATGGAGGCCAGCAGGATTTGCCCTGTGCTACTATGCAATTCCTCCTGCCTAAACCTAGAAAGTATATTTTTATCACTGATATCACTTCATTTTTGCAGCTGTCTGCTTGCATCAGGTTAGTAATATAAACTCTGTCAAAGACCAATCTCTCCCTTCCACAGGCTACAAGATCCACAGTTATTATTTAAAGTTAACCTGCTAAGAAAGTGTTCGTTACTTAAACCGTTCAACCCCCAAAAGAATTGTTAGCTATTGTTATCTGAGGACCTCCTACAGTCTTCCTTTGGTCAAATAAGGCTCCTTTTGTTTTCACTAGTTTTTTTCAGAGAACAAGCCCTGAGATTTCATGCAAGCAAAATAAATCCAGTGAAAGTAAAACATTAATTAAAATGTATTAAAAAATAAAAAAGGAAAATGTTCAAGAAGATCGTGGTGCTCAAATAGAGCACTTTTTTTTTCAGGTCACTTGGCTTTCTGATGTCATTTCTGGCAGATTCATTAGCCTGGCTCCATCACATTCTGTTCTGAACCATAACGTGATGGGAGATGATCAAAGTGAGAATGCTAAAGGCTCAGGACATTTAAAAAATATTCTATTCTGGAAATTGTTCTAAAACTATAAACAGATTACATTAAAAATCTGTGTTGCTGAACATGGTTGTTCATCATCCTTTTTTAGAAGGAGCTTTTGAGAAGTTTGGGTAAACAGCCTTGAAGTTTTTATGATGGCAGGCTGCAAATTTCTCTAGATTTTTAGGCAACCCAAGCCTCTCTGAAATGTAATATAGCCCATTTCTGCTGTTAGGCATGTTGTTTTAATCTTTATACTTGAAAGTGGTAAGCATATGGGTCAGATCACCCACTCCTGCTAATGGACACAATTCCATGGACTTCGGTGTCCAATTATGCCAGCTAAAGATCTGACCGTTGCTGGGTTTTATTTCCTTATTTTTTCTTGTCTTCCTGATCTTTGACCCTTTATCAAAGGAATGCCGTCTATAATATGATAATAATATAAAATTCTGAGCTCACTTTCTAAGAATATATATCCCAAAGAATTGTAAAGATGCTCACCTTTATACGAAAAGCAGTTGATGAGAGGTTTCAGCCTTGTGATTGTCTTTGCTTGGCACAGGGGTGAGGCCCAGGTAGCTCTGCCTGGCGTTGCAGTGGAATATTGAACATTTTTGCATTTCCATGAAACAATTGCTCTGCAGGATGAGTGAGTAAATAAACTCATTGACAAGTCAACAAATTGACAGGAGGCCATTTTTCCTAATTTTAGATGCATTTTAGTGCTCAGGAAAGTGAGAAATTTTTGAGTTTTTAAGGGCTACACACTCTGGTGCTCTCAATCAGTCCTAGGATGTGCCTGAAGCTGGAGCCAGAAGTGTCTAGGCAGTGTGACACCTTAGGTACGTAATGGAGCTACACAAGAGTGTGAGAAGGACTTAGACCTATACGCAGGATTTGACTATGTATTTTGATTTATGGGCTGAATATAAGTGTGTATTTTAAGGAGCCATTAGAGTTTGTGATTTGAAATATGCAGCAAGCAGGCTTCCCCTCAGTCTTGTGTAGAGAAGGGTGATGCAGGCTCTTTACACAGGCACACATACTTCTTTATAGTAGAGAAAACGGCAGAGAATGGTCTGTAGCAAGAAAATCCTTTTCTTCAGACTCTCTACACCAAATAAGTGATGGAGTGGTCAGGAATGGCACGATCCATCACTCACTGTGGTGCTGGCTGAGAAAGTAGGAAAGGAAAAAGAGGTAGGGAATACCTATGCTATGCTTCAATACTATGTGTGTATTCCAGGTGTATTTTTTTAGTTAAATTAGTGCTGTTGCTATTGATAGGGCCACACAAATGCTTGAGAAGGGCTGGGCCTTGTAGGTGCAAATAAAGAAAGGTGTAGCAGGAAGGGGTAGATGCTGGGGCACTTGGCCAGAGCGTGGCTAGAAACTTGGCTGCACGAGATGTTGTGAGAAGCATACGGGTGCAATCACTTGAAAAGTATACTGAGAGATTCTGTCACCTCCCCTGTACCCCATCCTTCCGCCCCTGCTGCAGACATGTAGCTCCTCTTCTTGGGTGGCAACAGCAGTTGCAGCTGGTGACCCTCATTTGGTGCCCTCTGGCTCTGCCTTTGCTACAGCTCTTATCATTTGGACAAATGCTGCTCTTGTTTACAATAATGTAAATTTGGAGCAACCCCTCTGCCATTTCTCCAGTGCAAATATTGTACTCTGCGTAATTCCCATCTCCTCCTTCACACAGATGGAGCCTGAGAGGCGAGGGAGGGAGGAAGAAAGGCTGCTCTTTCCGAATATCCATGCATCGATCTTTTTGGCTGCAAGCCCCAGGTGACTGTGCCGGCCATGCATTCGATCTATGTAGATATGGAAGCTGCTGTTGGTCTTTTTTTTTTCTTTTCCCCCTCTCGTCTAACAGCACTTCCCAGCTCTACACCCAGCTGTAAAGCAGGAACCACGGATGCAGCCCGCAGTTTCTTTACTACACCTCCTTACTGCTGCTCCAGCCCTGAGAAAAGGCTGCCCTGGCCATGACAAACTGTGCGCTGGCTCTGTGATTTGTGTAAGCTAAAATTTTCCACTAATTCACTTATATATACTAGATGGAAAACACAGCCTCGGGGCTGCTATAAACCATGCTGCTGCAGCCACAAAGGGCCATCCTGCCAGCTGGGAAATCGCTGGAGCATGCTGAGAGCCGGGGCCAGAGGAAGGAGTGAAATCAAGTCTATGCACTTGTCAGGGGAGCTGAGGTGCGGGAATGGATCCAGCCCCTCTGCGCAGCCGCTGCAGCCCGGACAGCACCTGGGTGGCATAGCCCTGACAGCTCAGGTCCTTGCACCTCTGCTGGCACAGGAACATGCCTGTTGGATCATGGGCAGGAGCGCACGCCATGTCCTGGCCACCACCCTGGCTCTGCATGAACGTTGACTGCCTAAAACCAGCCACTGCTTTGGGTTGCCGGTTGGGAGAAGTCATGGCTTGCTCTCCTTTGCTCTCCCGCAGCCTCCATCCACCTAGTGCTTTGTTTTGTGTTACGGTGCAGTTCTGCAGCTTTAATTTTCTGTATAACCCACCGATAGATAATTTAAGAGCATTTTCTTTTAAGAACAGCAAGAGTTGGCTGACTCCCCAAACGATTGCTTGTCTTGTTACAGATAGCTGTTGACCTGTTCCTTTAATGTTACAAGTCTGCATCTAACTGCTTTCTTAAGCCAACCTACTTCCTTCTTTTTAATGAAATTGTCCCTTTAGCCTTTTTCCTGGGCTGGCTTTTCAACAAGAACATTAGAAACAGTCTGCTCAGTTCTTTCCTCTGCTAACACCTTGCCTAGAGCTAACTTGCAGCTTCATTCTGTCAGCTGTAAGATATAGATATACTGTTGTCTTAATTACTCATATTTCTCCTGCTGCTCATAATTCTGCTTGTTCCACCAAAGAGCTCTTCAGAGAGCTTTACTGCTTCCCTTTCCCTTTCTTTGGGGGTTTAAAGGTTGTCAGATATATAAACGATCCTTGTTGCAGAGCTCTGGTGGTGACGGTGTCCTTTGAGGAGAAGATTTAGGGGGATGGTAGAACTAAATACAAATGATTTTAGACTACATCTCTGTGGAAGGAGCGAATACACATAGCACCACCTTGCATAACAGAGCATCAGGGAGTGTGTTTGGCAAATCCCATCTCTAATGAAGAGCTAGGCAGCTGTTTTTTCTGCAGCTTGAAGTGTAGATGCTGATTGTCAGCAGTAGAGTTTTCTTTACTCTCTCTCTTTTCACCACTGACTATCCATGGCTGTATCTTTCTGATTGCTATTCCTCTAAACATACTTTTGAAAAGGGACTGGACGCTTAAAAAACCCCCGCTGTGCCATAGGTAAACGGTAGTCCTTTGTGGTTTCAGCTCTTTCTTTTATGAGTGTATGCCACTGTTTTTGTTATCAATATTAATTAATCTGTCTGCTACTGCAGATATTGCATGTTGAGTAACCTAGAGCAGACCAACAACATGATGGCCAAGGCTTTTTGTCACAAAGATTTGAACAAGTTTTACCACAGAAGTGAGCTCTGCAGTGGGTTACACCTTTGGCCAAAGTCCTTCACTCCTGGATGTTTGAAGTCCACTCTCAATTTTAACAGACCTCAGCTTTACACAGTAAGATTGTTCAGTGGCAGAATATATCTTAGTATTCAGTTGGTTGTCTTAGTTCAGCTGGCTGACAGGTTCAGAAAGCAGTACTATGAGTTTACATTGATTGCATAAATTAAGAGCCTGTCAAACTGCTGTGATTGAGCCTGTTTCCATCATAAAGCTTCTTTAGCTGGTGGTGTGGTTGGAGGTGGGACTGGGCAGGGTGTGCTTTCCACAAGTGGGGCTTAAGACCTCCACTCCAACTTTTCTTGTTGCTTTTTAATAATTATTTGGTGAAAATGCTGTGTAAGTCTGTAAGAAGAAACATTTTAGCATCAGAGCAGTGAAAGATGGCAACACCAAAGAAAACACACAAGTCTGCAAGGTTTTGCAGTAATAGGCAAATAAACAACAGGTTGCAGTAAGTCATGATAAAACTCTTCCAGTAGCACAGATGTGGCTAAAGAGTCTGTTAGAGGAAGCAAATGGAAACAGATGAGAGAACTCAGTGAGGGGAATTAGAAATAGAGAGTAATTCTGTTCTGCATGCAGGAATAGAATGGAGAAAATAGCTCTTCGAGTTAGCGGTCTGCTTTTGGAGAGCTGAAAGGGATCAGAGTAGGGATCAGTCTTGGACAAGGCAAGTTTCAGGCAAGGTCACACAAGTTAGGACAGGGGAAATCCATGTAAGTGGTAGTTCATGTCAGGCCATCATGTATAGGAAGGTCATAGTCAAGGAATACCATCTGTAACTCCAGCCCCGAGATCGGAAAAGAGAACAGATGAAGCTGGCCCTGTCAAAAACCCAAGTTACCTGATATTTGCCACAGAAATTTGTTGCATGGTAAGTGGACGTGTGATCTGTGATGCTCCGCATGGGCATCTGGATGTCTCTCATCTGCAGGATGAGCTCTGCCTGGGGGCAGGCTGCCCAAACATCTCATTTGCCTTTGCAGAAGGTGGCACAAGGATTCCACAAGGAAGGACTCTGGGAAGCTGGCAAGGCCCTGGGGCCATCCGTTCAGCCTGATGCTACTGCGAGGGCTGATGGCGTAGCTGGGGGCTGCAGGGTGCAGGTGGTGAGCAGGTATTGCGCTTTATTTATTCAAGATTTCCTTTCGGAGTCCCAGCACTGTCTCCTGCAGGCTGCTCTGGAGGCATGGTGGTTGGTTAAGTAGGTGGTCATGCAGCTGCTTTGGCATCTAGTCCATTCTGGCAGCTACTCCACACAGAGCAATTTCCTGCCCAGGGCATCTTCTGCAGTGATGTTGGACAAACGACTTGACCTTGTGCTTCATCTCTCCAAACATAAGGATGTTTCCCTATTAACTCCTCTCTACAAACCCAAGGGCTGTTAAAAGAAGTAGGTCTCGTGACTGTGTGGTACTTGGATGCCATGGTAATGTAATTAGCTGCACAGCAATCTTACTAAAAATGTCCTTAGTGGAGGAGAGGACGGGGTGGGGGACTCGTTTAGATGATGGATGTTAGAGGGGAGGAAGTTTCCAGACCTGCGGCTTCACCACAACTTGGCTGCACAACACAGGTCCTTCGATGCAGGTGTGAATCCAGAGGTTCAGAGCATACTGTTTGTTTACGACACGTGTCCTTATGAGATACAATGCAGCACAAACTTTTTAAAGTGTTAATAGGTTATATAACAGCTTGCCACCCCCAGCAAGCCTTTTGAAATTTTTATATGGTATCTTGGGCTAAAAAATCTTTTTGAGCTGATGTATAACTTGCAGTAAACTCCAGTAAAGTATTCATGTTACTGTTAATTTCCCTTTTTCCTCCTTCTTTCTCTTCCATGTTATATATGGATCCATGAACCTCTGGGCTGCTAAATCCGAAGGCGAGAGGCACAGGCTTCTGTGTGGAGATCTGAAAGCCTCGGTGAAGGAAAGCTGTGCTGCTGACAAGTTTATTTCTGTTACTTTGCCAAACCCCTAGCCTTTGGCAGCCTGGGTCTTATTTTGCCTTTTTATATCCGTTAGGTCTTTTTCCTCTCTACCCTCAGAATGACCTCTGTAGCGGTGGTTGCCAAATATCACCCATATTAAATGCAGGGATGTGTATCGGCATCCACAAGGCGCACACTCCTGCGCTGTTAAAGCCCTTCTACTGGAGCAGCAGCCTGTGAGTTGTCTGAAGCTTTTGGAGTTAACGGTTTAGCCCTGGTTAGCTGGTGGTTATTGCGGAATTGTGTCACCAAATTCTTTTCTCAGCTGTATCCTCGTTACTCTGCTGAGGAAGAAATTTTTTTTCCTTTCATTTATGGTTAACGCTACTGTAAATTTATGCATGAATTTGTTGGTTAAATGGAAACTAACCACAGTAATAACACGTAAGATTTCACATCAATATTCAGAGCATATTTTAAAAATTAGGCAAGATAATGCAGTGATAGAATAAAGGGTAGACTTGGGTTGGGTGGGATTTTGGTGGATTTCTTTATTCAGATGTTGTTCTCCTTTATCTGGATTTTCTTGCATGCTAGGACAAGGCATAGCTAGCCATATTTTCCATCCTGATGAATGAAACAGAGCTCGAGGAGTTTAGCTGAGATTGGCTTCCCCTGCAAGAGAAATTGCTCTTTGTTGTCTGAATCATAATTTTAAGGCATGAAAACTATTCGTCAGGAAAGCAGCATTCCAACTCCTTACATCTTGCAGCCTGATCTTTGCAGAGTGAAAAAAATCCTCATCTGCCAAAGTTGATCAGAGTTGTAATAAGTCTATAAGGTCACCTTGATTACTGTACATCAATGTGGTCCTGACAGTATGTTCTTGATAAGACAGCCCATTGCTGTGATTTAATCCAAATCTGTTTAATCATATATAATCCACATAATTCAAATATACTCACCAAGGATCCAGTTTTATAGCTGTACTGAGGGGAGGGAAATCTTGTGTTGTCACAAGTCATGCTGACATCAGTGGGGTTTCTTATTGATGTAGGACTTAGTGCTGGCACATGCAATTACAGCAAAATTTGAGGTTTAGCATATTTGTAATTTGATGTATTTTTAGGAGGCATTTGCTTTGAGGTAAGTGAGTAAATGAACTCTGGGTCATGTCCAACCAAATCTCTTACTGAGAATTGTGCCCAGTGGTCATATTGGGGGAAAAAATGTAGAATAATCTGAAATTATTTGTTGTGCAATTAAAAAACCATAAATGTTTCATTTATATTTTTGCCTTAGAAATTTCACTCTATACAAACTATATAAAACTACATATGCCTGTGCTCCTCCCAAGGCATTCTTTAATGTTTCAGAAATGTTTCAAGAAAAAAAAAAAGATATTTGTCAGCATAAGTAATACACAGACATTATTGCAGTGTTACTGGTTACAATTTTCGTGTTCAAGATACCAGTATCAGATCGCACTCCATTTGCATAGCCGTTTGTTAATGTGATGCACATGCAGCTCTGTGGCCTAATGCCTTATAGCCCTGAATCTAAAAAACCTGCTCAAACCCATGGGTGACTGTAAACATCTGAGTAATCCTGTTGAAGTCAGTCCATGCATCCGTTAACTGTGCAAACTAATCCTTAAAAAAAATTATGAAAAGGGCAAAAAGAAAACACCATGCTGTCCAAGCCAATGAAACTCCATACGCGCTTGAAGTTAAATACTGGAATAAACAAATAGTGCATGATCTGAAAGACTGAACCCATACTCATAACCACAGTTTATCCGCTACCCAGTGAAAACATAATATAAGGTGAACTTTTTCAGCTTGCATATTGTATCACTTCTGATGTATTTTTGACTTGAATTTTTTTTTGTGGCCATTTTGCAATTTTCTATGGATTTGTTTTGATTGTAAATAGGCATACACATTAGCTAGAGCCAGATAAGTTCTTCTGGCCGGCTTTGCCAGTAAATCACTGAGCTATGTAATTGGGTTTGTATAAAATTATGCATTGTGAAATTGGGAATAAGTAAAAGAGAAACAAAAAGTTGATTTTTAAAAAATAGTATAATTTTAGTGCAAAACTTTTCTATTGACCCCATTCTTTTACTCCCTAGCATGATAATTTTGATCATTCTTTCAGCGTTGGGTGAAAAGCAAACTATGGAATAAATCCAAGTAAAACTGGTAATAATTTCTAGTTTGGCTTGTAGGTGGAGCTGAATACAATGCCCACATTTGTGGTTAGCTACAAGCAAAACATTATGAAGATGATGGTATTCAGACACATACTCAAACAACTGGATTCAGACAAACAGGGTGCAAGACTTTGACCAGCATGAGAAGAACAGGTGAGAACCCTTGAGAGTGAAGCTGCAATAATAGGTATTCTGATGGTCAGGAAAAATATTTCTCCAGTAACACAATAGGTCTTCTATTAGAAACTCAAAATACTAATTACAATCTGCCTAAAGACTTGTTATAAATGAAGTGGAAATAGAAACATGTTTATATTATGGGGAGGCTTATTTGCAGATAAGCAGGAAACCAGTCACACGTCTTCACAAACATAATTTTAGCTGTTTTAATTAGCAGGTTTGCTTTGATTTAATTTAATTCAGTGATTCCTTCTATCTCTACTGACACATGTGCAAATAAAATGTGCTGACCTGACTTTTGACATCCAGTTTCCTTTTTCATTTCTGTTTTTGTTGTTGTTGATTTCGGCAGTGTTTACGGTGAAATGATGGGGTCAACACTTCCTAACAGCATGGCCAACAGATGTAGTGTGGGGATGACAACCGTACATTTGAGTGGTCTTTTGTTACCCCAGCACTGACTGATTGCTGAGATGCTGGAAGCCAGAGTGTCAAAGGCCATCAGAAGTCCTAATAGCCTCTCGATTCCAATTCTATTAAGGTCTGGAATGACAAAAAATATGCCTTTTTTTGTAGTTGCGTGTTAAAGTGCAGTGAGCTTTTTTGCTATGGAATGAGACCCTAGAAAGAAGCCCCATGTGTATCTTTAGCAACTTACTGTAGTGTGTGCATCAACTTTGGGTGGAAAAGCAAGGTTTAAAAACTGTTGGAATTCATATGTTTAATGTTTGGGGATTTGGTGGTTCTATTTAACAGTGAAAGTACTTATTGGCAGAATTAAAACATGCAGTCCAGAATAAAAATACCACATTAATGTACTGACAAAAAAAAAATCTGTGTTGACTTCGCTGAGTTTTTTGTTGGTTCGAGCGCTTGGAAACTATTTTTTCTTCTTTATATCAGAAAACAATTGCTAATACACCAGGTGTTATTCTCCCTGCTCTCTCCACCCCTCCCTTTTGCAGTGTCTCACAGCTGTATGATGGGTAATTAAAACAATCACTGAAATGTTTCAAAGCTGTTGTAGCCTTTAGTTGACTTTTAAAATTCGTATTTGAAGAATGGTAAAATTAATTTGTATCTGGCTCAGAAAAGTGCTCTTTACTTGAGCAATGGACTTTACGACATTTCCAACAAAAAGAATGAAATTAATATTATACTTGCCTTTATCTAGGGTTATTCTGTTAACTGTTTTATACTGGAAATTAATTTCAATATCATACAGATGTCTACACGTCATGAATGCAGCAGTTCTGGCGTGCAGTCAGATAGCTCTCCTACTTCATAATCATGGTAAAAATAATAATTCAAAAGGAGTAAACTTGCCAGGACAATTAAATGATTCTGCCCCTAGATAATGGAAAGACAAAGTTTATATTATTGGACTGCAAAATATGTAAGATTGAAAAGTATTATTAAAGAAGTATTGTGTGGTTATTTTGAAAAGAAAAGTAATTTTACAGGTTCATCTTTCTACTGAGAAAAAATATTTTAGAGACTATGAAAAACAGAGACTTCTGGAGAGGCATATTTTGACGTTGAAATGCTCTTCTTTTCTTCTCTGTCTCTATTTTTTGTGTTTCAGTAGTTGACATTATAGAATACTTGGTCTATGGGACAGGATTTTATTCTTAAAATAAACTTCCTTGTAATATGTTCTTTTTGATCCATAAAAAAACCCTTTATCTTTACAAATAAATGTGTCACGTCAGTGTAAAGCAGATCCTTTTCTCCCTTTTTGCCCTCCTCCCCTCCTTGGCTGGTTTGTCCCTCTGTGGGGTTGGTACTTCTTTGGCATGGGCAGGAGTGGTGGCAGCTGCCACATGCAGAAAAGGCAGGTTCAGGAATTTTCAGTATGAATGGAATTGGTTCAGGCTTCAAAATTAGGAATTAAGAAACCGACCATGTAGGATGAAAGGTTTTGCATATCCCTTGTTGGTTTGTGAGGAATCCTTGCCTGGTATGTATGTCAATATGCATATAGAGCAAGTGCTTTTGCATGTGTATCTTTCAAAATCTGACAAATACCAGGGAACATAGTGCAAACCAAAAATATCAATACTAACAAATTAAAATAAAGACTCTTCTCCATTAATTTTAAAATAAATACCTGTTGCTATTTGTACAAATATTTCCTGCTGATTAAAGGCAGCACAATCTCTTCCTCTTTCTTTGCTCCTTTGTGAATGCTTCTAACCACACAAATGTACACATGTGGATAAAAATAACACTTAAATACTCATCTGCATCTTTGCATCAACACAACTCAATTTGACAGTATATTTTTGCCAGGTGGAACAAAGAGCAATGAATTAGTTTTGAACATTTATGATCTTGCATTATAAAGACTGCAACAGACTGTGTTCAAAATCAATTGTCAGAGTGATGGGGGATTAATAACTCTCGTACTGTAACCTTTTACGTATCTGCAGACTGGGTAAGGGCACATTTCAAGATCTGCTGCCATATTTCATTATTGCAACTTATATTTGAAAGACCTTTTTGATGCTTAAAAAAAGAAACAGATTAGTTTTTACTAGAGCTGGATGAATAACTCATAATTAATAATTCATTCAGTGAATTTTGCCTTTTATTCTGTGGGAAGAATAAAAAAAATAGTTGTCAAAATTTTTCATGAGATCTATTGACTATTTGTTTTTTTTAATCAAAACTAGAAATCAGAATTCAGGATGTGTTACTTATTTGTGATTGATAAGTCATGTGATATTGGTTTAATTCCCCAGTTAATTGAGGACAACTACTAGAATAAATTTCATGATTAAATGTTTGAGGAGAGCGTATTTAAAAATCCCTTTCTACATGCATGGAAGCTTAAAATCAGTTTTTGAAAGTGCTATTGAAAGTAAAAATCCAAGTGCATGAAAATTGTGGGAAAGGAAATGCAAATGAGGCAGGAACATGGCCAGATCAAGTTCATTACAAGACACAAATGAGTTTCTGTGGACTCCTATGGTATCTTCCAGCTGTAGTTTTCCCTCCTTAACTCCAGCACCTATTTTGAGAGAAGACCACTAAATATTGGGAATAAATATGGGAGCAAGGTAAATGAAAGCTTTATTGAATTTCCCTGGCTCCCCAGCTACTGTATTGTATTCTGTGATAGTGAAAGGTTTTGTAATAGTGAAACCACGTGAAAAGTTGTCATCTTTTGGCTTTCTTTGCCTCTCAGCTGGCAAGGTTACAATCTGCCAATGCGAGCTCTACTGGGCTAAGAGGCATCTATAGCTGCTTCTGCAATTTTTTCATCTATGCACTTTATTTTGGTTTCTTCCTAAATAGAGGTAAAACAGTTAAATATTTCCCAACAAAGTACACATATGCAATCTCAAGGGCCATGCATACCATCGAACTGTCATTTCCTTTGATTAACCTTCACCTGACCTCCCTCCCTAAGGCAGTTTCAGATCCTTTTGTTCCTCCATTTAAGTATTGCACTCTATCAGGTGAGTACATCTGTCCTTCAAGAGCTGGCCATTTTACTAGAGAACTCGGTGGAGATGTTGTAATGGAAAACTCTGTGCGGAATCTGTCACAGATTAAACAACCCAGTGGAATGTGCAGAGCTGGCATCACTCTCTGGATGTGTCCTTTAGAAATGAAAAGGAAGCAGAGCTTCCATAGAAGGTAGCCGAGTTTAAGAGTGTATATTAATTTTTATGAATACTATTAAATATTGAAGATCAAAAGAGGATCATCATTGAGATCAACAGGACTTTTCTGTTGCAACTTCTTCATGTTGTCAGGAAGTGCCAGTCTGTGGAGAATAAAATTGCTAACGGGAGAGGAGTGGAGTTAATGAATCACCTACCTCCTTTACAACGGTAGAGTTTGGAAATTGCCACGGTAGACGATTCTAGTATTTAGAAACCCAACAGGTTTGTGTTTATTCTCAATTTTTCTTTAATCTACAGATAGCAAGAAAATGAAAATTAATAGAATAAATAAAACATTTCAAAATGATTCGTGCCTATAAATTTCAGTCAATCCAAACTGAACTTTTTTGGATGGCAGTTTGCAAGAAATAGTGATGCTTTGTGTCACAGCTTGGGACGTTTTTTAAAATTTTGTTTTAAAATCCTGAAAAATCATCTACAGTCAAAAAAAAAGAGGCTGAGATGGTATGAATGCAGTCAGATGACACATTTGGCTAACAGCAATGAAAAGCAAAGCCTACATTGAAACCATAGCTTCTGCTTATGTAAGAGAATATTTTTTTGAATGATAATAAGGGCCATGCGTGATGAAGTATCTCTTCATCCCAAAGTAAGCTGGTACAGTGGCTCATGGCGGTTCCTGAGAGCTAAAACTATGCACCTTGATTCTAGACTTAATTTGACTGTTGATTCTCACATTTTTTCCTGATAGATTAAAAATGTGCTATCAGAAGCCTCAGCATCATATCAATTCTTATGGATGAGGATTGACTCATCCCCTAAGTCAGTCTCCGATGAGTTAAATAGGTCAGATTTCCTTAATGTTTCATCATCAGGCATATATCACAGATCTTATATGATTGTTGTAGATACTTTTTGCCCTTTCCCAATTTTTCCTTTTTTCATTATACAGTTTAAAGTTTGAAGAACAGAGTCTAAGTATGCAGCACTTCACGATTTCTACTCAGCCCCCAAGACTGAGACTCTTAGAAAAATAATGTTTTAAAATAAGAAATTGTACTATAAGATTTCTGTGCAAGCACTGAATGATGGATCCATTCCTTCTGCAGAGTTTATAATCTATTTTTTAAGCTTTTGTTCATGCTAGCTTTTTTCCCATTCCAGTGGGCAAGTTACATTTTATAACTGGTGTGGAAGCCAACATCATTGCAAAGGCAGAGCAGAGACGTTGGTGAGAGCTGCCAACATGATGGGGTTGGTAAATCTGTACCGGCCAGCAACACTAACGTCTTGGTCTGGTGTAAACTGGTGTGGTTTGCTCAGTTGTGTTTTAACTAATACCTAGAAAAATATATTACATAATTCTGCAGGGATTGTAAAAATCCCAGTTTTGGAGTAAATGTGACCTGTTATTGTCCCTGTTAAGGTTTTTGCAAATGATTCTCCAGAGCAAACATTTTCTGTGAAATCCTCCCCAAAACCACCCTGCTCCCCTTGAATGTTCTGTACTGACAGAGATGTACTCACCTAGTGTACTGAAGAATTTAAATGGAAGAACAAAAAGAAACTGAAATTGCCTTAGGGATTGAGGTCAGGTGAAGGTTAATCGAAGGAAATGACAGTAAAATGGCATTCATGGCTCTTGGTACATTTTTAATCATTCCTCTCTCATAAAAGACACAAAAGATGTACAACTTCTAACTGTTGTGTTTAGTTAGGGATGGTTTTTATTTTTGCCTTGATTATTTTAAAATATCCTTTCTTTTAGATTTCTCTCATAGATTTAGCTCATGAAAACTTGCATTGCAGTGCCTTAAAAATGTGTGTGGGAAATAGAGAATGTGTGTGGGGGGAAGAAGAATGTTAAGAAAAGGGAGTAATTTTCCCCAGAATATCTCTCATTTTATCTTCTCCTTCTAATGTGATAGATTTTGAAGGATTTCTGGAAGTCATGAGTGTAGGGAATAAATGCTCAGAAAAGCTAAATATTCACATTATTACACAAGTGTCAGGCTAAATGAAGTCCGTGAATGCAGCTACAGGAAACAAGAATAGTTTCTTTCAGACTCTGCTAACCTACAAGTAATTAGTCTGGTTTTAAGTATAGATATTTTGTATATTTAAAAAAAAAAACAAACTTACAATAATCTTCATGATCACAATGAAGTTTTGAAATCATGTCTTATTTTGTGGGCTGTCAGTTATATTCTGATTTTTTTGTATGTGAAAAGGTCCCATTTAGGGACCTTTGTTTTCTAAGTTTGGAGCTGTCACTTCATGCTAGTCACCTTAGATAACTTTGGCATAACTACAACAGGAACAGGAGCAACTTTATGTAACTTATAACTGCCTGAGGCAACTTTTAAAAAATGTGAGCAATGCTTTTTTTTTTTTTTTCAAGTCTGTTTATATAGCTCCCTTCCCCCCATAACGCAGAGAATCCTAAAGGGTATATATTAAATGCAAACAGCTCTCAGCTGGGGTAACTTGGCTATAGCAAATGTATTCTTCCTGCTCTTTAGATCATATGCTACGAAGCGTTATGCATCGAGTACCTTCATTGATGCAGCTGGGAGCCAAGCTTAGGTGAGACCTTGCAGTGTTAAGTCTTTGGAGAGGAACGGCAGGCTTAAAGAAAACATATTACTGCAGACCCCTGCTACATTATCACCACTGTGAGTTGCAGTAAAAAAAAAGTGATGTTTTATACATATGCTTTCTCCACATCTCAGGGAAAAAAAAATAATCTGGAAGTCATTTCTTTTTGTGTCATTGTGCTCTTTATGGCCGTGATTGCTACTGGTAATGTGGCACTTTTCTGCCAGATCCCACATAGCAAACGCTGTCACATGGATGCCAGATGGGCTGTTTGCCAGGGAGCCCGAGGAGGAGGGAAAGTCCTGCTCCGCCCCGCAAACGCTGCTGAGAAAAAGCCTGCCAGGCAATTATCAGAGAAATAGAGAATTGGTCAAAAATGGAAAAAATGTATCTGAAATAATTGGGTGGAGGTTGAGTTGAGTTTAAAAACCCAAGGCTCTTCAGCTTTGCAGGGAAGGGGAGGGAAACACGGCTGGGAAGGCTGAGCTCCAGTAATTGGAGTGTAGTACCACACAGCAACAAGTGACTGACTTTGCAGACACAAATAGATGAGTAACTGGAGTATTTTCACATTTACAGGATTTGACTCTGTAATTTTATGATGCTGTAACAATGTCAATGTTATGTTTATAGAAGGGATTTTTCAAAGGTACTCAGCATCAGCCTGAGCAGCTGCCTATCTCACTCGTAACTTTCCTGTCTTGTAAAACTTCTGTATTAGTAATAGAAATACAAATAACTTTTGGTGTGTCTTTGGCAAAACAGGAATAGCTGTTTAAGGAAAAGAACAGTAAAATGTGTGAGAGATCATTTTAAATGAAAAATGAATATCTGAGTTGAAGACAGCATTAACTGCTGACAACTGGAAAATTATTGGACTGAGGGAATAAGACTTTTTTTTTTCCATAAACAACATGACCTCAGAATTTTTCTGAAGTAAATACTAAAGAAACATAGCCAAATCATATATCTATTTTAAAGCACCCAATAAAAAATATTCAAACTATTATATGCCTGCATACCCAAATTATTCAAACACAGGAAGTATTAAGTTGGTTTGAGCATTTTTATTCCAACCATCCAGACCAGCTTCTCAAACATAATTAGCAACTTTCTTTAAAGGTTTATTTTCAAAGTGGCTGAATTTCTTTAGTCTTTAATTTTTCTAAAAAAGCAGAGTTGACTGGCAAGTACCAAGTCTAATGTTCAGTGGAAGAAACTAAGGCTGAAATGAAATCTCCAAAATGCAGTGTCTGAACATATTTAATTGCTGTGCATTTTTCCTGCCTGGGCTGGCAGTCAAAATAATGGAGGGTGGGAATAGGTTCAGTCCTGTATCTCCAATCCGAGCATCCCAGGGAGGATCCGATGCCTGTAGGGTGGGAGGACCACTGGGATCACTCTTCCCTCTCCCACCCATGGATCCCATCTTAGATCAGGGCTGCTTGTGAAGACAAGAGCTTTTCATCTGAATGAAGCTGGATTCATGTTTTTGGGTGTTGTCCATGTTGCCAAATGACCACGAGCTAAAACATGAGCATTTACAGTTTCCCTTGTGGGCCGAAAATGGAGTTTTGTGTTTGGTCTTTGCTGAAGCTGCAGTGAAGGCAATGAAGTAGCCAAAGATTGAAGGGGAAGCCCACACAGTTCAGCACAGTTTTTCAGGGTGGTTTTCTCATCTTCTACTGGATTAACAGTGTACCTGCCCTGAAAGGAGGGGTTTGGAGTGAGGAAGCTCATTTGAGCATCAAAGTAATATGATAAAAAATGATGGAAGAACAGCAATAACCGATGCTTTTGAGTTTCCTTTTGCTCTCTGTTTTTGGAGAGAAATCTTCTATGCAAGTGTTCTCAGGTGATGTGTTGGTTTCTGCTGGAATAAATTGGTTGTACGAGTTTGATCCCCAGGTCTTCTGATAAAAATAACATTTTTTTATACCTTGTTAGTAGCCTTGTTGAGTCCAAACCATGACAGATCTTTGCTGCATGTGAGGGATCATCGTTGGTCAGTGATATACTGACTGCAGAGGGTCCTGTGTCCGTGGTGTAGGTGTCCTGCTAATAAACAGAGGGGTTTGTTTCTGGCGCTCTCAGGTTTCCACCTTCATTTTCTACTTTTCCACCAAGATGCAGTGATGCTTGGGAGGAAATTCATGCTGTCTAATTTTAGACATCCAATTCAGGTTGCTTCTGGCTGTAGCAAAGCACAAACTCTCCTTGATGCAGGTCCAGAAGCGTTTCTTCAGCTGCAGAGTCAGCTTCTTGCTTAAGCCTGACTCTGGGGGCTCAGAAAGCTCAGTGAAGAGCACAGCTCTGAGATATCTCAGCCAAGGCTGTTCCTCTGCCAGACCTCCTACTGGGCAACTGGGCTCCTAAACCAAATCCCCTGTGGGTGCGGAACCAGTCACTTCAGGGCTGGTCATTTTTTTTGATAAGGATTTCTGTAATGCATCCTCTGCATAATCAACGTTTGCAAAAAGATTTGGAAAAGAAATGAGCCAAACTCTGTGAAAACATTGCTAAAGCGGGTAAAGCACAAAAAACTTTAGGTGAATCACAGTCTTTGAGGTGAATCACAGGTTTCACCAGGTGCCAAGTCAGTTGGGAATAAGCTGTGTGATAACCTTCTGCCAAGTGGGTCATTGCTGGTCGGAAGGAGGCTTCTGCAGGTGCTTTGCACCATTGGTCCTTGCAATATTAGAAACAGTAAGAAACAGAAGGTGGCCAACTCTTGTTAAATTAGGTGAGACAGACACAATTCCTGAGGTTACTTGTTTTATCATGTGAAGTTAATTTAATGCTTAATGCATGCCAAAATGGAGGCTAACCTCTTTTGAGAGATTTTAATCTAAAAAAGCACTCAGACCAGTTACTGCCTTGCATTCTCTGCTGAAGAAGGACGGGCATTATCTGAAAGAGGGTGTTAAAAATGGGGACATTTCTTTATGGGGTTAGTTTAGAAATATGAAGCATAGCAAGAGGTAGCTGGAAGGAGATACCTTTGCATTAAGGGATGTTGTCTGTACCAGAATCATCAGAAATTCAGGAGAGTCGTAGCTGCCTGGGCAGCCCTGAGAGGCTTTGGACAATTTGCTGTGGCCACCTGTGGTTATTAGTTTAGAAAATGTGTCACTATTTTACCCTGGCATCTGTTCAAAGTACTAATTCTGTGGATCAGTGTCTTTCAGATGAAGAAAGTGAAATCCTTTTTTGCCCCTGGTGTCTGAGTAAATTGATATCAAATACTCTAATGAAAAGACAACTGTTGTCAGCAGAGGCAAGCAACAAGAAAATCTAGGACGGGAGGTAACTTCATGATAGATTCTACATCCTCAGGGACTTTCTGGGCTCTGAGGATTAATTTTCTATTACATCCACGTGTGGGGCTTTTCTTAAATACACTTCCACTAACAACTTAATACTTTTTTCAATTACAATATCATAAACCACTACAACTTTTTGTCATTCTTCCACTTAGAGACCAATGCTTTCATCTTTGTCACTGTTGTTGCCACCTTTTACTTTTCCTTAAATGAAGCATCTTTTTGCTGCCCCACTGAAGCCATGCTTTTGAAGAGAAAGGGCACTCTGCACAGTACTGTGGATACTAGGGAAACAATCCCCTTGGGAACTCCACTTCTGTAGTGGTTTGTTAGTGAACCCTCATTTTCATGATACCTGGCTTGGCGTCCTCCAAGTGCACCTTATGGACTTGAGAAGCCTTCACTGGAAGTGCCTCTTCTCATTGTTGTACTTCAGTTGCTTCAGTTTTTCAATTATATTTATTTATTTACTATTTATTATATTATATTTATCTCATGTACAGTAACTCTAAGAATGCATTCACAAAATGGGGCATTTTTACCTGCCAGAATGTCCACACACTTGCCTAAAACAGGAGATAGAGGAAAAGCACGACAGAGCAAGAGTTTGCTGCAACAACCTTGTACTGCACATAAAAAGGAATTGTACAGGGTATGACAGCATATGAGCCAATGTTTTATAAATAAGTTGGACTTGGGTAATAATGAGATACAGACTATTGTAGGAAAGTGGTGAGTAGCTCAAATAATTTGCAGTAGCTCAAATAATTTGGAGTTCTCCATCCCGAATTGTAGTGGGTTAGAGAAGGGAAAATAAATAGCATAAGATATCTGAAAATTACCTGTGCGCTAAGGAGAGTCTAAAGTGTTTCTGAGGCTGTCTTCACCTTCTAGAAGATGGATCAGTGTTGCCAGTCACACGATATCACTTCTGGTAGAACAAGGCTTTAGAGGTCTTCTTCGCCTGGGGACTTTGATTTTGTTGGCACCAATGAGGAAGAGGTGCATTGATTTTACAAGACAGCTCAGAATTCTTTTATTTGGGAAATACTAGTTGCTGAAAAAAATAGTAACTTTTTAAAAATTTATTTATTTTATACCAAACTATATTTTTAAATCCAGAACAAGATGAATTGAGAAGTTGGAGCCAAGGTCTGTAGAAGGGGCTGGGCAGATACAGAAGTGTCTGTGGGAGAGCTTCCTATTCCTCTGGGTAGAGCAGAGGCTTCTTGTGCAGGCACAGGGCAGGCTGGGTTTGGGAGCTGCCTACCCCAGCTGGGATAATGACAGGAATGATGGTACCCGCTGGAAAATAATGCTGCCCAGCTGCTTCCCCAAACATTTTCTATCTCCTTTGTGGAGGAAAACAGGTAAAATCCTTTCTGAGGCAATGTTCATAGAGGCAGCATCATCATATGTCAGTGTTCAGAACATAAACTGATCTGAGTTAATCTTTGTTTTCTTCTGCACCTCCATTTTATAAAATAAAATTGGAAGAAAATTATGGTCACAAAACCTGATTTTTGCCTCAGTTTTGGTCTTCAGTACAGAACTACCTGACAATTAATATTTGTGTATACCTTTTGAAATATCTGACCTTTGGGGAGTTGACAGAGCTATAATATTAGTCTTTGTATGCTAGCCTGGCTTTTAAACTCCCTGCCTAGTGGATGTAAGTTCAGTGGATACAGATCTGAAACTTGATTTCCTCAGTATAGCTGCATTAGCATTCAGCTGTGGGTATGTAAGATAATAGTATTAAAAGCAACCTTCCATCCTGTTGTCATGGATGCAGCACAGCCCAATCCTGGTAGCAGTATACCACCAGTCTTTGTACAATCTCATTTTTATCTACAAATTTTAATTTAATTATACCAGAAATTCTGTAAGGGTATATAATATATGATTCTTATTTTCTGTTTTAAACATTAAAATGTAAGGATTGAGCAGCTCATGTTCTTTGTCCAGTGCTCATTTTTTTTGCATTCCAAGTATCTGTCAGTATTAGTTATGAGACTGTGTGAAATAAGTAGCCATGAAAGATGCCTGCTTTTATGACAGAATGAGTGGTTTCATGAATTTTAAAGGAGCACATTTGTATTTTCTGTTCTTGAACTACATGGGCTACTCACAAATATGACAGAAGATAATTGTTTGAGGAATTATGATGCCTTTCAAGATTTTGCAGGATATTACTATTTTCATAATCTTTCATTTATCAGGTTATATGGCTTGATTTATTTATGTATGTAATTTGGAAATTAAAGTACTCCCATTCTGTCAGCATAGGTACATGTTTTCTTCATATAGCTCATACTCCTGTTAGCAAAAATAATGAATGTGCTAATTTTTTTGTCAGTTACTAAAGAAACGTGTCAGAATCAGAGGGTAGTCAGGTATTATTCTGAGCCACGTGAGACAGTATGGAATGGTACGTACTGCTCTGTCAATGCCTTAGGATGGTGGGAGCGCGTATTTCAATATATAGCACTAACTGTGCCACCAGGCAGTGTGTGTACTGCAGTTTGTTAAGATTTAAATGAATGCATTGTTAGCACTGACTTCAACAGGGATTTTGTGTGAGTGAGTAAAGGCTTCAAGCCTTTAATTGACTAAGAAAATCTTTTTAGTTGTGATTAGAGGGACAGATACTCAGCTGGTGAGAACTGATGGTGCTCCATTGAATCAATTTTCATACCCTGTCTGAAGTCAATGGAGCAGTGCTCATTTATAACCTGGTACCTGGCCTGTTATTATAAAAAAATGTTTCAGGTCTGATATTTGAATGGTATGGTAATCTTTTATTGGGGAGCTGCTTGACTCGATTTAAAAAATTTCATCAAAATCAGTGCTAAAATCCCTGGCCTAGTAAATTCAGCGGAATGAGCTATTTTCATTCAGTTGGGAGTTTGAGTGTAGAGACCTATGACTCTGTCCTATTTGCTTGAAAGCATGGTGGTCTATCTGCCATACTTTCATATTTAGCATACGGTTGTCCTTAAAATGAAACATCTCTAGTATGAAGCATCTCTCTATCTGTGAGGCATATTTGAAAGACTAAATGAAGCATCTCTATACCCTTTTCTGTTTTAGTCATGAATTGTTTGTATTTCTTCTCTTGGTAATTTTATCACACTTACCATCCTGTGATAACTGCATAGCAAGATTTTATTTTATGACAAAAAATTCTGAATATCTTATGCATTAAACTTGTTCCTAATGTTTGAATTTTGTTGCTGAAAATCCTTTCAAAATTCTGTGCACGCCCATAATTAAACTGCTCTGAAGGTGCAGTCAGGAAAACCAGGCACCAACATTATGGAGTGAAAATTAAAGAGGCAAAAACATCAGAGTGTCTACTGTATGTGCCTGCTGTTAGACACTCAAGCATGGAGAACAGGATACACCTCTATGGATGGATAGCTTTCCTTATTAAAAAAACACAGTAGGATGCACAGTAGGGGAACACACTAAAACAAGGCTTTGTAGTAATTTCCTTGAAAGAAATTTCCCAAGATAGCAACTTGAAATGCTTTTAATCTTACGACTAGCTATATAGTGAGTTTTACTGTAGGTAGTATAAAAAAGACCATTAGATTACAGCCGATCTGGTAGAGTTGGTCCAAAGCCTATTCCCTTCTAGCCTTCCTTCTCAAGAAAAGGATTAGACTTTCCTCACACCAAAATGAGGGTTGAATAGATTGTTGTGGCTTCTGGCATATTTAAGAACTTTAAATACATATCTCCAAGTTTGAAATTATGTTAGAAAATAGAAAACCCACCTTCACCATCTGAAATACTTGATCAAATGTGCTGCTTTGCGACACTGAACAGATTCATTAGAACAAGGTTTCTTCTATGTATCTAAATTTGAAACCACTGTCACTTGTATTTTTGAGCTGATATTTTATTTTGGGTCTCTGAGCAGTGTCCCTTACTACTTGGGAGGAACATAAAGCGTTTCTCATAAACTGCTGGAGAAGCATCCTACACGACTTTATGCTACAGCAGCCTTCTCACTGGACTTTGCCTGATTCGTGCTACATGTTCCACATGACTATTAACCTCAAAGCAAAAAAAAAAAAAAAATCTGGGGAAATTCCCTTGTACATACCCTGGAAGGCTGTCGCGAGTGTTATGGTTACCTGATAACCCTTAAACCAGCGTGACTGTGGCCTCCGTGTTGCGCTCGGTGTCTGTTTACATGTCAAGGGCCAAACTCTGAAATGTTGCAGCTTTTTCTCAACCATACTCTCACCCATTTCGGTGTTGTGACTGCAAGGTGGTGGGACCAGAATTTTGGTACAAGGAGCTGGAGGCTGTAGCCCAGGTGTTGCCCACCCTCTTATGACAGCAGAGCCAGCAAGGACCAGGAAGCCAGCACCGATGTGTGTGAGCATCAGCAGAGAAGTCTTAACATCGTGTACCTATCTAGTGTCAGCCACGGCGAGCTGAGAACAGGGAACGAACATGTCTGATAATGTGTTTCACATTGAAATAATTAAAGAGAATTGTTGCTGGAGGGAAATGTGCCTTTAAAAATTAACCCTGACATCTCTGACAATTTGGCTTATTACAAGAGATTCTTTTTTTCCCCTCTTTTTTTTTTTTTTAGTTTCACTAAACTCGATATGCATTTTTCAGCACCTCAGAAAATGTAGGGCCTTTGAAAACTTCCCTGTATGAGTAGTCTATACTTACATGAGCATTCCCATCTATTTTCCACTGAACTACTTGTAGGACTGATGTTTAAGGGATCAGGTCTGAAGTAAATGACACATTCTGCTATGCCCTGGAGCCTGTGCTAGTTATTATTGTTTGAATCTATCTCTTGATTGCATATATTGCAGTCTTCTATCACACTGGGTGCCAGTTTTGAAATCTGAATGTTGTTCTTCAAATAGCCATCGAGCAGCTTGCTTTTTTATTTCTTCTTATGGTGAAGCAAATCCTTGGAAATCAAAAGCACAAAGCACTACAAGTGTAAAAAATGTTCTTGATGGATCTACAGTAATTGAAAAGAAATGTAAATGGCTATAAAGGAGGTATTATTTATTTTTAAAATTCTACATATGACAACAACAATTATATTCACATTTTTGTGATACGTGGAAAGTTAAATATACGACCAGGTATTGGTGTTCAGGAAGTTTAGTTTCACTATGTCATGGCTATAACAGTCATTTATGAGTTCAAGAATTGTGCAACTTTTTATTGAGGTGAATTCCAGTACTTTCAGTTCTCCATTTGATCAAAATTTGTTAGTCTAGGGATAGGAAATTTTGGGTTTCTCCTGGTTTGTTTGATCCTTTTCTAACTAATTTTAAGCTGCATTTAAAGAGCTTAAAAGGGTGTATGCGGTGGCAGGAGTGGGTGCCTGATGTTTTTCATCTGTTTGATGTTGCTTGAACTGCCTCGGACTGTGTGTGTTTAAAAAGCTCTCTTCCTCCTGAGCACCTGCCTGTCAACGGGAGGAATTTAAGTGCATTATTCCAGCCAGGATGGCTGAACTGTGTGATTCTCCGGCCTGAGAAATGACGGAGGTACTGTTAAGGCATTTCTCACTTTCAATTCTGCAACTAAGAAAATAGACATGCAAATTTTCCCTCAGGTGCTGAGAAGTGGTTTGGGGTTTTTTTGTGTTTCTTTTTTTCTTTTTTTTCTTTTGAATAATGTTTGACCTCAGGGGAGGAAAATGCAGTAAAATATACAACAGCAAGCACATACTTTTAATTTGTATTCTGCAATTCTCAGTTTACAGGGTGGATTCCTGGTTGCCACGATCTGCATCCGTCAGTACATCCACATTAGGTGTAATGCTGGTTTACACCGGTGGAGAATTTGGTTGCAGAAGCCAAACCCTCCTTGCTTCCTTAGTCAAGGGGAAGAGATTCAGCCCCATATTTCCTCTTCCACTGAACTTTTAACAATTTGGTGGTCTTGGGTACAATCTTTCAAGATGCTGAGTACTCCCATGGACGCTTAAATCAGGATAGCAGATGGCTTGTGATACTTTTTAGAACTGGGCCCTTCATTAGCTAAAATTTAATACATAAAACACTTTAAAAACACTGCTTAAAAACATTTTTCTTGGCTTGGGAAAGATTTTTACCCTTTTTGTAGAAACAGCAACTAAAGAAATATCTGTTAGTTGCTGTGACATTTGCTATAAACCTAGCTGTACACAACATTGCTGGTACGTTCTTTCTGGCTATTAAAGGCTCATTAAAAAAATTAAAGTCTCCACAATTTACAATATTTTCCATTGAAATAGCATGTTAACACATTTCTTTAATCAGTGTGTAACTGTCAAGGGAAAGAACAATTCATCTAGTATATGCATACATTAGAAAAAAAATTATCAGATTTAATTTTATTTGTTTTATATTCAGGGCTTTTTTGAAGGAATTCCTGCAGGGAAATGGTTAATCTATTTTTAACTAAAGCTTACTTTTGTAATCTATCCAGTGCTTAGAGTTCTGTCATTGATCTATGATTTATGTGATTTAAACCACCTCTTGGCTGTAACATTGGTTTCTATCCAAGATGCTGAGCTGAATACTAATTACGAGATCAAATTTATGCTGTTGGGCTAAGCAGCTGAAGGAGCTTTCCATGCAGGACTCCCTTAAACCATGCCACTGTTGAGCATTAGTGAAATATTTGGTGGGGGGAAGGGGGAAAAATGCTGGAAAAGAGAAAAAATACTGCAGGAAAACTGAAGTGTCCTTTGAAAGCTTTATTTTTAGTTCTCTTGAATGACTATACAGTGCTATATGCAGATATTCAGTGTGTATAAGCCTGTGAATATGCACATGGTTATGTTTTTGCAGCAGAATCTCACTAATTCACCCTAACGACTGGGAAACCCACTGAGAAAAGCCAAATGGCATGAGTGAGCAAACAAATAAATAAGATTGAGGATATTTTATTCCAAGATGTATTTTATGCCTTTATTTTGACAAGTATCATGTTGTCAGAATGATTTATGGTATTTCATAGCATACCAGTAAATGCACTGTAGTATGGTTTCTTACAGTAAGAAAGTCTTAGTAACAATAGCTTTGCTTTACCTTTCCTTAAAGCATTTTTTCTGAGAAATAAGCCAAGACCACCAATTTTATAGGAAACATAGGTCTTAGGCTTTCCGTCTGTAAGAATGAGAAACACTCATCCATTCACCTCCATCACCTTCACATAGGAGGTTGGGATGGCAGTGATTTTCTTGGGTATAGGTACTCAAAACATGTTCAAACAGCTCTGAATCCAAAATCCAGTTTGAATAAAAATGAAAATTTCTATAGAAATTTTGTTGAGTATAATCAATTTTGAGACAAAACGTATTCCAATGCATCATTTGACTTTCATCTCTGTTGCTATAATGTTGAAGTGTTTCATTTTGATGATGCTGAAATGTTTGAATTTGTTCACGTTTCTGGTTTTCGGTTGGGGGTTTTTAAAATTTTTTATTTATTTATAGTGTAGTTCTCATGTTTAGTATATGCTTTATCTTACATTTTGTTACATTAGGGTATTTTTAACATTTTCAGAGTACCGCTGCATATAATTAGAATGTAATATTTCCATAAAATATTTTCATAACTTCAATTTTGCAGGAATCTTTTAAGCTTTCACTTCCCTTCTCCACTTGTGAAAATATTGGAATTTCTCACAATAGAAATTCCAGGTTGCGACTATTTCCCCTGTCTTTTTTTTACTTTGGAGTGGTGTGTTCTTGTACCCTCAGGGCTCTGGAGATGCGATCCTGGCCAACAGATTAGTGAATAGGATGCAGGTGATGTCGTCAGACGAACACAAGGAGAAGGTTTTGGATGTTCTTTTGTTTTCCCTGTGACATCTATATTGCCATCGGTGAGAGTCGTTGTGTGTGTGCTCACATGCCTTCCCCTCGCAGAGGTTACAGCGTTGTGGCTGGAGTCAGCAGGCTATCCCGTTTGGTCCGTAGGAGGCCCTTTCGTGGGGAATTAGTTTCCTTTTATCCTTATTCTTGCTCACTTTAAAAACAAAACCCAAAACAAACAAAAAAACAGAAACAGAAATAAAAGAAACAGAAAACCTTGAAAGAGTTTCTTCCAAGGGCATTTTTAGACTAATGGTCTCTGGTTGTGTATCTATTGCTTGCTATCTTCCTCATTTCTTATTTCTCCCATTTTCTAATGTGGAGAAACTCATATTTCAGCTAGATTTTTTAGCTTTTAAAAAAGTATGTTAATTTATACTCATTATATTTGCTTTTTAATGTGCATTGTTCTAAACAATTTGTGATGCAAATAGTGTACATTGTGTACATTTGGGGAAAAGTTATTGAATGTATGCATCTATATGTAATACTGAAGTGGGATGTGCTTGGGAACAGTTTTATTAAGAGGAGCCACAGTTCATGATCCCATTTGTGTATACGTTCTCCTGTGATGCCATCCTTACCTGCCTCATCTATAGGTGCAGTAGGTTACATACCTAAGTGCTGACAGTAGTAAACACAGTGAATTGTCTGATGGTCCTACGGCTGCAAAATGGAGGCTATTAAAAAAATCAGGATGAGCCCAGGCATATTAAAGAAACTGCTCATTGGGGCTGTAATTGCAATCAGGTCACTTTGCCAGCTGACTGTAACTGCTGGATGTGAGACACATTCCCTTGCTGCTTATGCAAGGAAATAATTTGCACCATCAGTGATGTTGTTGATCTCAAATAAGAGTAGGTAAAACAACAAAAGTGAAGATGAGTCTTGAGTTAATTGCTGTCATGGTCTGTGAGACTTCAAAGGAGTTATTTTACTGGAAGCCTCATTAAATGGATTGGATATTTTACTACAATGAACAGGTGGCTGAAGCGCTCCAAAGGGGAGTGTTTGAAGATGGGAACCACCTCCGGGACTCCCTGTAACCATGAAGTTGCCAGGGCAGTGGGGAGCTCCAGTGACACCCAAGGTGGGCCAAGGGGTGGCCACATGGCAAGGCGGCTTGTGGGAGCTGCAGACCCCAAGCCATCCCAGTGGGGTCCATGTCCCAAGCAGGTACTTCCCCATTTTGCTGTTTCTTTGAAGCGTGGGCTTGTGGTACTGATACCATGGATGCCACAAGGGGCTTGCGTGACCTTGGGGCAGCTGTGCTGCACAACCAGGACTCTGGGAGTGATGGGAGCCCTTCTTCCCTGCACCAGTGCCTCCTACACAGGTTTTACAGAGAAAAAAGTCAGTGAGAAGTGCTTTATAAAATGTCATAAAGTATCATTCTAGAGGTAACATATACAATATTTTGAATACGTATATATGCTAAATATTTATTCTGCTTCTCCTTTATTTGCAGGAGAACATTAAATTAACAACTTTGGCTTTGACAATAATGTGGGGAGATTTCCACTGAAAGTACAAAACCTAAAATCATGTTGATTTAACATGTACATGAGCTTACACATGTATATTTAAAATGTGACTTGTGCATGCTAGATAAGTGGATATTTTGCATACCTTCATATGTGTAAGTATATAAATAGTACACAACCTAATTTATGGGAGGGAAGAACATTTTGGGAAACTGTTGTGGATTGCAGTTAATTTGTGCTGCCTATTGTCTTGATGATGTTAGGAGGTTGTTAGGTGCCCTCAGGAGGGCCTCATTATATCCCTGATAAAGACACTTTTCCCTGGTTGAGAAGAGGAACAATGCTGCAGCCATTTTGGGGATTCTTGCTTAGTTTTGTAGCTATACCACATGACGTATGCATGCTGGGCTGTGCTTGCTGGCTGCTGTTGGGAACTCTTTTGCTGACATCAAATGTCCTGTGGCTCCATCCTCCCTCTAAAATTTTAGCCTGTTCCTCTCAGCAGCCTCCTGTATGTGAGCTCTAACCTGTCTGCTGAGACCTTTGCTGCTCTTCCAACCAAACACTGTTTTGTCTGCACAAAGCTACCCAGTCCATGGTAATAGTTAAAGCTTTGTTGAACTGCTGTGTTACCCTCTTAAAATACTTTAATTTTCTCTACTTCACTTCAGGAAAAGTTTTGGAATTAAATTTCTCTGAACATTGTATTTTCTGTGCACCAACAACCCTACAGCTCGAATTTGGATGCTCTGCTGCTGAGTGGGTTTGCTGCAGTGTGATGCTTTCTGTAACAGCCACTTCTGTCAGCTCTTCCTAAAATTTTGTGATTTATGGAAAAGGGAGCAAAACCCCACACTGGATGGTGATAGCAATACACTGGCCACTGGTTTTCTCTCCTTCTCTCTCATGACAAGGGAAGTTCAGATTTTCTCTATCTTTGATTATGTAGGGGTGCTTACTAATTCCACAGATGTAAAATTGTTTGAAGAGTAAAAAGGTTTGAAGTCAACGCAGGCTGCTGAACGTCCAAAAAGAGAGAGACCCACCATACAAATCAATTGGGAATTGATTGGGAATGCAGTTATCAGCAATAGCAAAAAAAATGTTTCCCCTTAACTTTAAATCCCAGGAAATAGAAACAACAGAGAAATATAAGCTGCAAGCATCAAGGCAAAATTTGGGATACCCTTCCTATGGAAGTACCAAAGCAAGAAGACCTAACATATCTCTAAAGCACTGCTTGATTTTCACGGGAAATGGATATAAGTTAGGATAAAATTTATAAACAAGCATAAGATCTCTGTAATTTCTGCAGCCAGTGAAAATTAATAAAACCTAGGGCTAGCTATTTGATAAAACTGAGCAGACAAAATGTGTGTAACTATCCGTAGAGTGGCTGACATGATGAATGATGATGGATCCAAACTCATCTGAAGTTCTTTAGGAATAATAGCAGCATAAAGTAATTTCTATAGGGTACTTAAATGTGCCTGAAACAGAACAGTGTATTGAAAGTTGCATATTATGCTAAGAATGACAAGTATTTACGATTGGAAGATTTCTGTGTTGGGATTATCAGTTTTTGTATACGTTTTCTCAGTTCTTTAATCTTTTGACGTGAAGACCCGTCTAGAGACAAGGAGGGAAAAAAAAGGCTGATTCCTATAATTGTACTACAGAGATAGTAAATATGCTCTTACTCAAGAAAATCAGCAGTGTCTGATGCTACACAGGAGGTTTTTTTTCTGGAGTAATGAACATCCTCCTTGAGGAACAGCTGGTGAGAGAGGTGCCTGAATGGCAGCAGGAGGGTGGGCTACAGCTCAGCTCATTTCTATGAATGGGACAGAAAAATCCTACCATGTGGTGCCAGTTGTGGCTAGTGAGCTTTATGTTAATGCAATTGCAGATGTAGTTGAGGAAATTTTTTTAAAAATTGTTTTTTTTTTAAATTATGGTCACAGCACTTGTGGCTAATTGTGGCAGCTGAAGAAAAATATGGGTGTAAGTATACTGAGTTGTCAGGGTACTGGGAATCTGTGTAATCACAAGGAGGGCTGAAGTGGAGTTTTAGAAGTAAAATGCCCCTTCTTCAGAACTCCTGCCTTCTGGTTCTCTTTGTATCTCTGGAGTGTTGTAGTCTTGTTCAAAAGAGAGCGTGAGATTTTGATTAAAGGTGTTTCTAAAAGTATGACAAATACAATCTGCATTTGTCACAGGTTCAGAAGAGGAGAAACTTGTGCAATACACAAATTGATTTGCAAGACCTTAAGATTTTCAGCTTTCGCTAACCTTTGTTAGCATACTGCAGCAATCTCTTCTTTGAACATGAACCTCCTAGGTCTATAAGAGCCTTTGAGACAGAGCTAATTTTTTCAGCATTGACTATTGAAGCTTGTGATTTTGGATCTGAATGTCCCTTTTTCAACCCTGCTACCAGTGACCCACTGCATAGTAAGTGTCTCATATTATAAAGTGGTTATTCACAGAGAGCTTTGACCAGTGCTATCTGGAGGGTGGGAGATGCTTTCTTGGCAATGGGATGCGAACATTGTGGGGCAAATTTTCAGCCAGGATAAAAATCCTGCTTGATTGCTGCAGCTCAATGGGCGTCTGTTAATTCATGTGGAAAATTCGTGACCCCAGCAAGATCACAAAGTTCAGTGTCCTTGACTGAGTGCAATACTCTGCAGTGAAGATTGAAATGTCTTTATTCCTGTAATTTCCTTAAATTTCAATTGTTCTGTAATTCCTTTAAATTGTTTTATATCAAAACCTACAATATTCCTCATGAAACCTTTGAGGAATGTTCCATGTGTTCTTTCTTTCTCTTTTGTTAGGTTTTTGTGTTTCCACAGGAGTAGGAATCTTGAGCTCTCAGAGCTTACCTGGATCTTCTGCTTGTAGGCTGTATTCATTGTGTGCAGAGGTTAAACTCTGCTGATTCTGGTACGGCCATTATTACTGTAGCAACCATTCAGGACTTTATTTGCTTATTCTTGAAGAGCATCAGTCTTTTATTTTTAATTTAGTTACATCATGATTTTGAGGAAACTCTCTTAGCTGAAGACGTGGCTGACAGCCACAGCTGGAGGACAGACTGGGGGGCTGCTTTGCCTGCCAAGGATGTGCTCTGGGCACTTTTCTCTTGTGTTTTGGTGGTGAGATTGAAAGGTGGAATTGCCTTGTGCTGGAAGGAAACCCCTGAGCCGAGGATTTAACTGAATTTTCACTGAATTTCACTGAATTTTTTTAGAGTTGGAAGGGACCATATAGATCATCTAGTCCAACTCCCCTGCTGAAGCAGGATTGCTTAGAGAATGCTACTCAGGACTGCATCCAGGCGGGTCTTGAAAATCTCCAAAGAAGGGGACTCCACAACCTCCCTGGGCAGCCTGTTCCAGGGCTCTGTCACCCTCACCGTGAAGAAATTCTTCCTCATATTCGAGTGGAACCTCCTATGTTCCAACTTGTGCCCATTGCCCCTTGTCCTGTCACTGGGAACCACTGAAAAGAGTCTGGCTCCCTCCTCCTTCAACCCACCCTTGAGATACTTATAGGCGTTAATAAGGTCTCCCCTCAGCCTTCTCTTCTCCAGACTAAAGAGTCCCAGCTCTCTTAGCCTTTCCTCATAAGGGAGATGCTCCAATCCCTTAATCATCTTTGTTGCCCTTCGCTGGACTCTTTCCAGTAGTTCCCTATCCCTCTTGAATTGGGGAGCCCAGAACTGGATGCAGTACTCCAGTTGTGGCCTCACCAGTGCAGAGTAGAGGGGGAGAATGACTTCCCTCGACGTACTAGCCACACTCTTCCCTATGCAGCCCAGGATTCCGTTGGCCTTCCTGGCCACAAGAGCACATTGCTTGCTCATTGTCATTTTGCTGTCTACCAGGACTCCCAGATCTTTCTCTTCGGAGCTTGGCTCCAGCAGGTCCACGCCTAATTTGCAGGGCTCCCTTGCACTGATGCAGTGCAGCACTCTTCAGGCAGTGCATCTTCCCTTGCTTGCTCTCAGAAGGAGCGGAGGAATTTGGAAAGATGAATCATCTGTGCTTTGCATTCAGCCTGGCACAAAACCTCTCATCCCTTTTACAGGAGTATTTTTCTTCTTTTGGGGGCATCAGGCTGCCATGAATACTGTAGTTGTTGCACACCTCTCGAGGTAAAGGTCATTTGGCTTGATTAAAAAAACAAAAGCAAGAGGGTAAGGTGCTGTTAAGGAGAGCAACAGTAATGACCATCAACATCACTTTGCACTTGGTTGCGTAGGAATTGGGTAGATGTGTATGAAGCTTCGCTATAGCACCAAAATGCCTGTTTTCAGCCAGCAACCAAGCCCTTTATCTATCAGTCAGTCATGTCAGCTGAGGATCTTCCCTCTTCCTTTATAGCCCTCGGTCCTGATCCCATCAAGGCTGGAGGCAAAACTGCCGATGGCATCCGTGATGGCAGGCATGGAGCGTACTCCTGTGAGGCTCCCTGACTCCCATCTCATTAACACCTGGATTACTTCACCCTTTAATCCAGTCATTGGTACACAGGCACAGATGCGTTTCACAGCTTTGCCATGTTTGATTGATTTTGTTATTTATATATGCAGCTGTACCACTGCCTTTATTTATTTATTTATTTAAATATATTGCATGGATGCACACAAATGTATCTCAGAGACCTTTTCCCCTTCACAGACAACTTCTCATCGTGCCTTCTACTGGGCAGTCAGGCAAAGTTGTCTTTACTACTGTGGATTTTATTAACTTGAAACCTAAACAGTTAAAAAAGAAAAGATAAGCAGTTTCAGGCAGCAAGGTGGCCCTTGAATGCCTCAGTCAAGTTTTGCATTTATGCACTCAATTTTTCATATTTTTTTTGACATTATTTCTTCCACTTTTTACTTCATGTGAGTCCATATAAACAATGAAATTAACTGTTGAGGTGGAAATGAGGAAGCTGTTGGTACACAAAATGCTTTCAAATGCAGAAAGTAAGCAAATGGACAGAGGTTTTGTGTTTCCCTGCCCATCCCTTCCAATCTCTTTTGTTAATGATGATTTTCCTTATTACTTAAAGCAATTGCAGATCTAGAAAACAGCAGAAAAGCTTAACTTCGGAAATTCGACTATTTAGTGCGTGAGTAAACTTTGCCCTTGTAAAGGTCTGTCCACTTTCATGCAAAGATTTGACTTACAAATGATATCTATATGGACTTCAATGTTGAAAAGGTGTTGGGAGCATGTCACAGTCACGAACAGTGTGCATTGTAAATAGTTATAAGTTTATTGAAAATAAGATTTTTGGGTGGTTGTTCATAAACTATCTATTGCTCTACTGGGCCTCAGAAAAAACAAATTAAAAAAAAAGTTGTCTATTTTTCCAGTGTTCAACACTGCCTGTGGTGGCAGGACGTTGCTCAGTGGTGACCAGGTCTTCCCCGCTCAGCTGCTGGCTGTGTGCTGTGATGAAAAGCACTCCTAGCAGACAGTGAGCACCCGTCATCGGGAGGGGAACCTATTCTCTGATCGTCATAGGTGAAAGGTTCTGGCTGGGGTGAAAACCAATCCCTTGTGTGCCGCTGTCTCGTGGCGACATCGTTGCCCCCCATCATCCTGGTGAGTGACATGAGACATCTGGTGAGGCCATCTCCTCCACCTGCACTGCCCCTGTCTCATGATCAAGTCCCTGCTCTGGGGTTGGATCAAGAACCTGAAAACCAAGATCTGTTCCCAGCGGTAAGCCCATCAAATATAACCCCCTGTACTTATTTGAGAGCCATTTGTGTCATTAGCAGGATACTAAGAGCCAACAATTTTAGCTGTAGGTACATAATTACTCTTTTCCCAAACACAACCCCAGAGCATGTATTCTTCATACCAATGCTCTCTAGGTCTTCCTCCTTTTCACAAGCAAGAAGCCTTATCTCCAAGCCAATGTCAACCCTGCTGTCTCTCCTAGCTTACCTTGTATGATGAATTTTCTCGTTTGTGCTATTTTGACCTTCTCCAGCAGAAGGTGTGCTAGCCCTTTAGTGGAGCTCTGTGGAAGTAGCCTTGGGTCCTTTTTCAACCAATGAGTGTCCTGCTTGAGATGCTCCCCTTTCTGTTGGCCTAAAAATAAGAATTACGTTGCTCTGTTGCAATCACATCTCTTGATGAGTGAACAGTTTCTTGAAACCAGCAGGCTACACTGTATATTCAAGCTTCCTAGATTCCATTAACATTTTGTTAATGAAATAGTGCTTTGTCAAAGAGCCTTGAAAACTTAAAAGGGTATTTAAGCTTCTTCCATGAGTCAATACCATGTAATGTCAACATTACCACGAAGGGATAATTCAGAGATGTCACACAAAGCATGTGTTATGCCATTTGCAGTCTAGCAAAACAGCTCAGCATTTATGTTGTTTAATCCATCTTCAAAAATCTTTTGTTCTGAAAAAGTTTGAGATCAATCTTGTCAGTATTTACTGACACAAAGCTGATGTAAGTCGCTGTGCTCCTATTGACTTCATCTGAGTTGTAACGATTTACCCCAGCCTCGAATTAAGCCCAAATTAGGCATATGAAGAACTTGATATCAAACTTTTAAGGAATATAGAGATGAATGGCACACACCCTGAAAATGAAAATGTGAATGGAAGTAGAGTGAAGTAAATAGTTTGCAATGATCTGGGACAGTACAGACACAATTTGAAGAGACTTGAAGAAATGCAACCTTATCTAAAATTGTGCATTTATGAAATAATCTACTTCTCTGGTTAGAAGTAAATAGGAAATGCAGAAATAGAGAGTTTAGATCTGAGCTCTGGCAATGAGGTTCAGCGTGGTGACGTGGGGGCTAATTTCTAAAATGTATGTGCTGCAGTGTGCTGGGTTTATATCACGTTGCAGTGAGTCTGGTCAAGGTACATGAAATCCCCCCTTCCATTCCTCCTTCCTTCCTTTTTTCAGTAATTCTCTAATCGTACCTACCACATAAGGAAGTTGTTTCATCCTACTGGACATTGCAGTAATGCTGTTTGTTTTACCTTTGTATGTTTTAATTCTTTTCCATTAAAGCTCTGTGTAATTGATGTAGTTGAATGTAATGAGAGGTAGTCTCAGCTTTGAAGAAAATAGACTGCCTTACTTCATACTTGGCTGAATGCGAAATGCTTTCCTGTGATTATTTCTTAGCCGCACTAAATCTATTTCAGTTTCAGACTTCCTGGATATATGGGGTCAATTCTGCAATATGTAAAGTGATGTAAAGTTCTTAAAAAGTATTTAACATATTTTGGAGGTAATGGTTTGTATTTCATTCACATTCAGTTTTTTTCTCTCCAAACTAGGCATTATGCAGACCAGCAGCATTACAGACCTGCTGGAGGAGCTCAGCAGAAGAGCCAACGCTGCACCGATGATGTGAGTGGGGGAAGATAGTCCTAATGTTGTATTACTGCTGGTGAGTCATGTATGCCGTGGTAATTCGCAGGTTCCTTCTAAGTAAGGGATACTTTCTGGCTTGACTGTACACAGCAGGAAGAAAAATATTATGAGGCTCTTCATTTATACTTTTATGCCGTTTTACAACCTGGGAAACATACGGGGCATAAACCAATTGCTCTTCCTGCAAAGACCTATGGGGGGCTTGCAGCCTTGTTGCTCCAGATGAGGTCACTGCAAGAGCAACAAAAATGAGAATAAAATATGAAAAAAGAAACACATTGCAAATACAGGCTTTGAAACCATCTGAAAGCAGGTTGTACAGCATAGTGTGTGTTCTAGCAGCTTTATGGCATGAAAGGGTCTCAAAATGGTTAGGTCTTCTTGAGGGATGCCTTGTAGCAAACTATGACAGACTATATGTAGTACATGCATAATTCTACAATTAAAATAAGATCTTGGAATTATCTCCCAGATCCCAACATATTTGATCAGATGCATTAAAGGAATAATACATTTGCAGAGCTAAGTAGGAAAATTTGAAAAACCACAAATGTTACGTAAGAAGGGGAATCAAACGTAAAGTTTATGATCCATCTTGGCCTGCTGTTATAAACTGAACTTGGAGTAAGCATGCTGAATCCGAAATACTGCAGTCAGCACTGCAGCAAAATGAAACATTTGGCAATGGAGGCAATGTTAAAAATCAGTTTAAAAGAAAAACAAAGCCAGGTACTTCTAATACAAAAAAATATGATACCGGTAGTAATGTAACTGTATATGTGACGTGTCATTCAGACAAAGAGTGTCCCAAAGGCTTTACAGATTTTAATGAGACCACAACATAAATCAGAGGAGTTTGAGGAAGGAGAATAGAAGTTAGAGTGTAGGATGTGGTGCATTTTAACCTACTATTTAAAAAAAGAAAAAACAAGTCCTTGAAGACATTAGATACTTAGTTTGAAGAACTATTACAGTTCTTAGAAACGGTATACAGAGATGGGGTTTGTACCTGAAGCAGTGAATGCTTGAAGGAAGAAGGTGGCAGCTAGTGCCATGTGTGTGATGGAAGTGGGATCAGAGATAGACCCCGCTAACCCAGGGCAGTGGGATTAAATCCCATAGATGCCACTGCCCTCTCTCAGTATCAAATATGAGGCTTCCTTGCGGATGCAGAGCTACCTATATCTTATCAAAAAGCAGGAGTTACAAAGATTTATTCTATGTTGTTTTTTAAAAAAAATGCCTGATAAAAAGCTGCCACAGATAACCTACAAGACTATTATACTTCTGCTTCACTCAAAAATCCACTTCTGATTTCCTTGACATCATCAAGGAAATCTACTTGTACATGAACCGGTATCTCTCGTGTCTCGGTTCTCCATGTATAAAATGAGGAGAACAACACTTTCTTCCGGACTTTTCTGTATTTCCCATGTACATGATAAATTTTGGGGAAAGCAGCTCTGTATTACTCTGTGTTTATAGACAGCGTCCATCCTAGCACAGTCCTTATGTTATCCAGGGGCTTCCAGGTCCAACCACAGAACAGGTAGTTGTAATTTCTAAACCAAGCAGAATATTTCCTCGATGGCATTAAATATGGCATTAAATCAGGGTAATTGAAAGAAATCAGTGTTTTTAACACTATCATATATTAAACAACTGCTTATTCTAGTTTCCTTGTTTCAGGTGGTTTGAACAGAAGTCTGTGGTGGTCCAGCTTGTTGGAAACTTTTGTGTTCAAACCAGAAGGATGCTATAGATGGAGCTAATCTGTGAGTAAGTTTTCCAGAGGCCATTATGTCTCCTACAGTTTTGGGTTTTTTTCTAAAGGAGACATTGCTCTGTACATGTCTGTGTGTGAGGGAGAGAGAGAAAGAGCGTTGCCTAGAGGGTTTCAGTTATCACACTGTCTAAATATCCCTTATTTTTAGTTGGAGTCTTCTGAATATGAGATCCCACTACAGGTAGGTGAAGTGACCTCTTCGGTTTTGAATCTGCTCTTCTCTGGCAGATGCAAGGCGGCAGCTTTGAACAGGAACCCCCTCCTGCTCCATGCAAAGCTCTTTGAATTGCCCCTGATACGCTTCTAAGGCTCCCTGGTTGTGTGCAAGGCACTTTGAAGATGAATGCCCCAGCATAAGGAAAACATGAAACAAAACTTACTCCCTTATGTCAGAGTGTGCGGCAGATTTCTCAAAGATCTTCAGTACAATGGTTGCTCTTTGGTGGGTGAGAGGAAACAGGCTGGTTCACCAGCTTGTAAAAGAAGAACAAAATTGTACAGGGCTATCCATTGGGTGGTAGATCAGGCAAAAAAAAAGGCAGTTGGGGGTCTCCACAATATTCAAGTCTGGCAAAACTTATTTTAGGTTGACTTCGTTGGATCTTACTTGATGAAGACAAATTTATTATTATTAATTGTTCTTCCCCCTGAAGTTTGCTGTATTTTCAAGTGACAGATATGCCATGTCCTCTTGATGGGGAATATTTTTCTCTGTCTCCATGAAAATCATCACAGCCCAACTCCTTAAGCTATATGTAACCATCATAATTTTCTGGTATGTTTTGGACATGACCTAGAGTCCTGGGAGCTGAAGGGCTCATGGGTGCTTGGGAGAGTGGTAAAACGGTAGGCAGTTTTCTTTTATCTGCGCAGTTAAATATTTCTGTTATAATTGGCATGAAACTCTCCATTAATGTATTTTTTAAACCTGATGGATCAGCTCTGCTGGCCCAGGTGAGCAGTCATGTATGATCCAGAAGTTTTCATTACCATCAGATGAATGAATCCATTTTCTTGAAAGGTTAATGGGCTTAAAATGTAAAAAATTGAACTGATGTCCCAGGAGACACGAGGTGCAGAAACAGAAGGGAAGGGGAACATTAGAAGAGATTTTTTTTTAAAAAAAGAGAGATTGGCTAATAGAGAATGGTGATGTTCTTCTCACCCTTTTTGGATGACTACTACAATGCAAACGTGTGAACTCCCTGTAAAGAAATGGAGAAAAGCAGAATCCTCTGGGTCACAATTCTTTTCCATATATGATAGATCTTTCTCCCTTCCAATCAATTAATTGCATCCTAAAAACATCTATTTCTCACCATTGACTTTAAAGGGATTTTAGATGACTAGCTCAGATATAGCTGTCTACACAGTAAGTGATTAAAGTTGGGTTAGATGAGCTGGCAGACTACATGGATTTTTTTTTTTTTTTCTTCCTTCATGCAAACCCTAAATCAAAAGGCATCTCATCAGAGTATTATAAAATACAGCCTTCAGAGGGATAGTCTTCTACTTCCATATTCTGGCATCTGAAGGGAGGAGGGAGACTCCCATCAATTTAGAGAGAGGTAAAGATTTCATCTCCCTCTAGAAATCATGGCCATAATGGGAAATTCAGACATTTATGAGATTTGCCTAGCCAAGGCATAACTGAGCATGTGGAGGTTTCTGTTTGTCTTTATAGTATAACAGCAAAAGCAGAATAAAAGACTATTTTTAGGTTTTTTTTTTTCTTCTCTTTCCCCCTCTCTTTTTATTATGTACCTGGGGGGGGGCAGATACAGTCTGTGTGACATTATAAACTGAACTCCTTACTAGTCCTCTCCCTGAGACTGCAAAATAGGGATAAGCTGTAGGTATTTATTAATGGGAGACCTCCAAACAAGCATTTAAGAATCCACGGGAGAGGAATTCTCACAAAAAACCCCATGCAAGTCGTGCCTGGTTTATGTTTGAATTTTAAAAACAAGAAAAGTTGTAAGTCGTTTAAGCTTGACCTAACAGTTTCTGGCAATTGGTGAATGTTTCTCTTGGGTTTCAAAAGCTGGCAAACCTGATACAATATATATACATTTAATACAAATATATATGTATATCTAAAAATAAAGATATATATATATAAAGTCGATATGAATTTCAAGGACAAGAGAGAGTGAAGCAAAGGATGACTTATTTTAGTGTTAAATCAGAAAGGGACTTGAAACACGGTGCATTTAGTTGTTTCCTCTGATTGTTACTTTCTTGACAATAATGGGTAAAGTATCAAATTATTATTTAAACTTATAAATAAAGCAAGTGTCCCTTTTTGTATATGTAAGTAATGCAGTTCTGCCAAATGATAGGCATGATTGTATTTTTTCCTAATTGAATCTGCATATCTTTTCCTTTGATAGTCCACTGCTGAATATTGATGGTTGCAATAATTGGCTCTTTATTGGTATATTGTGTTTTCTCTGCGATTTTTCAACTTTCTGCAGTAAATCCTTTCCAAGTTTTACTTCTTTTATGGTCTGGTACTTACAAAAGTTGCTAATTCTGATGGAGCTGTAGGGCTGTGAATAAGACTCAGTGTTTTGATTGGTTGTGCAAGTCGTGTCGGTAGCTGATACCTCTCCTTTTATCTTTTCTAGTAGAAATAGCTCAGCTGTTACTGGCTATATTTAGCAAGCGAATTTAGTCTTTCTCCTCTGTCTGTTTTCTTCTATTTGTCCCTTCAAGGGTTAGTGGCACTCAATGGTGGATAAATGCAAGAAAATCTAATAATACCTTTCTAATATAACTGCTTATCTGGTATCATATTTTATTTTAACTCTTAATGCAACTGTATAATCATATCTTCATTGCTATAATTGGATTTGGAAGTATATTTGTGCCATTTAATTACATCTATAGCATTTCTATAAGCTTATTCAGAGTAATTAGTAATCTTATAATTTTTAGTGGAATCATATTTTATTTCCACTGTACTCATTTTTCTCTTCAAATTCTTCAACGCATTTGCACCAATTTTGCTTTTTACACTGGAATTTCTGGCATAAATAATCATTAAGATTTTTTTTTCCACTGTGAATGTGAACAGAGCCTAATCCAGCTCTCATTGAAGTCAATGGTAGTCTTTTCATTTACTTCAGTGGAAACTGGATCAAGCTAATAGGTTGTAAATTGCATTCAAGGGAAAGTCACATCTTATCATGGAAATCGCTGTGTAGCAAAGCACAGTGTTATTGATGGAAGACACAAAACAGCTGGTTGTTTCCAGATTTTCTTGCCGGATAATTTATAGATTCTCTTATCCAACTTTATTAATTTTTAGTTTATAAGTTATGGCATTGCAACAATTTTTAAAATATTAATTTTAACCTGATCTTTCTGACAAATTAAAACACCTTTCCATATAAAGATTTTTATAAAAGGGTCTAGAACTTTGCTTTCCAGACACCAAGTTAGCTATCTATTAATCTCAATTGGATAGCTCAAAATTGGGCATTTTTTAAGTTTAAAAAATATATTTTCTGCATTTTTAATTGAAAAATAAATATTTGATGATTTTTTTTTTACCAACTCACTGTTGTGTCACTTCAGAGCTGTGTCAGTTCATTAATATAATTGGTCCGCTTGCTGCTGAATATGAAAACCTGTAAGCACTTCCATCTAAAAGTGTAATTCTAGCAAATTACATTCCCAAGTAGGCACAAATTTATGATGTTCACTTTTTCCAACATTTTAATTTTGCAGCTGTGGGGTGCTGACTATATGTGCCAAATAATTTTTTTTTTTAAACTATTGCAACTTGCTTGTTAAAGAGTTATTTTTCTCTTCTGCACTGCTCCCACTCTGTTGATTAGAGGTTTGTTGCTTTGCTAATGCGTCTCTCTCCTTCAGGCAGTTAATGATTACAGACAACTCTCTAACCTATAATTTTGGGGGAAGGTTATTGAGAAGGTGATATGGCAACGACTGTAATTGTTTCTGTGGCTTAGAAATGTCCTTAGTCTTTGCTGGCCAGGTATGAGGTCCTGGGTTTTAGGGTGGAAGTGGTACTGGTGTCCAGGATTAAAGACACTTTGCTGTGTTATTTATTCTCAAATCACACCAGCTCATAAGGTTAGAAAGAACATTGTGGAAGACAGTAAACTATTTAAATTCTTAATAAAATGTCAATGCCGTGCTGCCTGTTCTATCCCAGGCAGATGGTGACCTTGAGGATGGACCTCCAAGCAGAGATATTCAGCTGGTGGAGGGGTGGCCCATAACTCCTGATGTGTTTTTTAGAGTCTTAGGAGCCTTTGCAAGCTTTGGAGCATCTTTGGTTTCAGATGGCAGGATGACAAGCATTCATTTGTGCAGCCTTTTGATTGAAAATAGATCAATTGAACAATTTCTACTGGAGATTTTGCTATTCTTCCAGCATGGAGAAGAGTTTTTTATGAGCCTTAAATGGAAAAAATGTTAACTTTAGTAATTTCATTACTAATAATTTGAAAGGAGCAGCATAAGCACTCATACACCCAAAATTCAAATCCTAAATACTGCAGTTATTTGCATATTGTATGTAGGTGCCTTGCCATGAAAGCCATGTTCCCACATCCTGGGGACACTCCTCATTTGGATTTTCCCAGTGGATGTATATGAGCAATTTGTACTGAAATTTTGTCAAAAAATGACTAGTGTTTTGCCACTTTAAAACCATGGAAACATCACAATGTTCTTTTAGAAATGACTCCATGAATTAATTGCAAATTACTTATTAATGAAACAAATATTCAGCTGTCACTTGAACTAAACTACACGATAAGCTTAATGATTATTTTTTGAGAAAACACTTTTGTGGTTGTTTGATCTGCCTAGTGTTAACAGTGGTAGAAAAAGAGGAAAGCATTTGGTGTCAGAGTGGAAACTTGAAACCGGCAAAAAGAAGAAGAGGAAAAACATCAGCTAATAACTGCAAAATAGGTGAAAAGCCCAAAGAAATAGCAGATACACAACAATTACATTGGAAAGCTGCTCCCCAAGGCAGCCCTAGTTAGGTAACGAGGGTAAAATATGGTGACACAGGCAGGGAAATCTGGCAGTGAAGGTTTTCACAGTAATATTAATTCAGCTGCATTCCATGTCTGTAAAATGAGCATGAAGGAATTCACCTCATACAGGGTGGCTAAATGTTTGCAAACTGCAGAGGGACTCTCAAATGGATGCAAAGTATCATCTGCAGTTCCACAAATTATAATAAAAATAAATGCTGCTAATTAGGGAACACGCATTCCTCATGGCTCTGGCATTAGTCTGAGACAACACCACCGAGCTTCCCTGCCCAGACCTTCTGTGTCCCACTTGAAGCTGCTGAGCAGTGCTGAGCCCAGTGGGACCTTCAAGGGTGACCGTGGTGCACCCAGGGGGAATTTTTCCACAGGCAGCTTGCTGAAGCCATGCATTTTTTCCATATGCTCTCTATTGCAAGGGGCAGATTATAAATAGGTAATCAAGCCTTTACACTCTTTGCTGTGCTACTGATGCTGTTTACAAGAGCAGGAACACGGGGCAGTACATGAGCGAGGCAGGTACGCCTGCATTCTGAACACATCTCAGGTGTCCTTCTACTGGTGCTGCTAAATTATTTACCACTCAGCAAGCATGTGCCTGCGTGAGATATTTAAAGGAGGGAATCTGAGGTGAAACCCCATCCGTTTACCCAGAGCTGACACTGGAATATTCATTATCACATTAAATCTAACCACAGCGAAAATGAAGGCTTCCGTTGAATATGTGATTGCATAAAAGACTTCTTTGGTGGCAAGCCTGTGTGCCAGAGATCTGAATATAAAATCTAGAATGTAGAAACCATTCTCTTTATGGTAAATTTGCCTTCTTGGAAGTTATGAGACTTGGCAGGTTTAAATTATGTTTTAAACCTGTGGTGGATTATATGAGTTTTCTAACTGGCCACAAGCAATACTAGATGAGCACGTATCACACATGCCCAATCCCAGCCACAGGCATGAGTCAGGATTTCCCATGCAAATTAAAAAATAAAATGCAGATTTGATATCCAGAGAATGGTACATATTTATCTTGGTATAACGTTAGTTTTGCGGGGCTGGTACGGAGGTCTCCTCTTCTGGAGTGCTGAGGTAAATAGCCCTGTCTGCACACACCTGCCTCTCCTCCTCCCCCTCCATCCCGAGTTTGTGCTGGAGCAGAGTGAGCAACACAGCTTGGAGAGGTGTTTGAGGAGCCCTTTGGAGTTACGATTGCAGAAAAGTTCAGTAAAATGCGTGGGGCTGGCCCAAAAACAGACATGAGGTATCTCCTCCTTCTCTGCATCCATCCCTCACTCCTTCCATGTCTTTCCCCTCCACCAGGGATTCTGTTGAATCTAAAGATTGAATTAAAACTTCTTTTCTGGAGGAGAAGAGAAAATAATAGAAATGATGAGATGAAACACTTTGAAAGGGCACCTCCTGAGCAGGTTGTCCCACTGGGAAGCAGGAGGGCTGTTTGCTCTAGTCCACTTAGGTCTGTGAAGGAGCTTCAAAGCAAAATGGCATAGAGAGGGCTGGGTTTGGTGGAGGTGGGCATGTACATAAAGGGGAGAATAAAACCTGTTTCTCTTAATGCTAAGAATGATGATTCACTCACAATTAGTAATTCATTGAAATATGTAACCGCTTGCATCAGCACAAAGAATTAAAAAAAAATAAATAAAATCAAGTTCCTCCATTCCGTAATACTTACAGCAGACTTTCTCCTTTGGCAAATGGCATATAAGGCACAACATGACCAGAAGCCAGCTAGCATAGTCATAAATGGCGATAGTTTATGGCACATTCTTCTCTTTATACCTCTTGTTTTCATCTTTAGTTGTAAATGTACTTAGTGAGCGAGAATAAAACATAAACATACAGTAGATATAGAAGTGCCAAGCATCTTCAGCTTTCAGTGGCGCTTGCAGAAAACATAGGCAGAAACAAAATGATCTCTAACTATAATCGAGAGACAAAAAAACAATCTATGTTTAATCAACATTTAAAGGAGGAATTACATGTCCCACAAATCCCCTTTTATATGGCACTTAAAATCCCCTTACCTGCCCTTTAGTTTTCATGGTTTTCCTTATCTTCAGTGTCACTTAATCATATTTCAACAGGATTTGCTTCCTCACTGCCCATTTGCCCTTACCTTCTAGTGCCACATTAATGCCAGAACACCATCCCAATAGTTTCCTTCTACCATGGTTTGATGTCAGATGCCCAGAGATTTGGATTTTTTTCATTCAGGTTCAAACAGAAAAGAAAAATACCTGGTTTGTAGGAGTGACAGATACTATTTTCAAATGTAAATGTCTAGAGCTATAGTGGGGGAATGAGGGAAGACAAATGCAACTCTTGTTTGACTCCTGTTGACGTTGTGTGTTTGTCCTGGCAGAGCAGCATTGCTGAGACCTGATGGCCATGATCTGCCCTGCTGCTGGCAAATGTGATATAAATCCATTCTAATTCATCATGTAACTGTGAGTTAGTCCTTGGATCAGTGATTGGAAGAGGTCTGTGAGTACAGCTGGGGATATTATCCTCTCTCTCACATCACTATCTTTGCTGGACATTAAGCTCTCATGATAATTCACAAGAAAACGTATTTTTAAAAGACACTAAATGTCTGCAGTGGCCAATATTTGAACCACTGTTCTTGAATTATTTTTTAATTAAACATAAGGGTTTTTTTAATAAAAAAGTACCCCAAAGCTCAGTTAATCCAAATTCTGATGAGATAGTGCCAGCAGAAGGCAGTCTTACTATTTTCAAATAATATTTGCGTCATATCTCACAAAGCTGGGCATGGAACTGCTTTGTTACAGGAATCCAAAAGGTTTTCTGTATCATAGTGGTGTGGGTCACAAGCTCAGAAGATGCTCACTCATGGTCAGTGCTGTAACAGTAAAACACATCAGAAATCAGATCTGCTAAAGCAGCGCTGGAGGCTCACCTCCAGCAGGGCTCTGCTCTTCCCCTTCTGGAGGATGACTCTCAACTTTCTTCAGTCTGGTGTTGCGTGAGCTGGTTTTGGTGGGAGTGAACCAAAAGGAGATGGGTATTACTAGAGTACAGGAAGGGAGTGTGCACAGCAAGTATGAGGGGAACAGGGCAGAAGGATGCCTGGGACAGACTCTTCAAGGACAAGCTTAGAAAGAAAGGTTGCTTGAAGGAAGACTAAAGAGGTCTTCAAGACACGGATGTGGCAGCAAGAGGGAGGACATCAGGGAAGGCTGGGAAGAAGGTAGAAGCAAGTGGAAGAAGCCAAAGCAGAGGCTGTTGCCAACGCTGACAGCTTGAGCAACGAGAGGAAAGGACTTGTTAGACTTTGATTTGGTTAATGAATATGTGATGAAGAAAGAAACACAGAGGCTGATTGTCTGCAGGGGAAGAGGCTTTAAGAGGAAGCATAGGGCAGATATCTGAAGCAGGTGAGAAGCTACCACAAGGTTGGTCATGGGACCAGCTGAGATGAAGAAGCTAGAAAAGGAGGGATGGCTTTAACAGTGGAAACAGGATTTAGCAATTTAGCACATTGTTATTATTTACTAAAGGCTGGCTTGTTTTGAATCTAGTAAATAGCTTCTGTCAGAAAAATAGAAAACAAGTTTTAAATGTTGGCTTTTACTTCTACTTTGTTTATTAGCGTAAAGACAGTTCTGTTTTACTAATACTTTGTACGTAAACACAGTGAGAACATTCAGTGTGATAGAAATGATTAACCATTGAAATTTGGTTCCACACTGAGCACATAAAAAGGAAGAAAAGAAATGCAATTAATACATTAGTACAATAGAAACACTACTAATAGGTAGTAATAATGGTTCTCTATTATTTATGGTTAATTTTAGAAGAGAGAGAGTTCATTTTCGGCCCAAAGCAGTAGACAGGAGCATTGAAGGAGGGGAAAAACCTTTAACTGAGTAAAAATGTTGGTTGTGAGCTGTAAAAGGAAGTTCAGCTGGATATTGAGAAACAGTCAAAAAGATAAAAATTATTTCAGTTTGGTAGTTCTTCACTGGTTCTGCAGTTTGGCAGCTGTCAACATCTCAAAATATCATCTCACCCAAACTGTTGAAAGAAAGAAACCCTTTGATTTTTCCCTTGAGACTCCCAAGCTGAAAATGGACTCTTTGTAGTCTCAGCCTCATTTCAGACAGGTTTTTTTTAAAAAAACATTCTTGCTGGCAGAAACAACTAATTCATAAATAGAGTCTCTGTTAATTAAATAAGTTTTATCATTTTAACTTTCCTTTTAAAATGAAAAAGAAACTAAATCTCTAACATTTTCTTCTTTATTATGAATCTTAAGGGACTGAGCATCACATTTATTGCATCATTAATAATGTAAATTAGTTTTTGTTTGGGTCTCATAACTTTATAGTTAGAAGTAAATATTTAATGCACAGATCTGGGAAATCAACTCATATATAGCAGAAATTTTACTTTATAGTTATTGCAAGTTAATGTAAGAATGATGGGAAGTACTGTGGTTTCTGTTTATTTAACCTTTCTTGCTCTTGCTTTTCTTTCAGTAGAACTCTCTGTAACTTGTCATTAAACACTGTTATATTCCTACAGTATCTGTTTTTACTATCTTTACAGTAGCCACAGCATTCAGCATTTAATACCATTTTAAAGTAAAGGTTAAACACATATAGCATACTTAGGGCTATAAGGATTATATTTTTGGTCTCAATTACTGGCAGGAAAACCAGGTGATTATTTACAATAATACCTAATAATTTGTTGACTTTGCACTAGTTTTTCTTAGTTTGCTTAATGAAGCAATAGTCAGATAGCCAAAATAAGATTAAACTTGATTTGGGCCCTCTATATCGTGCATAGTAATGCCTCAGGAGCGTGGGGGTGAAATACTTTGCCTTGTTTACTTGTTATCACAGGGGTAGTCTGCAGTTAGTGTATATAGCCTGTAGTAGGTCTTTCTGCCCTGTGTTTTTACACATTATTCCTGAATAAATCGTACCTCTCTCCATATGCAATGTCTGTAGGAATGACACTATTGCAGACAAATTACAGACGTTTCACCGTGACATCTGTGATTTTTGTAGCAACTTTTTTTGTGTGGTGAATAACAAAAAATAGTAAGTATCCTGTTATTTTGTGCATGAAATCAGATAGTGAAAAAGACACCAGAGAGAGTTCTTCAGTGATAAAAATTTAAATAGACCCATTTATCAATATGACAGAGATTTGACCTGAAAGCTAAAGTGTTTGAAAGTTAAGTGGGGTTGTGTAAAGAAAGTTGAGGCTGCGGTACAGATAGACCATAGGTTTTGTAAGTTATTAAATCAAAATAAAAGGTATTGACAAAACAATAAATTGCCTGTATCACCCCATCTAATAGCTTCTGGGAGCACTAAATACATTCTCCACACTTAAGATGTGTGAAGCTTTTCCCTTTCTCATACTTTTGTTCTTCTACTCGAAAACATTTGTGCTGTAGTTGGTTTTATAACAGATTTGGCACCAAATTCTGCCTTTCTCTGTTCTTGCCAGAGAACTTGCTCAGAGCAGCATCATGGGGAGCAGGAGAGGTGGCATTACTCTGCTAGCAACAGGATTATTGAACTTTGCAGGTGGGGTGTGAATGACTCTCTTGGGGATTAAAAAAAAAATAAATAATAATGGCACAATTATCTTTACTGGGAGAAGGGAGAGCACACGGTGGTGCTCTTTGCTCTCCCTGGGAGTCCTCAGCACCATTTCTGTGCTGGAAATGTGTGGGTTTGGAGGGGGAGAGGCATCTGGTAGTAGCTGCTCTTCAGGGTGTGCTCCCCTTGAACGGGGATGCTCTGGGGAGTGAGGAGCCATGGGGCTGCTCATGCTGCCTGCGTAATGATGCATCTTCTTGGTGAAGAGCTGAGTTTACTCTTGCGGGGGGGGGAGGCAAAAGGCTGCGGGACCCGCCAGGGATGGGGAGGTTGGGGAGTGGATGGGGGGCAGCTCTTTGCCTTCAGATTCATTACCTGGGACCTGCTTTTTCCTCTGGCTCCTCTGACTCCACGGGGTTAGAGGGGCATACCCCCTACCTACAGCTTCCCCACCGAGGAGAGAATGAGGCTGGCTCTCTTTGGCTTGAAAACTACACAGATTTGAGACTATTTCCCCTCCTGCAGATTTTTCCATGGAGAGGATCGTAGAAGACATTACTATTTATAGTGCACAGTACGTGTACACAGCGTGACATCCACTGGCTTTTCAAGCAAACATCCTACCAGTTTGGAGGGGGGAGGCTTTCCATCTCAGTGTCCCCAGGATGTCCTGTCCCCTCTCCTGGGGAGGTGGGAAATCGCACAGGGGTAGCACCCATCTCCCTTTGTCTATAGGTTTCTTTCACTTATTTTTAGATGAAGATACTTGCCCCCCTGCCATGGAGCTGATCATGAGGTTCAAAGTCAAAGCAAATTTTCAGCACAAATAACGTGAGTTTTAAGGGGAGGGAGAGGAATTGAAAGCAATGATGGTACAAGGGGGTCACAGAACATTTGTAGAGTCTCATTTGGGAATGGATCACTTGCCGGGGGGTGGGGGAGAAATGAAGATGGAAAGGTGCACTAGTTTAACTAAGGATTTTGGAGAGTTTTCAAGGGAACGAGGATCAGCAGTGGGACTCAGGTTTCCTCACTGCCCACTCCCTGCCTGACTGCTGGGTCACACAACGTCTCTTTCTGTTCGTGTATGGATTTGGGAAATCAGAACATCTTCATCTAGGCTTGGTTCTTGATACGGAAAAGATAGCTGACAATGGCAATAAAAATAACAGTAAGCAGTTGGAAAGGCCCAGCTCAAATCGTGCTCTGTCAACAGCTTTGCAATCTGTATAAATATGAGTGGAAAGACAAACAACTCTGATTTCTCTTTAAGAATGTGAGTATCCATTGTCATAGATTTAAATTAGGATGTTTTCCTTGTACTGTATGTAAATTCCTTCTTGGCAAATAACCCATGTCCACTAATGTATGTGTATTTTGGGTCTGTATAGTTTTGGTCTCTGCAAAATACAATGAAATTTGATAGCACACAGAAATACTTGCATGGAATGTCGAATTTTTTGTGTGTGCTTCTCACATATCCATAAAAGAGTTTACACATTTCTAATTACTCATTCAAAAAGAGACTTTACAGCACTTTTAAAAGAGAGCCAATTTTTTCCCTACTGTGCTCTGTTTTTACAGCTTGTGGAAAGCTTATTTAACGAAAGTTTAAGTAATCAGCGAAAGTCATTTCTGAGAAAAGACTGACAGATATGAAGCCTCTTTTCACACTTCATAAGAGGTGGAGATAGTAGCCATAAAATTTACAGCTGAATAGTACTCTGTTTAGCTTAAGTTATAGAATTATTAGTGTTTTGGGCATGTGATAGATTTTTTGGGAGGTTAAATATTTTAAATGATTATATATGCTATATGTAGCCAAGCTCAAAGTGTGCAATACTAATAACAACCTACCCCTCCAAACCCAGCAACCTGCACACTCCCACGGGGCTGATGTTGCGCTAAAAATATGTGTTTGCAGCTGACTTAGCTTCATGATATATTAATAAAATGCTAGTGATATGTTCCCTTCACACAGGCTCACCTCTGGCTATGAAATTATGAATTCTTGGGCTATGGAAACGAACAGACAGGGCATGTTGGATAAGAGGGGAGTCAGTGGGGAGCTCAGCACCATCAGCATCTCTGTCCCAGCTCCTGCAGAGCAGGGACACACAAGTTTTACTGTATGAGAGACCTGGCTATAGAGTGGTTGAGAATAAATGAATTCTTCTGCAGGTCATGACCAATTATGTGTTAAAAAGAGCTGAATAAAAGAGGAAGATTTTGGTTGTTTTAGGAAACTGAAGAGTTCATGAGAAATCTCATATAAATGGGCGTGCCTTTTAGAGATAGTAATAAGCATTTGAGTGTGAATCTTTCTAAATATTATGAGATGCCTAGATGTTATGGCAATGGGTAACACAAATACTTACGGCAAGATATAAATAAGCAAACAAAAGAAATTACTAAACGCATGTAAATGTTATGCTCTCTGTGTCATCCTTTCAAACCTTTCTTTTTTGATAGTGCTTTTGATGTAACTGCTTACCCAGGAGCAAACAGCAGAAATGCTTTCATAGTTCTTTAAAATAACATAAATTGTGTGAGCTGGAGTTCAGTCCCACTGCAGTTATTCTGAGGTTTGCCATTGGTTTCAATAGAACAAGAACAAAATCAGGGAGGCCTCGTTCCTCCTCATTGTGGCAGCCATGCTGTAACATGGTATTAACGCGACAAAGTAGCTCACCATACAACTTACATCAGTATGCAGTTTAAATATGAGTAGTGCAATGTTTATATTTTTTTTAATTCACTTTTATGTGAGCCTAATACAGCTAGCCTCATAAAGCTCACTCTTGCACCAGATTAAAGCGGTGCCTTTGTAGCATTTACTGGTTGTACATAAATCACAGTGGCACTCTGTTACTGTCCACAAGCTGTTTTTTGTGCTAAAGGTTTCAATCATTAAGATGTACAGTATTATCTCCGGCATAGCTTTAGTCCTGGAGAAATTATGCTGAGGTGCTTTTGCATGTCTGGCATTTCTGAAAAATGCTTGTGTGTGTGTACAGTGTGCCATTTGAAAGCTGATACAAATAGTAGCTTTAGCTGCTGTATTAACCAGTATTTTAACTAAATGTACAGAAAATTCCCTTGTGTATTTATGCAATGCAGGAAAAGTACTGATCATACCAGTTTGCAAATTCCCTATGTCTACCTCCAACATCTATTTCAGCTCAATTTAAGGTTTTCTGGGCGTCAAACACTTAGATTTCAGGTACGAATCTCAGTTACAGGAAAAGCGTCCTAATTTGTCGGACCCTACAGGTTTTCAGCTTTGGTTGTTAATACCAACAATTCCTAAATCCTATTCAGTTGACTCTGAAAACTGTATTCGGGAGGCATGCAGTGATCCTGCATTCAAATGGTTAATTTGCACTATGTTCTGTTAAAGAAAAGGAAAACTGTCACCCTGTCATTTTAGAGTCTGACACTAAGCTTGTCAAAAGAGACAGCTGTTAAACTGAATTACTGTTGACATGCAGAGAAACGGCCCTTGCCAGATGTAAAGGACATCTGCGGCAATGAAGTGGTACAGGGTGGCTTTTAAAATGTGGTCATACTGGTATTTGAATAGAGCGTCTATGGCATTAAAACGTGGCCTTGACTCAGACAGTTTAAGGCAGCGAACCAGAGCCAATGAGAAGCACAAAGAAGTGCTGATCTGTTGCTGTATCCATAACTTATGCATGAATATGAAAATAGTGCACTGTCAAAGCTATTAAGCTCTTATCTTGTATCCAGGAGGATGTGGGTTTAAAACACAGTAGGAAATATTTTGTATTTCTGGGTCCTTGAATGTGCGGGTAGGTGAGGTGTAAATTCATAAGGTGGATTATGCAGGGAATGAATAGAAATAAGTCTTCTTGTCTTCAGCGAACGACTGCTCAGACAAGAATTGCAAAGGGCATTAAGCTTAGGAAGTGAGGGCTGGATGTGCCTCGCCGGTGTTTCCGATAAGGCTGCTGGCATGCAGAGCGTATGGGTGGGTGCTGGGGAGGCTCTCCTTCCGAGAGGAGAGCAAGTGAAAGTGGAAAGAGCTGCACGGAGAGGCCTGTAAAATTTTGTCCGTGTGTTTTAATGTGATTTACATAAAGTAGTTGGGATACCAAATTCATTTTGTGAAAAAATGTAGATATTATGAATATTTTATAATGTAGCAATGGAACCAACAGTAGGGAATTCTGCACATTATATAACTGCGTGAGTCTTGGATTTGCATGCTTTTAGGGTAGAAATAAAGCTGTTTTGGAAAAAATGTATCAGTTAAGCAATTTTGCTAAATGTATCAAAAATGAAATGTTATGAGATGAAGCATGTATTCCTTATGAAATGAAAGTGATGTTTGAAGCTAAAAAAAAAATATTCAGGCCAAACATCATTTTGAATATGTTAGCAGATCATATCTTGATGATTTATTTGTATGTTTAGTGGTGGCAGAAACCAAAGAGTTTGCTGCCTGTGGGGAAGGGGCAAACGGTATTTCTAAACCATATAGGCTAAGGTGCTCTTTTCCGCAGGAAAGAAACAACAGCAGCAGCAAGTTGCTCTAAGTGGCAAAAACCCTGGAAGGGGCAAGTGTGAGAGATGTTTTCTTCTTTGTAAGGGGCAAGTTTGTTTTCCAAGCACCTGGGTTTCTCTATGCAGAAAGGCTTATGTCAGTCAAGGTGGACTTGTTCCCCTGTGCTTCCTCCAAGGCTGGTGGAAAGACCAGGGCTCGTCTAGGGCTTGAGATGATTTGAGCTGGCGCCTTGCATTGCTCTGAGAGCACCCCTTTGCCACAGAGAGCATTTAGTATCCTGTGCTGTCCCAGCTGGATTGCTACCGTTGCCCACCATCTCGATGCCAACAGGTGGAGGTCTGAGCCAGTGGTCCAGCTGGACGGTCTCCAAATTCCTGAAGAGATGCGTGGTAGTGCGTGATTTATGGAGGTGACTCTGTGTAGCATGGAGGGCCGCTGGGTAGTTCTGCTGCCAAATCTGACCAAAGGACCACCTGCACGTGTAACCAGCGGTGCTCCCACTGGTCCATATGGCTGTGGTTGGCTGGGTCACAGCAGGACATGCCTTTACAAGTACAAATATATGTGATCTGACACAGCTCATCCCGAAACCACATGTATCACCAGCTGCCAGAGGTCTGCCACGTACGAAGGGGGCAGTAAGTAGTGTCAGCTTTTAACCACCACGGCATGGGCAGCGAGCAGAGAGTAGCAGTTGTGTTTGGGCAGTCTCCAGGAGTCAGGGACGTGTGCTTTGTCCAGGTCTCTGCTGGGAGGCTTTTGAGGAGCAGTCAGGATGACTGTGCTCCCCTGGGGTCAGAGCACATGGGTACATTTTGGGGTTCATGGTGTTGGGAGAATTGATTCCTCAAGAATGTCTTTTACATGGCGAAAGTGTAGCTGCTTGGCAGCAGCTCATTTCTCACCCTATGGTGTTTGGTAAGATCTCGGGGACAAATACAGGAAAGGAAATGTAAATAAAAATGTTTAATTAAGAAGTTTTGAATGTATTTTAGCTTGTGGGTAACAAGAGAGAAGGTGGCTGTCTAGCAGGACCACCGCCATCTCATATGTGTGCTCTGGGGACCAGTGGAAGCCACTGGAGCTTCCACCCTGGTGGGGTAACGGCAAGACAGACCTAAGAGGAAATGACTTTACAGTGATTTTCTGCCTTCCTGCTCAGCTGCCATGAGTGCCTCTGTCTGTGCTGACCCAGCAACATCAGTACTGAAGTGTCTGCAAAGGCAGTGCTGGTTCAAAACTATCCCTGTGTCTGTGCTGGGACAGGACTTGGGTGGTCATCTTCACCCTGCCAATCTGACAGGAGTTATATGGGCAAAACACCAAATGCCTCTTCAGAAGGATGTTGAATGCTGCAATAAAAAAGGCTGAAATCTCCATATCCACTTTTCAGAGATTAGGCAGAGCTGCAGCTCAGTGTTGCAGGTTTTATCCAGTGCAGACTCACCTATTTACATAAGTATAACTATGCTATAATTATTAACTTTTTACAAACAAGCACAAGGTGGAACATTAAAATAAACAGGAACAAGCTAATTCCTAGATGGCAGGTTTTTCTGCAGTAACTCTTATAATATCATCATTAGTTTATTAAAGCTTACCATGAAAAATCTCTTTCTCCTAATCCAAGCTCTTTCATACAGCTTCCGATTTTGATTGACACCAAAATAAAATAACTAACCTATAAATTATAATGAATGATTTAACTGATGTATAAATGCATTATTTGTAAAGCATTGCAAGGATCATCAGTGTGAAGCATACGCAATTTTAAGAAAATAAAAAATATTTTGCCAGGATAATAATAAGACAGAATTCAGCTCTTTCTGTGGCTGTTCTCACCACATGCCTATATTAATTGTAATGATCAAAAAAACCTGGAAAAAAAGCCCTATGTCAACAGTAATTCGAACTACTTCATGTAATCAGTCCAAGGTCAAAAATTAAAATCTATGCCATTCTTCTGAGAAATGCACCCCAACTTTGTGGGATGTGAAAAAGCAAATTTCTGTCATTGAAGTCACCCTAAAATTCATGTTTGTAAATATGTTCCTACTCACCTGTTTGGTGATGTTGGAAAGGCATCTTTCTTATTTTATTCAAGCCAAGAAATGAAACTTTCTGAGTTTCATGTGTTGACTGGGAGATGCGCTCTGCCTGTTGTGTACTGACAGGGCAGGCAGGGCTGAATTACTCCAGCTGAAGATCTACCCCCAAGCTTTAGTTTCCCATTTCAGTATTGCAGAGAAGATGGGAACTAGGTCATTGAGAAACAGAAAATAATGCACAATGGCTTGTTATAATCCGCCCATTTGTTTGGGAAACCAGTGATCTTCAGGGAGGGAAAGGACTCCTTGCTGCATTTTAAATACCATATTTCAAATTGGGGTTTCTAATTCAGCTTTTACGTAGCCTGATAACTGTTCATTACTGTAAGAAGAATCTCACACAAATGAAAGTTATTCTATTCAAGATCATCAGTGTCATGGGCTCAGAGTTTGCTCGGCAAGGCCACCTTATAGTGCTGGTGTTTGGTGAGTACCGCTAATGTGCTTTAATGTGACTGTATGAGTCCCGTCGTGGAAGATGTGGCTCTTGCCTCTAGAGGTTTGCAGAGTAAAATGAGTTAATAGCACATTTCGGGCTAGGTCTGAATGCATATTATAAATGACTAATTTATTTCTTGAATTTAGCATTTCTCCCTGCTTAGACTGTGATTTCTATGAATATTTTCCTGCATAAAGGTATTCTTTTTTTCTCTTTCTCTGTGGTATGGATGTTACCTTTGCTTGCTTGGATGTTCATGGCATGTTTCTGGCAAACACCTAAAATTCAGTTTCCAAGGCTGTGGACAGCAAAGGGCATGTCTTGCAGAGATAAAATGAGACCGATGCAAATAAATATCCTCACAGTGTGACGGGAAACCCTTCTCAATGTTGGAAAGCATGAGAAGGAGCTAAGATATGTACGTATGCTGTAACTACATGTACAGTCAAAATATGAGACAACATTTACTCTGGAGTTATGTAGTTTAACACTGTCGGGAGTTTGGGATCTTCATGAACTATAACCCCACCATTTCCTAAATATTCTTAGTGGTGCAAAATCTTTTGTGATCCAAGCTAGTTTGCAATGTGACTAGTCTCAAGGTAAGGTCATGGGGAATTATATTGATTCTTTAGTGTAGTTTTTTCTTTGTGTGTAATTCTTGAAAGCCAATTGCAAACTTACTCTTTGCTGACTGGCTTGGTAACCTACATTCTGCATAAATATACTGATGTATATGTGATATGGCTTAAGCTAAGGAAGAACCAGACATGAGCCAAGGAGGCTTCTTTTACATCTTTGCATTGAGCATGTTTCTTGTGTCAACATCTTTTTCATAAGACTTCAATCTTTTTGGAAGCACTGTGAAAAGCCAGGTAGTATCTTTAGACCTGGCCCGTGCCCATAAAAGTATTTTAAAATTTATTTCATGGGTGCAACCAGCTTCTCCAAATATCAGCCTTTTCTCTTTTTAACCATAAACACAGGTATTCTACTATTCCTGCTTTGTTTTCTTTTTAGAAATGCTGTTTATCACACTGAACTGAGTGACCACGCACTGAACAGAAGTTTTCTCTAAATTAAGTGGAAAAGACATTTTTTGCATATGTTTTCTCAGGTAATTAGCTATCATCTTGTTATCTAATTTCCAAGAGAGGAATAGAGCATTGATTACTTTTGCTTTTTCTATGGGGATTTTTCATATTATATAAAGCTGTAGGCATAGGTAAAGATGAGGAAAGAGGAGTGCAGGTGTTGGTAGTGCTCACTGAGTGGCTGATTTACAGATATGGGAGTCCCCTGGCGCTGAGTTGCAACCAGATGACCAACACACTTCGCATTTTATTTATTTATCTTGCTACCTAGCACTTCTTATTGTTTCTCTTATGTGAATTAATTTACCCTATAAAGCCCTCCTTGCTATAATCAATGACTCATTATACTAAAAACCCGCATGAAAGATTAATTAAATGAAAAGTATGCAAGAGGAATGTTCAACTTTTATATTTCTAGTGACCCAAATATTTAGTGCTTTCTTTATGCTGGGTTCTCATATGTTACAGGAGAGGTTTTTACCTTGAGCCACAGGGAGTTCAGATGGCTTAGAGTGTGGTGATATTTCTTAGACATACCAAATCCAGTTCATTTATCATCAATATCCACAGGAAATAATAATCTGTTTATACATCACATTTCGCTGAGCTCTGCGAGGTTCTTGTTATGAATTCCTTCCAGCTGCTTTTCTCATTCCCACAGAAGAATTGCATGTGAAGGGTTACCGCTTACCCATCAGTTACTCTAACAATTATTGACTGATAACCACTGGTAATTCCAACTCTCTGACAATCTTTGATAAGGATTTTGTGTAGTTATTATGCTCTAAAATGTTGCCTCACCCATAAAGGTCTCGAACTTCAGGTTGGGTAGCTGACACAGCCACCTTTTCTGGAACCTTGAATAGAAAGAGGTTAATAATATGGAATATGGAGCTTTTACAGCTATAGAAATGCCGTGTAAAACCGAGAGTCAGTTTGAAACTCCTGTTTTCTGCCCCATGGGAGTGATTGCATCCTGTTACCTTCAGAGAAGTGATGCCTGCCAGTCGGCTGCAGCTCGGCACGCAGCAATCGAGGTTTCTTTTATTCTGCCCAATGATTTTTGGTGAAAGTGAGTTAAGTAGAGCCATAAATCATAGCAATTAGAACAAGGTAAAAAAAAAAAAAAAAAAAGAGCTGCGGCTAAGCTCATTTTCTTGACATTCTTTGCACCACTGGTATTGCAGTACACTGGCTTTCGGTTCTGGTTTATTCCCCTCCAAACCACTGTTCACCTCTATTAATTTCCTCATATCTATTGTAAATTTACGTTTTCTTTAAGATCAGTATGTACCTGCATTCAGGCAGAGTTGCACCATAGCAGAGCAGATGAGCTGCTCCCATTCTAGTCTAGCAAGTGATCAAATGCAAGCCCAGGAGATTTCCCATCCTGGGAAGGGTGAAGCCACACACACCAGCAATAATTACTTTACTTTTAAAGTGATCTGGGAAAAGAGGGAGAATAAGAATGAGAGGAATGAATTCTCTATTCAATTTTAAGGCAGTAAGAATTTAAGTTAATTTAGCATGTTAATTAATATGTCCTAAGAGCTGTAAAGTGTAATAATATGGAGGATGAAGTCTTTAAATTGTAGATGACCAAGAGAAATCTGGATGAATATATAACACTGCCTCTGCTTTTGGTCAGCTGATAAATTACATTAAAAATGGTGGCAATGTATTAAACATTTTTGTAATACTTTATTCTCAACTGCAAGCAGTTGTAATTGCCATAGGGATGTTAAACTGTGCTATAGGACAGGGAAGGCAGTAGTGTAAGAGTAAGTTAGGAAAAAAAAAAATGTCAATCCCAAATGGGTGAAACTTGAGATATAAATGCATCTCTTAACCTCTAACTATGATTTTTTAGGGAGAAAACAAACTAAATGGTATTAGTACTGTACTGAATCTGTTTTTTTCTGTGAATCAAAAGCTGGATATTTTCCTTGCTCTTTTGTAATTTTACTGAAATAAAATTATAGAAAGTTTTTGCCTTAATGTTTTGGCCCAATCTTTTCAGTGCTTCAGGGGATTGATACAGGTTACATAGCTGGCTTTCAGTCTAGTTTCTCCCTCACCAGCTTTTGCAATTCTGTGGGACTGATGAATTATAGCACTTTGGGAATCAGGCCTTAAATTCTGATGTCTACAAAACATAAAAGAGGTTGAATTGCGTATATTTTGCCCTAAATCCACCCTATATTCCTTGAAGACAATAGCAAAAAAAATCATATAAAATTGTCTCTTTATTTCTAGGTACTTTAATATCAGAGGAGACTTGCTTCCAGCTAAGAAAACATTTGTTACAGAACTGAAAATGCTTGATATGATGTTGTATCAGATAAACTTTGTTAGTGCACGATAGCAGAGTGCTGATAATTTAAGAACAGTAAAAGATCCTCAGCAAGACAGCAGTAAAAGATCCTCAACAAGTGCTAAGCTCAGTGGGAAAATGCAGTACATAAATCTGCAGCAAGAGGAGTGGGACAGGAGGGGAGCAGTTCTGCACTCAATTTTGGGAACCCCAAACCGCTCTTGAAGGACGTTAGAGAGAAATAGAAGTGAAGAGATGATATTTTTGGGGCATAAATGTTAACTTCAAAGAATTTTCATGTGAAATATAGTGTTGGGCAAGACCCTATATGGGAGTCCTCAAATCGCTGGAGGCTCCTGCTGTTGTTTGGCATAGGGAGAGATAATCTGGTCTAGTGGAGGGGTCAGTGTCTAGCTGCTGCATAGTCCCAAAGTATATGGTCACTGGAGGTATCGAGAAAGATGGAGAAAGGTCCAGGCAAGAAAAGTACGGCCAAAGTTGATGGATAAAATGGTTTCACATGACGGGATAAAGAACGTCGACTGGTAAAGAAGAAATGATGCTTAAGATGAAGGATTGTCACATCCAGCGTCAGCCAGCCCTGGATGTTCTCAGAAGTAATTATGAAGTTGAACCTGGGAAGAGCTGGAGAGGGAAGAGCAAAGCAGCCAGAGAAAGGCAGCAGAGGAATTTGACAACAAACTCCAGAAAGAAAGTGCAGTGCCATGAAGGGGGAGGACGTTTGGGCACCTGTTGTGACAGCTGTGACTAAGCATACAATGACCAGATCAGGGTGAATAATGAGAGAATCTGCTCATTTAAGAGTGTATATACAAACCCAGCAGGGACATGAAACTGTTTTGCTTTGTTTTACTGATAATGTGTTATTGGAGTCATGTCTCTGACTGTGTCCTAGAGTGGGTTCAAAACAATTACTTATATAACACAGGATATATTTAAGTCAGGGAGGACTGGGAAGGGAGAAATGTGTGTATCTCAATTTCTGGTTAGGAAGCAAAATGAAATTATGTTTTTCTGAATAGATTTATTGATTTCCGTTTGTCCAATGCAGGGATATCTATCTCAAGGACTGGATGCCCCTTGCAAAATTTGAACTGCAAAATAATCAGTGAATTGCATTAAGCCTTGTATTCATCTCTGGCCAGTGGCTAGTTTGTACCCTAACCTAACTGCATTATTCTAAAAAGTAAACTCCTTTAAAATAATCTCAGCCAGTGACATCTTCAAAAGTTGGGCCCCATCTCTGGATGACTCCAGCTGGTCCATGGTGGCCAGGGCTCACTGTTGTCCGGGGTAGATAGGCAGTCTCTGGTGCAGCCCCTGGCATACCTTCTTCTAATGCTCTGCTTTACAAGTGGTCAGGCATCTTCTGGATCAGCTTTGGGGTTAAAGAGCCTGATTTTGAAGTGGCAAATACACTGCTCTAGCAAAATTTCACCCATATGTGAAAGAAAATTGTATTTGTTGCTCACTTACAGAGCAGAGTAATATGCAGGAAAACATCAGGGAAAATAAAAGGAAAAACAAAACTCGGAAGAGCAGTTCTTTGAACACCAAGAAATGGCACGGTCCAATGCAACTGCCCACATTGCAAACCCGATTCACAAATAATGGCTTTCTATGCAAGAGTAACTGCTGCTACTTTAATTTAAAATGAAAACCATATTGAGAGACTTTGAATATGAGGACAAGATTTGTGGTATGTAAATACTTGGTGGGTGCAGCCAACCAGCACAAAATATATTTAGAGGGAGCTGGAGCTCAGTCCCTACTAGAGTGCACTGTGCTTACAGATCATCATGTACACAGAATAAATTGCAGCAGGGTTTGTCAACTAATTTGGTGGAGGTATGAATTCTTTATCTATTAATCAATGTAGGGAAGCATGAAGCACCTATAAACCATTCATCTCACTTTAGCTTCTTGTTTAAATTTAATTAGAGTTGTTCTGATTTGATTGGAAAAAATGGAGGTACCTTTGAATATAGCGGTGTCAGATGGAGTATCTTGGATAGCACTTAACTGCTGTGAGATCCTCAGGGCAATGGGTCAAGTAGTTTGGACTTTTTCCCAAAATGAACAGCTATAAAAATTGCTTACAGGGTAAGACCCCTCACTCACAAGTCATAAAAAAGATGCTCATGGTGCCAGCAACTTGCCAATGTGAATGAAGTTTGTAACAGAGTGTGAATTAGATCATTTTTCTCCTATGTCTGTGGTGGTTTTCCCCTCTTTCATCAGTTTCTCCATTCCTTTTTCATTATATATATGTACAAGGAAGGTATTTAATAAGGAAACTTAATTTCTTCACCCCTTATCCTAACTTTTTCTACTGTTGTCAGTGCTAAAAAATTCGTTAACCGCAGTAGGGACAGAATCAGATCAATGGGGGGTTTTTTTGTTTGTTTGTTTTGTTTTGTTTTTGAAAAAAATCCATCACAAAATTGTTTACCTCTTCTTCCCATAATTCCCATGGCGATCATAGATAAGGCTGTAATACCTATACAGTTATAGTGTGTTTTCTACTGCACATGTAGTATGTGATGCAGCTAGTTGCAACTGCAAACACAGAAAGCCTCAGTGGGTCACTTGCATTTCATTTAATTTTAGTTTGACTTTAAATCGGTGACATTTCCTTCTTGTTTTTTAGAAAAGAATTCTTTAAAATGCATTTTTAAAATGAAAAGTCATTGCTAAGCCTTAGAGTCCTACATACAAGACTTGAAAACTGCAACTTCACTGAAAACCATACACTAAATGTGATATACATTGATGCATGCTTATTATGGATAAATATCATTCTCTAGGTAGTGTCTAGAAATTTTAATTAATTTCAGATACACCCTATTTTTGTCCACGTATGCAGATTTCAAATCTGTGCCTTTGCTGATTTTGACACTGTGCAATGATGTATCTGAGCGTTCAGATGTCTGGCTCTTAGAGTTGTGAAATGATAAAACAAACAAACCCAACAGTTCCAGCCTTGTCAATCTAGTTCTCAGTGGACAGATGCCCCGGTGCTAGAAAAGCATCATCCCATGTAATACCTCTTGGCAGTGTCTAAAAAAAGCCAGAGATCTTCTAGACACAAAAGCAAGACTGGCTTCTCGTCTCAAAAGAAATCGTGTTTATGGCCATGCTGAAGCTCCTGAGTAAGGCTGTGTGGGGGAAGGTGTATAACCTCTGCGCCTGTTGTGCCTCATTTGTGCACGACTAAGTGATTTCTGGCCTCTCAGATAATCAGTCTGATCTGCTTCTGGAGCAAGTTGCCTCTGGACAGTGGTGGATTAATGAGTGAAAGTCCAGGTTTGTGCATTGAGGTTTCTGAAATGAGCTGGGTTCATTGTTAGAGGTCGTGGATTACATCATTAATTAATTAAATGGTATCATTAATTAAGGATTTAAATATTTTGTTGGATGCTTATCCAGTGGGAATTGACTACATCTTCTAAGAAAATGGGAGGTTTGGGGTTTGTGTTGGCACATCATCAGGAGCAGCCCTATCCCATTGGTATACGGCCATGGCTCTGTTCTCTTGAAGGCCACTGCAGGAGGTCCAGCATAGGTCTCCCCTTGAGCAAAGCCGGGAAGGGGGATAAGGTTTCAGGCTGGTCTCCTACCCATGTAGTCAGTCCAAGTTCAGCTGAACACCTGGGACGTGCAGTGCTGGTGGGGCAGAGCTCCAACACAGCCCAGCCTGGTGAGGCAGTACCTGCCAGGAGCACAGCATCATCCCAAAGGTCTTGCAAAATGGGTTTAAAAGAATGCAGAACTGACTGATTTCACCGTATGGACAGCTGGCTGTGACTGAGAAAGAAGACAGCGAATTGTTTTGGTACAGATGAGGTTTTCTTTTGGCTAATGATTTGTTTTTAATGTCACACATGGTATCATGAGAAGCTGCAGCATTTGGACATTTTTAATGAATTCATATAGCTTGCATATTAGTAGGAATATTTCCACTGCAGCAAACACCATAAACAGTTTCCACACTGGGGTATGTTATACTGCCACCAGAATTGGTTCTTCTGATGGTTCATTTCTTTTATGCTGAGAATTCAGGACCAATTCAGCTTGGTTTTATGCATCATTAGAGATTTACAATTACTGTGCTATAGTTTCTTTCTGGAAGCCTATCTCTCATGGTTAATGCTATGGGAGTCCTGTTGTGTGGAGGCTGGTATTAGCCACCTTATAGCAATAAAGCGTTTGAGAAGGATTTAGAATTATGAGTGGCTAAATTCTCTGTGCAGCGACTGTAATACTGTTATCCCTTGCTGAGCTTGGGTTGAAACATTTTTTTTCTTCTCCTCAAATTAGAAAAAAATGCTGTTTCTTCAAGAGGTTTTGAATCATTTACATGTAATTTTTTGTTGAACTGCTGCATTCAGAAATGAGGAATTGTGACAAATTCCATTTGGATTTCATGATGCTTAAAATAAATTTAGATTGTATTAGTATATAATGAAAAGAAGGCCGCCTCATTTTTTATCTCACTTTTAAAAAGTGTAATCATTATTTGGGACTTTCTTTCAATTTTTAGATTTTATGTGTATTGCTAAAGTCAATAAATTTCACAAGCTTTGCCTTTGGACAATAAACAGTGGATCTGTGTATATTATAATACACATAATCCATGTTTTAGATAAATGTACTGTTGCTCTGAAACAAACATGATATGCAGTGAATAATATGGGCCTGATCCAAAGGCCATTAAAATCAATGAAAAGATTTCAAATTAACTTTTATAGCCTTTAGATCAGGCTCTAAATGGGCAAATTACAGTTATGGAGCTTCCCATTTACATACCTGTGTGCTGCATTTAATGTATTTTATGGAATTGAAATTGCTTGCTACTCTTTTTCATGCTTTTTTAGGATAAGAATTTGCCAAGGGCATCAACAGCAGTTTTCCCAGGCTTCAGCACAAGGATTATATAGTCAATCCACAAATGACTCAAATCTTTGAAAAAAAAGGACACGGTTATCAGAGAGGCTTTGACGACAGAAAGGACGGGAGCTCTATCTTGCTTATTCCATCAGAGATTCTCATTCTCTCTCATTAACATACTCAGGACATCAGCACTGGCCATCAGTCGCAGGGGACTTACAACTTTTAAGGGAATATGCACAAAACCTCACCCCTGCATTATTTTAAGTAGATCAAATCAGATTTGTCTTGTGTGAGGTTAGAAGAAAGACTAGGCACAGTAGCATTAGGGAAGAGATTCAGAGGTTGCAGGTAACTTTCAAATCCATAGTTATAACCTGGTAATCTTTCTTCTTTTACAGGATTCTTGAATCCCACTGAGGATGCACAGAGCTGATCTCTAAGTCTGTGATATCTGCTCCCACTGTAAGTGTGAAAAAGCGATGCCTCTACCTGCTCCTTCTGAGTGCGCTGTAATGAAAACCCTTTTGGAGCAACATTGGAAATAAGCCATCACAATATCTGATTAAACCTCTTAGGAAACTGTCACTAATCACCTTCTCTGCTCTTGATGGAATATATTTATGCATTATAAATATACTTACTCTGTGTGTGTGCTCCATAAATCACATTCAGCACTTGTATATGATGTATAAGCATATTCTATAGAATACACACAAATACAGATGCCAAACTCCCACAGAGTTCATCACTGGGAAATGTTTGAAGGATCTGATCCTTAATATTTAATGAGAAAGATGCTATTTCCTTCCTCAGCTTTTATCTCTGGTTTGGCATAGTCATTAAATTTGTTGTTTCCTTGCAAGATTATATAATTTATGACCTAATTTTAGACTTTTGTGTAACTGTGCTAAAATACTCGTGGCATATCCGGCTTTTTTCATACAGAGTATTTCAGCATTAGACACCAGCTAGAACATGACTGCTCAGCTATGAGCTTCCCATCAGTAAGGAATTACAAGCATTAATGGAAAACAGCCCAACAATATTCAGATAGCATTTCAGGATTAGACAGTGGTGGTTTTTTTGTTTCTGTAAAACTACCATTTAGCAACATTTCCAAAGCCCGTCGTATGCAGCAGTTGGCAGGAATCCCCAGGTAATACAGTAATCACCCAGCAACTCCTATTACTTAAAATATTTTCATGTAGCAGCTTCTGACTTTCAGGCTGCTCTGGGACAAATTCATACAGCCTTCATCACAGGTACTGATGTACAGAGCTGGCGAAAGGAGGTGAAGAATGACACTTGATGCTTTAAAGTGACTACCAGCCCCCTCGCCCTCTGGAAGAAAGCGTTTGCTCTGCAGCACCAGGCTGGCTGGGGTGATTTTTGCTGCACAAGGTGTTGCCAGATAACTCCTAAATGAATTACGCTGAAGCTGCAGCTGCATTTTTTTGTGCCTTCCGTGTGTCCAGGGTAATTCAGTGGTGCCATAAATAGTGCCATGAGTTAGGGTATTTTGTCAATTTAAACCATATTGTTTGGACCAGTCTTTCATCAAATCTAATATATCAGCTATTGCATTAATGCGTTTTGAGAGCACTTTATTCTGGTGTTTAAGAGGCAAGTGTTTTGCAGTTGAGGAAGAGGTTAGATGCTTGCTTTGTGTCTGCAGTACACTTACGAGGCTTTTTTCCTCTTTTTCTACCTTACCCCAAGGTATCCAACACAGATGACAGAGATGGGGTGCTGCTTCCTCAGACCAGCACCCAGAGCAACAGGCACCACGGACAGGCAGCTCAGTGCACCCCTCTAACATGGCAACTTAATGCAATGTGCGGGTTGAGGGGCATGCCCACCTGAAAGAAAAATAATCCTTATGAAAAGGTGCCATTATTTCTTGGAATAAGAAAGATCAGAGAGTGTATCTGCTTGGCTTTAATGGAGCAGTTCCAGGAAAGCCGCAGCGACCAAAGTGTTTTCAGTATCACATAATTCAAGAGTAAAATCATAATTCCAATTACTATTTCAACCATTTCTGGCCTTGGGAAACCTATGCTAATATTTATTATTATATGATTGACCTATGATTTCTTCATCATTTACATTAGCAACTATGATATTCATAGTAACATCCTTTAAATCATACAAGCAGATGTCAATAGTGCATGATGAAGTCACATCCTGCAGATTTTTTATTTACTTGCTCCATTTTTTTCCTGGTGAAATAACATTGTGAGATGCATAATCTCACCTCCATGAGGCCTCTAGGGGCATATATAATCACAGAATGCATTTTCTATAATCTCACAGAATGAGTCAATTCTAGCTGAGGTATAAACAGTTATACAAAGTCAGTATTTCACTTCCATCACTGCCTGACATCATCTTCTACACAGTGCAAGAAAATATTTACTTAGCTCTTTGACATGAATTGCCACAAAGTCTTTGGAACAAAAAATTGAGGAAAGCAAGGAACTAAAATGGAATAGCTTGATTTAAAGAATTTAGCCCCTTTTCTGAGTGCAGGATTTAGATTTGTAACTTTGTCAAATGCTTTCTTATAATGTCTGGACTGGCCATAGACACCTCTAATCTCTGTTCTTCACTGAAGTGCCTACGCACAAATCAATCAGAAAATTGCCTGGAATATCCAAAGCTGGAAGCTGATCCTCTTTCTTCATCATCTAAATATTTTCTTTGCACAAGTGAGCATTTCTGTGTGTTAATTAAGCTACTGCATTTATTTTCCAGGCAGCTTCCTGAGGCACATTGTTTCTGATGCTTTTCTGTGCAAAGCACTGCAGAGCAGGCAATACTTGACAATAATGTACATGAAAACAGCTCGTTATTCCATACAGGTGTTACCAGCTGTAATTCTTATTAGCTCTAAAATCACTTTTTATTCTTTCTGCCCCTCCTAGCACAGGAGAGGGCACCAGCAGGCTCCTTGGTGTTGGAGCAGTGAATTCCCAGCTGGGGAGGACAGAAGCTTCTGCACTGTGCAGGTGAGGTGCCAAGAGCAGCCTGGGGCTTCTCAACGCTTTCAAATAGAGTTGATAGAATTGAATTTATCCACTGAGATGCAGTAATTTTTTTTCTTCAGATTGTCCTGGTCTTGTATCAAAAAGTTTTGTTTCTCCGTTTGTACCCCGTTTCCACTACTCGTCTTCCTGCCGCAATCCAGCTCCTGCTTTTGTTCACCTCCAGAGAGCACAGCCAGGTGTTTTTCAGCATCTCCTCTGGAAAAGTGCCACATTTGTGGAGCTCAGGAAAGTGGGACCCATCAGTGCCTGACAGAAAGGACTGTCTTTGATTGTCTTTGTTTCTCATCCATTGCTTTTTTACTGAAATTAAATTCTTCTGAACTTACATTACCTTAAAGGGTTTACCTGACTCAGCAGGTGCCAGATTTAGGATGTTTCAGACAGTTTTTGGAGCATTTTGGACAAATTTTTGAGGTTCATAGGCCTTATACAGGTTGTCAGGCAGGTGGACTCTCTTCCACTCCCTAGGCATGTAGCCCTAAAAATGCCCGCTCATGTCTACATGTAAGGTGAGGTTAAAAGGTCAGAACAGTGCTAGATCATGTTTCTGAAGATTAGCAGTGTATAATAATTATTAACAGTTTCTGTAACAGTGCAGGTTACAGACACGGGACCAAACACCTGCAGTGAACCTCCTCAGGTGAAATTCTCCTTGGCTTCAATCACGTTTTTTCCGGAGAAGAGACTGCTGGCTGTGCTCAGGGCGATCTTCATGTTCCTGGCTTAAGAGGCACTTATAATCTACTGCTAAGAGACTTATTAGCAATGTAAAAATGAATTTGAAGCAAGAAAAGTATTCTTCCTAGAAGAAATATATTTTTTGTAAATTTAGTTTTGCTGACAGATGTAATTGGGCTAACTTCTTGTGACTATTGATGTTATTTGTTGCCCCTTATCTTACCAAAGCAAAGGGTGCCAAGTACTTTGAACTTTGTAAATAATTGTTTCCAATGTGTTGGTTTTTTTTCTCTATAAATTATTTAGAGAAAAGCTGGCTTCTAATCTTTTTTCTTCCAAAGCTTTTACAGCTCAGCTTCTTCCCACTCTAGATATCTTTTGTTTTCCCCTTTCAGGTTTTAATATTTCTTAGATATTATAAAGGCATCTTTCAAGAGTAAATCTAGAGCTTTTGCTTAGATTGGAAAAGTTGTTCCTAAAGCTTTAGTAGATTGGAGAGAGAGAGGGGAAAAAAAATCAACCCCAAATGAACTTTATTTCGAACGGCCACAGTTTCTGGGGCTGTGGCTTGGAGCTGAGTATCCAAGCGCCCAAGCCACGACACTGGTGCCCAGAGCAGGGAACCTGGCCATCGGTCTTGCCAATTTTTCTTGCTCCTGGGACCCAGTGGGTGCAAACAGTTGGCAGAAGGGTTGGCCTTTTCCTTCTTGTTCATGTCTTCTGGGCTGGACAGGAACTGGGAGCTGCTCTGTCCCCTCTTTCCCACCCCACCAGTGCTCACTATCCCCTCCTGTGCTGAGGAGAGGGACACAGTTTTCTGGCAAACACAATTTTTCTTAGTTTTATTTCACTTTTGCTACCACAGCAATAAATTTTAACCCAGAAACAGGACGGAAAGCTCTCCCAGAGTGTGCATTATTAAAGCAGCATCAGAGGTCTGCAGGAAATCCATGGTTATTATTTGCATAAAATCAAGCAAACTCACGGATGTGGGAAAACTGAAATGCTGGAAAAGCAAGGCATGACCTACTTCATCACCCTGGAAAGCTGAATGCAAATGTTTTTACTTATCTGTCTATCTGCTATCTATCTATTTGTTTACTTATTTTGGCAAAAGACACAAATAATGAGAAATGTATGTCTCTAACCAGAGCAGTTACTTTGCCTTGTGTTCTCAGAGGTGACAAGGATGGGTGTGGTTTGGGCAGACCTGCATAGCCCAGAAAAATAAATGACAGTTTCTCATGCTTGCATTGCTGCTGGAGCAGGGGTGGGTGTTAAATCCTGGTCTTCAGCCTAAGGCAGCAACTTAAACCAGGGAGCAGCACATCTCAGGCATCCGCGGGCAACTTCTGGAGTGGCAGGAGCTTCACAAAGGAAAGATCCTTGTTGAGACACCTTGCTGTCCGGCTGCTGTTGAGGGATGTGATGTGTTTGTGCTGTGGTGCTATTCCCCAGCTGTCTTCCAACACCAACGAGGGGGAAAGTAATTCCTGTTGAGAGCCGCTGTGAGACTTACTACTTGAATCTTAAAGTAAGAACTTAATGGTTGAGGCTCCCACCAAGACTGATCTTCCCTCCTTCCCCTCCTCCAAAGACCGTAGTTTCAGGTCTTAGATGCCACCAGCAGCTCCCCAGGCACTTGGCTGATGGTTTGCTCCCTGACGCAGCTGAAGTGGGAAGGAATTTAAAATTACCAGGTTGTTTTTTTTCGTAAAAAAAAAAAAAAAAAAGTTTATGATTTTTAAGAAGGCACCTTACAGCAGAGCCCAAATGGGAATGTTTGTGTTCGATACCATCCATCAACGCCGTGACACGGAGGGAGCGGCTCCCCCAGCTCCTCGTGTGGCGGTGGACAGAAGGAGCTGTCAGGGAGCCGCGTGCGGCCGCCGCACCGAGCCGGGCGGGAGCCGTGCTGGCAGAGATCCCTCCTGCAGAGGGGATTTCTGCACTGACAATTTTTGGCTCCTTTAGGTTACTTTAGAGCTGCACAGAATATGTAATGTTCTGCGCCCGCAGAGGGGCTGACAGGGAACTTAAATACAGATTGCAAAGATAGATCATCTCCCAGCATCACTTTGTTTTCTGCCGCTCTAAAATCATTTTACTTGTTCCTGCATCTCCTATAAAGCCAGAAGAGCTCTCTATATTTGCTTCCCGGATGCCTTTTTCTCCTCTGCTTACAACTATAAAAGCAGCTTTTCATGCTCCAAATCAGAGATAAATTGAAATCGTGGCTGAAGAAATAAAACACAAGGCTAATCAAATTGTAGCACAGGAAGCAGCCTTCAGCCAGTGCATTTTTTGAGAGCTATTTTTAGAATATATTTTTATTTTGTCACTCCATATGGGAAGTCAAATCCATATGGTTTGGGAGAATGGAAGGTTGTGCTTTTATAGGGATCTCGCAAACCATCCCTGCTCTGCCACGTACTTAAACATGTGCTTAAATCCAATTGTCTGCGATGGGACTGAAGCACATGAACTTCTCCTGACTGGGGCCTCGGGCCCTGTCTGAGGTTGTAAGAGTATTACTCCCTCCTGAGATGTAAAACTATTCTATATTCGTTAAACCGGTCTCCAGTTAACTTGGATCTTCTTAATTACGACATTTCTTACTCACGCACCTTCCTTTTTTTTTTTTTTTTCTCTCTCTTTTTCATTTCTTCCTTTCTTTTCCATCGTTTGGATGCCCTGATGAATGCATTTGGTCCAGTACCAGCCAGGATGGAAAGCCGAACATCCATACCCATCGCTCTCCTGCTCTTCACAGTAGGTGTTGCTACCCTGCAAATATCAAGATTAATGTGGTGTTGGGGAATATGGCTGTATGGTGCCCACAACACCGTGGCACCTTCTGAGAAAGCTGATGAAGCAATAATTGGCTAGAAAAGGTGTTGTACTTCTGATAAACCAAATGTATAAAATTAGAAACATGTCCTCAGTGTTAATCCACCAGAATATCCATTTTATTTGTGTTTTAGGTTGTTCCATGAGACTTAACCAATAATTTTGTTTCTTTTAAGGAATTTTGTCGGTTGGTTAAAAACACCGACATAAATTTTCTAACCTGGTAAATTCCAGAGGATCATTTTATGAATATTTTTTGTTGTAATCCTGGAGTTTCTTCCCTGTGCAATTTCTGAGAAGGTGAAATTAAAAAAAAAATAAATTTAAACCACGTGTTATTTATTACAACTCGAAAGGCAAAATTTACCTGAGCCTATGTTCCTTGTGCTCCCAACTCTAACACTGACTTTGGTATTGAGGTACCATTTTTACAAGCAAGTAGGGATGCCCCTAAAGCAGTAGCACATGTAATAACAGTCATGGCAGGACTTGATTTTTTCAGTCTCACCAAGTCCTTAGAGAGATGTGGGTGTTCAGATCAGCCTGTCGACTGCTGAATGCCCAAATCCATAATTAAAAATCATCTTTGAAACTCAAAGGGCTTCTGAGGTGCTCCGTAGGCAGACTTTTGCTGTCTGGGCTCCCCCCCAAGCTGGCAGGCAAGCTGCAGGCAGGAGAAATGCAAATCGGGAAGGGTTTTGTCCTGTAGTTCACCCCAGCTGTATGCACAGAAAGCCAAGCAGCGCTGTGTGGCAGGCAAGAGGCAAAGTCAGATTACACACCAGTTAGTATGAAATGCTTAAATAATCATTTTAATATGTCTGAGATGATAGTTGACTTTGTCTACAAGGGATCTGCAAGACATAGCAAAATGCAGCTGCATGCTTTTGTATGTAGTATAACGAGCAGAGGCTGAGAAAGTTGAGTGGTGTGGATCGCCCAGGTTCAGCATAGCAAACACCTGACTAAAGGAGAAGTCATTTGCTGTGTTACTTTTGGTTCAAGAGTTGTATTTAGTCTCAACATGGCAGCAGAGCTAATGAAAGAGCAGGGCATTGACAGTTAATATTTTTATGCTTTTTTTTTTCTTTTCCTTAGGAAACAATTCTCCACCCTTTTTTTTTTGATAAAGTGCAATGGGAACAGGGCTGCACAGTGGAGAACTCAGCATAGCAGAAGGATGGGAAGCATGGAGATTTCTGAGATGGTTTGGATGTTGCTTCCACCAAGTAGAAGGAATGTTATTGTAAAATTGTTCATCAAAACTGAGACCTCATATGGATTATTTTATTGGAAAGTCAAGAAAACAACCACTGATTTCTTTCCCCACAAATATAAAGCAGAGATCTTGCGTAAGAGGAGACAATGGTGAAATAACCAAGTACCAGAAGGGGCTAAAAGAAAAAGGCTGAGGTTAGAGCAGAGAGAAATTGTCAAAAGTTTTTAAAGAAATTTTATGAAGCCATATTTGTATTCAAAATCTATGATCATTTTGAAAGCAAAATAACTACTGTTAGATTGTTCGGTCAAAGTAGCTTTATAGTCAGAAACCCCCCATCACTTGTATCCCACTTTAAAAAATACATTCTATATAATTCTGAAATCCCAAAAGACAAGAAAAATAATCTGCATTTATGATGCTTAGTGTATTGGAATTAGATGCAAGTAGATGGGTTTTCCCAGAAATGTTATTCTGGAATATTTGAACAACTCAACTTTTGGACCAGGTGTTTGGGTTGTGTGTGTGACATGGGTACATGAGCATTATGAGGTGGACTCGTGCTGTTGCTGCGTTTCCTGTACATCACTTATCACAGCTGGGCATCACGGCCCCAGTAAAGCCAACCAAGAGTTTGCCAGTGACTTCACTGAAGCCAGAATCTCATCCCAGGCCGGGTGCAGCTGACGGAGAGTGCCACGGGCTGGTGACCTGAAGCAATTTCAAGTCAATGACGTAGAAGTGAAAAACCCAGGGTACTCAAATTTCACTTTGGATTTTACACCGAGTTTCCATTCACGTTGAAACTATGTAGATAATTTGTTAAGGAATTATTCTTTAAAAAGTAAAGAATTAATTTCTTTAAGAGATGGGTGATTTGTAGACGACATTTGTGTAATTTTGCATTCTAAATGTGATTTATATTTGTAAATAAATTTGCATAAAATCTCCAGCTCTTGATGTCATAGTTCTATTTTATCTTTAATTCAGATGCTCAAGAAATGTAAATTATTTTTACAGCTAAATAAAAGCTATACAAAGCTGCCAGGAAAGAATAATGAGGTACACATTGTGCCATGCAGCCATGATAAATCCAGCAGCACCATGGTTACAGTCAAAATGTGAGGCCATCAGCAACTAGGGAATATCAGCACATATAGATTCCTCTGACTAGATTTAGTGAACTAATCTTAATAGGGGAAGCTCATGACACTAGGTTAGCAAGAGAAAATATTTACCTGAAAGATAGACAGGCACCTAAAATGAGGAGGAACAGTTGGTTTATATAGCAAGGGTTTATTATAGATTAAAAACATCAGCTGTAGTTGGCTCTATGTAGTATGGCTCTGCATATGTGCTTTGCAGAAATAAAGCATTCCTGTAACATGGTGAAGCTTGCAAGTTATTGGTGCATTTGTTAATGATAGTATGGGCTTATAAAATATGGCTTGGTCATGAAGATGGCACCAGTGAGAAGGTGTATTTGCACCTCCTTAGTCATTGTGGTAAAAGGCTTCAGTGCCGTGGCCCTGGATCAACTAATATATTAAGAAATGGGTTCCTCTCATTAGAAATTAACTCAAACATGAGGAGATAATTATACCAAATAAGGGTGTGAAGAGCTTCAACTGATCAAAGGAAAGTAAATAAAAGGTACACTGAGCCCACACGGTCCTTTTCTGGTGAGGAGGCTAAAGAGATAAGGTGCCTGGATTTTCAAGAGGACAAACCTTTCTTGCTGCAACTGATTCAGGTAGGTCTTATCATTCTCTGGTTTTGTCTCATCTCTGACTATTTTTCCTAGTAATACCTGGGGTTTTTGTGTACGGTTTTTGCTGTTTGTTTGCTGCTGAAAGGGTTTTGGTCCATCCTGCTCTTTAAAGTTTATATAAAATGAACTAAGGTTGATATGCGCAGTGCTGCCGACTTGTTGCTATTCCCTGTTTGCTGAATTACAGTGGTCTTGCTTTAATTAAATTCAATATTGAGGTCAAACAGCTCTAGGAATGGCTTTCTAGGAGCTGGGTGATTGCTCCAAGCCCCTTTGCAGGAGAAGGTGTATGGAAGACAAGGCAGTGATGAAGGGGTTTCTGGATGACCAAACACAAAGGATATTTAGAGGAAGCAGCTGTGATGGGCTGTCCTGTAGTGACTAAATTTTGCAGGATCTGTTTGCTCTAGAGTTGTCAATATCAAATTTTATTTTCTGGCAAAGTGTATGGGGTGCATAGAAAACCTTGTGTTTTGGAATCTGCTGCTTTTGCCCTTTGGGTATTCTCTTCAGACAAAAGAGAAGCAATAGTTTTGTGATAAGTTTTATACTGGCACCAGACAGGACACTGCATGATGCTGAGCGCCTTGTCAAGAAGGTGCTGAGCCTTTTAAGCCCTGTGGGTTTAAGTGCCACTAGGTCCTCAGCATCTTGAAGAAGTGAACCCTGTGACGCTTGGTTTTCTGAAGCATGTGGACAACAGTTTGCAGTGAATAGGGACAGCCTAAAACTTGTGTCAAAAGAAATGCTTTGTCTTGCTGAATCAGGGCAGTGAATGCATGTGCATCTCCAAGAGTGTGGACAGGCCTGTTGACTCCTAAAGACCACTCATGTGCCTTAATTGAGTATGTGCATGAATGCTTAACTGGTTGGGATCAGCATAAACATCCCTGAATGTCAAGCTCTCTTCTGTGTCTATTTTGTAAAGCTAACAACCACCAGGCATTAAAAACCTGGTTCTGGTCTTTGGAGGTGCTGAGGCATCTTATTTCATATTTTTAAAGGTGAACGCCTTCACCTTAAAATAAAACGCCTTTATTCCAGAGACGTTAGAGTATAGAGAAATGGAGAGTTGTAAACGTAATATCCTTGGAAGTTTAAGATTTTTTTTTTAAAATGTCCATAACTTAAAAAAGGGACCAAATAATGCTGCTTAGAAACATTTAAAAACAAAAAAAAAAAATAATGTTCAGCAGATAGCTCTTATGAAAAGGCCCTGCCTAGAATGAATTTTTATGCTTGAGTTATAAACCCTTGAAAAATGGGGATCCTAATGCAGAAGCTGACGCAGCTTTAACTAAAGCAGCTCTAGTAAGTGCTGCTATAATTATTTGCTCATTAATTACAAATTTTGCAAGACACGAGAGTAACACAAATTGGAAAATAGGAATAATTATCAGTAATAATGCCAGAGAAGCTGGACACATTGAAAGTATCTTCCTCTTTAAATTTAATAATAGCAAGACAGCTAGGAAACTAATAAGAAATACATAATTGAAAATTAACCTTGCAAATCTGCTGTTAATAAACCATGGTACTCTCATGTTACAATAATTTTACAGAGCCCTTAATTTGCATTTGAAGTGTTATTCCAGGTAATACTTTGTGTGTTCACAACAATTAGTATGTCTTTGAATTAAAACAAAAATGTGAAGGTAGGATTTAGTATCACTGAAGAGTACAGAATAGCATATACTGTAGGTTTTAGTAGCTCAGAGCTCGAATAATTGGAAACCAAAAGTACAATGGTGATTTTTGTGCTGGCTGTTATGCCTGAATGCTGTTTTGTTATTGTTGAATTCGAGTATTGTGACGTTCTGTGCTTTCATCCCTAGCTTGTGTAAATGTGTCAGTTGGGCTGTTGGATTGCTTGCACTTTCTCATCCTCCGAGGTGGGAGGCTTGATTACTTGGGGACGCTTGAAAACATCCAGTGCGTTGGTAACAGGTAGTGTGTGGTCCTTGGAATGCTCTGCTGCAGTGCATGCTTTTACCATCATGTTTGAGTAGTTTTAATGGGTCTACTTGGGGGCAGGCTGCTGGATGCATTGGGGTTTGCTGGGCAGGGTAAGTCAGCGTAGCCTGTGGTTTAATGGAAAGGTGCTGCTTTACTGTGGGTTGGCACCTTGTGCCTGAGGTTTGCCCATGGTTCTCCATTCAAAGGGAAATGGTACTTCCTTAGGGATGTTTTATGTCTGTTGCCAATCAACAGAAGTCTATTAAAAAAATCTGTTAAATCAATTTGCAAGTAAGGATGAAGAGAATTGTTTATTCAAAACTCAGGCTGAGTCAACTGCTCTTGCTAAATACCTCCCACTCATAATATAAACCTGATGCACATTGCTGCCCGCTCCTTGTGTTCAGTCTCAGAGAACTTGTACATTTGTAGCCAAGAAATATTTTACAGTTTTGGAGTTTATATCTACCGAGCTATCAGAGCTCAGCTGGAAAAAGAGGATGGATTGAAACAAAGAGGAAAATCCCTGACTGCAGGCTTGTACTTGCATCACAATGTTAATGGCAGTGGAGGTATATACAGGGTTTCAAAGTTGTGTATGGCCAAGCAGCTTAAAAAAAAAAAAAAAAACCAAAACAAAATAACCCAGAGGCCTACAGTGTTTGGCATCAGAGAGGAGGAACATTGTACACAAACAATTGGGTTAAGAGTGTGTACTCCAAACAGTGTTTCTGCACAATTCCAAACTCCATCGAGGGCTGCTTGTAAAATGTTGGCTTCTTTGTGCAAACCCACAAATCCTAGGGAAAAGGCCATTAGGGGTCAGCAATTCAGCTGTTTGTCTGCTCACTTTATGTAAGAGGTTAGCAGCAGTATGCTTTTTGTCCAAAGCCAGCAATAGCAGGAACAGCTTGTTTCTGAAAGGGCTGTGGCTCCCCTAGTAGTGATAGAAGAAGGGGTCCTGAAATAAACCTCGAATGTGGATAGTCTTTGATTTGACCTTTTGTCCATTTATTTGGCTATAAGCGTATGCTTAGCACAGCATTTGACTCCTGTCACTCCCTTCCCTAACAGTCTTATATAGCTCAAGCACCACCAGTGCAGACATTTTTCCTCCATTGCAGTATGTTTCAGGGAATTTGGAAAACATTGCAACGTGGGACAAAAAGGTGTTTTCGTTGCCCAAGGTCTTCCCACAGAAGAGGTCAGGATGTTGTATGGAAAAGCAAACCTTCCATCTCCTCACAGCCTCTGGGTGAAGTCCCACCAGCATTGCAAATCTCAATGGCTTCAGCCTGCAGGAGAAGAGAAGGGCTATGGCCCCCTCCCTCCAAATGCCTTAGAAATCAGTTTTCATTTTTGTATTTTTTTAAGATGTAAACTGACTTTAAAGTCTCTTCTGCTTTGGGGGCAAACCACGGAAAGCTCTCTAAGCAGCACGGTAGAGATTATTTTTGGGAACTCAGTGTGGCTGTGTCTGACTTAAAATGTGCTGTGAGGAGAACCTCACTTGATCTATGAAGCTTTGCCATGGAACAGAGTGAGGATGGGTGCTCCTCAGCTTAACCTTGGTCGGGATGTAATCATTGTATTTGTGAACATAAGAATTAACAGCATGGAGTTAAGAGATGACCCAATGAAGGACTGTTGAGGACCGTTTAGATGCATCTTCCTTCCCATGTGTGTCTGTAGGTCCTACTGGCAGTTCCCTGCAAGACCAGAGCAAGTGCTGGGGCTGTGCTGGATTTCCCATGGAGGCTCGGAAGCCTCCCAGCCTCAGAGGCACTGAGCAGAGGTGCGGCTTGGGTAGAGAAACCTTTGAGTGCTGAATGGATGAAGAGAAGCAGGGAGCAGGCAGTCACTGCTCCAACCTTGAGAAAAAGGAGACGGAAAATGCCCTCTTCTCCATTGGAGAAACAGGAGGCTGTGGGAGAAATGTGCCTTTTAATGATGCTCCTGAGGCAGCCTCTGCTAGTGATTCCCAATCAGTATTCTGTTCATCACTGCTTTCTCAAGGAAAGTCATAAAGGAACAACGTAGCCAAAAGGAAGCTATTTTTAGAAGATGGAGAGATGATTTTTTTTTTTTTCCCCTAACCATTCTGCTGTTATTTATGTTGCATAGTTCTTGAGTTATTTATTTCAGTGGGAGCTGATGCAAAGTAGGATGGTGTTTAATGTGTAGAAGGATGGTAAAATCCATCCTACAACTGTCCTTGCTATTTCAGGGTTGGGCTTTGATAGTCTTTCCAACCTGCAAATTGGATGGCACTTCTTGGACATTGTCAAGGTGCAGCTTATTGCGAGGGGTGTTTCTTGTCTACAGTCCCTTCGGCTTCCAGCACACTGAACGTGCTTCTGCAGTTTGTCACTGCAGTATATTTTAACCTGCCACTTAACTCACTCATATGCATTTTTAAAACACTAAAAAGCAACTGATAATTCAAAGCGCGCTCCAAGGTAAAAATAAAAAATGTTAATACTTTTCATCGATCAAAGCTAATTTATGCGAACTGGGCTCTGCTCGCAGCTGCAGCAAGGTATAAATGGTGACATCACTGAGCATGAGCTCTGCCAACCTGAGTTAGTGTTGGAATGACAATGGAGTGATTTAACTATTATGATCTCACTTAATATTTCATACTTAAAATGTAGCCTAACCTGTAATTCAGGGTTATATGAAATACACATCGTAGAGTTGTTTCAGAACAGATTTTGACACAAACTTTGCAGTTAAAGGAAATGTTTGAGTGACATACATACTACATATGCTGTTACTCTGTAGGGTTGGTGGAAATCTCTTCAGGAAGGAAATTTATTGTGGAATATTTTCTCTTATATAAATGTGTGCGTGTGTATAGACACATGCACACAAAAGGGGAAAAAAATTTGGAAAGTTGTCTTAAGCTTTCTGATACGAAATCATCACAGGAGAAGAAAATCACTTGGCTCAAACAAATATAGCTACCGTTCTTAAATCCCAAACCCCATCATCCTCACAACTACGACAACAACAAAATACTGTAGACATGATGGGTGATGAATTAGAACTTTTAACTCCAATTCTAGTTTCCAGCCTTTTTTACAGAAACAGTGTTAAAGTGACCTCACGTTCAGTGAGGGAGGTATAGCAGTTGGTCTGAAAAAGCATGAAATAAAGCACCAAGAAAGGAAAAACTTGTTTTACTTGATGCTTTAGTTCCCCAGGTGTGTGGCTGATGGGGGAGGATGTGCTTCCCCTCTCCATGCCTCAATGCCAGCCTCTGCAGGCAGAAGTATTCAGTCTGTTTGCTCATATAAGGTGTTTTTTTATTATCTGTATGAACATTAGAATAATAAAGTCTTCCTAGTTTAGTGCATGGTGAGGCGAGGTGGACCTTAGGCTGAGTGTGATAATGGAGAAACAAAACACCTAACAACGTCTGAACTGTAAGACAGTCTGACAAAACAGCAAATGGTGAGTGGTAGCCTTCAAGCAGTCAAAACTCTGTAGGCAAGACACACTTCTCTAGGGTGAAACTCAGTGGACATGGGAGGAATTAGTTGCTAACCTTGGCCACTGCAGTAGGAGGTTGGGGTAAATAAGCCAGGAAAAGCTTCTCCTACTTGTGTGGGTCTAGCCAGTCTTTTGGCCCTGGTGCTTTACCTAAAGGACCTATGGCTCTGTAGATATGAGATGGTTGTGAGGATCACACCAAACTGGGGGAAGTAGTCAGTAAGCTGAAGAACAGGATTGCCCTCTGACACACTCTTGGCAGGCTGGAGAAATGAGCTGACAATCCCCATGGAGGCCATCACAGACAATGCGAAGTCCCATACCTGATTTGGAGCAACTCCATGCAACTGTACAGGCAGGAGAATGGCTGAAGAGCAGCTTTGCAGGCAAAGACCTGGGGGTCCTGGTGGAAAAGCTGAACCTGAGTCACCAGTATGTCCTTGCAGTGAAGAAGCAGATACTCAAAGCTTAAACAGAAGAGGTTCTGCCTTTGAAATTGGCCCCGTTTTCAACAAGGAGTCCAAACAGAGAGCCTTCAGAAACCCCTTCCAAATGAAATTATTCCATAATTAGTTAACAGAGTCCCTTTGCAACTGCCTTTAAAGGATAGGAAGGAATGATTTTGGGGTAAGATTTTCTCTAGGAATGTGGTATTGTTTGCACCTGCAGTTCAATTAATTCTAAGATTTGCAAAGATTCATTCTTCATGACCTTAAGGGTCAATGTTGCTGCTCCTTTTTGTAGAGTAAAAGGACAATGAGTATCTCAGAAAGAATGTGGTAAGGCCTTGAATCTGCAAACTACCCCATTGTCTGGGAAAATGGCCTTTCCTCCCCCCCCTTTAAACTGTAATGGTTTGTGTCCTGAAGCCAGGTCTGGTTGCTCATTGCTGGCCACTAGCAGCACATATTTGAAAGCACTTTTCAGTGGTTACTCAGCAAGCCTGAGGCTGAGATATTTTGTAGATTGGGTAAAGTTTTTTTGTGCCCATGTTTGAAAATGTTTTGCAAAGACATTTTCCATACCAGTGGAATGGAATGACTTCATCATTGCTATAAATACTTATCAAAACCAATCATTATTGGTTCAAGTGTTAAAGATTTAGTGACTGAAGAAGTATTCATCAATATGAGTCTTTCAGTTGAATTAGAATAAGAAAAGGAAGAGGGGTTTGCAAATCTAGAATTCTAGAGTTTTTATTTTATTTAAATGCTACTTCAGGACCTTTTCAGTCCAAAATGAATTTCCAGCATTCCTTACAGCTAATAGAAATTTTTCTGGTTGTTTTTTTTTTTTTTTTAAATCAGAATTACTTTAAGCCACTAGAAAACATCCTTTGTTCCTATATTGATAGAAACCCAGTATTCTCCTTTCTTCCTGTTTGGCCTCCTCTGCCCTGGATGCAATGGGAGTAAACACAGTAGAAGGATTTGTATTACTAGCAAAGAAGAACAATTGCAGCAGTGTTTAAATTCACAAGGTTTGAGGTTTGTTATTGGAGTTTATTTGAGGGAGGGGGGATAAATGTTTATCCTACTTTATTTTTAGAGGCTCTCCATTTGCATTATCCATGCTTATCGCAAATGGACAAATGTTTTTCCATATAACAAATATTTCTGACTCTATTCCAAAAATATTCTAGAAGCCCTGAGATCCCAGGAATAGGTTTCTCCCTCTAGTGGCAGCAGAAAGGAAGATTCGGAACCCTCAGACCAGGTAGATTCACTTTTCTTTTTTCAGAAAAGCATATGAGGGAAAAGACCTGCTGTTTGTTTACAACTTCAAAGAAAGATTCATATGGCACAAAATATCTGCAACTTCATGGCTCTCCTTAGTTATTGAAATACTTGTAAAACCAAGATATCGAAACAAGGATGTTTCTCTAATTTTTAAAACGACCTTGATGCTCAAACTACAACAGAGGCAACTTGATAAACACAAATGCTAATGAACTTGGTGTCCTACTCTGTACTGTTGGGAGAACCATGGAGCAGACCCTGTGCTTGGGAGTAACTGCTGTGCTCGCTCAGCATCTGCCCCGGCAAATAATGTCTATCACTGGGTAGCCTGCGGAGAGGGAAGGATGGGTGATCTTCAGAGAATTGCCTTGGTCAGTGTTTCAATCATATTTGAGGCTACCATGCTAGTTTGACATGTAAAATGTAAACCCATGTGTTCTCAATGGCTAAATTACTCCATGTGCCTTTACAGGAAAGGCAAAAATACATTGTATCTATAGGCAGAAAAGTCTGACCATCACCTATAAGACAAATAATAAGCACAGTGAACCAAATCTACCACTTCTGTTCTATTTCTGATTTCCCTCTCCTGATGATGCCTTTAGTATCTGGGAAGAGCATAAACCACTAATACTTGTTTTAGACTTGGGCAGAAAGGTTAATCTCTGGAGGGAGGTTGGCTGAAACACTTGATCCCCAGTTGGCTTCTGCATCTCTGCTGTCAATGTTTTAGGCCCCATGACTCAGTCACTGCTTCTTGTGAGTCTATTTCAGTAAAGTGTTAGTTTAATAGAATAGATTACATGAATGAAAGATTGAAACAGCATCTTAAGCTCAGGGAGAATGTGTCCTTCAATCTCTATAGTGCTGAAAATATTGTTCAACTGTGGTGTGCGCTGTTTTCAAAAGAAAACACACTAAGGCACCTCCAGTCCCCCTGTGACTGGGGTGCAGCTGGTGGTAGACACCAGACAGTGGAGGTTCCCTTTTTCTGATGTAGGGCAGCAGCAGAGGTGCCCCATGTCGGGTCTGGGGTAGCATGTGTAGAAGCTTGCCTGGCTTCTTGGTAAGCTCCACCTGGGCTCTGGGAGTGAACAGCTCTGTCTTGGAAAGGCCCAAGGAGGAAAATATGGCCAGTGTCTGTAATGCATCTTATTACATGCATGGTGTCCCCTGGAACACAGGAAACATCTACCTGACCTGTAAGGTCACGTGCATCGGTCCATGAATCGACAGTCAGGGAGAAACCTAGCAACTTCAGAGTGAAATGCAAACTCTGTTCCTTTCAGTTACGGTTGTGAATTAGCAAGAGGGTCTAAATGCATCAATATCTCTTTTGCCTTTTCTAAAGGCTGTTGCTTTGGAGCCTGTTTCATGTTAGGACTTCCTGAGGAAAGGACTTACCATAGGAGGTCTTGATTCTGGCAGGCCTGTGTGTGCCTGCTGGGTGGTTGTGGCTGCCTGAGCTTACTGAGGTTAGGAGACCTCTTGGCAAAGGGTCATGTTTGCCTGTCACATTGTCCTCAGGACCAGGTCAGCTTGCTGCAGATGTTTGCCAAGCAGCCATCATGCTGCCTAGAAGGTTCCTTAGGACATTAATTAACAGCAGTACAGAACACGCATCGGAACTTACTTCTTCCATGCTGTCATCTTCTGTAAGAAGGATTAAATCTTAGTTACTTTCCAAATCATAAAACTATAATTCAGTCTTTTAACATGGTCATTTCTTTGGATAATATCTTACCCTTTCTCTGGCAGATACCTGGACAGCTTTTCCAGCCTCTTGTTTTTGCACTGTACCTGAAAACTATTCTTATTTCATTTTACCTCCCTGTAAAGTTTCCTTTCATTCACTGCCTTTGCTTTTCTTATCACTTTTTATGCTCTCAACTTCATTATGCAATTGTTCCAATCCTGCTCTGTATTTGATGTTTTATAACTTGTGTCTGCCTTTTTTTTTCCCACTGTTGATTACTTTTTACATTTCTCTGTTCCTTCACACTGGCTTTAAAAACAAAATAGAAAAAACAACTTGAACATTCCCTGTGCAATTACTGCAAGGTGGCACGTATAACCCTTGGGCATACATTAATTTATCTTTGAACACTTTCTATTTCCTCCGTGTCCTTTCTCTCCCCAGCACTTAGTCTCCCAACTTTGCTCTGCCAAAATATAATCTACTTGTTTTCGAAGTTTTAGTTGAACAGTAATCCTATTGAAATCCTTAAAGACTGCAGTCCTAATTCTCCACCACACCTGCATCACCACTCATAATTGCTGTTACAGAAGTCTTGCTCAAGAATTGCTCCTTACAAAAAGCCATCATCTTTCCATGCTTCAGATAATGAAAATAATACCTGCAGCTAGGACCCACTGTAGGACTGTGTACAGCAAGGAGATAATTTTTTTCCACAACATCCACAAGTGTTGCTCAAACTTCTTCTCCTCTCCAAATTTTAGCCTTTCACTTTGACATTGTCTCAGCTGAACATTTAAGTGTCATCTGCCTAATTTTGAGCAATTGAGCAATTGGTCACAACTATAACTATTTTCCTTCCATTAGGAGTGTTGCTCTTGCCCTTTGGGCCACAGCTGTATTCTTTCTCTGAGCTGGTGTCCATACCCAAGGGGATGAATTCAATGGAAAAACGATGAGGGTGAGAGCAGAGCAAGTGCAGCACTGGCACGCTCTTGCCAGCCATGGAGGAGCTATGCAGCAGGAACACTGAGGAGATTCCCACCACTGCCACCAACCCTGGGGCATAGTGCTTCCTGTGAAAGGTTTTTGCAGCTCATGTCATGGAGCAGACATGATCATGGGCTATGTTCCTTGGAAAGGAGTGAGTGGAGCATTTAGTTGGATCATGCTAAATGGAATTAAAAAAAATAAAATAATAATTGCATCAGTCCATCTAATTCTTTGCTTTGGGAACCAACTGGACCAGAGTTTGACTTTGCAGCAGTATGTAAGTTGCACAGGAAGCACTTTAACAGACAAATTAGCAATAAAGAGTCACTTCCACCCTACAAACATCGGCTCCTCATCTGTCAGGCAATGTGTGGCTCAGCAAATGCAGTGGCAATCTGAGGGGTCTAGTGAGACTTGCGCTAAAGAGATGGGACAGTCAGTTGCTAGTGAGGGTGATCAGTGGGTACACTCTGCAGAATGAGTGTAGTGTCCAGCTTTTCAATGCAGAGAAAGGAATAGATACATATACTGCAGATCTGAGAAAACAGCCTTTTGCATATGACTTCAGCTTTACTGGTAAGACAGTCTTCCGCAGAGTGATTTCAGCAGGTAACTGTAGTCTACAAAATACCTTTGAGCAGTGAGGAGAGCCAGCCTGGCTATGGCAATGTCCATAACAAATCTCTGGTGAAACGTGCCTACATTGGACTGTGCTGGGGTTGCTTAGGGCTGCAGCAGGCACAGAATGATGGAAAATGTGTCATCAGGATCCACGAGAGGGGCCAGCCAGAGAAAGTCACAGCAGCAGTAGAAACAAACTGGTTGGTAGTGCAAGGAATGAAAATGTCATAAGATGTAGCTGTACCTGGAAGAAAGGCAGTAGTATGTGCTGGGAGCAGGAACAGCAGCTGGTGAAGGAAGGGAGACTGGGCGATGCATGACTTCCTTGGACCCAAAGTCTTTCAGTTTTTGTCCAAGCACTCCACATCTGAGACTTTAATAAAGCCATGGATGAGGTGCCTTCAGGTGGAATGTGAAGACAACTCTGGCCCAGAAGCAATAATCACCAGAAACATCACATTTTTCTGAGGACTGGCTTTCCTACCAGACACCTGTGGGCTGCCAGGAGAGGAGGACAGTGGCTTGTGGAAGGTTAGTCACTGCTGGTCAGCCATGTCTGTGGTGCTGACCCTGGAGCTGGTGAGCAGCAACACAGTAGGAACCCCCCACAGCAGGTGTCCCAGAGGAGCACCATGGCAGGGCAAAGGTAGCACCTCCCAGAAGCACTGAGATATGAGTCTCACCACAAGTACTGGTGTGTCAACTGCCGTTGTGACACTTCCATAAATTCTGTTTTAAAAAGAGCCAACTTAGATTGGTAAGCATAAAGTCTACATGTTAACCAACACAAAGAACTTGAAAGAGACTCCAGATGAGCACTGGACTTTTCTAAACATGTAAAACTATTTCCTGAAAACTCCCAATGGCTATCTCCGTTAAACGTACTTCTTTGTAACACTGATATTATTTCATATTGATTATTTTGTTGAAACTTTCTGAATGTATTTGTCCTTGTGTTATCATATGTAATTAACACATCTAATAAAATATTGACTTTAAGTGACCTCATCAATGTCATGGCTTATTAAGTTTTGTTTTTTTCATGTAATGTTCCCTTTCCTCTCTATTGAATTATTACATTCATCTGTTTGTCATAACTTCCGAGTACATATATTTTGGAAAATAAAATTGAAATGCCAAGTGCTTTCAAGAAACACTTTCAAGCACAGCAAATGATGTATCTGAGTATATTTAATTTTTTATGAAGTGCAACATGAAAACATGTCTTTACCTTCATTGCTTTTTCTTTTCTGTCTTCCACCTACTGCATTTTTTTCCAGAAACACAGCAGACAAAAAGAATAATGAAGATTTCTAGTGTTAAGTGAAAATAACTTAAACCTCTTTTTTTTCATTGGCATTTAATCTTAAGTGAAAACTTGCAATCAGAACGCATGCTTTCAGTTCTAATTGAAAAAGTATTCTTCGCAACTAAGTATTTGCTTGGGGGGGAAGAAAGCTCTAATTGTAAATGTTGGTTCTCACAATAAATATTTCTATAGTGTATTTGAATTGATTAATCTGTCACTTTTTTCAGTAAAGTGCAAAATCAGATTAACCCAGATCTTGCTTATTTACATGACCAGCTTTAATTTATCATTAGTTATCTTGAGTACTAAAGCTTTTAGTGCAAAAGATATGTCTTTCACTTAATGGACAATCATTTAGTGGAATATAATTTAAAAAAATTTATATGGTATCTTTGCCATGGCTGTAACCTAACCTCAACATGATAAACTTTCTCCAGCAGAAGAATTAGCACTTTCTGGTGTGTTTTTCCTGGATATTTGTTAAATCTTTAGTTCAATGGTCAACTTAGCCAAAGTACGCTGTGATCTGAAATCAGGTACTTGACACAGTAAAAAAAATATTTCCGTGTTTGGTTGTACTTTCCATTAGAGCACTCTGTGTCAGGTAATGCAATATGATTTCAATCCAGATCACTGCATCTTTTTAATTAGAAGATAAGAACAAGCAATTCAAAGCAGAGTCTGAGAGAATTGGAGAGGCATGCTATCCCTGCATGCAAGACAAGGGGACAGAAGCTGTACATGGAAAAAAGATGAAATAGCAAATGAACGCAAGTTCTTGAGCAAATTAGGGGAAGAGGCCAGACAGATCATGATAAGAAATTTTATTTTGAACTGTAGTGAAGGGCCATGTGCAAAGAGCTGATTTTTCTCAGCAGTTGCTTTCTGTGGACCAGAGCTGTATCTCCCTCGCCTCTGAAGAACAGAGAGATGGGAGCGTCAACTTTTTCACAAAGTAGCACTCTTAATTAGGGACACAATTTTTCTGTAACTTCTTTTTGAACTCAGGTAATATCAAATCATGAAGAAATTTCACTTCAACCCAGTTTTCTCCTTCCCAATATCCTTATGTTTGCTGAGCTGCAGTAGTGCTGTGAGGTGGCAACGGTGGCACTGCCATGTAACAAGAGCAATCAATCTTAATGCTGCTTCAGCATGTGGGAGTGTAGGTGGTGAGACAGGTTGAGTTTGCATTAAGGGGTGAGGGTTACTCGCAGGAAGGAACGGAGAGGAGTGCTGTGTAGATTCAAGTGTGTATCAAAGTCTTTTTTTTTTGTCAGCTTGACTTGAGGGTATTTTCAGTGGTGGTTGGACTGAGAGGAACTGTGTTTCAGTGAGGAAGACTCTGCTGAAAGCTGGACTGAACTCACCAGATTAAAGCTCAAGGGAAAAAGCTTTGAATTAATGTATCGTTCAAAACTAAACAAGTGCAACACATCAGCAGCATGAATTGAATTTGCTTTTTGTGATAAGTGTTGAAAAACTAGGCTTCTGATGGTTTTAATTGGGTTTTGCTTCAGTTAGCCTGTGTCCACCTGTGTTTTGGAGCTATCATCATATGGAGTAAGATTTCCTCCCCAGCTCTTGCTGAAGCTCAGTGTCAGTTACTAGACCGCAGCCAAGGTTGTTCATGGAAGTGACAAAAGGGATTTGATTTTTAACCTGCTGCCTTTCCTCTAGCTCTTCTTTCCAAAGCCCACAGTGAATTTCCTACCTGCACATTGAGTTCTGATGCTGCTCAAGATTTGTTTCTTGGTATGGAGAGGAGTATTGCATGTTGCACATATCATCTTTCTGCTAAAAAAGAACACTTAAAAAGAAAATAATCAAAAAATCCCAAAAAAACCACAACCCCCCCAAAATACAGGTTGCATTTTTAATGATCTCATGAGTGTGTAGTAATCCAAAGCAATATTTATAAGCTTAATTTTGGAAGGGTTTAACAAAGATGGTTTTAATATCTTTCATCTAGTGTATAGGCTGCTGGAAAGAAAAACAACAATCCAGAGGCAGTTATGTTTTCATTGATGCCTGGAATTGAAATCCTGGTTGATTTTTTTTTCTTTTTTTTTTGAGGGGGGGCAACTTTTCTTCTTGAGGAAAGAACTTCTGAGTGCAATCAATTAAAGAAAGGATCTGATTTGCTTTGTAATTGTTTTTCTGTCTGTATGAATGATGTAAGGGCATATTGGAAGAATTTACTTCACTACTCTGTCTTTTCTAAAATAACAGGTTTACTGGTTGATTTATGGGTTGTTTGTTTTGTTTTTGTTGTTCTGTCTGTAGGTGAGAAAAAGGTTAATTTGCTTGAGAAATCATGTCTATGCCAGAGAAGGTCAACTTGTTCCATCATCGTGTACTGCCATTGGAGACTGACCTGAACCTATACACAGTGGTTTAAGGGAAGAATTAGGCATCCTGTTTTTCTGCATGCTTTTCCCAGCATTTGTTTTCTCCTCTTTTTTTCAGTTTCTCAGAAAAGGCAGGAGGGTGTGACTCAGTGGTTAGTTGCTTATATCCTCCCTGCAACCCGTTTTGTTCCCTATGAAGTCTTATTTTTGACATTCTGCTTCAAAAACTTTAAACTTTGCTGTGGCTGTGCGAAGCTCTTAGCATCTCTAATCCTCTGACTGACCAAAGGCCAGAATACCAAGAAGTCTGTTTGTGAACTGTGTTAAAAGCAGGGAAGAGATGAGCAAGTATAATAATCTGGAAAGAAAGAAATACTAAACTGATGGAAGAGTTGTTTGTAAACAGAACATAGTGGCTAGTGCAGTTCATGTGGATGTCCCCAGCTCCTCTTCCTCAGCTACTTCGCTGAACTATTTCCATGACTCGTAGGATATGGACCACAAACAATTGGAGAACCAAAGCATTGCTGGAGTTTAAACCTTTTGCAATGTAATGCCATAAAAGCTTAATTAAAATGAAGGGTGTCTTCTCAGTGCTGTCTTCTCCATGTTGTGTGTCTTTTCTAGTAGAACAAGTTTAGTATTAATGTAACAGAACTGGGTGTCTGGTTCCCTGCTCTATCACCCATTGCTCACTGCAGCTGAACACAAAACATCAAAGTGTTTCAATCTCTTCTGTTTTATTTGAGGTTTTTTCTTCTCCTTTATGCTTTCTCTTCATATGTTTAAGTTCATGTACATAATACATATTTTCAATATGTCTGTTCATTGTGTGTTGGAAAGCGGAGTGATGGTGATGCAATATTTTAAGGTGATAATTTCAGAGAAATATTAAATTTTATACAAACAATTTTGTTTCTATTTTGTAGGTATGTCATGAGATTAAAAGCTGGTTATTGGACTTGCTTTGTGTACTTTGCCCATATCAATTTTATAAGGTTATTTAAGTATTATTGTTATGTTTTGATTTCAGTCTGCTTTTTCCCCCTTCATTTTATATACCTGTTGCAGTAATTCTGTAACTTTATTTTCGTAATCATTTGCTTGCTTTCAGTTCTGGAGAACTGTTCTCCTAGATTTAAACAGAGTAAATAAACTCTCAGGGCACAGCTGTCAGGCCCAGGTACTGCATGTCAGTTTGCAAGACTGGCTCCAAGGAGTCTAATTTAGGAAGGAAAAATAAAACCTGCAATATTGTTAAAATAAGTTTGCCACAGTATTAATTGTCTTTGTATATGTTTGACTAATTCATGTGGGTCTGGGATGTTAGCCTGTGTTAAGTGCTATTTGTTCAGATCCCACAGGCCAAAGTGACGGCAGGCTCAAGCAGACCCCACGTGCTGCATCCCCACTGCTCCCATCCTGCAGCCGCGGAGCGGTCCTGGGAGCATCCAGATCCTGCTCCTCAGAGCAGCGGGGCTGCAGGGCTTGTTTGCAGCTTCTGTCAAGGGGAAACGTTCTGGGAGGCGATTAAGAAAGATGAAGCAATCTCCCAGTAGTGCTTTAGCTACAGCATTTAGTGGAGGTGTTGGAGGAAATATTTAATTAGTCTTCAGGTTTTACTTGTACTCTGGCTTGGACATATCAGAATTCATATTGGCTTCTGCCTCTTTTCCTTTCTTGCTCAAAAGTCAGTGTATCACCTAAAGCGTTGGAAATATGACTTGGAGGCTGTACATCGTGCGCTGATGGGCTATATCTGTCTGCCTGGCTTGGGAATGTCTTTTGGCCTTGATTCTGTGATGTCGATATGTGGTTAGATTTGGGAGAGAGCAAATGGGAGTAGCACGGGGAAGTAAAATCTGGGATTGGAATAGGACAGGGATGGGGCACTGTTAGAGGGTAGAGCAAAGAAAAGCAGTGTCATCTCTGAAGCTGGGACAGAACTGCAAGAGATGTAGGTGATGGAAGGATCAGTGGTGTCTTCTTCAGGCAAGTCTGGTGCCTCTGTGAGCTTTTGCGTTTTTATTCTCACTTGTTTGTGGTCTCTCGGCAAAATTCCCACTGACCAGAAGTGTGGTTTCTTGGGAGTGGCCAGTTAGTCTCTGCTGGTGTGAGGAAGTGGACATTGTGTAAAGTTTTCATCTGTGTACAGCCACCAGAGGGGCTCCTTTGCTCCTCAGCTTCTAGTCAGCCTCGTACTCCAAGGCTGAGAAAAGGCAGACCTTGTCAAGCTCGTCAAGACAAGAAAGGCTGTTGCATCTCTTGCTGCTGCCTGTACAAGGGCTGGAAGATGAGGCAAAGGTCCAAATTCTTGTGCTGGTGCTGTCTCCTCTGCTATTGAACTGCAAAATCCAGGGAAGGGACTGCAGATGGTCGACATTGGCTTGGGTGGAGACTCTTTGTGGTGGAGTTACAGGGAAGGAACAGGTGGATGGTGATTCTGGGGGGAGCTGGAAGCCAAAGGGAAGTACGAGAGGCACATCTGATTTGGGTGGTTCTGTTATCAATTGTAAAGCTAATGGAGTTCATATGTAAAAGCAGAATTATTTGTGTAGAACATAAGTTAGAGAACAATATAGCCATAGGCGTAAGTTATCATTGAGGGGGAATACAAACTTTTTTGTGAGGAAGGGACATGTAGTCTATTACACTGATTAAAAGGGGCTGGATGTACATTGGTAGTGTATGAATTTGAAATGGAAGTCAATAGGAGTCCCTTTTGTGTGTGCATGTTTTTGGTGTGTTCTATGTTGTTTGCTGCAAGACCCACAGAGGAAAAGCAGCAGTTCAAGAAATATCAAGATTTTTTTCTAGCTAGTCTCATTCCTGGGGTCCTGCTTTATGGATGTGCAACTGGTATCAAGCTACAAGGGATGCTGCAGTGGGGACTGGAGAGAAAATAAGGATTTTTTTTTTTTCTTCTTTTTACTTGAAAAGTATGTAAAATATGATTGGGGTTTGTCAGTATGGAGATAAATGTCTTAATTTACTTGCAAGGGCTCTCAAGACTTCAGAATCTTCAACCTTTTCAGGTATAAAACCCCCTGCAGTAAGAAGCACGTTTACAGGATTTTACATAATTTACTATTTTTGATGAAAAATAGCATCAAAGTGACACCTAAGGCACCACATCCATTACCCTTTGATAAGAGATGGAAGTTGGTCAATCCTGTTCTTGTCATTTATTAGTACTGATTCACGGGGCAAAGAAATGACAGTTAGGAAGAGTTAGTTATACACTAACTTCTGAACTATGGCATAACTGGTATAAAAGACTCTGATTTCCTTTAGGCTTCCAGTACATCAATACACAACTGTGGTGGTCTCTTCATAAACTTGCAAGTCAAAACACTTGATATTTCTTTCTTTTTTAGTAGTTTCTTATATGAGTTGCTTGGTTTTTTTAAATTATTTTTCTTTAAGTAGTTCTTTAATCACTTATTCTGAGAATGTTTTATTTAAAAATATTTATATATGCACATCTACTTCAAATTTTGGGGACACATAGCACAATGCACAATAGTTCCTATTTAACAACCTGCAGAATTGCTCTTTGCTTTTCCCTCCTCTGGGTAGATCATATATCGCACCCTGTTTAACTCCTCGAGATGCACATGAAGAAATTTCATGTATACAGAGGCAATCTGGCCTGCCCCTGTCCTTGAGCCTTCATGGAAAGGATGTGTGAGTTGGAATTTTCAGCTATGTATTATGGAGTTTATTGTCGGTGGAGTATGCATAGATCAATATTCAATATAGCTGTAAACATATGTCCTTCAGACATATGCTAGACGCCCTTTGTTGCTTGCAGCCTGGCCAGCAGCTCGCTGAAATACCAGTTTAGAGCAGCCCAGCAGTAATAACATCTTTCTGGTTGCCCCAGCCCAGGGTTTACTAAAGCGGGTGGTCATAGGTGAGACTTGGCACTTCTGAGCCATGAAGTTTCACCTGCTACTTGATTTTTTTTTTTTTTTTTAGGGTGAAATATTTAGGAGAGGAGGAGGGTCTTTCCCCAACTTTTACATTACTGGTATTTATTAGCAGTTGGTGTTTTCTGTTTGTTGGCGGAAAAAGCCAGCTGGGGTGCTACATGTAGATCTTCTTGCTCTGCTAATAAACAGCCCACAGATAACCACCGTGCAAGGTCAGCTAGGGCCACGAGTATCATTCTGTTAATTAGCATCTTCCAAGGAAGGTACCAGAAGTCTGAACTTTCCCGTTTAATACACTACAATTAAATAATGCCAAATCATTGCGAGAAGGGTTCTCCCAACCCAAAAAAGGTCTTTATCTTGCTTCTAAGTTGAGGGTTACAAATACCTTCCATATAAAATAGAGGGAGGGAAATGTGATTGTTAAAATTGTTAAGGTTAAACTGCTATGTATGAGATTTTTTTCAATGTTGCTATATGATCTCTTGTTCAGTTTAAGATTGCTTTAGATTGGACAGGGAGTGTTAGTAGGGGTCTGAGGGCTGTCACTGCTGTGAATGTTTTTCTTGTTATAGAGAAAAGGCTTTATCCAAGTGCTTATCATGTGCTAGAAAGCCTGTGCACTAGAAAGGATTGCCAGGGAATAAAACTGCTGGCAGTTCTCATTTAACCCACTTCCATGGCACATACTTCAAGTGCCACACAAGCCTAAACAAGACTCAAAATAAAACAGGGAGTTGTTTCCTTCTGTGTCAATTTCCCAGTTCGAGATGTCTTGTCAGGCAGGCAGAAATAATTATTACTGGGAGAAGATGGGAATTCTTCCCTCAAAGATATCCATTCACTCATTCATCAGGAGAACAATTAATGACAACTCACTAATGGCTGCAACATTTTATTTTCTATTTCCAGTGGCATGTGCAGACCCAGGCTTCCAAGTGCCTGGGTACTCCCTGCCTGGCCCCAATTACTTTGGCAGGGAAGCTGGGTATGCTGCAGGGACCCACGCTTCCCCCCGCAAGCCGATTCCCAGCCAAGAATAGGTTTGAGCTTTTGGCATTGAAGTAATGCATATGAGTAGCACTGGGTAGTAGAAATCGCTGATTGTTTCCAGCGAAGGAATGGCAGTTGTGTTTTAACTATGTAATTAATTACCGCAGATTTGGGGGAAAGGGAGGGGGGAGGAGAGTGTATTTGGGTTTCAGGGCTGAGCAGAAGTACAGGAGGCCTCCTAATCGAGCAAACATTTCCCTGAAAGATAAAACCAAAATGAAACATGCAAGGAAACAGGAGAATCTTAAAAGGAAATCCTCAAGAAGATAAAAATAAAACCTAAATTGCTCTCTGTCTAGCTTCCCTGTCGAGGCTTCTACCCTAAGCGTGAGCGTAGAGAGTTGGTTGCTAGATGGTCAGTCTCCCAGTATTTAGAGGTGTTGATTCTAGGTTTCTGCTGCCTTTTATCACTGCATATATCAGTTTTGGAGTGACTTTACACATGAGATGCTTGGTCAAGCAAAGGGTGGGGAGGCTGTCTGAGGTGGGATGAAATGGGTCTGCAGCTGTATATGTCATGCCTATGCCAAAGGAAAAAAAAATATGTGCTGTGTCCGGTACTTTAATACAGGGTACCAGTCTATAACCCATGGCTGGGAGAGACCAATGACCCTTGGTCTGTTTTGCTGATCTGGTGGCCCAAAAAGGCTGGAGATTTGGGTTTGAAAGCAGCCCTGGGGCAGCCTGGAGCCTTGTCTCTTGAGACATCCACCAGCCGCACCACCGGGGAAGTGCTGGTGACTCTGTTGCTGACAGCCTGAAATGTGTCCAAACCTTCCTGATCACTGGGTTGCAGAAGTGGCTAAGAATAGTGTCCAAACCATTTAAAATAAATCCTGTTGCTTAAATTCAATAGCTTAATAACAAAGAGATGTCAGCGGAGGCCAGGAGCTTAAGTCTTTCATATCCATTGAAAATGTTACTTCTAATGCATTACCTGTTCAGACTTGAAAGGAGAAAACCCCAGCGCTAGCTAATAATGAAGTGATTAACTGTAATAATATGCCGCACATTTTGAAGTGAGCAGTATAGGTTCAGACAAATCAGGAATGAATTTATACATTAATACATATACAAAAGTATATTTTATGATTTAATTACAGTTCTAAACGCAGCAACCCAGAGAAGGAACATAATACCCTGATATTTGCATTACTCTTACAGAAGGAAACATCTGAGGTTGGCTTGCAACTTAAATCACACAGAAGCCTTTAATTAATGTATTTGTTTCTGCACCGCGTTTTTCGATTACGCTGCTATGGCTGATCTTGGGAAGTGGAGGAGAGAGTCCGAGTTCAGGAAAAAATCGCTCCTCATCCCAAAAGTGCTGCTCTAGCAGAAGCAGCCTTTGATCCCAGAGGGATGGTTGTGAGATTTAGGACTCTCAATGTTCCCATTGCTGAATATGTAATTTAGGTCACTGAACTATGTTTTGGTGGAAGATACTTATCTATTCCACTTCTTGCTGATGTCATGTGCTGGGAAATCAGATGTTAGAGTGCAAAAATACATGAGAGGCCAGACTTTAAATGGTATAAAATATAAATGGCTGCCTGACTGCTTGCAGTTTGCGATAGTGGTTGTAAGGGATGAGGGTCACGTCTTATTACATCTTCTATAGTTCATTGTCCTGCTCTATCCAATTTCTGTTAGAAAAAAAAAAAATAAAAAAAAAGACATCTCTGTTTTTGATTTTTAGATTTTTAGTCTATAAGTACAGAGAGCGAGCAGAAGACCTAGAGGAAATATTGTCTCCTACTTGCTATGTAGAACTCTTCTCTCTGTTGTAACACTTCTGTTCAATTTAGGGAAGCTGACAGGGTATTATATTCAGGTATTTTACCATGTGTCCTACACAGATGTTCACTACCAACAAGAAAGGCCAATTCAACTCAAAATATCCCTCCTAAAGAGAACTGACTTCCAGACGAACGGTAGTGGTACTTTGCCAAGAATGTGATGGAACAGCCCAATATTGCTCAGGTGGCTGTTTGCGTAAGTCAGGTTTCTCTAACCCTCAGGCTAACTGTGGTTACCTTATTCTCGAAAGAATTAGTTAAATCATGTCATCATTTAACACAGTCATCGGCTTTGGCAAGTGCTCGGCAGTGTCGGGAAGCAGTACTGGTCTGTAGGTGAGCTCTCCTCTCACAAGCTTGGCTGTGTGCACTGTGTCAGCTACAAAGAGACTGGAGGCTGACTGGCTTGCTAGAAAAGTCTACCTGGATTTATGTAGTTTACTGAATTTTTTTTTTGCTTGTATTTCTTCTTCAGTTGAATCATCAGATGAATTTAAATAAATTTAAATAAGTAATAAAAAAAACCCAAAACCTCATCCTTGGGTAACAAAAGGAAAATATGCCTCCTAGATAATTCATCAGGCAGCATTCAGAAAACATCAAGAGAAAAATTTTTTTTTTTCCTAAGTCTCTCGTGGTACAAGAAAAAACAAGTGGTTTTCCTCTTGTTTCTACAAAAATGTAATGAATAGTGATCAGTAATGCAGCTGTGAGAAATATAAACTACTTTTGCTATCTAGAGTTAGAAAGCGCTTAATTTACAACAGTAGCCAATGCCAAGATAGCAATCTGGATTTTCCAAATCAATCTTTGGGTTTGTAGCTGCTGAGAACAGAAGTATCAGAACTAGGTTCACATTTTCTGCAGTTTTTTATCAGATTCCAACCTAATTGTATCTATAAAAGCAACCGGCTTTCTAATACTGTGGCTTTGAATGATGTATTGAACAATATAATTCAGTATACCTGCAAATCAATAATAGTTCACCTTTTCAGTGAAAATCTGGAGATTTTAAAATGTTAGGGGCAGAATTTACCTTTCTTGTGATCTCCCCCCATTATCAAAGATTTACATACTGTAAGAATTTTTGTATAAATAGTTTATATCTATAGGCTTATATACAAATGCACATATTTATATTTATTATTACTTGAATGTACTTATTTGTACTTCCTAATCGCTAATTAATTTGGCAAAAGCTCACAAAGCTAATGATGTACATTGCATTAAATTGCATGCTAAATCAAAGATATCGCCCTAGAATTTACTGTGAGATGTTAATTGCTGAGGTTATCATCAAGTAGAAGGTATATGCAGCCTGGCATGATTTATCATTTATAACAACTCTTCTTTTACTAAAACTTACAGGATTTACAGATGAGTTGATCCAGATCACCTTTGTACAGCAGTTAATAATTAGCTCCTGGGCTACCAGCTTTCACTTTAAAATTACCTTCTTGCTCATTCAGTCTTGCTTTTAAAAACTGTTTAAGGTTATGGAATATATTTGCTGCTGAGGCTGCTGCATTTTTCTTAGGCATTGGTAACTGTCTTAAACTCTTCACTGAACACTTTCAACATACCTCAGAGTGAAGCTGTCGCTCTGAATTTGCTTCTCAAGAATTGATTAAAGTGGTAATTCTTTAGCAGTTGTGGCATAAATACTGCTGGTTATCTCCCTTATGGACAAAAGGCACAAATAACCACTGATTGCAAATAAATTTGCAGAGTTTCCCTTTTCTTCATTAGCTTGCCATTCTGAAATAAAAAATCATGTCCAAAATAATTAGCAACTGTCAGGAAGATTTCCCGTATCTGTAAGAAGGCTGCAGAATTCAAACAGCAATTCAAAATGTTCCTGTGACTCTTCAAGCACACTTCTAGCTGCATAAAGCCTGTCTGCATAAACACCAGTACAGTGGGGTAGAAAATAATCATTTGAGATTATTCACACACACAAAAAAAAATTAAGCTCGTATTCAATGAGACAAGGGTATATTTTTCCTGCCAGGGGTGTGAGGAGGGGGGAGAGAGAGCAGGCACATCCAAAGATTTTCTGTCTGGCACTGCAACTATATTTCCAACTTGAACATATATCTGGCATCTTGCAAAGAAAATGTATTTTGGAATACCTTATCTCTTGATCATTTTTTGTTATTTTTCCCAGATTATAGTAACTTTTGTTTGCCAGTAGTTAGTTACTTTAACAAGTACGATATATTGAGACATAATTCAAAACGACAGGAAAGGAGTAACCAATATATGGTGCACAAATGACTCCCTGTTAACATGTCACGTATTACATCCTTTATTAAAAACAGCCCCTGCTCTGTGTCAGCAAACAGTGCTTACAACCCTCACCCCAACTCAGCTTTATGATGGATTATTTTAAAGCTTACTAGTATGTGGAGTAAAATATTAACATCAATATAAATGTACAATATTGTTTATATTATTTTTCTTTGTATTGTCTTCATAGGGATTTACATTCAAACAATCTTTTTAATCACAGCTCATAGTTTTAAATAGGCTTCCCAAGGCAGCCTGGATTCCAAACCTTGGAGGTATTTCAACATCCATCTTCTGTACAATCAATTAATTTGAGGGGTAGGGCATACCTGACAAAGTGGTGTGTCTCTGTCTGCCTCGGGTCTGGAACTCCCTTGCACTCTTCTGACTACCCTAAGTTTTCATACAGCTTCCCTTGTACCTGGGACAGTAACTTTTCAAATAATGCTTTTTTTTTTTTTTTTCCTTTATTATGGCATTTATCACCCAAATTTTCATTCTTAAAAAAAAATAAATGAATAAAAAAATTTGAAGTTGTGAATAGATCCTGAATTGATATTTAAAGGATTCAAAATTCCCACATGCTCTGCTCATTTTTACCCTCTGTACCCATCTCTGTTTTTCTTTGTGCTGAAACTGGAAAATCCTGACTCTATATTCCAATATTAGTGCAACAGATGTCCCTGGTGAGTCCCGTCCTCGGCAAACTTTTCTGAAGCAGCCGGGGAGTAGACATACTGTTACTGCTGAATAAGGGAGGACTAAGGAATACATGTTTTTTCAAACCCTGTGCATGTATTTCTGGTGTCTACCTGTTTACACACAGATGCCAGGCATTGTATTAAAACTGGCTGCTAGCATAAACAAGTGGATGTGCTATTATTTATTGATTATGCTAATGCCCCTTATGAATCATGAAAGCTTTCATCAGAAAATATCTTTTGTAGGGCATAATCTTTACAAACATCCAATGCTCAAAATAAACCCCCGAGAGGTCTGTAAGTGTGGGGAAGAGGACAGGAGGGAAAGAGCAGATCCGGTGCTGCTGACTGGTTGTGGGTTGGGATGCTGGCAGCGCCTGCAAAGGAAGCCCACCCTGGGGTATATCACTGGCAGTTTTCCATCACATGGCAATGCCAGCACACTGAAAAAACGCCACATTCTCTTGGTGAGAAAGGTGATGGTATGTTTATCACGCAGTGAAGAAATAAATGGTAGCCATTACAAAGGTGTATAATTCAGCAATTACAGTTATTTGTTTTTTTCTGACACCCCCTGCAAACAGTTATCGCTTCAGTCAAACATAATTTGATTATCTTTTTCTTTTTTTCTTTTCCTGGTACTGTATATTAACAGGGCAAATAAAAGGGAAAATAGTGCAGTCCCTTGTAATAAAGAAAACAGCAGCAAACTATTAATGCTCTTTGAAAAGAGTAGTTTTAACAAAGTAAGCAAGAATCATTTTCTTTGGTTGAGTGTTGATTCCCTAGTGTGCTCTCAGTAAGTAATTAGAATGGCCCAGTGAATGTCAGCATCAGCTTGTTTATTCTCATTATTTTATCATTTTAAAAACCCTCTAGGTGATGAGACATGCAGTATAGAACATAATTACCATTATTAGCATACTAATTGGACACAAAAATAGGCCAACTACAAGGTAGCCAACTGAATAATTTCACATTAATCAAACACCATAGTGAATAAGCCTATTGTTAAATTGACAGCTACAATAATTGGCAATATTTCGCTGCAAAATATAAGAAATTCCTTCTAATACCTTTGCAATGTTATATAATTTAGTAATTTCCCATAGTTCCAGCCTTAACTTTGTACACCTAGTTCAAGTTCAAGAAAACATCATGATAAGATTATTAGTCTATTATCAAGTGGACGAAGTATATAAAGACCCGCTTGTTAGCATTCAGGAAAAGATTTGCACGATAAGAAAACAAAAAGGCTACCAATTTAGTTACTTGTTGCTTCAGCATTGAATATGTATAAAGGTTCACGATAAGATTTTTTTAAAACTGTATATTAAAGTCCAACTGGCACCTTCAAGAAGTACAGAAAAAGCTAAAGAAATTAGAAAAAGCAAGCACTAAAATACCAAAAAAAAAACCCCAAAAAAACAAAACCAAAAAAACCCAAAACCCAGTGGGACCTGCGCCTTTCATCCTCTAGGATAATTTTCTGGCTGAAGCTGGTTGGCTTTTAGTTGAGCATTTGTCTCGGTGCCATCCCTGTCTCGTTTAACAGCGAAGTAGAAAGTTGGAAAGCCACCACCAGAAGCGAGAATTCATGAAATGCTCAATTAGTAGCAGGCAGGAAGGGAAAACTGGCCTAAGCTGTGTTTCACTTCGAAAACCTTGGGGGAAATAGGACAGGAAAGGAGTGAGTGGAAATGTGAGGAGAAACAAAGACGGGGAAGGTGTAAGTGGGGGAAAATGGGGGTTGCAGCAGAGGGAAGGAGACCGATAAGGAGAACAGAACCAGATGGTGAAACAAGAGGAGCAGAGCTAGGAGAAGACGAGAAGAAAGAAAAACAGTGAGGAAGAAAGAAAATAGTCATCAAGAAAAGAGAGGAAGAGAAGGTAAGGTGAGAGTTGGGGAAAAGAGAGCAGATTTGGAAGAGTATGAAACAATATTCTTCTTTTAAGAATTCAAAGGCGAGGGGAAACACAAGTATCTCACTGAAAGAAACGTTTCCGTCCCGCTCCCCAGGCTTTCGGAGGTGTGGAGACTAGGAAGAAAGGCAGAAAGGATTCACTTTTAAGCTTCTGTTTATTTTGATAAGGAAAATGTTTTTGAAAAATTGATGTAAAAACTATATTTAATAAGGTTGCTCACATGGGCATTGTGCGCTCATTAAGGACGTGCACCAAGGCTCAGGGGTACATGGCAACAGTACCGGTTCCAAGCTCCCCCAGCATTCCTGGATGGCTTCTCTGTTATAAGTGTGTTGATGAAAGCCAAAACCATGTGGGTAAACTTGACTGATGGCATATGACTTTAAAGAAATGAAAAGAAAGGAGGGGCAAAAAGAGAAATAAAATGCTGGCATAGATTTACGAAGTGCCTGTTTTTGCAGAACCAGACCTGGCACCCGTCGCAGTCGCTGCAAGCCTTTGTATCCGGCCTTTCTTGCAGAGTTTGGGGAAGGGAAGCTGCATTAAGCAGGGGCCAACAACTGCCTGAAATATTGTTATTTCAGTTAAATAATTGAATTATTTCAATTTCAGTTGCCAAAGAGGCAATTTTGGTCACTGAGTGGTTCTGTAGGGGTGGCTCTTGAGTCTCTCTGCTGATTTAATTAAAGGCAGAAGAAGCTTTCTGTAAGAAATGACCTCCAAATTTAATGTTGAAATTTGGCTGCCTTATTTTGAATGAAGCTGTAAGAAAAAAAAGCACTGTTTTACTAGCAATAACAACATTTTTTTTCCAGTTGTTCTTTGCTTATTAATCTGATAATGGGTAATTCTCTGGTAATGATTGAGGATGCCTGTTAATATATCACAATCCTGGCTTATTGATTACCTGGTTTATTTCCCTTTGCATAGCCAGTCTCTTCAGTAGCAAACCCGTGGTAAAATACACGTAATACTTGACTTCAGATATCTCGGTACAGAGAGGAACTACCATGGGAAATGTCAGAGGGTACTAAAGTCAGCTAATATGTGCAGCATGTGCTCAGACTTTGTTTTAAGCATGTGTACAAGATACAGCTTTGATTTACTCACTGAACTCAAGAAATACATCTCTGGGCAGTCATTGCTGGGAAGTCTCTTTCCTTTAGCTAACTCTGTATCTGTAAATGACCATAATACCTGGGTTGGGGGGCCTTAAGAGGTCTCTCAAAAAGTGATATGATCCACTTTTTATATAGGAAAACTTACAGCAGGAAAAAGGAAGCATTCTGTGCCAGGTTTACAGCAGAGTTAAGGATAACAGCCAAGGCCATATTTTTGCTAATACATTAGGATGGCTCCGAAATGTGCCAACCCCGTAGCTTGGAATAAAGAAAACGACAAAACTGAAAATATCCTTGACAAGACGTCTCTCTTAACACAGTAAAAGGCTGTCCAAACTGTGAAAAAAATCCTCAGTAGTTCCTCTCCTTCTGTCACAGAGTCTGTGCTTTGGTGGTCAAAGTTGTAGGGCTCCGCCAAAATGCTGCATGTTAGATTATATGTGAATAACAGCTCGTGGCCAGCGTGTTTAACATACATCGTGTCTCACCTGCTCCTTTATATGCCAGCCACCGAGGGCACTGTGAAATCATGAAACACCCTGGTTAACACACTAACTAGGTCTGGACAGGGTGTTTGCCATAGGCATCGTAACTGTATCTGTTATACAGACATTGCAAATCTGATGTTTTCTCATCCCTTAAATACACCTGGATGATTAATGAAAGCAATCCCTTACCGCCAACCCCCACAAAACCCCAAACCAAACCCCACAGCTGAAAACGAAAGGAAAGAAGGATATTATGCACATTCAGGCACAATAAATGCAGAAGAAAAACACTGCAAAGGATAGTTGTTGAATACATTTGAATAACAAATACATTTGAGGAAATCCCAGTCTGCTTGGGGAAAGAGAAAAGGAAAATAAATTCATCACATTATTCATTGGAAATTATTTGTTCAGCTCTGCTCCTTAATGTGTCAGCTAAAGATGATTTCTAAAAGTGAAGATTTTCTTTTCTTGCTCAAAATGACTCAAAAAGAAATGAATATTCCAGCCACCAAGTGAGGTTAATATATGAGTTTCATAGCCATTTACTCAACACTGCTGTTCCCTGCAGAGTAATGGCACTGAGATGCATTCTGGGATTGCCAGGGGTGAAACCGTAGTAGATGTTCTTGAATAATTTAGCAATGTATGAAAGCTTATTTCATCATCATCAACACAGTAATACCTTGCACCAATGGAGTGCTTTACATTTCTGGTCTCCAAAGCTGTGCAAGTATTTTCATTCCCATTTTTCAGTTGGGGAAACTTGAGAACAGAGAGACAAAAAGCATTTTCCAAAGCGGGTGGAGGCTATGGCAGACCCAGGATAGAGATTCAGGTCCCTAAGAAGAGGCATCCATAATGTTTGAGTTGAAATCTGTGTGAGTGAAGATGCTGCAGTATAGACCTGATGCTTTTGTGAAAGAAGAGAAAGAGATCTAAACAAAAGTATTTTTCTCTTCCTTTTCTGGTAAAGTAAGAATTAAAGAATTAAATTTCCAGAGTAAGTTAAATTTAAATATATTGCCGGTATCTATGCACTGATTATCCTAAAGTGGTGGAGCAGACCCACATCCAACTCTTGCAATGACAGGAGGCTGCGCTCGCATCACAGAGTGATTATTACCATTAGGCTAAAGGAGCAGAGAAACTCTCTTGCCTGTCTTTGGGCTGTTTACACATGCATGTAGTTGGTAACTTTTTTTGTATTTAAAGAGTCTAGCAGCTCATCAATCTTATTCTTCCCTGAATGTAGATTGGTCTTTAATGAGATCAATGAATAGTGCGGGTACTTCACTGGCCAAAATTGTAAATGTGCTGTTGCATTTCCTATTTACCCTGTAGCACAGGGATTTCAGTGCATTACTGCTAATGTGTTTTGCATTCTATTGCTCTCCTACAAAATTTATGGCCAGAGAGAGGCTGCAGAAACAGTATGGGCAGTCAGAGCTAGATTGTATTCTCTGTACTACACTCAGACTTTTTAAAATATATGGTTTCAAAATAGTGGAAGGAAGGGAAACGGAAATAGAGAGCAAAGAGGGAGCTGGGAGTAGGAAAGAATTTCAGATTAGTTTCATAAAAACAAAACTTTGGTTTCTGAGACATTTCAGAAATGGAAATAAAAATGTGGCTTAAAACAGCTTAAGAAAAGTTAACAGTGAGATGAAATGGAAGTGTCTTTAGTTAGCCCAGACAAAAGGCAGGAGGAGAGAGGGGGCTGTTGGGCGGGGAAATTAGCAGTGGAACACCGTACGTTGTTAATTATAGCTTTGGAGTAGCCTGAAATGACTACTGCTCTTCTAGCCTGGTCCCTTCTCTTTCCTGTCCTTGTTAGCGCTGTTTGGTCCTGTTCCAGCTGTGCATTAACCTCTTTAAATAACACCCTACGTACTGTAGGTTTTGTTTCTCTAAGGCAGCTCCTATGGCGAGAGCCTTACATACACCCCAGAGGTCTGACCTGGCGGGCTTTTCTCCTTGTGCATGGTGATACATGTTGATGTTGATACATACATGTTGATGTTGAAGATATGCATATGGTACTTTTACTGTAAAGTGGCAAGTTCTGTATTTTATTCTCTTTTTTGGAGCTTTCATCCATGTTCTGCCATTCTGGAGCAGGTCCCAAGGAAGTTGTATGTCCCTAGAAAGAGGGAAGACCTAGAAAGTCTTACTGTACCAGGGAAAGAAGGCATCACTGGGCATCCTTTACAAATAAATCTTTTTTTGGTGCATAAGGGTCCAAAGCCAGATAAAAGCTATAGTCCAAGGCCTTGACTGACTCTGTATTATATAGGAAATCGGTGCAGAGAGTTGAGGTGAGCTTGATAGGCTTCTTTTGGCCCATTCGGGCCAAGCTGCATACTGAATCAACTTCCTACTGACCGACAGCTTCACCCTGGGTGAGTACAGCGGTGACAATCAGAATGAGTAGAAAAAGCAGAGGATTTAATTCAGTCAGATGAGTTGGACTCTTCAGAGAGAATCTAAAAGCTCTGAAGCAAGTTGTGTTGAGCCCAAAAACCTTGAAGGAAGCAGAATCTGTATGTGTGGAAAAATCTTAGAAAGATGTGAGATGATCAACAGATGAGCAACAGGAATTGCATGTGTCAAAGATGAGTTGGAGACCTTGCATGCAGGTGTGTAGGTCACTGCTGCCTCTGCTGCCGTGGGATGTTCTCCTGAGCTTGCCCTTGGGGTGAGCAGTTCATCACCCTGTAGCTCTGATGTTTTTGAGCTCTGTGGCATTTCTAAACATCATTAGCCTCGCTGTTATTGTACTATTCCCAATGACGCTGCCTGTGAAATAGTACCCGACAGGTGGTAGTAAGGCTAGATAGGCTGTTTGATTAACTCTGTGAAATGATTTCTAGAACTCCTGCCTCCCAGATGAAACAGATGAATAGCATGGCTATTTGGGGACCCTGCAAATATGCGGGTGCCAAGCGTGGTATTACTAACCAGGGCGCATTGTGTCTATCAAATCTGAAAGGTGGGGAGGATCCTCTCTCTTTGGCGGGCAAGGAAATACTTAGGGGGTGTTGAAAAATCAGTCAAATCAACCACATAAAAATTAACTTGGGAAATTTGAATTATATACGTGTTATCTGTCAGAAAAAAAGTGATATTGTTCTGAAAAGGACAAAACTGCAGAGTAAAAATGAACTCTGCGCATCCTGAAGACTGGACTGATTACAGTTAAATGCAGCCACAAAAATGAAGGGCTCATTGAAATACTTCAGTGTTGCTCAATGGTGCCAAGCCTCTATAAAGCCAGCAGAGCTGATTTTTCTGAGAAATCCCTTAGTTAAGGGGAATCCCTCAGAAGCAAAGAGCAGACTGGTATCTGTTCACCTCGTGATCTCTTGGCTTTGGCAAAAAGTGGGTGGCTGGGGCATAAAAAGAGCTTCTGCATCCTCCTGCTTACTAGAAGTGTCACAATGGCATGTGGAGGTTACGTGTGGGAAGACCCCGTTCACAGAAGTTTCAGCATCTGCCCTTACACCAAGCAACTATGGCCTCAGCTCAGTATTTCTTTTGCTTGGTGCAAATTTGCCAGGTCAGTGAAGTTGTGCTTCAGACCAGGTCATTTTGTGAGTCGAGTGGAATAATGTAGAAAGTGGTAGGAGAGAGAAGGCAGGTAAAAATGTGAACAGCTTTTTTGAGGAAATGGCCCAAATTCTGTTTGTGGTTACTGTGATACAAATATGAAATAACTCCCTTTGAATCAGTGGTTCCCTCAGAGTTCATATTAATTGTAACTGATTGTAGTATTTAGCTTCCATCCTCTGGATAATATGGCTTTCAATGCACTTCTTCCATGTTAGATATCTATGTTACATGTTGTGCTCTTACCCAAGTTCCCTCTGCAAAGAGCAGTTTTTCTCTCCACTGCTTTATCCAGGATTTAAGTACATGTCCTCCCTTTAATTCTGCACATTTCCTTCTTTTTAACAGTCTGTCTTTCCATCCTTAAGTATCACTGAGTTGCCAGATAAAACAGTTATTGTTCCTATTACAAGAAGATTGTAATGGATTTATATAAAACTCAGACTGTGCCATTGTTCTTGAAGTCCATTTTATTGTAATGAAGTTCCACTCTTAATATTCCATGATCTTCAATGTCCTTTACAAGTAACTTTTTATAAATTAATCTATAATAATCTAATTCAAGTCAGTTAAAGTGGATAACTATACTCCAATTATGATATTGGGAAGAGTTTTTACATAATGGGGCCTTTTATATAGATGGTTAACGCTAATACTGTAGTTTACAACATACTGTATGAATCACTAATTAAATGCCTAAGTAGCAATAATGGAAGTGGAACTATCAATACAGAGAAGATATCAATGATGTAAGGCATTAATAAAACTTTATGGTACCATTTAATCTTTTTTTATAGGTACTCTGTTATGTCAGTGAAAAGAAAAGGCAGAAAAACAAGAAAGTGAGAAAGAGTGGATCTTAAAGGGACCGGGAAATGGAAAATAAAATGTACTTTCCCTTGTATCTTCCCCACAAAATGGGTCAGATGATAGAAAAATAATGAGAAAACTGACCAGTAGAAATAAATTTATCACATTTCTAAAAATATAGCTGTTCATTACAGCTGAATGGTTTAAATGCTACTTAAATAACCTATATTCTATGACATAAATGAAGGGCAGCGTAAATAGTATCCTCAAAAGAGGAATACAAGTTTAGTAATGCACTGACCGAAAAGGAACAGCTAAACTGTTGTTTTCTTGCTATTGGCCAGCAGAGATGACTAGCAGGGTAAATATATAAACATTTATATTGGAAGGCAAAACTATTAACAAAGGTATTTTATTTTTAAGCCAAAACACAAGCTTGGCTTTCCGTGCTGCCCAAGGACCATTCGAGGTGGCTGGGCTGCTCTCCTGACAGGACATCTCCTCTGTGTTCCTTGGACGCCGTCCAGTGTCCCCTGCAGGAAAGCAAGCTGCCCATTTGCATATCAAAGCAGAGGAATAAGCCAACCCCAGTAGACCTCTAAAGGGAAGTGAGAGTATATGGGAATTTTTAGTTTTAACAACTCTCAATAAAAAAAAAAGAAAAGACCACCTCCATTCCTTTCATGCAGCAGTCTCTTCAAACGCTTTTGCAACACATTTGAGCAGAAACAAGTATTTAACCCTTCAAATCCCCTTGCAGGCTGTTTCAGTCCTGGCTGTGTTTTGACAAATAACGAGGAGAGATTCTTTTCCAGAAAAATGCACTTGATATCAGCTCTACACAGCACTTTGAAAATTATTGCACTGAGACCTCCTACACACCTTGACATGTATTAGGAAGTGTGCAGTAGTCAGGCTAGTGTTTCATGCTCGCTGTTGTTGAGATGACATGTTTATTTAGCACAAGATTTCTAGCCTTGTGCTTTTCTGTGCCTCATAGGAGGTATTTGACATCATCTGCATGGGATGTCTTTGCTGAGGTTTGGCTCTGAACTCCATCTTTCCTGGGTGTCCATCACAGGGCAAACTGGAGCAGACAACCTGCCTCACAGCTTCTAATAAAAATAAATCTTTCTGTATTATTTTAAAACTATGACTTCAATATGAGTAGATGAAGAGGCTATGAAAATTCTTTGCCAATATCAGTGAAGATTAGATCCGAGAAATAACGTCTCCCTGTGATAAGAAATTCATTACTCCCCTTGCCCATCAAACGCGGCTACTGGCAGCTCTCTGCCTCGAGTACACGGGAGCCGAGGACATCAATAATCCTGCAAATTTGCAAGTGAAACCAAACCTTTGTGCAGACTCCCCCTTCCTCCCGTGTACTGCTTCATTTCACAGCCACCACATCTGCTCTCTTCGAATACCTTTAAAGAACTGCCAGTTTAACTTAACTATTACGTTCCTGGTGTTTGAAGCTAACCCTGCTTCCACTGAATGGGTTTGATGTATTTTGTTGAATGACAAATTTAGCTGAAATGCACGAACAAATACAGCTCTGTCTCTTTGTACCACCAAACAAATCCTAGGCATGTCATTAGTAATATGATCAAACCAAAACAGTAATTAAAAGGTACCTACAGAATGATGTGGTGTTTCCCATAAGTACAACCTTGTCCTGCGTCAGGGTTATCATGTGACCAGAGCTCATCCATGGTCACTTGCTTTTCTTCTGATGTTATTCTGATTTATCAGCAGTTACTCTAGACCAATCTTTATCTACTGGCTGCCACTAACAATCAGCCATAGAATAAACTTCTTATTAGATATAAACATCATTCAAATGTTTTTGAGTGAACATAGGTTCTTCTAGACTTACACAAGAGGCAGTGATTGTCCTTCTTGTTTCGGAATTCAATGAAAAAAGTTCTGCCATGAAGCTTCAAGTCCCTTCAACCTTTCCCAGTCTTTCAATAGCTCTTATTTTTTCACAAGTTTCTTGGTAGAATGTAAAGAAAAAAGGAGAAAAGATCAAAGAAGGTTTGCTGCGGTGTAATAGTTTTAGCTATACTGTCCTCTCTCTTCCGATGTTCTTGTCCCTCGTGACAGCTGGGCACTGTATGTTGTAACATGCCATGAACCTGGGACCCCATCACAGCTTGTTTCAGACAGCTAGAAATGACGTTAATGGACAATAAAAAAAATAATCAATGAGAGGCATGGAGGCCCAGCCGTGTCAGCAAGAATGGCTGGAGACCCTGAGCTAAGTATAGGGACTGTGGCTCCACTTTTCTCCGCACAAATTTGTGTAAATAAAATCGTGGTGTGCAGCTAAACTGAGGTAAGATGACAGGCTTACACTTAAGCAAACTGAAGCTGTGACCTAACTTTTATCTACAATTTTTACATGATTTTTTGTATTGTGTTCTTCCTGTCTGGGAAGGTCTGCAGGCTTTGTACAGGGTGAAAGTTTCTGTAGGAACTGGGTTCATCTGCATCAGAAAATTTTTTTCTTTTTATTTTAAAGGATGTTTGGATATACATTGAAACTTTCAATGCTGTTTGTTATACTGCATCCTTGTTTCCATCAAACACACCTACACATTCAGTGTCACCTCCGTTTGGTTTATCGTGCAATAAGATGTCATGTTTAATTTTATTTATGGGCTTAATATTCAGGTTTTTCACAAATAATTCTTCCCATACGGGCCTTTAGAAATATGTTAGAAAAATCATTATGTACTGCTGTTAGGAGTAATGCATTAATAAGCAGATTAGCTGATGGGCAAAAATCTGGTTTCAGCACCATGTGAAAGCACTTGGTCCAAAATGAGCCACGAACCAAAGAGTCTGCATGTTATGGATGACTGGAGCATTATAAGACTTTGTGCACTACCAAGTGCAATGCTCCCTTCTGTTTTAAAACTAAAATATCCTCTTAAATGTGCATCATTGAGTCTCCTTGCCTCTGTTAATAGGCTTCTCAGTCTGGTTTCTCTGCCCGTAAGAAGTCCTGTGCTCTTTGGGAACCTTGCTTGGTTTGGCCAGAGCCAGGGAGGTGCCACTGTGGTCAAAGGACTCCTTCACTTCAGCCTCTGGGTCAAAGCAGGAGCCTTCTGGGTTTTGAGCGATCCACTTGTACAAGTATGAATGAATGAAGCTTGCCTGATACTGGCTTTTTTTATATAATTCATCAAGAAGCAAATCTGGCACAAGCACCTAATGTGATGACAAAAATCAGTTTTTCGTGCTGGTCGCTTCACTGGCAGCCTGCAATATCTTTGTTGGCTGGTAGAGTTGGTGCTGTCCTTGAAGCGTTGCTGTTAAACTTCTCACATTGCTTGTAGGTGGCTGTGGGTGTACAACGCACCGCTTTTGGAGCACTTCAGGCCCTTCCTAAATGAAACCTGTTGCAAGTTTGAGACTGGGATTGACAGGGTAAGGGGAACAGCTGTGATGTTCCTCTAAAGCTAAATGTTGCTGGTTTTGCATAATCTGCAAAAATATGTTGTCAGGATGAGAGATCCAGCTGGCTCTCTGCCACCCTCCCCCTCTGCAGTGTGTGCTGCAGGAGCGGGTGTAGCATCTGGGGAGCGGAAGGTTTATCCGACACTGACATGTCAACCTAATATAGAAAAAAAGACATATATGTATGTATATTTTAGTAACTTGCAATTCTTCTTGCACAATAGCCGCTAAAAATGAAACAAAGGGAGATGCAGTTTCCAGTTCTGTGATGCTGAGGGGTTAGAAGTAGCCACAATGGGGAACAGAGGGGCTGCACGTTCGCTGCATGCTACGGTGTTAGCATATGCACATCACAATCTTCTTAATACCCATGGTAAATCCCGCTGTCTGCTACAAGCTTCGTTTTGAATGTTAGGCTTGTTTGCCTTCTGTTTTTTAAGCTTATAAACACTTTGGGGCTGAAATTCCCACAGAAGGTAACAAGAGCTATGTTAACCCTCTACAATGGTCTATTTAAATGAGATTATCTTGGGCAAGTGAGGCAAAAGGACTGAGCAAGCAGGCTGGCAGCTGAAGAGTGGGTCAGGTTTGGGACTGTGGTTACTCCAGATTCGCATTTCCAGCAATACGGCTGCATTGAACTCCATGGGGATTTATGGCAAGATATGAGAAGAAGACGACAATTCTGAGTGATTGGTAGGTTGATGTTGCTCATCGGCTTAGACCCAAGGGTCAAGAACTGTTGTTTACATCTGAGCTCTTTTAAGCATGCTGTTACTACTTGTGGAGGCTGACAGAGGTTTTAATGTGAGTTTTCCAGGATTATGTTTACTAGTGTCCATATATAAGGTTTTGTGATGTTCCAAAATGCTCTTATGCTCTGAAAAAATAAAGCTCTGATGGAGGTTGCAACCAAGCAGGTGATTTGGTGTGGCTCTTTGTTCCTGGTGTTGCACCAGATATCCTCTGGCTTTGGTGGCATGAATAAGGAATCAAAAAATCCCTGTCACGTTTTTTTAAACAGTCCATATGAAGGTAGCCCTTGGTTATTATTTTCAATTAGCATAAAAAGAAAGATGATGTTAATATCTGCATCTAATTTACATCTTAGACCAAAACGCTATTGGCTTCAAAAGATGTTGGACTTAGATAACGACTGCGAAGAGCTTGAGAGAGCAGGTGTGCTGATCCAGCTGGCATATAAAGGAGACAGGTTTGACTTTTGTGGTGAGATTCCTAGAACCATAGACTGGTCTGGGTTGGAAAGGACCTTAAAGATAACCTAGTTCCAACCCCCCTGCCATTGGCAGGGACAACTTCCACTAGACCAGGTTGCTCAAAGCCCCATCCAACCTGGCCTTCAACACCTCCAGAGATGGGGCATCCACAACTTCTCTGGGCAACCTATGTCAGTGCCTCACCACCCTCACAGGGAAGAATTTCTTCCTAATACCTAATCTAAATCTCCCGTCTTTCAGTTTAAAACCGTTACCCCTCATCCTATTGCTCCACTCCCTGATAAAGAGTCCCTCCCCATCTTTCCTGTAGCCCTTTTAGGTACTGGAAGGGGCTATAAGGTCTTCCTGGAGCCTTCTGTTCTCCAGGCTGAACAACCCCAACTCTCTCAGTGCGTCCTCATAGGAGAGGTGCTCCAGCCCCCTGATCATCTTTGAGGCCCTCCTCTGCACTCACTCCAACAGGTCCATGTCCTTCTTATGTTGGGGGCCCCAGAGCTGGATGCAGTACTCCAGCTGGAGTCTCACAAGACCTGAGGGGGAGAATCACCTCCCTAACCCTGCAGGCTATGCTTCTTTTGATGCAGCCCAGGATGCGGTTGGCTTTCTGGGCTGTGAGCGCACATTGCTGGGTCATGTTGAGCTTCTCATCAACCAACATCCCCAAGTCGTTCTCCTCAGGGCTGCTCTCAATCCATTTCATGGACCATAGCGTAGGAAGGATTCAGAAGTGGTTAAGCTCAATAAAAAGACTGGTCCAGAGTTTGTTTTATTGTTACTAATCTCTATTAATGAACAAAATTCCTGAAATGGGGCAAGTTTGAGTAGTGGGTAGAACGTGTGATTTTCTTTGTGTGTTGTGTGAAAATGGTGGCTTGAGAAAAAGAGGAAGAGGCCAGGCCTAACAGGCTGTTCCCGAAGATGTGGCAAGAAAATGCCTTTCCCTGGTCTATGGACCCTTCAGCGGAGTGTTCCCAGATCTCTCTTCCTGATCCGTGCTCATGGACACGTCCCTGCAGGCAAGATGGGTTGGGCTTCGCTTCCCGGCACACACGTGTGCAAGGGCAGTCAGTTGCTCCCAGGTCTCACAGCCACACTGTGAGAAGAGATTTGTTAAAAGTGCTACAATAACGAGACCATACAAATACCAAAGGTGGGTTCCACTTTATCTTATCTAAAATAAGGTCAAACCCACTCCTGCCGAGGGACGGCTCCGGACCAGGTACGTCCGCAAGGGAGCGGGGATTCACAGCAAAAAAGAGGCTTTTCCTGAGCTTTCCGGGGCCGGGGAAAGGCGGGAGAGCGCAGGCAGCGCGCGGGAGCCGGCGGCTCGCACGAGGGCCGCTGAGGCGACGGGGGCGGGGCCCGCGGTATAAAAGGCGGCCCCAGGGAGCGCAGCGGCCAGGGTGGGCGAGCAGAGGGTGGCGCGGCGGTGGGGCGGTGAAGGGCTGTACCAGCTTTCCCAGGGAACCATGGTAACCACCCGGCGGAAAAGCCTTGGCCTCCCCACGCTCTACAGCCAGCAGGAGTGAGGCAGCTCCCCAGCCGGAGCTCGCTGTAACCCAGGTGCCAGGCCGCAGGGTGTGCCCTGTCCTTGTGCCAGTTTCAGGTGGCAGCAGTGAGCGTGTCTGTGGGAGGTGTGAGCAGGTAGAGGAGCTCCTCCGCCTGGTGACAGGGCTCTGGGAGGAGGTAAGTGGACTGGGAACCGTCAGGGAGTGCGAGAGGGGGATAGACTGGTGGAGTCGCAGCCTGCCTCCCCTGAGCCAGGCCCACAGGATACAGAGGGTTCCCTGTGCTGTCTCTGCCTGGCCAAACATGGTAGCTGAGAGGATAGGGGGCTATGGGAACGTGTTCCCGCCCAGTGAAGCAGGCATCTCTCCCTAGTAACTCCCCCACCTTCCCAGGTACCCTTAAAAAATAGGTATGAGGCCCTGCAAGGGGAACCTGATCATGACAAAGAAGATGATGCAGTGTCCACAGCAGTGTCACCAAGGTTAAGTCAAACTACACCCCACATCAAAGCATCTTCAGTTAAAAAAAAAAAAAGAGGTCATTGTCATGGGTGACTCCATCCTGAGGGGAGCGGAAGGCCCGATATGCAGACCAGACCCACTACTCAGGGAAGTCTGCTGCCTCCCTGGGGCCCAGGTTAAAGATGTAAAGAAAAAACAACTTCCCTTCCTGCTAAGCCCTTCCGACTACTACTTTCGCTACTAGTTTTTCAGACAGGCAGAGATGAACTGTTAAGAAGAAACGCAAGGGCGATCAAGAGAGACTTCCAGGCTTTGGGATGACTGGTGAAGGGGTAAGGAGTGCAAGTTGTGTTCTCCTTTGTCATTCCAGTCACAGGGAAGGATGAGGGAATCAACAAGAAGAGCCAGCAGATCAATACCTGGCTCCGAGACTAGTGTCAGTGGCAGGACTTTGGTTTTTTTGATCACGGGATGGTTTACATGACACCAGGTCTGCTGGAGACAGACAAGGCATGCCTGTCTCAAAGGGGGAAAAGGATCTTTGCATGGGAGTCAGCAGGGCTCATCAAAAGGACTTTAAACTGGATTTGAAGGGGGAAGGGAATGTAACTAGCAGCAGAGATGCGAGAGTCATCGATGGGCTAGAAACTACGGGTGCACCTGAAAGGAGGTTGTAGTGAGGTGGGGATTGGTCTCTCCTCCCAAGTAAGAGGTGATAGGACAAGAGGAAATGGCCTCAAGCTGCGCTGGGGAAGTTCAGATTGGATATTAGGAAAAAATTTTACACTGAAAAGGTTATTAAGCATTGGAACAGGTTGCCCAGGGAAGTGGTTGAGTCACCATCCCTGGCGGTATTTAAAAGATGGGTAGGCATAGTGCTTGGAGATATAGTTTAGTGATGTTTTTGTCAGTGTTAGGTTTACAGTTGGACTAGATGATCTGAGAGGTCCCTTCCAATCTAGGCATTTCTATGATTCTGTCCCTTCTTTTCTTTTATTTATAATGCTGCATATATAGAATGTGCCATATATATCCTGGAGTCCGGTGAAGAGACTGCTTAGAGATTGCTTGCCCTGTGTTGTGAGCAGACTAATAGCCAAATCTCCTCCAAATTTGTGCATTCTTCTTTTGGTGATTCTTGCAGTCTGTTTTATTTGCTACTGAAATATATACTTAATCTGATGGAAACATGCATGGCCTTTTTTTTCATCTGACTGATTTCCCTCCTTTGGGTTGTTTATCCTTCAAATGTGTATTAAAGGGATGAGGAAAATATTTACTGAGCTGTTAAAGAATGGGCCATAATCAGGAAAAAGTAAATTCACCATCCTCCCTTGGTAAGTACATTTCGGTATATCTCCTAATAAATCACGTATATGAATTGAGGGTGTGAATAACACCTGCGTATGTACTACAGGATGATAAGAAAGTAATACTGCCAGAAATGGGGTTTGGAAGAACTGGGCTTTTAGTTGTGCAGGTAGGATTTGCAGGGTGATGCTTTGACAAGGTTTTTTCTATCCAGGCATTTTAACTTGCAATTATGATATTATTACACAATTATATAGTCTTAATATATTATAATTGTTATTATAATTTTATTGTTGTATTATAATTAGCTTGCGATTATTATGTTATTACACCCGGTGTAATAATGCACCAATGATGGATTGAAAAATAGCCTCTAAATCAAAGAGCAAAAGAATCTACCAGAGTTTGAGAGAGAAGCAGGTGCCTGAGTTATTTTGGAGGGCAGTCGCTACCCTTATGGAAGAGAAAGAAATAAGTAAAAGAAATAAAACAAGGTCTTCAGAAACACTGCAGCTCTAAATCCATGCCAATGCCATGATACAGAAAATAATTTAGAGGTCTGACTTTATGTAGATTTTGGCCAAAATTTTAAGCTCAGGTTGCTTATGTTTCAAATAGTAAGATTTTTTTTTTTTCCTTTCAGTGAGAAATTTAATTACATGCCTATGTTGAGCAATTTCCGTTAGGATTAGCAATTTCTGTTCTGCCTGCTCTACAGTCTCTGAATCCAAAGATGATGATTCTCATTTGCAAATAATTTCAGCGTTTCTTCCTATCTGCAAGGCTGAGAAGGATGGATCAAAACAAAATGTGCTTTCAAACAGATGCATGCAAAACAATTGGTAAACAAAATGACTCAGAAAATACAGTTCTTCAAAAAATTCTTGTTATCTGTGCTCCTTGTTAAATGTTTATTAGAAACTGATAATGTAACATTTTAAATGTGAAATCCACAGTATCTCAAAACACTTGTAGAATACCCCCAAATGCTTTAGTATAATGATTTGTAACAAAAGATATTAAAAACATTCTTTGTCATTTCCAAGTAAAATAGTACTTGCTCTTTTTTTTTTTAATCAGTTCTTCTGCCTACCAGCTAAATTGACCACAATTGTTGTTATTAAATTAAATAATGAAGGATTGAAATGTTAGAGGAAGAAAAGTCTACATCCACTATTGTTCCTTCCAATGTACTGAGCTTGGTTAAGTAACTTCAGCTTTTTCATTTATTTCATGTATCTCAGATTGGTATCTGCTTAAGTCATAACAGCTTACCCCTGCCAACAGGCAAGCTCTGCAGAATTTACTACAGTAAAATGCAGGCATGCTTCACGTAGCCTTAATTTGTTTTGAGATCCCATCTTTTATCTATGAAAACCTGCTCTCTCAGCAGGATGAACTTCTCTGTGAGAAAGTAAATTGGTTGTAATGTGGTGTGGGTCCCAGCATGCAACGCTTATTACAGCTCTCCCTTCTGATGCCTCGCAGAAATGGGTGGAAGAAAGAGTTAAATCAGCCTTTAGCATCTCACATAATTATTCCTGGCCAATTGTCTCCAACTGGAAACTCACAATTTGTTACCACTTAGTTGGTTTCAGTGAATGAAGAGGATTCATTGCTTTTTGCAGGCATTCACATCTTTTGTTCACAGTTTTGAGAAAATTGCAATCTCTTTTCTTGCTACTGTTCCAGCTTTAGCCATGCTTGGTTAAGTCAATGCTCAGGTTTCTCTGGATTCGCATGCGATAATCGGGTAGCATGCAGGGATTTTTCCTTTTTACTGCTTTTTCTCAAGTGTTTTGTTTCCCAAACTGACACTAGCAGAGCATTTATTTTTACAAACTTAATATTGTTATGGTGACTCCACTTTCTAAAACTTCCCTGTCTTTATGGGGTGGCCATTTATCTGAACAATTTGTTAATGTTTTCTGAGCTTCACAAGAGACTAAATAAATAAAAAAAATAAACCACTGGCATAGGCATGCAGCAATAAAATTGATGTGGCAACATTATATAAACCACCACCCGTGCATTTGTTTATAGGTTAGTTAACTTTTGTGAGTGGTGTCAGTAGCTCCTATTGGATACGCACGGCTTGTGTCGTCATGGAAAAGATCCCAGAAAATTTAGTAACCAAAGTGCTATTATTTAATAAAAAGTGAATGAGTTGTAGTATACTGATTCTGATTAACGGACTGTGACATATGGTAATTCTTCTCTTTAAATGTGGCTTAGAGAAATTAAATTCAAGGTGATTTAAGAACTCTTTAAGAACTGTTGAAGCCAACTTAAATTAAAAACAAAAAGCAGAACAGAACACCTTGAAGTTTGCCTTGTCTGCTCTTGCAGAGGTGTCTCTGAAAATGGGGAGCCAGCTTCGTTGCTTCATTCCCAGGTTGTCACAGGGACCTTTCCACTCAAGTGTAGTTTCCAGGCTCTTTTTTAGTGTGCTGTAATATCAGCCCAGGAAATTTGCCTAGTTATGCAACCCTCTTTTAACCTAAAGAATAGTAATTTATTATGATCTCAGGAAATCATACTACTGAAGATAAATGTTTTGGCGCCAAGGGAGTGACTTATTACACATTTTCCAGGAGACGGTTAGCTGAGTTCTGCAAAACTCTTGCCGTATGTCTTTTGAAAGCCTATTTGGGGGCCTTGGATCAATACAGGAGGGCTGAGACCTTCCCATTCTAATTCTCAAAGCATCTATTTGTATTTGAGATTTAAAGAGATCTCATTTTACCAAGGGAAAAACAGCTGTGTTCATCTGGTTTCATACTAACAATCTATGAATAGTGATAGATTCTTCTTCATTGAATTGAATCATCATAAAGTATAAATACATTGTCTCGAAACTGGGCTCAATTTCACTCTAAAGATATCTGAATCTTACTGTACAACCCGATTAGATTGCTTAAAACAGGGTATGAAACCTCAGACTGAGCAAAGTTTGCATTGCTTTTTATAGGTATATGCCTGCATGTTTTACATGTGAAATCAGATCATAAACCTTTAGGGCATTTTTGCTAATCATATTTTTAGAAATAGCACACAAAGACAAATAACAGGCTTCATAATTCTGATTTTTAAAATCATGAGAAAGCAACTTGTTAGAGTTGTGGGAGTTATCTGAACGGAGCTGGTAGGACAGCATTTTGCTGATTGTCCCTAGCAGGTCAAATACAAGATCGTACCTGATCAGGAACACCGCTTGTGGCAAGACTGAGCCTTAGTATCTAGTCTTGTATGAAGGAGTGCATCCTGGTGGGAGCAGAGCAGTGCAAACCCCATGCTGGAGCAGAAAGAGTTTGAATTCTTGCATATACTTCTATCCCTGCCCTTTAGCTGATGTGTCCATGATGAAAAAAGAGAGCCAACTGTAATGGTGTGATGTTTAAATTTTTGAAGGTTTCCCAGGTTTCCAGGACAGCTCTCTTGAGCTATTACTCTTTATGTAACTGAGCTATTCTAGTACAAACATAAATCTCTCTATAAAACATAGTGTTTCAGCTATTTCATGTTATCTTGGTGCCAGTGGTATCAATATGATCTCTTGAAATTGCTTTTATCAGCTGTGGAGTAACCGTGAGTTGGAAATACATATCTATTTATGTACATACCTTTGTTTTACTCTACACATGCAAACATGTACCTATATATTTATACCAGGTACTGTTTTCAATTAAGTTTAAGTCTAATTCTTGTACTGATTTTAGAAATTATTAGAAAACAATGCACTAAGCAAAACTATCCATGGCACAGATTTACAGATAATTTTTGGCCTTATTGCTAGCTATGGAGTTTTAAGCACAGGTTGCTTTGCTGGGACAAAAATGATGTGTTCATCTTCCCTTTTATGGTTGGTTGAATTTCTTTGGAGAGGTTTCTAGGGTGTATGTTCACAGGTACTAGTTGAAAGTATTAATTTCCTGTAGGTATTTTCCAATATGCACGTACACTGCTGGTTGTTTAAACAGTCCTGTCACTAAAGGCAGCCTTATGGAAAAGAAAGGAGTTCTCTTCATTCTCTGATGGTAACTTTTTCTTGTAAGACTTTTGCACACGCAGTCTTTCAGGATAATCCCAAACTGCCATTTCTTTGGACATACTTGCCTGTGATGCCCAGAGACTGGATTTGAGAAGTGTAACCCTTCTGCATTCATAAAAAAGATTTAAGAGTTTGAGCAAATTGAAGCAACTTTGTTAAAAATGTGAGGAAATATTCCCAGGTTGTTGGCGGGCATTATTTAAGGCTGCTGGTTTTTAGCAGTAATGCTTTGTGTTTTGGATAGTACCTGGTACCCAGGAATCTAAGTCTCTGGCAGATACTGATTCAATCTCATTGTGTCAGAGTAAAAGATGAAAATTACTGTATTTAATTTTGAAATGGGCAAGTAGAATCGTAGCACATGTAGATGTTGTGTCCAGCACTGTGTGAAGCTGAGGTGTGGGATACACCCCTAGCTGGAAAACAAGCACTGAACCACTGATGCATCCTCTCCCTACTGCACCCGTATGAATGGGTTTGCAGCACTTCCTGCTCTGCAGGTGCTGAGGGAGGTGGGATACGGACCCACCAGCGCTCATCCTCATGCTCTGGGCACTGATATAACACATCCTGTTCCTCCAGCTTCTGCCTTCTTCCTCCACCTGTCTGTGAGGGCTGTCCTGCACCAAGGAGCCTTGTCCTGAAGTCAGGAGTATCCTCTCTTTGTCCAGCCACAGGCAATTAATGTGCCCTGTCAGACCTGAAGCAGCACGCCCTGATTGACTGTGTGGTTCAGGGTGGCATCCTGTAACCTAGTAACAGCAAAGCTGGCTGCCTTTCATTATTTTTAATGCTTGCAGAATGATTTATTATGTATTTTATATATATTCTAACATCTCGCGTGCATCACGGAAGAGTATTACAACTGTTATCAGGCAAATCAAACAGGCAGTGAGGAGCGCATTTAAAGCAGCACGATGTAATGGTTGCATTAATGGCAAGTGATAGCATTTGTAGTTTGAGATTTAAATATATGATGATTTCCATGAAATCATTGTATTCTGCATTTTGAGGTTTTTAGGAAGAAATTACAGACTTAAATTAATACTTGGTCATTATTCTTCTATCATGTGCTCTCATTACTTTATGAGGATTAGTGAGATGTTGATCATATATCTGTATTCATGTGTGCCAATTCAACATTATTGGTATTTACTCTGATTACCCTGCTGGAGAAAACACTTTACATTATCACAAAATGGTCTTAAGTGGGAAGATTTTCCAACAAATCCCAGTAGTGCTAATCTGATGAGATGTGGAGTGTTAATATGTTCAATAATCAATATTTAATAAGAATTATGGAAATAGCTCTTCTTCATGAAGGGTATTTAATGATTGTATTTGATTTTGATAATTGTTTACTAAGTGTGTTGGATTATTTGTTTTCTCTTCTGTACTGAATTCAGTTTCCAGGGGAGAGTGAAAAACCCCTAAACCTCAGACCTTGATGAATAGTTCTTCTCTGCACTACATTAGCTCTGATAGGCTTATGGAGTTCTTCAAAAGTCTTATTTCCATTTTTTGCACTCTATTTGCTGTAGAGAAAAGACATTTAAAGTCATGTTTCCCACCTTTAGAGTGGCATTTATTGGTGGCGAGTGACTAGAAGAGATGGCCGTATAACAAAGTTCAGCTTTATTTGTCTTCTACCTGCAAAGGAAGTGATAAGTGCTACTGAGAGACGGAAAAGTTCATTCTCTCTAGCAAGGTTACTCTTCTTGATGAGCATTAAAAGATAGCTTTAAGCCATTCACAATTATGACCTTGACTAGGAAAATGTAAGTTAATAAGGCTTCAACAAATTATGGTCTTTTTGGTCGATTTGCCTAGTGAACTGTTAATTGTAAAACTGAAAGACATTATGTTCAGCTTTCTCTATCACATCTTTTGTGTTTTAACAGTGACACTTCATTGAGTGCAATTAACAAAGCCTAGGAGATTTATTAACACACTTCTTCATGGCCAATGATCCATTCCACTTAAGACATAACACTGTAAAATGCACATTATCTCCTTTTGGCACTTACAATAATGCTTCATGAACTAGGAAGGCATATGTTAAAGCAGATAAAATAGCATTATTAGCTGACAAATCTTACAATTTATTAGACAGTTAATTTATCAGCTTAAAAGACACTTAAAACAGCTGTGCATTTAATGTCTTTTTAATGTATCCAGTAAAACTTGCATAATTGCCTGTAGTGCAATTTATTTTTAGCTATGTTGCAAAATGTCTGCATTTACTGTTTACATCTTCTTTAATTTTTCCTGCAAGGCTCATCACATCTAGGCACAAGCCCTAACAATGAGCGCAGATAATCAGATAAAAAGACTTCTTGTACAAATGACTGCCCATGAATGAACTATTCAAAAGTACATGCTGAGCTGGACCAAAGAGTTCTTGCATTTTATCTCCACCCCAAGGGCAAGAGGGAGAAAAAAAACCAGGGGTGCCTGGTAGGCAGTGTGGTCATGGACTGCCAAGCACAGCACATCAGAGACTGAGGGTGTCTGCTTTTACTGGCATTAGCATTTGGAGCCCATTCGGAGCCACATGTCTGGGGTGTAAACTAACAAGGCTCCAAAACTGCATTAGCAGAGGTGTTTCATTTTATAATTAAGGTAACTGCTCCCTGCAGATCAATTGTAGCAGACCTAAGTACGATCTGTGAAGAAAGTGTTGGAGAGGATACACATTTAATGACTCTGATGCATAAATTGGCTGTGTTTGTTTATTGCTCTCTAATTTAATGGAACCTTTTGTTAAATCTTTCTGGCTTTTTTTTTTTTTTAACACACTGCTAGTAATGATTTCTGTGGGAACAAAGGGTGTTGCTTATTAAAATAAAAAGTCAAACATTGCCGCTTCCATTAATTAAATGTCAGATTAGCTTAATCTTTTTATAAATATTGGATATAATCTATTTACAGAGTGAAATCAGATCTGCAGATGCTGGCATGTGGAGTAGAAGTTTTGAAGTGCAATTCTGCTTGCTTTGCAGAAATCAGGTAGGGGTGGGAGCTGAGGCAGGTTAGACCTGTGTCTGCAGCTGGGCTGTGGAAACAAAAGCAGGCGGGTGGTTTGCAAAACACAATCAGTACGGGGGTACAGGTAAAGGAGACTCATCTCTTTGAAATGATACTGGTTTCTCTCCACAGTATTCTCTTAAAAAGACTGAAGTGTGAATGTGGAACTTTTCTGCAGGAATAGGTGATGCCTGCTAAAGGAGGAAAAAGCTCTTTTGGAGACTTCAAGATCAAGTTTCTAGATTCAAGAGTCTGAGAGTAGCCAGATCTCCCTATACCCAGAGTCTGAGTGCAGAATCCATCAGCATGGGCTATTCACCAAAAAAAAGGGTAGGGGCGAAAGAAATGGAATATAATTTTCATAATGCAGGGAGATCTTAATGATATGAGAATCAGAGAATCCAAGGCTAAATCCTCTTAAAATCCTTTGAAATGTAGTTATCCATTTCAAATTGCTGCATTTCATAAAAGTTTACAAAAGTGTTGAATAGCTATGGTGGCAGCATTATAATCCTAGTCAGCCTGTGAATTACTATCAAAACTTTTCCCATAAATGACTTACATTAGTAGTCTGGCAATATGATGAATTGTCCAAATGAGTGGATGTGAGAAAAATGGATGAATTATTGAAGTCAAGTATAATAGAGGCATATGGATACCTATATTCATTACAAGAAATTTTATGTATTACATTTAATTAAACCTAAACAGTGATAGTGCATTATTCATGCAGAGATAGTCATCTAATGAGAGCTGCTTCGCTGTTTGATTAGTGCAGCATTGTTGACTATTTTATTGCTGTACAGTAAATTGTTGGAGAGTTGTGTTTGTCCCAGTATCAGCTGAATTCTGAGGATGTCAGGTTTCTGGTGAGGAGTAACCTAGTTGGCAGCTGGTAATTCTTAAATTACAGATCTTTATGAGAGACTTTAAAGGCTACCACCACAGAAGTAAGGTGCTTTTAAAGTTCTCACTCATATCTGCTTTTTGGCAGGATATCATCATCCAGTTCATATTCTCCAAATTTTTCATTAAGAATTTAATTTCCATTTTTTAAAGGTAAAATACATTGGGTGGGAAGCTACCAGAAATGTCTGTTCTTATTTAGGCTAGTACTGATGTGGAGCAATGCTGTAGCTGAGGAACAGGTTCAGGTTTAAAGTACTTTTATGAAGAGTAAAATCTAATCTTTGAAACCTTGTTTAGGCTTCATCCACCTTGTTATAGTAATAGTTATTTTACAGGATAGTGAAGTTATCTCATTTTGTGAGCAGCTTAAAAATAAGCTCATCTGTAGCCACAAACACTTGAGAATCTTTTTATATTCCATGTTAGAAAGCTCTCAAATGTGGAAAGAGGACGATTCATTGCAAATTGATGGGCTGAAGGTATCGTTTTGCTCATCTGGAATGTTTTCTGTGTTTTATTAAACAGTAATTTAAAAAATAGATAAAAAGTTACAAAACCAGGAATCTAAAGAAGTGATTATTTTTTTGGTCAAAACTTTGTCAGTCCTTCTCTCCAAACCTTGTGTGTCTTTATGAAGATGGTTTATAAATAAGTCTGGCTGTGGGGTCTAACTCCCCAGGTCCCAACACAGGGTGTATGGCTTGCATTTTAACCTCTCTTCAATGTCTTGTTTGTCTCATGAACTACAAATATCTAAGAGAAAAGCGTGTTTTGGCTCTGAAATTCAGACTTTACTACAGACCTTTGCACCCCCTGTCATCTGAGAGGTAAAAAGTCAATATAATTTGCAGAAAGCTCATCTTGACATGAGAGCTCAGAAAAACTTGATACCAGCTTCTGACTGAGGGCAACTGAGCAAGGTGAAGAACTGGAGATAATGGGTTTTTCCCCTATTGTGTAATTCCACCAGATTATTCTTTCATATCTTTCCTACTTGGGACCAAGCAACTTGGAGAGTTTAAGAAAAAAAAAAAAATAATCTGGAAACAGGTTAATAGTTTCTCTCTGGGATTGTTAGTATTTTAAACAACTAAAACTTTAGTTCCTTTTCACATGGGGCAATTCACTACCATAAGCTAATTACTTAGACCTTGTGTCATAGCCTGAAAATAGTTGGTTTCACTGTCTTCTAATAGCATTTCATTTGAGATTACTTATTAGAAAAATGTTTAATTTCAAGGCTATTATGCCATACTTCCCTATCTTATTAGGTGGGATTTGTCTTCCCTGATGTGTGAAATACCTCTTCCCAACACTGTTCTCTTAGCAGTAATCTTTATAAAAGTCCATTTTTAAAAATCTACATTAGAGTAGACATTGCTAGTTTTATAAGAAACACATTTGGTGTTGTGGAGAGCAGTCTGAGGGAAGCAGGAGTGTGTGTGAATCCCTGTTGGTGCTGGAGTCTTTTGTGGAAAGGAGCATTGAGGACTGGTGATGCTTCGATCCCACTGTGTGGGATTCTCCAAAGTGTTAGTTACTTGTACAGCTCTGCTCAGGCTAAAAACCCGAGGACAGAAAAAGCAGAAGCTCTTCCCATGGTTTCTATAGGGAGCAATTAGGCAATTAGAAAACCATATCCAGTGGGCTTCCCTTGCAAAAATCACTTAAAGCATGTTGTATGGAAAAGTGTATATTTCGTTCCATCCTCTATAATAGTAAATAAACTTTTGTTGTTTCTTCTACTCATTTGTGACTTCAACCTGCCCCATAGAAGATGAAGCTGTACTTAAAACTAGTTTCAGATCATGGTGTTTTTCCCCCTGAGCATCAGAAGCCAGATGTTCTCAGGGAAAAGGAAACTACTGGCCTAAATAATGAATATATTGAAGTACCGGAGCCGAGGTCCATCTGCTGCTTTAGACACTGCTATTAATGAATCCGTATCAGACCCTCTTTTAATTTTTGGAGTATATTTTATATGTTTTGTAAATGTGAAGAAAAGAAAGATTAGCCTACTCTATTGGTAGCTGTTAGCTTTCATCTTTAACAGTTAGGGGCAAGGAATTATGTAAACGGGGTTGCACCAGCTTGGGAGTAGTTGGAGAAGCCGTACAGGCCCCAGCCCTCCACCATAGCTCCTTGGTGTCCTGACCCATCCCTCCAGCCCTACCTCCAAGAGGGGCAGATCCCTCACCAGACCACATCTGCCAGCCCATGTTCCAGCAGTGTCCATCTGGGGAATACTGCAAGCCCTCCAACTTTATTTCTAAGAATGTTATTTTTGTTATGTCCCAACAGGAAGCCATAATGACCATTTCAAAGCATCCTAACAATAATATTTTATATAAAGAGCTGTGTGGGCAGAGACCTAGGGAGAGGCACTGTAATAGAAGATGACCACAAAGTCTTAATTTGCTTTCCTGGAACCTTTTTTTTTTTTTTTCAGAAAAGGTTTTATTTTTTAAAATGAAATTCCAACAGAAAAGGAAGACCTTTCCAAAGTTCAAAGATGGTAATGCTTTGACAAGTAATGGTCTTTCCAGTTGATCTTGTATTCTAATACCTTGGGTGCTTCACTGAAATCTGGTTCTCTCAGATGCATTACATCCATGACTTGATTCAATCACTTTGATTTCAAATCCAGTGAAAATTTGTACTTTAAATCTTGGAATAAACCTTTTTTACTCTTCCTCTTCTGTGGAGGAAGATTTTACAGCATGCCTAAATCCCTGCCACCAAAATAACCAGTCTAGTAGAGTCCTACCTCTCCACCACCTTTTTATTATAGCCAGACATGTGACTTGGCTGATCTTAACTAACATCAACTTAAGTAATGACTGGGCTCTGAGGTCACACACCTGCTTACTTGAGCACTCAGTTGCAAAAGAGAAAAACCAACAGTGCCTGTACTTTTTCTCATTGTCATGTTACTGCTTCACTTTGGAATTAAGTTGCTAGCGGAATGATACAAGTAATGTGCTATATTCACTTCTCCAGAGGTACGTTCAACATCACAAGGGTGACAGTACACATAGTTCAAATTAAGAGGGTACTGTGTTTTGCGCTCTGAATGTCTAAACACAACTGCATTCTGAAAATGTGGACCTTCCTTGTCAAATTTGGCATGTACAGGCATAAAGTGGACTATATTTCTATTGGTGTATGGTGATAGCCTAACTCTCCCTGAAGGAGCGTGGAGAGTCCTGCCCCTCCTTTGTCAAGCTGTTGGGTAACTGCTGTTGCACACAGATGGTTTTGTTCTCCAGTGGGTATTATATTAAGGTTAAAAAGACCTTAGGTTAAAAGACATCAGCAGAGCTCCTACTCTAGCAAGGGTACCTTTCAGTTGAGGGTACCTTCTTCCCTACATCTTGCTCTGACATGGCTCAAGGTCATTTCACTGAATTTCACTGAATTTTTGGAGTTGGAAGGGACCATAAAGATCATCTAGTCCAGCTCCCCTGCTGAAGCAGGATTGCCCAGAGCATGTTAGAGCATGTTACTCAGGATTGCATCCAGGCAGGTCTTGAAAATCTCCAAAGAAGGGGACTCCACAACCTCCCTGGGCAGCCTGTTCCAGTGCTCTGTCACCCTCACTGTGAAGAAGTTTTTTCTCATATTTGAGTGGAACCTCCTATGTTCCAGCTTGTGCCCGTTGCCCCTCGTCCTCTCACTGGCAACCACTGAAAAGAGTCTGGCTCCCTCCTCCTTCAACCCACCCTTTAGATACTTATAAGCACTGATAAGGTCTCCCCTCAGCCTTCTCTTTTCCAGGCTAAAGAGTCCCAGCTCTCTCAGCCTCTCTTCATAAGGGAGATGCTCCAGTCCTTGTCATGCCAGAGAGCTTCCTGAGCTGTCCCTGGCCATCAGACAGTCATTATTCTTTCCAGCACCAACTCTTCTACCAGTCCATGTGGTTTTGGTGAAGGTGCAGCTTGCTGAATAGCCTGAGGAGGATGTGTTGGGAAAAGGCTATTGTTAAGGATCACTGTAGTCTTTGATGAGGAAGGATTTGCTCATCCCTTCTGAATCATCCACCCACAGAATTTCTATGCCTCTTCTCCACTGTGAATTACTTCATTTAAGGTTCTTAATGGAGGTCTCCCTTGTTTCATCCCTTTTTGCAATTTCATTGGCAGCATGTTTTACCGTGGTAAACTATATCAAAGTGTGGGGAAAAAAAACTACAGTGACGGATGAGGTTTGGACCAAGGAAAATATCTGAATGAGATAAAAACTTCTGAGAAAAATATTCATTTGAAAATGCAGTCTCTGCAGCACTTGAATGAATGCTGCAGCAAAAATGAATATTTTTAGCATTAGGGTTTTTTTAATAAATTATTTAATCTGTATACACTGACTTGTAAGGATACTTATGTTTAGAAATATAAAGTTTTCAGCCTGTACTCTGCGGGCTCGGGATGGATACCAGTGCACACACAGTACGCTGGGGATTTGGGGCCATTTAATTATGGCTATCTCCAACTCTTTTTCAGACAATGAAGAAGATAGTTTTGGGAGGTAAATAAAGTATTTTTTAAAATTAGAAAATATTCCTGATCCAGCTAATTGCATGTGATCATTGATGGAGTTGCATTTTGCGTTCTTTTTCAGCATGTGTACATGATACAGACAAAAGAACTTGTTACATTGTATTGTGTCATTGATATTTCAGTATAATGGGAATATTACATCAAACTTGATGTCAATGGTACACAAAATTTTGGACCATCCAGCTCTATACTACTAGAGTCCTAAACGTCTACATAATGACTTAAAAGCCCTTCCAAATTGCAGCGTTGCAACTAAGTATAGGTCAGGCCAGCTGGAAGTTAAACTTTCTGCCATTCTTTGACAAACCTAGAAATGGGTCTTCATTTGCTGAAAGTGTGTGATTTCTTCATACAGATGAAATGTTAAAAGAACAGCAGAATCAAGGATAGAAATCGCTTTTTGTTCATTTTAATCCTGTGAGCTAAAGATTGTTGCTTATAGAGGTTGTCAAAAAGAAATACTTTTAGTGGGCTCGAGAGAGAAATCTGTAAAACACACACAGGTATAAATGTAAATTGAGAATTTTAATGCATATAGTGTTTATTTATATTTTGAAAACATCAGGGGGTCTGCCTGGGTAAGGAACTGGGTGCTCTAGAGAGTGGGAAAAGATGTACAGTAATTCTTCAAAGTTTTGGCGGTTTGAAAGTCGCAGGAAGGGAAGAGGTCTGCCTCCTATGGAGAGAAAATATTTTCTTGCACCAGGTCAGTGATCTTCAAATGAAAAAAAAAATCTTTAAGTAGGTTTAGAGATATTAGAGCATAACATCTCCTAAGAAATCATTTTAGAGAATTGGCCCAGTGGTTTGAGTCAACAACGTGCTTTTATATAGCCACGGACGTGGTGATGGTGTTGGAAGAGCCTTCTTGGACTGCTGAATAAACCATGTGTTACTCTGCAATCATGGAAATATTAATCTACAGACTTGTAATTGGAAATGTTTCCACAATCTGCAGAATACAGACATGAAATCAAGGCGATACAATGACATAAGCCAGTGGTGTATTATAAAAAGTGGGAATTTAAGGTGGGTAATTTAAGCTCTCGTTCATGCTCTTGTACCTTTCCCCTGACCCCAGTTTTGCTCAATTGGTACTAGTGTGTCAGCCTGAATTTTCAGCCCATTTAATCATCTGCCTCTACCTTTTCCCTTGTTTGTTTCTATCTCCACGCTAAAAAGACTGCTTCTAACGTGTTATTGAATAAGGCAGTGCTCTGTATGCTGCAAAGCACTTTCCCTTAGTGGTGATAAAATGGTGATAAAAACGAAAAGTGACACTTCAAACACAAGCCTGCTTTTGAGCTTCAGTGCATATTGCTTTTTCTCTCCCAAACACAACTCTTTATTTTTTCCTCTCAACAACTGATCATTTTGAAAGAGAATACGGATGCACATATGGTATGGCAAGTCGTCCCAATATCTAGCAGTATGATTTGCAAAAATGGTGTGACCCATCAACATATTTGAGCCTACGGTACTGCAGAAGCTACTAATATTTAGAGAGAGTATTTTCTCTCCTAGAAAGGTTTCCATTTCTGCTCTTTCTGTGGGTTGGACTTAACCAGTATCCTGCAGCTGCTTTGTGGGAATGCAGAGTAATGCTAAACTTGTTTGGACTTACCTCTTTATTGGGTTTGCAGCAGCTTTGCATCACCAAAAGAGCTTGGTTTCAGGTGCGTCTGCCCCTTGCCTCCCCTCCCACCCTCTCTCTGATGGCCTAAACCAGAATAAGAGTTGCTATGTTAATTATTCTCTCCTTTTAATTAATTAAAGAGGCTTAGAATGTGGATGTGCTGAAGTCTGGCCGCAGGGACAGTTGGGAGAAAAAATAAAGGCTGAGAGACAGCTCCCTTGGGAGGCTCAGCAGAGCTGCCCTGCTCTAATACCACTGAAACAGGCACAGTACCTAGGAGCTGGTGGCTCTTTAAACTGTCTTGGCTCTATTTTCTGTACAGAGCTTTTCCAAGCCCTGCTTTTAACCTCGCTCGTCTTTTCTTTCCTTCCCTCTACACATTAAGCTGTTTCGTTGTCTAATAGTTTGTATTTGAAAGAAGAAAACACTTCTTTGCTCCCTATTCTCTCCTCTCCACTCCTAAACCTGGGGATCATTAAGTGATGCTGGGCGGTGATGGGAAAAGCACTGTCCCCTGTAATTTATTTTGAAGCTGTTCCTCTTTTTCATTTCTGGTTTTGCTGAAAACATTTTTCCAAGATGCCTCTACTGTTTTTCTGAAGCCTGGGGGCAGGGTAGGCTCTTGGTGCTGCTGCGGTCTTGGCAGCATCCATTTTTAAACACTGTTCTTTAAGGATGCTGTGCAGGAATAAGAGCTCTGAAGAGGACCAAGAATAATGAAAGATTCAGAAACAGTAGGTTGGAGACAGGGCTGAATGAGCTGGGTTTGTTCGGCAGAAAAGTCAATATCTCTTTCTCCCTGTTGGGCTTAGGAAAAGAAGAAATTAGCTTACTTTGCAGCAAAGATTTTGGATAAGAAGGCTAGTTAAACATTAAGACAGCCCTGCTAGGAAGGTGAGGGATCCTCTTTTTGTTGAGTTTCTGTAAACAGGCTTGTCAAAGTCTTGCTGGGAATAACATAGGTGAACTCCATCCCCCTTGGTGGGCAGGCAAGTTAGCTCAAGTTTCCTACCACCTTTCTCTGCTTCTAATGCCTATGTAAACACAGTCACATAAAAATATGGCCGTTTTCCACACAGGGCTGTGAAAAAAAAAATGTGTATGATATGGTTAATATTTTATCACTGCTCTGAGCTATAAAAAAATTGTCACTGCTTCCAAAGTTGTTGCAGAAAGGATGGATAATTTATAAGAAAAATGTGGGGATCATCCCATCTCCTTTTTTTAAAAGTTTGGCACGATGAAATTATGATACATGGATAAAAAAAAGTCTATTTTTATTTATGGAGGGGTAAAGTTGATAAGTACATGTACAATTGTCACAGTAATCTTGCAGAAAACTTCATTAATGTGCAAATCCCATAGAAATGTCCAAAGATTTCCTTCTTGTGTATTGGGCACTTAGTGCAATGGCAGCCCATGGCAAGTAAAAATGCAAATAATTCTTTAGAATGCTAAATGACATTTGTTAAGTATGGTAGTTGATACTTAGCTACATGGAGGTCTTATAATAAATGCTGAGATGTTCTTTAAAAATTTAAAATTTAGAGTGCTGTATTTGCCATGGTCTATTGCAGTTTGCCTCTGTTTCCACTGAATGCCTCCGTCCATGTCCCCTCCTTGGCCCCCTTGCTACAACAGTCCTTTTTATGCCCACAGTTCACCTCGCTGCATCTCCCTGCATATTCCAGTAGCTTGAGGTGAGAAAAGAGAGAGTGATTTTTATTTTTTTTTAGTTCTGTCATAACCTTAATGCAGATTTTAAACTGAATTTTGCATTTCATGATTTGTTCTTCCCACACACACACACGCACAGATTCCCACTCCCCCTCAATGAGGTAATTGCATGACAACTAGATTAATATCTTTTACATACTTATTAAACTCAATAAGTGGTCCTGCGCAAACAATTGATATTTAATTACCGTATTATCATCCTACTAAATTTTAATTACTATTCATTTAAAATACCTCATATGTTATCATTCATGTTAATGCGGATTTGTTTCTCTGTAAATGTTTCTCTGTAAATCCTAACTTTAAGTTGAACTAACCTGCAAAGTAATTGGGATTTCTGAAGGTAATAGTATGTTTAATGAAGGTCCAAGGCATTGCAATACACTATGGAAAGGGAAAATGCAACCACCAGCAAGTACTGGTTGTATTAAAGAGCATAAGCTTTTGAACCAGAATTCAGAAAAGGTTGAATGACTTACCTTTCAAATCACCTTGCAATGTAATTTCAGCTTAAAAGATCTTAAGCCAGGAGAAATTAATATTTAGCAGCTGACAATAAGCTGATTGTTAAGAACCAGAACAGTTCCAATCTTGGCAAGGAATATGAAAAAAGACTAAAATCACAATCCTACGGTAAACTTGCCTCTTCGAGTGATCATTGTTTTTACCTCTGACAAGTATCGATTTTCTAGATCTCATCCATGAGTCACTTAATTACTCCTCAGAGAAAGGAAAATACATGATAATTTTTGTAGTGAAAAACAACCACCTCCAATGGGTAAAATCATAACACCTTGTCACTGCCTGCAGCAGTGGGGGTCACATGATCAGATTCGGTTAGGTCTCTTTGGTTTTGTAATTTATTGATTGAGGCTATTTAAAATTAAAAGGGATTATTTTCTATATTTATATATAGAAAAGTTCTGGTGTACTTGTTGATGGCTCTACCAAGGAAGGTCATATGCTCTGAATCAGAGCACTTTGCTCAGTTCCTTCTTGCTGTCTGTTAACGTTCATTGAAATTAAATCTCTTCGGATAGCTCTTCAAATCCATTGTGCTTTTCCCAACAAGGCACGTGAAACTATTAATATCCGTACACCTGCAGCAAGATTTCCCAAATTTCTGCAGAATCTCTATTTTTCTTCTCATTTTTGTAGTTTCTATAGGTGGTACTTCATTCTATCTGTTTCTTTTCATTGTGAAAAACTGAGTCTCAGCTTGGTTCTCATTAAAATCATAAATTTATAAGGTCTTTTTTTCCACCTAAAACATAGATTATAAGAAGGAAGTTCAGTAACAGCTTGGAAGAAGCTTCTTCCACATGGTTTGGTAATTTGAGGGTATTCAGTTTTGTGGGGTTATTTTTGCTGTTGTTGCTTAGCTATCTTCCAGAAAAGTTCATCTAAAGGATCACCCTCCTTGCATCAATACGCTAAAAATATATTTTGTTTACTGCAACCAGGAGACTTTTCTTAGGCAATTAATTGTGTGACTCAGTCTCATAAGCTCCTGTAATGACTTTATAGCCTGTCAGTGATATATATCCTATTGACTTTCCTTTGGTTATAGGACTGTTACTTTCCTGATAGATAAAGGTAGCATGGAATGATTAAATCAGTCTCCTTGCTTTTATGAAACTGTTGACTAGCCAATCTTTTAAGGACTGATCCAAGGGCCAGTGAAGTCAAGGGGAAGTTATGGTAGCCCTCAGACCTGTGTTTTGGGTCTTGGTCGTGCATGAGGCAGACTTTACTCAGAGATGGACTTTACTCATGGGTCAATTCCAGAACAGACCTCTCAGTGTGACAAATAATAATTATATATGTTTCTACTGGTATATTTATCATAATGGAGAACAGGCGATTTTCCCTGTTCACAAAGCATCAGAATTGGGTTCCTGTGGGAATGATTTCTTTATTAATTATGCCAGGATTGATTCATATTTTACTCAGGCAAACAGCCCCATTCCCTTCAGGTGACTTTATTTGCATGAATTGTGATGTCTCTGGATTGGCATTTCTATAAATCAGTGAGAAATACTGAGTTGTTTCTAGCCCGTGTAGAACGGGCGTGATAGAGCCTTAATTTTCTTAGAAATATTTAATATGCAAACACTTTCACGGGACCAATTTACTTATCGGAATGAAATTTGTACAATATATTAGTGGTAAGAACTATTGAACTAAAACATTTAAACCAGTGCTGGACTTTAGAGGAAATTAATCACGCGGCAATGAAGATATCTGCTGGGCAGAGCCCTGGTGCGCTTGGGAGACGTGGTGAAATCCAGGCAGCATTGCCATCGCCTTCATTTGGCCTGAATGACAGAAAAGACAAATTTACTGACCTAGGCTCCACTGTGCTTAGACCCCACATATTGTAATTTTTATAACACATATTCACTATAACGCTTTAACTAAGAGAGTTTGTGTATTAAATGATGTTAGATTACAATATTTAATGGCTTGTAGGGTATAGCTGGTACCCGGGAGGCTAATTTGTTTGCATTAGTTGGACGGGTCAACTGCTTCAAACATGCAGATTATAGAACTACTGGTAGATTGCATTACACAATTTAAATAAATAGTGGCAATTTGTCAATGTCATCTTAGCTTCAACATTTTCCTTTTAAACCCCAGGAAATAGTAGTTCCAATTAAATTGACCTTTTCTTTTCTGCATCTTCATGTTATTAGTAGATAATGCTTAGTCTTTTAGCAAGTAAAAAAAAAAAAAAAAAGGGAAATAAAAGTACTTCCAAAGCAGTGATGCGCTTGTAGTAAACTTTCCAGACAAAATTACCTTCTTTATAAACAAATGAATCGAATTTGTCCGCCTGGTAACTTTTGCAAGTCAGATATACATATATACGTCAGTAATAGATTAAGACACGTGAATTACTGTATCTCAATGATTAGGTCTTTAGTTTCAGAGGACAATTGCAGGATCTTCTCACTGTAAGGCTTTAAGTTACACTATTCATTTTAGAGACAAAGCAGCAAAAAAATATATAGTGGCTGAACCATCCATCCATGAACCTCTGTGAGTAAATCCTAGACGTCTGGAATGCTAACTTGCTTTTGGGAGTTGGATTGTAGGTAACTACTTACTTAGTCTTGTAGCACTAAATGAACTGGATTTGAAAACCGGGACGCAGAAGTCTTATAGTAAAATGGAAGTGGTGAAATACTTAAATTGTCACGTAACCCAGAAGAGTGTGGCTACAATCATCATCCATGCAGTAATACACAGCAATACTGTGCACTGCATATTTTCCTATGTCCATGTGCATAAAAAGTGTTTTGCATGTTTGATGTCCTGGCAAATGTTAGTTGTGAGCCTGATGGCATCAGAATCAGATTTTGTCACAATTTTTGGTAATGCAGATGGTTTTGAAGACACGGCAGCCTGAAGGTTTTGGACAAAATTTGGCCAGAGGAAGATACTTCTCTGGCCTTCTCAGCCTTCTCAGTGCCTGAAGCAAAATACTGGGGCAGGAATTCTACTGTAGCTGTATCCTGGTGGTCTTTAGCTGTGAAAGAGAATAGCTCTCTGTAAATTAGAGCATCTCAAAACTTCAGGTTTTGCTGAAAAGATTTGGATTATTTTTAGTTGTTTAAGGCTGAGAAGTGTTTTTGAGCTAGTTTTTGAGCTACTCTTGCACGAGCAGTTTATGATTAAAGCAAAACCAACCAAAATGTGGAATCATGGAAAAAAATAATTTTAAGGAAAGTGTCAATCGTCTCTGGAATCCTAAAAAAACCCCCAAAACCCAATAGAAGCACCCCCAAAAACAGCTGCACTGTTATTCACCCATCTTCAGTGCCACGGACAGAATGGTAATTCTCATGAGAAAATCCAAATTCAAATTGATCTCAATTATCAATTGTTTTCACTTACTGCTTCATTGGAAAATACATCTGTTTTATAATACTCTCCTTTTGGGCACTCTGCTAGGATCTCTCACTCTGTTGCTTTGCTTCAAGCTGCATTAGTTAGCTTTGGATAATCTTAGCATTTGGCTTGATAGGTTTCCATCCATTTTTCATTCCACATAACAATAGATCCTAGAAACAGAAATGAGCCAATTTCTTGTGCTACCCTTTATCACACCTTCTGTTTATGTGATACTTTCTTTTCATAGTGTCAGGAGCACCCAGCAAAGTTCTTTCTTACTCATCAGCAGCTTCTCGAAGGCTGCAATTGCATTGACTTTATATACTCACCTACTAATTAAAAAAACTTTTTTGTCTTCTGAACATGTAGAATTAGCACATTCCAAGGCTGAATGGTGCAAACACAGAGCACAGGATATTTAAAGTTTCACTTTATTTAGTATTCAGTGTATATCATTCAACAACCACCATTTGAAAAAAGGCCAGAAAGCAATTTTAACAATATCACATGTGAGAAAATGATTCAAAGTTTTGGAGAGAGAGATAATTCTATAATCTGTGTGATCTAAAACTGAACAAAGGACGTGACCCAACATAATAAATACAAGAAAAACAGATTCCTGTGGCTTTCATTTCTGACTCCTCAGAAAGCAGACACAGTAGGCAGGGATCTAAACATTGTATTATAACATTGTTAAACTGAGTAGCTGATCCTCAGCTATTCAGAATAGCCCAGCAAGTGGGTGCAAGTAAAGGGCCTGACCTACCCCTGCCCACTTCTGACTTGAGGGACACCCCATTTGACTGATCTCCAGGCACAAGGTATCAGTGTAAGGACTGTTCAGGCTTCTGATGTGTTCCCCTGTGTCCAAGATGTCCGAAGGGTGGTTAGCTTTTGCGTGGAGGAAAATTGAAGAGAGGCTGAAGGACAATCACTTCTGGATTATTTTTTTTTCTGAAATGCAAATCAAGGCAAATATAGCCTATTAGAAAAATGCAAATTTACGATTTGAGAAGACAACTGCTAACAAATACTTTAAAGTTATTTGGAGAATTTCTGGCTGGGTGTTCTTAATGTATTATTTGGTATTAAAGATGATACTGCACCTCTTCTTAGCATCTTCACATATGCTGTATCATCAAGTACACTCTTCTTACTTGAATGTGGATACTGAAATGAAGTAGTAAATTTTATTTTGTGTTTGCTGTTGCATTTTTTGTGGATTTCACAAATTTCTCATTTGTTATCAATCCATGCTTTTTGAATTTCTTTTGGAGTAGTAGCTACATAGTTCGTTCCAAAGGACAAGGAGAGAGGGTAATAACTTGTAGGAGGTTAATCCTGACTGTTTCTGAGTGTTGTTGGTCTTTGGCTGACAAGTGCTTCATAGGAAGATTCTAGGATTCTACAAACACAAAATGGCAAAAACGTGCCTTATTGAAGAATTATTATCCCTTTTCCTTTCTTTTCTTTTCTTTTGTTTTCTTTTTTTTTTTTTTTTTAACTAGTTGGTATGCTTCGGATGAAAGGCTTGTTCATTTCTGCTGTTATCTGAAAAATTTGAGTCAAGAGCTTGAGCATGTACCCGACAGATAATCAATGCCACATACCTTTAAGTAGCTGCTGTGTCTGGTGGGTATCAATAGCAGACTTTCAGGGCTGACACTTTCTTCATTTACATGTGCAGTGTATGGACCTCATCTATTCCTTGGTACAACATGCTTTACGTCAGTGCAAACTCTGTTGACTTCAGCAGAGGAAGATCTGATTTACAGTGGAATTAGTTAGCAAAGAATCAGGTCCTATGTATACAACAACAAGCCAGTCCACTGCTGTCACTATTCATTGCTGAAGAACTATATCCTTTTATTATCAGGTAGTAACAAAACAAGAGAGATGCATGCTACAGAACAAAATAAGTCAGAATCAGTTAACACTTGTACTGTTTGCTATTCTCTAAGAATAGTTCAAGGACAATTCTGGAAATTCCACGGTTGCAGGTTAGCTCCCTTATAAACCGTAGACAACTGAAAGTGGAACAGAGATGTGGCTGAAATGAAGTAGCAAATGCACAACGGTTAGTCAGCAAGTCAAATAAACATGCATTAACGATGCATTTTCCTCAAGTAACCCCGTATTGTAACAACACCTGGAGAAAGAAATTACCACCTTCTCCTCATTTCTATAGTTTCTGCATGTCCAGATAAAATAGCATGGCATCATGTTAGTTGATTACTGAGTCTGAATCCACAGAAACAAGAGTTTTTGATCTCTCTGAATCTGTTTGGAAAGGAATTATTTTGGTGCCTTTCTGAGTATGCATGAATGTAGTGATTATCATTGCCTTTTAAAATTCAACCCTGCTGCCAAAGGGAAAGTTTCTCAGTGTAGAGAATGAGTAAACAGTAGCTTTTGGTTGCTACATCATTCCATATAAATGTCATGTTTTAATTGATTCTAAATGCAATTAAATAAAATTATCTATAAATAGGTAGATATATCCATGACTGAAAATAAAAATTGAGTCTGCTTGAACAGGCTTTCTTCTTTTTGATAAACATCATCACGTCACAGGTTTTGATTTTGTGACTAATGTATGAAGCAACTCCTTCCAAATCAAGACGGATCTTCATTCAGGCACACCAGAGCTTTTCCACTTTCTGTTTCAGTGAACAATAATCATGCTGGAATATGTGTAAGGATCTTTATGAAACCACTAGATGTGCGTTCCTTAAATACTGTTGAGAAAATGATCGTGTCCACCATAGATCTGCAAATAGATTGTGATATAATACGCATAAAGTGTGTATGGAAATGCAGGAAACTTTTTATGTGGTTGGACAAAGGATGGATCAGACAGTGTGAGGAGTTATTGGTGAAAAAAAAAAAGGCAGATTGAGATAATTTTTTTAATCAGTACAATCTAGTCAGAGCTCAAGTAAAAGTGATACCAGAGCTCTCGCATGCTGCTGGGTCGAGCTCTCCATCCCAGCACCCCCCCACCTTGTTCATTGCCCCCGAGTCCTGGGAAAGTGAGCTGGAGAAGGCATGCTGGAAGACCTAGGGAAGAGACTCCTGTTAATAAGATAGGAGACTCTAGGAGTTTTTTAAAAAATAATGAGGTTCCTCTGTTAAGCTTTGCTATGCAAAATTATGAAATTATGTGCTAAGGAATTACTCCTAGGGGATATATATGTCTATATACTGTATGAAGGTGGTTAATGTCTCTTTGGGTGAGAAGGACCTGAAGGAAGATAGTGCAGAGCAGGGAACAGCTGAGCTCAGGAGGCTGATGCTGACGTGGGTTTAGACGTTAGCTCAGGGGACAAGAAGGTTGAATACAAATTTGCTCTGTTCGTATTGCTCACTGGTACCTGGCACTGTATTCGTACAATTCATACTTCTTTTTACATTGATAGTCATTGCCGAGGCTTGATTTTAGATCTATTAGTTATGCAGGGTTTTGTTACTGTCCTTTCTCTGTATTAAGATGCACTGTAGGGATTTATTATTATTATTTTTTTAACGTTTTTATTGATTTTTTTGAAGAATGCCTTTAAAAGAATTACTCCTCATCAGCCATGCTGATATAAAAGCATGGTTACTATAATAATGGCCTTTGAATACTGTCCATTAAACTTTGACATTTAAAGTGTTTACTGTGAATACATATTAAGTTTCTCATTAAAGACAAGGTCTGGCTTTCTTGATGTGACTCTTAGATTAAATCAGTCTAATCCAAAATAAATACAAAGATAGAGAATTCATAACAAGCTGCCTTGTAGATTCTCTGTGTGTAAAACAGCAACTGCTATTATGGCAGAAAGATTTCATTTTAGTGTCTCCTCTTTGGCCCTCAAGAGGAAAAAAAAAATCCATTCATTGTGTATAAAACCTTTTGCACTTTGACATAAGTCCTTCCAGCAGAATCCCTTTTTTTATTGAAACAAACTTAAACCATATTCCATTTCACAAAAGCGAAATGTGCTGAACATGTGCTTTTTAAAATAGAAGCATGTGCATCAACTCTTCTACAAGAAGATACTTTCTGAGAGTAGTCTCCTGGGAAGGTCCATTACCCAAAATCCAGCGAGCACAGGAAAAGGGTGAAACAGTATTAGATCAAGCTTTACTAAGCTGGATGGCCCAGGCTGTGGAATAAGTGACATTTAATATGTGCACTTTGAGGCTCCTGTTGAGTGCCCTGTTTGGTAACCCGGATCAGGATGCTTGTTTAGTGGATAAAAGTGTAACTTTAGAAATTGGCAGGAACTTTCTGTGCTTGGCCACCTGTACTCTCAGCCAGATATGGTGTAAGGAGACTCAGACAACCACACTTTTCAAAGTTTGTTCTGTTTCACTTCCTTGCAACTGCCAGGTTCAAAAGAGCCATTTATTTAAAAAAAAGGAAAAAAAAAAAAAGAAAAAAAAGTGCCTCGATCAGTTCAAAGATGCATTTATAAAGCTCACTAGTCTTTATGATCAAGCTCATACTTTGTCTTCCCATTACTAAGATAAAACTTTTATCCTGCCCTCTTTTTCCCCTCTCATCTGTTTTGTTATGAAAACATAAGTATAATGAAGGTCTCAGGCATTGTATTTTCCAGACAGTATGATACTATAAGTAATATAAAATGGGGATTTTTTTTTTTGTGGAGTTTTTCCTGTCAATAATAATAATAATTGTATCAAAAATAATGTGAACTCCCACCGAAGCCTGCATAGTCAATCAGCATAAAGTATTAGCACTTCAGGGACACAAAGGCTCTGAGCCTGATAAAAGAGATTGGACTGAGAATTTTGACCTAAGAATATAATAATGTCTTCCAAGATCTCATTATGCCCGTGCCCATTCGAAACCATCTGGGGCCCAGAATAATAAAAGGAGTGGTGTGAATTTATGAACCCATAGATCTAGCCATGCCCCCTTGGATATTGTGTTGGATTAGTAGATTTACTGCTAATCCAAATACTGTGGGCAAAATTATGTCTTTACATCTGCACTGCGGATCTCTGAGAACTGCAGTAAGTTAAATGTTTGAAGGGTTGACAGCAGCTCCCCTGCTTCAGGCACAATCTTCTGGCACTCTGCCACCTTCCCAAAAGTGCAGCTCCTCAAATGCACGTCCTCCACGTCTGCCGTGGCAGTTCTCCAAAGGGAGATGCCGCCTAGCAAATGAAAGGGGGCTAGTGAGTAAAAAGTCACGGCTACTGCCTGTAACAGGTGGGAGCAGTGTCAGCTTGGTGCAAATAAGGCACAGTTGGCACGGGGAAGATTGATCCGTCTTCTTCAAGTTGCCTCAGGTGCAGAGCCCAAAGAGAAGTCTCTGTGTTTAATTGGGGGTGTCTTCAGCTAAATAAAATAGTCAGATGCAAATTCTTTTCCTAAGGGGCAGCCATGTGGACTTGTGACCTTTCTTTGAATGGTTTGGAGCCCAGAAATCAATGATTACACTAAATCCATAATTATATTCTTTTCATCTGTGGCAGGGTACTGATAGCGTGACAGATGTGAGACCTTGAAAGCATGGAAACTTCAAAGACCGTTGAGATGTGTTAGACACCATGGACATGTGGAGCAGTAAAAAATAAAATTAAAAATAGAAAAAGACTGCTCTATCAGTGCTTTAAGTGATCTCTCTCCTTCACATGTATATCCACACACATGTACACACACACATACGTGTGGATGCATTTATGCACATGACTTGAGCCCCTGGAATCCCCAGGGAAGAGGAGAGGCAGTAACTGCTGTAAATCAGAGAGCTTTGTCCTACTAGCAGAATTAAATAGTTGTCTTGTTTTGGCTCAAGAGGCTTCACAAAGAAAGAAGGGGATGGGCTGGGTCAAGAGACACTGCTGGAGTTTAAGGAAGGTGAATGCGTACCAGTATCTCTCACGCTGCTGCTGGGTAACGTGGCTGGGCTGGTTTGATTTTTAGGAGATGTTTCTCAAAAACATGTCTGCCTTTAAAGAAGTAGAACTATGCATTTTGTGTCTTGTTATAAGATATTGCAAAAAGAAATGCTGGGTCAGTGTGAGGAGGGTTGTTTGCAGCGGACTGTAAGGGAAGCTCGGCCTTCACACTGTGGTTGCCAGGCAGAATGATGCAGCTTCCCCCCTGGGAAAGATGGTGTGTGGGGGTCTGTGACCCTGGAGATGTTCCCTGGAGGAGGCTGATGTGAAAGGTGTAGTTAACCACAGAGCTGTCACAGGCTGTATTTTCAATTTTATTTCTCTTTTAAAGTGTGAGGAAACCATAAGGGTTCTGGTTAAGGTACCATGTGAGAGGTGAGGAGGGTGGTTGGTAAGATAAAGAGACAAGGTTTGCAGGGAAGTAAAACAACTTGTATTAGCCTAACTGTGTTCGAAAATCAGAGACTTATGTGAAGAACCTGTATGCACCTCTTTGTAACATGGTGTTTTGTGTCTTCTGGCATGAAGGATGTCCCTTGGCTGTCAGCACTGCCCTGGCACATCTTTAATTCCAGTAAGTGGCATGCCACATTCCTACAGCTGGTGTAATTTTTGCTGCAAGTATATGAAGTGAGATATGTTGGCTAGGGAGGGTTGTGTCATTTGCAAAGGAAAATAAGAAAAGAACAACATAGGTGATTTCAAAAAGCCTTATACCATCTTTTCTGTTGCTGTTTATGGTTTAGGATACATATGAGCAACCACATGCAAAGGGGTTGGGGAATTTAAGAGTGAATCAATAAGTGACATGTTACCTATCTGCCAGTGGTGAAGCCAGCTGCCGTGGGTCCATGGGTCCAGGTACTCTGTAACTGAGAGGAGGTAAAAGTCACCATGGTTAGAAATCTGTAAATAAAATAGTGTTTCCCATTTATCTCAAATTCAAGATTTTAATTTTTTTTTTTATTTAGTGTATTGCCTTGCAGTTTTCACAGGTGGAGAACAAATGCCTTAGCAGGGAAATGGAAATGATATTCCCAACCTTTCTTTGGCATCTGCAGCTGTGAATGTAAATGAGTATCTTACTGCTCATCGTACTGGAATAGTTGAGGGGCACAACATGGATATTTTTTTTATTTATTATAACTTCAATAAATAATAAAACTATTTAATGTTAATCCATGTTATTTATTATAATGTTAGCTTCTTGAAAAATTCTGTGTGAATTAGAAATTTTGGGAGTACCGTTAGAAATTAATTTGCCTGAATTCTGCAGGGTAATGTGTCATAAGCACATGATAAATGCAATTATTTGTATGTTCCTGGTATTACGTGTTACACAGACATTTGTAGCTGTAAATGGTGGATCAGGAAATGAGGAAATGATGGTATGAAATACACAGATAAGGTAAACTGAGGATTTGTGCTGGCTACTGTCAATACCAATAACTTTATAAGTATATAATTCAATCTCACATGCAATTTCTTAACTTTAATAACATGGAAATGTAAGTTGAAAAAAAGTTAGGATTTTTTTTTTTTTCCTGTAAAATTTGGAACTTTAATATTAGATTACTTTTTGAGTTCCAGTGTAGAAATCTCAGAAATAATTAAAAAAAAAAAAAAAGGCACATAACAATGTGAAATCTCGCCAATATTACAAGAATTATTTAGTCTCCAAGGCAAGAAGGGAAGGTTTATCTCTTCAGGCTGATCCTGAGATCACAAAATACTAGGCTATCCCTGATCTCAGGGTCCAAAATGCCTGAATGGTAACTTGAGCTAGTGCTCTGTCTTGGATAAAAAGCCCAGATTTGGAGGAAACATCTCTTAAGAGAATGATCTTTTTCATAAATATTTGTTGTTTGAAGCTGGTTGGGCATCTCTAAGATCAGAAGTGTCCTATCAGAGATGCATTAACAGGCAGAGCGTAGCACAAGTAGCTAAGTGCACATGGTGTTTATCTCCTCCCTGTACAATTTATGGACATCTAGCGAAGCTCTCAAAAATACCCAAATTTGAACATGCCAGTAAATCCAGTGGTTTCTCTCTGCTCTCCCCGTGCAGTCCTCAGTCTGAGAAAAGCCCTTCCCATCATCTTTTCTCCTTTGCCATTTTTAATGTCCACTTACTATTCACTTTCCAAATGAGCTTTCATTAGTTTCTCTCCCTGTTTCTTTCCTTTGATTCTGTTTCTCTGTCATACTACTCCAATGGTGCTCCTTAGCAGGCACACCAAGTGTTTCTTTTCCTAGTCACCAAAGGAGCATCTTCTGGAAGGCCACTCGTGTGAAGTCAGCCAAATACTTGCAGAGAATTTAAAGGTACCTGGGCAGAGCCAGTTACTTCTATCTCATAGGTCTGCTTCTGCAAGGCAGGTTAATTGTTGAAGTTATTCACCAGTTGCATATGTATTATATAGTCATTTTATCACTTATGTAGACTTCTGTGAAAGGAGTATCATACCCATTCCTCAAAATATTTAAATCTTACCTTTTCTGACTAACACAGGGGGCACCAAGATGAACAAACTAGTTATACATGCATGGAAAGTAGCAAGCTGAAAGTAATTGTGTATTCAGTTTTAATGGAGCTGAATCTCCTGCTGAGATTTCAATATCTGACAGCATTGCTTTCATTGCCCCAAATGCCCAACCTTTTTCTAATGTTTGACCTTGGGTATGATTATATTTCTGTATGTATCTCAAACGATGCAAAATCATTTGCCTGTATCAGTCATCTCTTGCTGACAGTCCTACTCCAGCTCATGGCAGAAGAGAACAAGTCTGATGGCAGTAACAATAGCTAAAATGAGCTTTGATAGATGTTTCTCCCCTTTCAATAAATACATAAAGCATCTCTATAATGTCATTTTGTTAACTGATAAACAACAAAAGGATGAAGGCATTCACTTTTAACTCTATTGCATGCCGTTATTTTCTCATTGCCTTACTTAGTGTATATAAGTAATGTGACCTGCAGAATAGAGGACAGGACTGTTGCCTTCAGTGCTGGTTATTTATTTTCTTTTGTATCCATAGTCCCACCTGCTAAATGGGAACTATGCAGGTGTATGACAGGCTTTACCACAGCACTTTTGCCCTAACATATTGACCCACAAACCTGGGTCTGTTCTTGGTGTGCTCTCAGTGGGATTTCATGTAACCTGCGGTGCCTGCCTGTGCCAGCTTTGCATCCCTCCATGCCTGAGGTCAATGTGCCGCACCAGCTCCTGGCAGAAATGCAGTTCTTTGTGCACATCTCTTGGGACTTTTTTCTCCAGCAGCCCGTTCAGGCACAATGTGATGGGTGGTGTTTATGGATGTGTACGGTGGTTTGGGGGATAACTAAATAACTGGCGTTAAGGAGAGAAGGAGAAGTTGCATCCTGCTCCTTGTGTCCCTGCAATGAAGCGACCATCAGAGAGGAGCAGCGGTGCTGGCAGCTTTGGCAGGCATGATTGAAGAGGGACTTCCAGATAGATGGGGACAAAGGGACCGTTTTTTAAGTGCAACTCCAACAGGCAGTCTCAGTGTGATTAATGTTCCTGTACTGGTAACAAGAGCGTATCCCTAAAGAGAAAAAAATTGATAGTGGACTCTTTTTTTAGGTCTGTGTAAGCTAGGCACATTATTTTAATAGTACACCATTAAGGTATTTATCGTAATTTAAAAAAATAATATTTCCCTTGTTGTTTGCAGTTGCCCACTAGAAATGAAATCCCTTTCCTGACTGAGTATCCTTTACAATCCTGCACTGGTTGTTATTGCAGGTTGTCTCGGGAATACCGAGTTACTGAGTTTCAGACTTCCTTCAGAAATACTGAGGGGAGTTTAACAGCACTTGAAAACACAGATAAAGAAATACATGGACCATGCAAACAAAAGTAAGTGGGATAAAAAGATACGTGTTTACTAGAGTGGTGGAAAAAAAAAAAAGGTCCACAAAGAAGCCCCTTGGTCTGATTACAAGACTTGTTAGGGATGCAGAGCACTGACCAAGTTCACTGGAGTTTGAAATCCCAAGGGCAGTTTTGGGTTTCCTTCTGCGGACTCCAGAAAGTGATTTAATAATTCATTTGAAACTGTGAAAAACTTTCTGTTGACTTACTTTGCTCCTTCTTCAAGCAGATTTTTACTTTTGCTTGGAGATTTTAACCAAGTATTGAGGAAGCATAAACAGATGGAGATCTAAACCCCCAGACTAAACAGAGAGTTTCACGCATATCTAGGTGAACACGGACAATCTGACAATTGGTTTGTCTGAATTTGCAAAGGAAAGAGGGTATAGGCAGGCTTGGTGTTAAATCTGCTATTGCTGTACACTGGCCTGCCTTAATGCAGGCTCTCTGCTTCCCAAGAACAAGGACAAAGAGAAAGTAAGGCAAATATAGGCATTGGCATGTAAAAAAGGGTAGAGATATAGTGCTGTGAGCTACCGCTAAACAGCAAAGTGTAAACTGCACTAAGGTCTTGTTTTTAAAAAAAAAAACAACCAAAAAACAAAACAAAAACCCAACCAACCAAAACCCAACAACAACAACAAAAAACAGACCAAAAAAATCATCAGATGCGGTAGGTAGCTGGTGTGTGCGTCTCCTGTGGGGTAGTTGAGAAAATGGCGTTTTGGAGCATTTTCTGCTGCTCTTTTAGTGCCTCCCATTCTCCTGATTTCCTTTTGGAGCAATGACCATGCTCATCCCTTGCAGTCTTCAGGATGGCTTTTGCCAAGCACCACTCCATGTCAGCTCCATGCTGACATCCAGAAAAAGGCATTGCCAGGGAGCTGTGTGGGATGTTCCTGTCACTCAGGAACGAGCCCCAGCCCGATGCCGAGGTGGCGCCTGTCTCCCCGTCATCATGCTGGGTACGTGATGCCTCTTTGCCAGCTGGGCTGACCCACACATCCCCGCTCCTGCAGCAGTAGCGGGGCTGTAGCATGGGACTGCAACCAAAACCAGGCATATACACCCCAAATACTACACAGCGTGAGGAGTCCTTTTGCCAGATGTAGAAATGGAGGAGATAATTGCAACTGCTACACTTACCTAAGGCTATAAAAAAGTGCTGCTTGGACCTAACTCGGCAGCACCAAGTATGAGGTGGGCTTCAGAGGTGGCAGTGTTTAATAGCCTGTCCAAGGATGCTGGCCTTCATGCCAATACATTAATACATGCATCATTCTAGGAAAAAAGTGTTGGTTAAACATAAATGAAGTGTTAGCAGTCAGATAGATTCTGTGGTAAGGTGTTAACTCTGACCTCGTAATTAAATGTAAATACACCACAAGAGCAAAACAGGGGGCTATGTAAGCAGGTAAAGGAGGAAATACGGCCTGGCTCATTTCTTAATGGCTTTGTAATGGTAAGAAAGGATTTATTAATCAGAAAAAAAAGGCTTCAATAAAGAATCCATTAATTTATGCTTTTTACACAAATGCAAGATACTGCCTTTGGTACCTTTCTGCTTTCACTTTTAATATATTTCTCGTGTAAATTTACATTTACTTCTCACTTGCAAACATTAGAATGCTTCATTAGTTATTCTTGCTTGTTTTTTTTTTAATAGTAATGGTCTCTCCTCCCAAATGTCTTTTATTGTGGCATACAGTTGAATAATTTGTGGAAAACATGGCATTTCCAAAGAGATCAAAATGCTTATTGGCCACTTACTCCATTCTTGTGCCTGCCTTGGTGGTGGCACCATCTTCCACCTTATCTCTTAAGATAATGTACTAACACTGTCAAGCTACCCATCATTAAGGTACCACAAGCATCCACAGCATACAAAATTATGCTGCTTTAAGCACAGTTTTAGCTGATTTTCTTGAGGTTTTCTTCTCTTCAGGATGTCAACCTGGCTTCCAGTAGGTGATAAAGTTACACAAATTTCTGCAAAATATATTAAGAAGTGAATCCATTTATAACTACGTCTTGGAAATAACCTTTAAAATTGAAAATAGTCTTTCCCAAAGATAAGAAGCTTTTGTTTTAGGGGGGAAAAACATGTTTGTAGGTGATAAGTCAGATAAAAGCATTAACATAGTCTGTGAGTCCAAAAATGAAACACAATCTGTGGTAATTTTTCTGTTGCATACATGTGCATTTCTTGTGAAAAATGGAAGTTGCTACTCAGAAAGTCAGAGCAACATGTACAAGTGGCCCAAATTGTTTTTGATTAACAAGGTTTTCTGCCTGGGAGTCACTTTATCTTCTTCCCATTAGCTGGACTCAACAAAACAAATGAATCTAATGCATTAGGCTGAAACAGATTCTTTCTGTGTGGATGCAAAGAAAAATCCTCTCTTAACAGCCATACAACCATCTTACATATGTAATGTAGTTTTTCAGCTTAATGTTCCCTTTTGAGTTTATATGAAGAGAATGCAAAGTTTCTGTCTTGATTTGGGCTGGTCTGGCCTCCTTTCACTGTCAACTCACATTATGCTTATGTCTGTTATTCTGAAGTATGAATCATGTGATGTGACGTATCGGCTGATGTGATGTAGGACTGTGAGAACCGCCTCTCACCTTGTGTGCTAATCAAAGCAGATAATTCACTTCCACATCTTAGTCCGATTTTCTTCTTTTGCAATTGTCTGTGAGGAAGTTTATGTTTCCTTGAATATTATTTCAAGTTGCATGCTTAGAAAGTCAGGCATAATGTAGTTTTTACTGACCATGCAAGAGCATGCACCTTGGTACTTATGTGATTGTTCAAGAATTATTCCAGATAGCTCAATTGTTGTGTTTTCGTAACTATTCAAAATAGTCTGTTTTCTGGACTATTAATAGATAGCTGAAATGAGGAAAGAGGAGTTGTGTGAGCATTGCCAGAATGCTTCAAGGCATTTTGCCCTCTAATTTGATTCTATCCTCAATATATTGACTATGGAGTATGTATTTAGATTCAAAGTTGTCTTGGGAACTATTAGTACATGCACTTAAATTCATCTGGTGTTTTGTGTAAGTAAATATGAATTTCCAGGCAGAGACTATGATTGTGTACCCTAAATGAGCTCTATTCTTGATCATATAAAACCTGAAGATGACTGAATTTTTTTTTTTTTTAATTTTTTTTTACTTCTCTGAGCAACGTAATACATAGTTCTGTATTATTCTTAGGAAAACAGTTATCACTAGAAAATAGCAATTAGAAAGGACTCTTCCAAATTCTGCTGAACAAGATGGTGGTGCTCTTACCAGCAACAGAAAAATCAAGTGGTTAACCAAAGTGCTGTGTCTTAACTGGAAACCTAGTGGGAGTGCTAGTGCTTTTTCTGAGTATACTTTAGTATATTATCTAAGCCAAACAGGCAAGAGAATAAATTTGTACATAATATGTGTTTCCTTAGTGTTCATTATCTTGTTACTTAAACATTGCCCATGAAAAAGTGAATACATTCATAGGAACGTGACAAAAAAATTCTTAATAGAAAATACATGAAAACAAAACGTTACTCAAATTAAACAAAATATACAATTGCAACTGGCACTGTTGTTTTCAGCTCCAGTAGGCACGTTGAATTGTCTTTTTTCCAAATGGATAATTTATTTAATTAACCAAGATGCAATGAATTTTAAATTGTATATTAAAATGGAAAAATTAGGTAGTTAGGAAAAAATATGATGTGGTTTACATTCTTACTCACTGTTAGGAAATTTTTTATCGCATAATTAAAAATTGCAGATGGCAGTTTACCCTAACATGAATTTTGTTGACAAAAAATGTTTTCCATGACTGTGTTGACCTGATGGGTTTGAACAACTTTTGAATATTTTTAAAATTCAGTTAAAACACCTGTAAAAATTGTTCTTGCTCATGTGTAACTTTTCACAATGGATAACGAAGCTTTTCTTTTTTGATCCTTGTTTTTCATCTGGGAAAACACTGTATGCTTAACATCAAGAAATTTGAATGTGCTTTATATATATCCAGTCTTCTACATTTAAAACAGAGCCAGCATGCACAAAGTCCCCTTTTTTCCAGAAAATTTCTTATAAACTTTATTCTGCAGTTTCTATCAGGAATTGCACTTCATTGCATTACACTGCTTGATCTTGTGTATCTGCATAATTCAAATGCAACCCTGAAGGCTATAAACATAGTGACAGTTTTTAAACATACTTTCTGATAATCAGCACAAACTATTACTTGAACCTATTCAAAAACATAACACTGACAGACGGAATTCAATGACCCTCAGTAACAACAGATACAATCTCATTGTATAAAATTATATTATGACATGATTGTGTTGTCTTGAGTTATGACTTAGGTTGACTGCAATATGGCATGTTTTTTCTTTAGGAAAGGATGATACTTATTGACATTGAGATAATGCAGGATCTAAATTGTGCAGCCCAAGTTTCTGTAATGAAAAAAAGCCCCAAAGAATATAAAGATGCATGTGTACAACCAGGAGACAAACAGTTAAATATTAATTTAGTGTTTTATTAGCAAGAATATGACTTCATACGAGTGTCTTTGATGGGGCAGATCCTTTGGTAGCTCACATTGACATTTGGTGGCTTGGTTTAGTTTAGTCTCTATTAGGAACTATTCAAGAGTACTGCAGAGTAGGTCGGCATTGGAAATCTCTGTGGGTGGCTGCCAGTGAGAGGTCTTCTTCCAAAGGATCTGGCAAACCAAGCTAGACTAAGATGGCAGCATATCATCCAAATGGATATTTAGTTGTCCAAAAAGCCAAAGTGACTTAAGAATCAGGTTCCCTTAGCTGTTGAGGGAACTCATACTGCTAAGATGGTAGCAGTTCGTGGCCAGGATAGACAATGTCCCACCTTCTGTCCTTCCTCTCTCAATCTAAGCTCCCAGCTCCAGAGAACATGGAACATTGCAAAGCTGGTATAGGGTGTCTGGTAGGGTAAAACAGCTGAAAGGGAGAGTAGCAGAAAAGGCATCTATCATCTTTCATGTTTTCCCACCACAATAAGTCTTTGGTTAGACTCCAGATAATGTGCGAAGAGTAGGGTAAGGTCCAGAAGGGATTGCTGCTGGGGCTGCTGTTAGGGGGAGGCCAGACTTGGCTGTTGGTGTCCTGGAGATTTTGGAGATGTCTGGATAGATGTGTGATTCTTCTCCCCCCTTCCCCCACCAAAAAAAAAAAAAGCCAAAGCCAACAAAAAGCTCACACACCAAACCAACCAAAATAAAATACCATTTTTTTGATCTTTACCGGCAGGGATTTTGGTAAATAGTGAGAAACTTCCCATTGTTTTCAATCAGCGTGAATGGGGTAATATAATGATTGAAAAGTGTCCAGCAGAGTAATGCTCTTTCACTTTTCATTTGAAAGGAATAAAGATTTTTGTCAAAAAAGCCAATGATCCTGAACATTAAGATTCCCAGTGCCTCCAGATGTTGAGGGTTTGGGGTTTGTTTGCCTGCCTCATGCAGTATAGGCAATGATTGTATAAAACTTCATTATTACAAGCAGGTTAAAAACACAGACCTTGTTTATGAATAAATAATTCTGTATCTATTCTGCAAAGGTAGCAAGGACACTTAGGACATTCAACATCTCTAAGGATGCTGTGAGCAGGAAGTGTATGTGGCAGGAAAACAGATTTATGATGGGGTAAATATAAGGGGAAAAAAGGCACGCACAATATACATCACTTGGGTTCATATAGAAATACAAGTGAGACAGATACAGAAACCATAACCATTGCATGCATTCACAGGTTAAAATTTAGCGTGGCTAGAAGAGTGCAATATCTTGAGCCATTTCCATAACTGGTGAGATAAAATCAATGTCCAAATACTTCCCTACTGGCAAAAAACACTGAAAATACTGATCTGCTGTATAATATAAAAATCCAATGCCATCAACCTGAGAGGGGATACAAAACTACATACTGCCTTTGAATAATTGCTTTTGCTATTTCCTTAAACTTGGTTTCCACAAAATAATTTCTTGGAATGGATATTTTGGTTGCGTTTGCTTTGATGGCCTGGAAGTGCCCAGCCTGCCTGTTGTGATCCACCATTAATCCAGGGACCCCAGCGTGATGCTCAGCTCTCTGCTGCCGCCCCCTTATCAGAGAGGGATTGCTGGGAAGAGGGGCACGGGGTGTTATATCCAGAAATGCCATGGTCTAGAACCACCCGCCCTAAGTGATATGGGAATGATCTGATTAACTACAAGCTTTCTGGAGTGGCTCCACCTGCCAAGTTTACACATACATACACACGTGTTTATCATGCCTGGATGCTGTTAAAACCCTGCCTACCCTCAGCAGCAGCTCTGCACCACAGTGCTGCCTGACCAGGGGCTGCTCTGCTTTCGCATAAATAGTCTCTCTTACCTCTGAAGTTTTTCCTCCTCTCCTACAGCAGTGCTAGGGGTCAGGCACACAAAGGTGCTGTCCCCTGATTGCAGCAAACACCGCCATGTGTTGTATGTTTGATGAATTAAAAGGATGCTGCCAACTTAATTACACTGTAACCCTTCAATAAAGGAAGGGCAGAGCTGATTAACTAGTGAATAATTGGGGGCTGATTGATGGCTTTCTCCCTCACTGCTAAAGGCTGTATATATAATTATTTTGCCTGTGGGCCTAATTTTGCCACTGTTAGCTTCCACTTTTGTCATCAGCTGTAATTTATGGATGGGGCCTGAAGCCTTAAAAAAGGCTGGAAAATGAAATAGCCCCGAATCCCCAGATATGTCACCTGGAAATGGCCAGCAGGCAGCCTTTAACGTCAACATTTGCAGCCATTTAGCAGCATTAACACCTCTTGCTTAGCCGGAAAATAATATTATCATTTGTCAACAACTATCATAATATAGATTTTTTTCCTGACATGTAATAATGTTTCATCACTCACACCAATGATTTAATATATGTTTTAAATGCAAGATCAATTTATTGTAACTGAATAGAAAATTCTTCTAGTAATGCACCTAAGGAAAAAAAGAGAGCAAGAGAAGGAAGGCCCATGTCCCTTCATTGCATTGGCAGACTGGTTACAGAATTAGTATGTAAGTCTCTAATGAACTTCCAAAATCACTGAAAACTAAGATGGTTTGTGAAACTTAGTTAAAAAAAAACCCAACATCTTTTTTTCTTTGAACTTTGAAAGATGCAGTAGAAGTTTCAAAGAAAATATAATTAATAAGCTAGTAAACTTCTCTCTATTGTACTTAAAAAACATTGTGGGACAATTTTCCATCTACTGTCAATCAGCAGAGCTGCATATGAGCCTGTATAGCTGTGCTGGTTTGTATGGGGTGTAGATCCAGCCCTTTGTATTTTAAATTGAAATGAGATTTCTTATTTTTTTCAGAGAGACAAGAGCTAATCATTAATGCTACAAAGTAATAGTAAAAGCCAATCTGTTCTGAAGAATTGAGTTGCTTCAGTGGCAAGGAGGAGAGATGCCCCCCAAAAGAAAGCCTATTTTGGGAAAATACAACATTCTGATTAGAGCTGCTTCAGCGGCCGTGTGCAAAGAAGCACTGACTATTATATATTCCACAAAGATTTTTTTCAATAAAGTAATAACAACTTAGATTCACTTTTTTTTTTTTTTTGTAACCCATATTTAAACATTGCAGAGAGGAGGCTTCTAATTTATAAGCCAAGATATACAAATCCTCTCTCTCAAATTTCCTTTGTTGTTTTGTCCTCATAGAGCACTCCCTTGCCTATGAATCACATAAAGATTTGAAGAACCTTTCAGTCAAAGCTCAGTAGTGTGCCAGTGGGCACTGGCCAGGAAAAAAAAAAAAAAAAAAAGATTGATATTTGCCCTCTCTTCTTATCTGCACTTGATTTATAAGTCAGTGCGAGTATGCAAGAGAAATAAAGGCAAAGACCTTGATGCCTCCCTGTGGAGAATATGCACCATTTGGATTGAAGGCATGAAAGAGGAGAAATTAATGGTAAGCTGTTCATCTGTCACTACTGCCAGGCTGATGGTTTTGCAGAGAAGGAGAGGACTAGATGACATGCCCTCCAGTCAAGGGCACGACTGCCCGCTGTTCTCATATTATAAACACAGTGCTTTGGGTTTCTAAGGGATTTAAATTTAAATTATACTGTACTTTGGATAGGCAAATCTTTACACAAGTTTATTTTCTTGAAGTATTAACATGCAGGATTTCGCTGGCTTTATGTGGAAGAAAAATAAAAATTAAGTCCCCCTATTTGATAAAAATATGTAGCAGACTCTTAAAATGTCTCCATATTTTTAAAGCAGTGTGTTATAGTGTAATGAGATTTGAATTTATATATGCATTGAAGATTTAGGCACATGTATAAATAGATAAGATTTAGTTATTCTACTTTCTGGCACATAGGAAAAGATTAAAAAGTTCAAAATAGGAGTTGAATGTTTTTTTTCTATTAAAATGGTATAATACTAACTGCTGCTATCGATGACAATATTAGGAACGCATCTGGAGGATAAAAACTGACACAAAACTTTCATGTTGTGTTAAATGACAAGAAAAATGTACTTATTGCTAAATGACTTATTTTCAGTGCTGAGCATTTGTATACCCTCTTGCTGCTGCTGAAATATTTCTGTACAGTATCTAAGCACAAAGGATCTCGAGTTGCTCGAGTCCTCGAGAGGCTTCTGCACCATGAGGAATCACAAATGGTATCGGTGCTAATAGGAAAGATTTTTGGTGCCTGGGACGGTTTGGATAAAAGCACATAGGCATGAGAACTAGTTTGCACTGTGCACAAGTTCAGGGTTCAGATTTTGTGACGTTATTGCCACCCACCCACCAGCTATTTAAAGCCCTCCTTGTCGAGCCCCAGCAGTGGGATGGGAATTTCTGTTTTCCATTAAATAAAGGAAAAGTGAGTTGCTAGTCCACTGGTTTCAAATGTCCTTGGGTTTTATAAACCAGAAGCAAAAAAATAGACTCTCTCACTTACTTTTGTTAAAATCTCCTGCATTTGGAGCTAATTTCATAATTTCCTGAGGCTTGAGTCACAATTCCTGAAATCCTGGCCTAGGCAACAGATTTCAGTAAAATAATTGTGCTCAAGTAAACTTATGGCAAACTCAATGGCTTGCATGTCACTTCTGAAAAAACTGTAAATCTTCCACAAGCACAACAAAGATAAATCAGCTGGAGAAGAGGAGGTGGAGGTTGGTCAGGTATGAGATGGTCCTCCAGGATCTTCAGGAAGGCAGGGGCATCCTTCCCTCCAATGCGATTGGCATCTCTAAAGTATCATGCCTTGATTTTTCATCTTTTCTACCTTTCTTCCACGTTGTCACAGGAGAGATTACACTGTCTCTTGCTCTGCTGTCGGGGTGCTGAGGCTTTGCTTTCCTGGGTTCCTTGTCCTCCTGAGCCCATCCATGCCACACCTGAGGGCTTTGCTTTCTTGTGCACCATAATCAACCTTCTCCATCACCTGCTGGGAAAATCCTCAGCAGGCCAATTTCTGACACTGAGTGACAAGGATCAAGGCATCCACTATCCTAATCAAAATTAGTCTACCAGAGATACGTTACAGTCACCAAGGCTGAGAACAATTCACCTTCAAATATTTACAGTTGCTCTTATCTCCCCATTCCTGAAGCATCTCCTCTGCAGCAGTTACAGGCTCTGTGCTTGTGACGGCTGCCCAGCGGTCTGCCTTTTAACTCCCTGCTTGAAACTGACTAGAGTTTTGGCAGACTTTAAATGTTGGAGGTGATATTTTCTGTGCCAGCTGTGCATTAAGCATTTTTTTAGAAGCTTCTGCTAAACTGAGTAAGTTTTTTTTTCTTTTTTTAAGAGATTGTGGGAAAGTATGTTCTTTCACTGACTTCAAAATTATAATAATTTTTCTGAGCAGTTCCAGTTCCTCCAGGCTTCAGAGCAGGTAGTTAGTTACTTCGGCGTGGTTTTTTTTTTTGTTCTTGTCAAAAAATCCTCCTGTGCCCTAGTTTATACGCATGTTAAAAATCTGTTTGCACTTGCTGAGTCCATCTGCACTGACGCTGATCCGTCTCCTTGCAGTTCCATGCCGACGGTAGTGTGGATGTGGCACCCATACAGAGCAATTCCTCTTTTGCTAGGGCTGGGTACCCGCACTGGGCTGCTCCCCGCCGTGCATTGACAGTGCCGGAGGAGATGAGGAAGGGACACCTTCCCCTCTGCTCTCAAGCCACCCCTTGCTGATTCAGGGACAGTATGAGTATTATTTCCTGTGGGCTTAATGTTTGTGCAAACACTAGCAAATTGTATGTTTTCCATGTCTATAGTAATGGGTGATGTACGAAAGCTTTCTACTGCCACAGATCATGTTGTAAGCTAAGGCACAGGAGGTGGTACAATAAGTCTAGAGGTCCCAGTCTTGCTTGTGAAGCGAGGAAAGGCTGTATGGTCCTGCAGGCTGAACACTTTAAAGTCTTGATTTGTTAGGGAAATTGCACATGAAATGCACATGAAAGGTAGCAAAAGAATATAAAGGTTGTAAGGTTAAGCACTGAAAAGTAAGAAAATTCTAATACAGCCATATTTATAGTTACAGTTATATGCATGCATACTACGTACTGGCTTTTGTTACGTGGTGTGAACTAAAAGGTGTTCAAATGGCCCCTCTTCCTCCTTCAACATGTGTGGCCTTCTCATGCTCACGATCTGTTATTTCCCTATCACCATCCAAACCTTCGGCTTTTCCTCATGGATTTTTCTCTGATGCTCTCATTGTGGCTTTTTACAATTAACTAATCTTTGCTACTTGTGTGAAAAATATTAGAGAAGTATCCCATTGTTGCAGAAGGAATAGATTATCTCCGTTTTACACATTAGCAATCAAGTACTGAGATTAAAGGTATTTCCAAAGCAGCAATGATCGTCAGGATGCAGATGCTGAGATATCCCAGGTTTGCTTGTTCACAGGCGTTATCCTTAACAACTTGGCAAATGGGTGCTGCTGCCAGGACAGTTTCTTTTAAATGACTTGTTGCACATCTGGAGCGGCAGCTGCATGCCAAGTGACAGGGAGCAGTGCTTTGGTCCCCAAAAAAGCCTACATGTATAATCACCACCAAAGCCTCCTCAGACACAGCATTGTACTGATACAGTGATGCTGCCATGGGGACCCAAATGGACAGTGTAGCCATGGGATGTGCATTTCAGCACATAGATGTGGTCTTATCATCTTCCTGGCTTCTTTCAGCTCAGTTAGTGCATATCCACCAGCTACAGACGGTGGCAAAATAAAAATCCTGATTTATTTCCATGCACAGTCATTCCTATGCACTTATGAGACTGGGTTTCTCTGGAAAAAAAAAAACAACCCGCCTGTGAGCAAGTAATTAACAACTACATCATAGCGAAGACAGGCAAGGGCCAAATTAAAGTTGCAGAGGGACCTTTAATTCCAGCATTTCCTAGCTATTGAGTGCTTTGGTATGTGGTATTAGCAATCTTTTAGCCTAGTTTCTAATATAAGCATGTATCAATGCAAAATGAAATGCTGTGGGTTTGATATTACGCCAGGCAGTCGGCAGGGTGGATGATGTTCCTGCTTTGCTGGATCAGCCTTGCTGCAGTGGCGGGCGATGGCTGGGGAGTCTCGGGCACACCGTGCTGCTTGATTGATGCCTGTGTCTGAAGGGGCAAGGGCAGGGAAAGCAGGGGAAGACAGGGAAACTGCAGAAGGGATTCATGCACCACGGGGGGAAACTGGTTCAATCCAAATTAATTGGGAGGCGGTGTGAGGGTCCAAAGCTGAGCAGCGCTGCTGGCATGAGCTGACGGCACCACCAGTGGACGAGGCTGATTTAAGGGTGGCTGACCAGTATCCTCAAAAGCCTATATTCTCTGGTTTTTGCACTATTCTTTAAATGTTTTCATTTTAGCTCTTCTTATTTTACAACCAAGTTGCTTAATGTTATCATTTAAAAAACAACCCCTATCAACAGAAATAAAATACCAATACAAAGAAAAATTAAAACCCAATTAATTTTCTGTTCAACTTCAGATAGAATTCCTTAAGTTTCTTTACCTAAGGTGGCCTAGTTATGAAAATATTTTGGAATTTTGGGGGAACTGGTTTTGTTCCTCTGGAATGAAAACTATGTTTCACTGGAAATCCATTTTTTCCTAGGAGGACAGAAAGAATTTAGTAAGAAAATTTTAAACCAATTTGAATGCTTTGCTGAATATTTTCAGAAAAATCTTTCAATAAACTAATGAAGTGCTCTCTCAGGATCCTAAACAGGGGGATATTCTCATGTGTAAGTAACAGTGAAATGACACTTTGCTTATCCTTGTAGTAGACCCTCTGTCACTACCATCACCTTGTTGTGTATCAGAATTCAGGGGTTTGCTGTTATTCTGTGTGGCCACAAAAACACTCAAAACTCATCATCAGATTTAACTATAAGTCTAAATGAGAGCAAAAATCATACCCAAGAATTCAGTTCTAGATTTGATAACATAAGGGGCTGCTAATATTTTTTCTAATTATTTTGGTGTGTCTGGACTATATTGTTTAGTGTTCAGCTGCTTATTTTAATACAATTTTTTTTTCTGGACACTTGATTAAAATTTAGGAAATAAATGCATTTTTTATTTTTATTTTATCTCTGAAATATGATTATAAATGACCTTTGAAAAAAGTTAACAGAGAATATGTCAGGAAGCAGCTCAGAAGGGAAAGATTAAAAGCAGACAGTCTAGAGAGGTGTTTAATTTCAATTTTCTTTGTGGTATAAGAAATCTGTAGATTTTAAAGCCATCATGCCATAGTTACTTTTATCAGTAGGGCTCTTTTGTTTTGTTCTGCCACCTAATTCTTTTGATGACAATGAGTCCACAGTTTTCCAATGACTGATTTCGATTTGCATGTTATTGTCAGCCTTTTATATTTTATCATATCTCCACTTTGGTTTTTATGCAGATCCTCACATCAGAAGGCAAGGGCAGCCTGAGCTAAACAGCTGGCTGGATTTGCATGAAAATGGACTGCCCTTTTTCATTTGTTTGTTCTTTGGAAATTACAGTAGGTGAGTATCTGACTCAAATTTCCCAAACAAATAAAGATAAAACTTCACAGATATTAAACTGTGGAGCATTAAACTGTATCATTTTACATATAAAAAGAAAAGGATTAAATAGAATTAGTCTGTTGAGCTGACTGAGGAGAAACAATGTGAGTGATGGTCTGAAAACTAAAGATACAAAAGAATTGGGGTATCTTCAATGGATTTTTTTCTCTCCAAATATTTTCCTTTCCCATGTTTAAAGGATAAACACTAATATAAATATTTCCCTTATGAATTTAAGATATTTTTGCTAAGGAAAAGAAAACCATAATCTGTTTTAAGTCTTTATATATTTGATAGTATTCATGTATTTTGTGTACATATTTTAGATACATAGCAGTTTACAGAAGCCCCATAGCAGTGGATATTCTTTACAGCTTGGACTGGTGGTTTAAACCAGTCAAGGTGTAAACATGACCAGGGCCAGATGACATTAGGAAGCTCGTATTGTTTTCAAGAGGCAAAATCTGTAGGGTGAGGTAAGATCTTTTATTAGACTGACTGATATAGATGGAAAAAATGAACAAGCTTTGGGGCACACAAGAGCTTGATAGTTGACAGATATGCGCTTTATAGATTTGAACAGTAAGGTATCAAAATAACACATGGCATGACTTGGAGTTGTCAACAGACTTATAAATTATTTAGAGCATGTGTGCCCTTGTGTGCCTGCAAGCTTGTCCGTCTCTTTCCACTTCAGCTTATAAAAGACATAAACACTCCCTGCAAACCTTACCTCTCTTCTGTCTTTACACCATCTCAGAAAGAAGAACACAACTATAACTTTTAGTTTAAACAGACATTTGGAAGGAGTGGATTTTATGATGTCTAGCTGTAGTACGGGATTTAACTATTTCATGCGTAGATTCTCCTGCTTTCAATTTACAGTAGGAGCTTGGATTACCAGTAATGCTATACACTTTCTAGAGTTAGACGTCTGGGGCAAAGAGCTATCAACTCTGAATTTCCTGGAAAACTGGTAACCACTAGTCTTGCATGACGTAATAAAAGTTCATTATTTTCTCTGATGTTGTTGGAGTTGGGTACATAGAGTCACAGACACACAGTGCTGGCAGAGAAGCAGTGTTTCCAGGGAGGAGCGCAGAGTTAGCTAATAGCCAGGAGCTCAGGAGAAATTTGTAGGGTAAAATATATTCTTGCCTTGTTGTTTTATTTTTTTAATTTTAAAATTTTAATTTTTTTTTTATTCAGACTTCTTCTGTAATCTTTCCTGATTACACATGGGAAAGTCTGGAGAACACTTGAAATCCTTTTTCTTTTAAACATGGCAAAATCATGCAAAGCTTTTATTATAACTATGCATTGAAACTTATTAGCAAAAAGTGCTCTAAATAATTCATAAGCCTGGTGACATCTCTAGGCTTTGCTTTGTGGTGGTGTGAAACCTTGCCTCTCAGATCCACACACAAAGCCTGTACTTGTCAGCCAGCAGGTGTTGACACAGTTGGTGTAAGGCTCTATAAGGTCAGTGGAAAAGACTACGTATGGATTCTCACTGTTTTGAATATTGGATCTTTCATACCACTGTAGGGGATGCAGATGTGCTAGCTGTATTAGTACTGCTTTATTATCACTGGTTAAGATAGACTCGCTGTTGTATGGCAGCATTGCTGTAGGTCAAGAGACAGCAGCAGCAGAAGACACCTAGTGCCAGGGAAGGGCAGAAGGTCCTAACTCCACCTCCTGCAAAGCTGAAATGATCATTTCGTGAATGCTGGGACTCAGCAGATGTTGGAATTGCAAATAGTTAAAAGGAGACCTGGTCCTGCAAGGCCAAGGATATTCAGGAGCGTGCTCTGTCAGATGGAGCAGGAGCCTTTCTGGAAGGCAACAGGCTGCTGCTGGGAACCTGACTATTGGGGCAATGGAGAACAGGTTCAGTTTTGGGAAGCTGTGTGTAATCGACATTGTGCCTGGTGGACTGGGCTTGTCTTGCCTGTAGTCCTTTTGTTGTTTTAAGCTGTTTAAAAAACTTAACAAATACTGTTTTGTTTTAGGAAATCCACATAGGGAATTGCTCCCACTTTCCTCAGCTCGCAGCAGAGCTGATGGCACTATTAGAAGATTGGATTTACTATGGACTCACCAAGAATATTTCTACTCTATAATTCAAGCCTCCGTCTGAAGGTAAGAAGATTGTGTGGTTTTGTTTTGAAAATGGCAATTGCTTATGGTATAGGAGCTGAGAAAGGGTGCTCTTGGATAAAACAGATGAACCCTTCACACGGCTTTTGAGCAAAGAATATCAGGGGCAAGTGTTTGCTGTCGTTTGCGAGAGTGGTATGGAGTGTCATAGAGCCCTGTGCGTGTTTGCACCCGTGCATAGAGCTCCCCACGACACCTGCTGAACTCCTTCAGAAAGCGTCATTTTAAAGTCCTGCCTGTCAAAGTCACTGAACCTGCAGAAACTTCTCGTACACAAATTAGAGTCTATGTGGAAACTTATTTCAATTCAGCATTTATTAGGGTTAGGTCATGAAGTACAAACAGTTTTTGGCTTATTATTTATTTCCTGTTGATTTTATTTTGTTACATCGTATTTCTGGACTTTCTGTTAAAAATGTTGCATTTCCAAATTCTTTACTAACTATCGCAAATAGGTATCAAAAGTTGTGTTGACATTTTTGAAATTTTTCCAAGGTTTTGCTGTTGTTGCAGTTGCAGAAACCACAGCCTTTGCTTAGCTGTGAATGACTTGAATTGCAGGCATCCAGCCCAACAACTACTCAAATTACTTTGATATTACAATGCATAAAAATAATGCAGAAAACAAGACATTTTGGCTCTGGAACCTGACCTGGAAATGGATTGCTGGAGGAAATGGAGTATTTGACTTGTTTTTCGTTTTAATGAAAAGGAACAAACTGTTTCAGAATTGGCTAAGTTTAGCACTTTGATTTTTTTGTTGGGTTTTAATCTGGGCTCACATGAGATTTCCTTCAGTGCTTGGATCGGTTTGAATGAGCTTTTCCTGCTATTGCTGTTTTAATCGAACTGGGCTGGCATGCCCACGCAAAAATCAGCAACACAAGGAAGAGCTAGTGCATCGAGAGCCAGCGCTCACGATATCTAGCTATGGTTTTTCTCTGGATTACTTCATTTTTGCAAGCTGCTGGTGGATATATGTTATAGCTCCACTGGAATGGTGTGTAAGTGTAAAGGGTTAGATCTCCATCTGATATCAAATAGTTTATTGAACTATATGAATTTACACTTGATAAAGGTCAGGTGTAATATGTGGGTCTATATTTTGCAGAAAATTTTATTCAGATTCCATTTTAAAAACCCATTTTTACATTGAGTTTGTAATGTAACTTCTTGCATAAAACCATGGCTATAAATAATGGTGAAATACCACTGCTATCCTTATGGAGTCTGCTGTGATTTGGGGAATCAGTACTTTTTTCAGTACAAAACAAGATAAAACTCCTTGTTCTGCCACCAAACCAACAATGGTGAGGTCTTTCCATCCATGGCTGTGCCTGCAGCAGCTGCTCTCATTGTGGGAGATCAATGGGGCTCATCTCAAGTCCCCATTCCTGAAGGACAGCCTCAATTCAAATAACCTTTTGTCCTTTTTCTTGATGTTTTCTTGGTGGGACTAGTGGCCTCCTGTGTCTCTGTTGACCTAGGGTAGTGTCAGGACTGCTCTGAACTCGTTGCCTTCAGATTACCCATCTTTTTCCTAAACATCCAGAATCCTGTTGTTCATTGGGCTGACGGTGTCTCCAGTATCACCTGTGCAGCAGGTAGACGATGTGGATGGGAGGTTGTGCATCCCTCCCTGTGGGCGAGAAAGGGAAAAGCCAAAGTGTAGATTAATTAAGATTACTCTTGGGGGAAAAAAAAAAAAAAAAGCCTATCGTTAGAGTTTTTTATGGCATGGTCACTTCCAATTTCCATCTGTATTATGGGTGCACAAATGCAGCTCGTGCAAGTTTTTCTCACGGTTTCCCCCAGATAATGGCAAAATAAGGGTCTCCATAACCCTGGGCCTCTAAGCAGTTGAATTAATTGCATTTGTTCGTGGAAGTGTTTTGTTTTTAAAGCCTTTCACAATACCAAAAGCACATTGAGAATGTCTTTGTATGTTTCTTAAATTTAAACCAAGAAGAAACAAATGTGGCGCTTTTATGTCAATATTTTATGTCTCCATAGGTTTTGTGTTAAACTCCTGTACAGAGTTACTGTGTGTTATTGATAACATGGAACTGGACTTGGTGGATTTTAATGTCTTCTTTCATGTTTATATGGAACATTTTGAAGCAGCAATTAAAATAATTAAGGAGGGTGAAGAAATCTTTAGCATGCAACAAAGATTTCTGCAAAATGTTAATTTCTGTCAAATAAGTGAATATATGCACAGATGCCTCCTGACAGAGGCTGTGATTTCTGAGTGCTTTGCATGCCAAATAACTTGTTTACCCCCTCAATGTTTGCCAAGTTTACTGTCAATTTACAAATAATTTCCATTTTGCTGTTTATTCTGCTGCCTTTTGATGGATATGTCTTCCAGACTTTTATCTTGCATGTAGACAAACTAATTAATATTTTCCCTTCAGGCAAATATTTTTTTCTTAGATCTAAATGTGGGTTAGATTCTTCTTCGTTTCCATATGCTTTGTTCTGTCAATCATTTCTCTTCTATGTTACTAAAAATGTACCTTTGTGGATGTCATTTCTCATGTTTTACAGATTTATTTCACCTACATCTATATGGGAATGTGTGTACGTAGAGAGACATATTTGTTATATATGTGTTCATATATGTTTAACCAGAGAGAGTGAAAATACTCACTTCATATTAAGATTTGGTTTTTAAGATGGAATGAAAATGCATTTTGCCTTGCCTGTTGCTGCCATTTCCCAGGCTTGACCTCACTGTTTGTCGTTACTGCTGCCCATATGGCACACGCAACAATGAGTACATCTCTTCTGCAGTGTTAGCCCTGATTCCTGCATGTCTTTTTGACCTAGGCCAGCCCTACTATCCATATATAAAATATTCAGTATATCCCATTTCCATGCTCCTACTATCAGCCCAGCACAGACCACAACAGGCTGACCCTTCTGAGATGAGCAGGCTGATGCAGGAGTGGTCCTGAGCCTTTGTGGTCCTGCAGGAGGGATGCTTCCCTCTGGACTGCTCTGGCCAAGCTCTGCTTACCTTGGTGCCAAAACCTCCTCCTAGTGCATCAGAGCAGCCCCAGCCCCAGGGACGCCCCTCTCTCAACGCCTTTCATCAACATCTAGGTATGTTTAAAGATCTCAGAGAACTAAATATTGTTGTATTCAAGGAAGAAGATTTCCACATAGTCTCTGCAGCTTCCACAAAGCTTTTAGGAGGTACTGGAAGACACAGTGTTAGATAAAAAATGTTATCGGAAGCCTGCATGTTAACCACGTTCTGCTGAGAAAAACACAGGTGGTAACTGAGAGTGCAGATATTGCGAACAGATTCTTGCAACTTACCAGTCGTAAAAATATCTCGGCAAAAAATACTCCCAACGACTCTGTTTACAGAATGCTTGGTATTTCCTATATCTGGAAATATTCTCGTTGTAGCTCCATATGTCACAGCTAGTCTGACAAGCTTTCTTTTGAACTGTTTGCAGGTTGCAGTCTGTCTGGAGGGCTGGGTGCTGATGCCTTCAGGTTTTTAGGCCCTGCATTATGGGCATGATTATCTTGTTCACTTTGCAGGCATAGAAAAATGGAGCTGGGATTTAGGAATATTTGAAGAAACTTCCTAATTATGCCAAGTAGAGAGCTGCCTGAGTAAAATCTCAGCCAGAACCCCAGGTTTTTTATTACTGGTTCTGTTTTAAGTGTATCTCTATAATTTTCTGTTTTTCTGCTTTTGTTTATATCATCATAGTCAGCGGGACTGAGAGATTAAAAACCGAAATATATTATCTTCGCACATCCTCAAAACCTGTCGAGAAAGGAGGAGAAATTAAACAAGGACAAAAACTCGCAGTGAAGTGAAGCTGTTTCCTTTGAGCTGCCTTATTAACCAGTCAAGTACTTGACTGCCACTGTCAGCTAGATTTCTTTAGAGAAAGAGTGGCATTTTGAAAAATACAAATTCACCGCCTGCACAAGTTAATGAGGCCCTTCAGCAATGTTCATTGATAGTGTAAATTCATCATAATACAGTGCTACAAACCATAAATGGGATATGCATACAGGAAATCATCCACTATTAGAAATTTGCCAGACACGAAAAGAAAAAGAAGCCATTGATAAGCAGAAAACTCATCTCAACTGCTCCTTGCTGATGGTTGTGCAGCACATTAGTAATGCCAGATAGTGCCATGACGAGAACTTATTAAGGTGAATTGAGGTAGCTCGTCAAGTATATTTTGCTCCCCTTTGTTCATGTTTTATGGACTCTCTCAGCTGCCTCCTTTATGTTTGCCAGTTCTGGGTTAGATAAAGTTTGCTGTGTAAGGACTGCCATCAACATAAAGGGACAAATGTCTCCAAATACATCCCTTTTCTATGCGCACATAAATGTGCTTATGGGTTTAATTGATTTTCAGTTGCATTTGCAAGCAATAGCTTTGCAGACACCAAATTATCTTTAGGGCTATAAGGTATACCAGGAATGGACAGTAATAAAAATTGGCAACACCCCAGAAAAAATATATCAAGGTGACTTCCTGGTCTTTTATTTGCTATCCATATCAATGAATAAATCTCTCTGCGGTGCAATACAGTCAGTACGCCTACCCGAATTGAATAGTATCAGTTTAAAAATCTCGGGGACCATTAGGCCAATACTTTAGTGTGATTTGTCTGTTGGCCAGTCTCCATCATCCTGCTTGAAGGAATGAATAGGAAAACAAATAGTTTGCATCGTGGTCATAAAATGGCCAGCTTCTTGAAGAGAAGAGGTGTACAAACTTGTTAAAATCTTGAAGACCATGGCCCCTGAAGTGCAGGATACCACCTCATGATATGAACTAGCTCTAGGAAATAAAGCAGCGTGGTATGCAAAGGCTTTGAAACACCTGCATTCATCTCCCATAGTCTTGATTCAAAATATAAAGAGATCTGTGGAAAAACTGCATTGGGTTAGTCCCTGAGAAGGCCTGGAAAAAGAAAATCACTACCCCAACTCCCTATTCTCCTGAACATCCCACCATTTAATGAATCTGCTTGTTGTGGAGCCACAGCTGACTGGGGACCAACAAAGTACGATCAATAGAGGAACCTGAGAAGATGCAAATTCTGGTATCCCTCTTCCCATGGTGTCTTTGGTTTCCCACATGAAGACAAGGACAAGGGCATGAACTCTGGTTTTCTCTCCCAGGGCTCTGCTTTCAGGTATCACCTGTAGCCTTCCCACAGAGGTTAGTTCAGAACTCATTTGAATCTATGGAAACCCCAAAGCCCAAGTCCCCTTCTCCCAATGTCACCCGTTTCACTCAGCTGACGTGTTTGTGTCATCAGCTGCACAAGGCATTGGGCAGAGTAGCAGATATATAAGCAAACATGTCTTCTGTTTGTAAACAGGAATAATGATTTTTCACTGGAAAATAAGTAGGAATAACTGAGGAGAAACTGCAGATGTTAATGCTTTCTGTTCTGTCTGCCTTTCAGGCCTCGTTAATAGCTCCTCTGCACTGCTCCTCTCCCCTTTCCTGGAGGGAAAATCCTATGGGCAGTTTTTGGGAGCTCCTTCAGTGGTTTTTTTTGTGTGCCTCTTGTATCTTCCCTATGTTGCAAACTGTTTCAAAGCTGACAGGCCAGAGAGATGCTCCTTGGTGCTCTGACCTCCTGTGTTCCTCCTCCCCTCTCCTCTGCTCCAGCAACTCCTCTTCTTCTTTCCCCCTTGCCCCATCAGACTCTCCCGTGGCCCTAGTTGCCCTACTCTTCTGAACCATTTTTTCTCTTAACTCTTGCCAAAGTCCACATGATGATTTCCAAAAGGATCTCAGAGCTTGGCTTCCGAAAGGGTGGTTTTCAAATAAATCTGGAGTGCACGTTGTTTAACACACTATGGACTGTAAGAGATGAAATGGAGTTAGATGCTTTTGTTCCTTTTGCCCGCTACTCAAATCCCCAGCTGATAATTATGAACAATAGATGAAAATGTGTTTGGTATATATCATAAGAAGAAATCTTATGGAAACATTAGGCAGCCTATTATTGTAAGGCTCTTGTAAATACTGTTTTGTAAGAAGAACCTATCTAAGATGATGTAAAACTTAATATTCCTATTAACAAGATGTACTCTACTCTTTCCAATTCATATCAGCGAAAATGCATTTTAAATTACAAAGTACTCATATTTTATCTGAGCCAATTTTCTGATTCATATGCCTCCTCTTTAATCCTATTTTCATTCAAAGTTTCACAATTCACATCTTCTTTTTCTTATTTTATGTAATATTTTCTGTGTTTTCAAAATGTAATCAAAGCTTGTTAGCTTCTACCCAACCATGTTTGGTTGAATGGGAATATTAATAATACCAGCTATTGATGTCTTTATGTTAAAATTTGATTTATTGAGCAAGTGGCACATAATCTGTGGGGAAAATACCTAGAGATAACACCTTGAGATGATTAATTGTGTTTACAGTGCATTCCTGTAATAATTGTTTACAAGAAAATTTATGCATGAGTTGCTGCCCCAGTTCAAAAGAATAACTCATCAGATTGTCAAGCTCTCTGCTCTTGAGTATTCTAGCTAATTGCTATCTTTGCTAGTTGAGCATCATAAATCCTTCTTCCACAGAGCTGAGAGCAGGATTTTTGGATCATGCTTTTTCATGCAATGGAAACCTTTTCATCCCTGGGAACATCAGTTTTCTCAGGCAGGAAGAAAAAAAATATGTAAGGAGATGATAGCTACAGGAGATTGTGACAAGGCACCCAGTGGCACTGGGTATAACTTCTGAAATGAGCTTGTATAATCACATGTTAAAATCTGTTGGGTAAATTTGCCAGTAATGTTATTGATCATGAGTAACATATGATGATGTGGACTTAGTCTTCTATATTTAAAAAACATTACATTTCCAGTTCTGCTGCTCTCTACTTCTGTACTGCTTTCTCCTTCACAAGTGCTGCAGGGTGGAATTGGTAGGATGGGTTGGAGAACGGTTCCTTTGCAGCCATCTGTGCTTATTACTGATCTAATAACAATTGCATAATCTCCCTTTTTGGAATTAAAGTCACCCTTATAAATTCACATAGATAAACATACTTTTCTTTTGCACAGCTTGCATGCATTTTGTTTTGGTGGTTTTTTTTTTTTTTTTGTTCTGTTTCCAACTTTTGGGTTTAGTTATTTCATAACTAACTTTACTGTAGTTACAGGAGTATTATCCAAGCAGTATGTTGCCAGGAAGTAGTTGATAATGTTTAATAATTCCTGATTACATTCCTGTTCCAGTCCATGATCATGATTATACAAGTGTTTCTGGTGCTATTTTTCAGTACAAATCCTTCTTTTGAGTTTTTTTTTTCTTCCTTGTTGACAGTGTATTGGTCAGAATACAAGAGAAACCGACCTATTTGCTAGTTTAATTAAAGATGTCAGTAAAATCCTTAAGGTTTGCCTGGGAAGGAGCAGATTTACTTGCTGCTTTTATGCACACTGTGGGATTTAAACATTTTGAGAATTGCTTTGGTGATTTTTCCCAGGAGATAAAGGAATGGATTAAGTGAAGTAGTTTCTGACTATAATTGGTCTGGTTTAAACACTTAAAAATAACTTTAAGAAATAAGAAAACACAAAACAGGTTTTCAAGTAGGGATTTAAGTTTTCTTTTTTCCAGCTATGTGTTTATTTCAGCTTTGGTGTCTCATTGTGAACTATCAAAGTGTGCTGTACGTAAGGTAGTATATATGTACTTTAGCTGCTCTGAACAGCGGTCCAGGCAGAGGACAGATGTCTGAAGGAGAAGAAACAAAAGGACTAAATCTGAAGAAACAGCAGGGGAAAAGAAAAAGGAGATGAGAGGAGGGAATAAAAAAAAAGGAGGCTTTCAGCCTTTGGATAGGTTATTTGCTCTTTTCAAACAAAGTGGGCTGTGTGTGCTTTAAACTTTCCCAATATTTCCAGGCAGCCCAGCAAAGCCGGCTCCATCAAAGGGAAGGCTCCCACCACCTGTTGCTTAGGTGTTTCTGGCACACCACCTCTGCAGCTGGCATGCTGCTGCTGCTCCTCATGGTTGGTAAATTCAATCAGTTATACACACGGGGCATCGCGGAAAAGCTGTTCTGTCTATTTTTCTAGTCAAACACATGGGTTCTTCTTTCTGCCTCCCTTTGTCTCAGGTAGGTGAGCGGCCAATAACAAGGAATTGCTGCCAAATGATTCATGTCATAGTCATTTAGAAAGACAGAGGTAGCTTTGGCATAAATCAGAATCTTCAGATGACTAAACCAAGCCTAACACTATAACCCCCTAATACCATCAGGTCTTATGATACCAGCTGCACAGGGTGAAGGCAACAAAACGTGCTGCTGAGCAATTTGAAAATGTAAATTTAAGAGCTAAACTTAGGCTTGTGGTTCAAATAAATGTGGATTACTATTACACATATAGTAACTATAGTTCACCAAAAGTTAGCAATAAGGGAATTCTTAAGAGTAAAAATAAAAGCCAACCAAGACTTTACAAGAAGGTTTTGATCAAAATAGATGCAATAGCACAACACATGAAGCAGATTCTGTAGGAAATATTAGACTCTAATCTTACAAAATATTCCAACCATGCCTATCAAGAAACATTAATAACAGTGTTATTGACAGAGTATTCATTTAAAGTCTTTCTGTTGGATACAATTAACATTTAGATGAGAGACAGTTATAGGTGCTCAGATGATATATACAAAAGAAACAATGACTCATCTCTCCAACAGTAGCGGTACCAAACCTCACAGTGGGGAGATTGTATTTCTTCTAGCTTCAAAAAAAAAAAAAAAATTCCATGGACCTTACAGAAAAAATCAGCTTGTTCCTATCAGAAGGATTGCTATGTGATATTTCCTTATTCAAAGACGAAATTTCTATCTAGTTTGCCAAGTGCTGGGATGAATGCATGGAAGGCAAGAGCAGGTAGTGCAGCAGGAAAGGGCTGAGATGGACAGTTCAGCTCTGGGGTCAGGAGGAGGCTGTTGTGCTCTTCTAACAAGTTTTTCTTCTAGCCATCTTGAAGGTCTTTATGTAATTGGATTAATCTGTATATCACCCACATGAATGTCAGCAGATGATGGAACATGTGTGCATCCAGGGTGAGGGCAGTGATTGTGTCTGTATCTCCTACTCCTATATCTGTACTTTGAAGCTTAAACCAGAACTCCTCTCTTGGTAACACTATGTCTTCCTAAAGATCAGACTACTTAGATCTGGATGGATGATGAATAGGATGCTGGAAGGATGTATTCAGCTGATGATTTCTTCAGATTCATGATGTCTCCAACCAGATAACAGATAAACCTTGGATCTTGGATTCATCTCACCTTCTTTAAAATTTAGTCTAGGCTTGCTCTGAGTTTGACAGAGAGAAGTGAATTTGGCCAGAAAGCCGTTCATCCCAGCCAGCTTCAGATCCTTTATTTTCAGAAGGCTGAAGTGCTATCTGAACACAATATAACAAAAGTGTCAATGGCAGTTGCTTGTCTAAGTCTCTTTGAATGTGACCGTGGTGAGCTGGCAGTGAGCTGGCTCAGGAGCCTTTGTATTAGCCAGCCGCTACTTTCTTCTCTGCATCTGTACCTGCCTGGAGGTCTCTTCACCTGGCTGGGGCTTGTGCAGTTTTAGAAGATGCCTGATCAGATAGAAACTAGCAAAAAAAAAAAAAAAAAAAAAGCACAAATGACTGAGATTCAGAAAATCTAGAATTGTGACAAAACTTTCCACCTTAAACACTGTCCACACCAGCAGTCACTGTTTTGGTAACTAAGAACATCATTATTTGGTTTAGAGGAAATGATGTAACAATTAATTGAAAAACTGCCTTATATACCAGACAAAAATTTTAGATTGAAATGATGCCACAATAAGAAGACTTGTAAGTCTTAAGATGGAGTTATTTCAAACCGTACTTCTTTAAATCTGATCTATAATAGCCTGGTAGTTTATTTATATTAATTCTGTACTATATATTTTACATTTTGTAGAAATGCCTAGAGCATGCATGTTAAGCAGTTAAGAAAATTAATCTGCTTGAGCAGTGATAACATTTGTAGAATGAAATCCTCACAATTAGAAAGACATTTGAAGAAACCATGTTAAAAGGTGCTGAAATGTTCTTGAAGAAATGCCACATGTTGCTGCGGGCAGTAATGAAACATTTCCATATAAAGTACTACATAAACACATATAAAATGTAGACATATGTTAGCAGATTATGGAGTGTGAGAGTGATACAGTAGTGATGATTATTTGCAAGTGTTAATGTTACCAAAGCTTAAGGTTATCTCCTGGTCTTGGACCCTATATGTAAATAATTATATCTGAAAATATGTGTCTCTGAAGCTATCAAATTTAATATACATTCAGCACTTCCAAAGTACTGTAGGGTTTATTGATCTGCAGTATATGATAGTAAATTTCAGTAGATCTATGCTCAGATATCAGAGAACATATGGCTTAAGACATGCAAGTTTGAAATAAAGTTATTCATATTACATACTCTTCCGTATGGTTAAGTATTTGCAACTCAGAGAGCAATCAATATGCAAAAGGTGAAGTCAAATATACATTACCTACATGGAGGCAATTTTCTATGCATAGCACATAGCAGTTCTACCAGCAAACCCAGAGGAATTTTGTCTCTGCATTCATCAATCAAATGTTTCCTGTGAATATGTCCATCTACTATGTAAATAGATCTCTTTATCTAAATATCTGTTTGTCTAAGTGAGAATAACCTACATATTTCTATAGCCTACTGGACCCAAAGTAGTATTTCCAAAAAAATGTTATGTATAGCAATATGAGAAACAGCAGTAATGACTTCAGATTTGGGAATACGCTCTTAGTGGGCCTTTAAATGGGGGTTTATTCCAAACCCCATATTGCTCATGCTCCAGAATCTAAAAGCACAACTATGAAATCAAGTAAGTTGGTTGAATAGTTCTACTGAGATTCTTAGTGTTGTTTTCCTAATGAGCATTTTTTCACATCCCTTTTTTTTTTCTTCTCCAAATGTTTGCTTGAATTAGAAAGTACTCAAAGGTGGCAAATCACTTGAGACTCGTTTCTGAATAGTGCTGAGAATTCCCTCTTTGCATATCTTTAAAGATGTTGCTCCAAGAAAAACAGGAATTTGTAACTTTAAAACCTTCATCAGCCCTGTAACTTTGAAATAAATAGATCTTAAAAGTAGTCAATACTTACCAGGCCAGACCTTCTACTTGGTGTGCACTGAAGCTATAGAAATTCAAACAAAACAGACTTGATGATCTTACTCTATTAAATAGAGGGTGTTTGTCTGCATCACAGAATTACATCACCATTTTCCATTCCATAAAGGCCAAAAATAGAAAAATCAGAGAAGTTGACAATTGTCATCGTATTGCAGAAAGCCTTATATCCTTTCTGACTGCTTTTATCCATATATATGTATTTTACTAAGGACTGTGGTTGCACAATACATTCCTGAGAAACCTGCTGTGTGTTCTATTGATATTGGTCGAAAAAGCCTCCAGTCATTTCCTTTGGTTCTAGATCAGGCATCCTTCTCTTCCAGCAATAGGAAAAATATGTAGGCTGATGCAGGGTAGATTAATTATAAATTATAAAAAGCATGATTGTATTAATTTGCATTTAATAGTTTGGTTCTATTTAGTTATCAATCCAATGAGTCTAAAATGATTTTTTTACCACTAATATACTGTACTTATATATTGTTTTGAAGGCATACAGACCTTAAAAGCAAAGTGATATTTCTGCTGCAGTGCTATCAAAAACCGCGTCCCACAAGCTGTCTGCAGAGTCCAGCTTACGTCCACAATTTGGGAGAAAGGAATCAATGTTGGCAGCATTGTTTGATCTAAATTTCAAAGGGAAAATTGAAACCATACTTGGGGTGCAAACAGATTCTCTAAACAGAATAATCCACACCCTCTCATTCTTTGTCAAACCCAACTCCTGCATGAGATGATAAGCCCCGCTAGTGCATTTGATGACTCAGTGAGCAAGTTATTTCATGTTGATGCTGCAGGAATTGCTGGGACTAGCAGGTCTCCAACATCCGCTGCCCTCTGGCCCTCCAAAGCAGCAAGGTCAATGCCAGATCCTCATTTGCCAGAGACAAAGGGGGATGGGGTATATCTTTTCATTTGTTTTTCATTTTTCAAATGATTTCGTTTCATTTCATTGATGATTTGTCCATTAATGATGATAGCAGGTTGACAGTATGTTATGCATTAAAATTTTAATAAATATAGTAAAAGAAGCTCTTTTGCTAAGTACTGCACATGGTGCATCAACAAAAGTTGAAAAGGAGTGCATTAAAATTTGCAAAGAAAGAATCAGGTAAGTGTATTTTCCAGGTACACCTATTTTCAGAAACCCATCTATCTCCTTACCAGAAAGGAGTTAACTTTCACAATAAGTCTCTCCTTTCTTCATTAGCTCTTGATTAGAATTGGGCTAATCAGGTCATGTAGAATAAAAACTGATCAGAAGCTTCCGCTAAAGATCAGAGGAAGCCATTTTTCCTTTTGAAAATTACATTTTCTTTCTTTTCTTTCTTTCTTTTTTTTTTTTTTTTTAAATTTCTGTTCCTCCTGTCTTCGGGAACAGATGTGTATGAATTCCCCAAAGATGATTTGTTCTTATGGCATTCTGGTTCAATTTCTTTGTCCATACCAACCCCAAAAGATAGTAAACAGATATTATTTATAGGAAGATTTTATGATCTGTTTATTTCAGATCCTTTTTGTATTTTAAAAAATATGAAGAAGCCTATCTAAGTGATAAAACTGCAGCTAGAGTTCCATTTTAAATTTGGGAATTCGGTAAAGATTGCATTGCTAGGAAGAAAAAAGGTCAGATTGAAAAATATTAAAAATCATCCTCGTAACAGCCTAATAGGATAGATAATAGTGGTAGTTATCATAAAAGCTCTGTTTTAATGAATGTTCCTAATAACAAATATGAACCATATATTATCAGCATGTCTCCTTGTCATGCTCACATGGTCATCTGAACCCTGTAGTCGTTTAAAATACTGATTTTGATCTTACAGATTTGGATTCTTGTGCATGAATGGTGGCAGACCGGATCCCTGCTCCATGGTTTACAGTATGAATGTTTGCACTTCAAAGGTAGTAGCTATAGATACCACTTTGGGGCTGGATTATGAGTACCCTGTCAGTTGCTTTAAAAGTCTGTGGGATATATTTTTGATAGGATATGTGTGCATTTAAAGGGTTTGCTCCATTTTTGGTAGGAAATGACCTACAAGGAGTAAGAAAGGACTTGGAGCTTCCTCAGTGAACACTACTTGCTTTTTGGCAGAACATATCCTTGTGCTGAAGCAGTTTATTAATAGTACCACATCACAATTAGCAATATTGAAATAGATAAAATTGTGAAAGTTTTGTCGGCTCAAACAGCATGCGTGAGAAAACATGTTTGTTTTTTAACAGTTACGGAAAAGTCTGCAATGAATATCAATGTTGAAGGGGTATGGAATGCTCCTCGTGATGCCAAAAGGGGTATGAGGATGCTCCTTGTCATGCTGAAAGGGTTTGAGGATCCATTCAAATCCATCCCAGCCAACAGTTCCTGTCCCTCCCATCTCCCTCATTATTTATCCTCTTGGATTCCTGGATCTTCTCCTTTGGATCCTGCCTTTGATTAAGATCTGTCACTTGTGCTGCAGCAAGAGCAAACCTGCTCTTACCCAACCTTGTTCAAACTATTATCTGTTACTGTCTCCCTGGCTCCTGTATCCTTCTTCTTTCCAGCTCACTTTTGTTCTTAGCTCTGAATTTTCTTGTTCATATTTCCCTCTTCTTGTCCATTTTCCTCATAATTTTTTTTTTCTTTTTTATTAGTCGGAGCTGCAACAGTTGCTGGTTTAGTGCAATTGCTTATATTTTGCTCCTTGACCAGTCCTGCTGATTATGAATTATGGTAGCAAAACATGATCTGTACCCGAGAGACTCATTAGCTGAGTAAATGCCATGTTTTATTTATATATATTTTTACACATAGTTCATGAACACTTTCATCCCCAGCACCAGTAATATGTGGACACGCATACTGTCCTAGGCTACAGATGACCACTGGGAAGGAAGAGGTGCTGTGGGCAGGGGCACAGGTGCTCAGAGGCTGCCCTGCATGTCCTGTGCCACCACATGGCACCTCTGAAGGAGTTTTCTGGAGGCCTTTCCAGCTCAGGCATGGCTTTGCAGGAGCTCCCACGTGTTTCCAGGCTGCACAACACAACTGCACAGCGCAACATGCTCAGCAGAGCTGGTAAGAGTGTCTGTGAGGGCCATCTGCATCAGCAAGGCAGCCAGGCCAGGCAAATGTAGCCATATGTGAAAGCGCAGGATAGTTAAACCCCATCCCCCCTTGATATTAATTCATTTAAAAAAAAAAAAGATGCAATTGCATTTAAAAATTAGATTGATTTTTTTCTTTTTTTCATAGGACCTGATGACATCCAAGGCTGCAATCAGATAGTTTTTAAAAAGTTTTCCTCATTAAATATTACAGGGTGTTATGAGAGCTGCAACAAGTGTACTTAAATATCCTCTTACATTCACCAAGTATTAGCACATCCTGGAGAAAAACAAAATGTACTGACAGGCCAAGTCGCAAGTTAAAGAAGAAAATCTTAGTGAAGGTTAACTTAAATCAGCCTTCAGATGTGAGTCTGAGCCTCTAAGATCTGATTCTAAAAGCCTCAAACATTGGCCTCATAGCATCCTTTAAGCAGTCAATTTTAAGAACTATCAATACCTGTACAACAAAAGAATTTTTAAAAACCTGAATGAGATTTTTGAAGATCTTACTTAGAAAAAAGTCAGTTTTGGAAGGTTCAAAGAGACTTTAACCCTTCAGAGTAGGCAGTGGGCTGCATTTGTAAGAGCAACTCTTAAATACAAAGAGCACAGTAAAGTCAGAGAAACCCTTTACATCCTCTTTTAAACAAGAAAAGTATCTTTGTCATTGTTCTTTGTGGTGACTCACAGAATCTGAATATTCCAGGTAAAAAGGATACACGTGCTAGCTACAATTTAGCCCTCAGTGAGTAATGGATGGCGTGGTTTCCAAAAGAGATTTGTATGTCCTCATTGGTATTTTATTGTAAAATCTTATTATTAAGTTAAAGTAGCAAAAGGATAAAATTTAAAGGAGCTCATTATTATGAGATCTCATCTGGATGACTTAATGAACTTGGGTAGTTCTGGAGGGATTTTCCTGATTGGTGTTGGAAGGATTGCTGGCTCACGGTCCTGTTATTAGGATTCTAGTAAGATACACATGCCATCCTTGTCACCAAAAGCAGTACCAAGATGACCACTTTGTAGTTTAAGAGTTTATGCTTTTCAAGTTATGTAGTTCCTATGGTTTGTGAGATTGCTTACAGATTGTGTCATTTGTGAATGATTTATCTTTGTATACAACAAACTTGCTTCCAAAAAAATAGAAAAAAGTATATAAGTACTTTAAATGAGAGAAAAATAGTGTCTCCTTTAAATGCTGGTGGGATGGTAGGGCAGGGTTGGAAAAGTTGCATGCTCACATTAAACTGAAAGGCTTCAAGGATAGTCCCAGAGTCTTGTACCTTTTCTATTTTTACTCCCACAGCTGTCTAAACCTTACAGTGATGCTGTTAATGATGGCATCAATCGCCTAAGAATCATGAATGCTCTGTAGTGCAAACAACAAACTCTCTTCTAAGTCACCTGGTAGCTTAGAAAAATTAGTTTAGCAGCATAATTTCCAGGAAGCCCAAAGAATTTGCAGACCTCATCTCCGCTACCCCAAAAATCGCTGAGCTCTTGGAGGAGGAGGACTCAGGGAAGGTCAGTCTTGCAGTACAAAAACATGACCAACAAGCAGGAGGAACCAGAGCAGCTTTCAGACCTTGCTCGCCTTGCACAGCTCTGGTGACACAAAATTATAGCACAAAAATTGAACTTTTTTGTTTGTTGTTGTGTTTCTTGATTTTAATGTAATAAAACCGGATGTAGCTCACCATATTTAAAAAGTGTTGAGCCACCAGAGTATGCTGTGGTTGCCCACAGGCTAGAAAATAAGACTATTGGGGTTGCTCTCAGATTTGATGTTCAGCTTTCAACATTCACAGAACAGTATTTTCTGGTTTCTCAAAGGACAGGTTACATTTTCAGTCTCATAGCAGTGACATGAATTCATATTTCTTGATGTTTGAAGCATTTCTAGCTCTATAAGTGATATGTGGAAAACAAATTATTGACAAGATTTGCAGTTATGCTGTTTCTGCTATCAAGGAATAACGGTATGGTGCTGTGAGCTGACCTGAGTCTATCTTCTCTTAGTCTGGACATATGTCTGCAAATATGAGTAGAGGTGCCGTATTTGTGCTATTGTTGATTCCCTGCTTGATGTTGGCTAGGTTTAACTCAACAGTATCAAACTAAGCTATTCAGAGCAAAATCTGATGCACACTTAAAAACTTAGCTGCTTCCCCATGTGCTGCTGAGATGACTTACCCCTTTATTTTTGTGGTTTGGGATTTTTTTTTTGTCTTAACAATGCTACTGCATCTTAGGATATGCTTCACACTATCCTGAGCAATGCTTCTCTTGACCTATAGAGTAACACAAAATAGAAATTTAAGAACCTAATAAAAAAGCCAAAAAAATAAATTTGGGTAGTTTCATTGACTTTACATGGCTTTGGAAGAGGTCTGATATATTCCTGCAGCAGAATTCTTTAAGATGTCTCGTCAGACTTTTGGAAAGGTCATTATACTCCATCAAATAATCTTCAGCAGAACCTCTGCTACAGGGACATAGGTGCGCTAAAATGAACTGAAATCACCCATTAGTTTTATAAAGAACAGCCTTCAGAAAATAATAGCTTTGTATTCCTTTTGCAACAGGCCTTGAATGGAAGCAGCAGCCCTGGTCTAGGGTTTTGTCTGGTGCAATTTCATTGACTTCAGTAAAAGGACAAGCTGGTGTGAGACCTCTACATACTTCAGTCTCTGGGTCAGCTCCTTCTCTAAGTCCTCAGCCTCCAAGACAGCAAGCAATATGATTTTAAGCCCACTTATGCCATTTTATAAACATTATTTATCTTTTTTCTCTTCCCACTATATTAATTATACAGTGTTAGATCTCTTGAAACATAAATACCCCAACTGCCAAAATTAGAGCATGGGAGTGAGAATGCTGTAAGAGTCATTTTTTGGAAAAGTAATAATAGATTTTCATAAATGCTTATTGACCTTCTAGAAACTCTGTTCTGGTACTTTTCAGCATGCTTTGATGTGCAGCAAACACTTTGCTGTTTGATCACCTCCTGGTAGGGTTTCCATCCTCAGCACTCGGTGGAGCAGGAGACCTGATACACAGAGCTGTGTACTCCAGTACATCACTTTAAACCAAGCCTTTGCCATCTGTTTCAACCTCTAATTACAAATGCAAAATAACACAATTCACAATTGCATCATAAAAAAGTAAAATATAAGTGATTTAAATGCATGTGTGTGTTCCTTATGCAAGGCAACATTCATCTGTTATGTTTTACCATCTTTTAGAAACAACTCCGGGGTGAAATCCCTTGTTGTGGAGGGAAGAAAAATTATTTCATTGTAAGAAGGCATTTTTTTAAGGTATGTTTCCAGGTTATTACTGCACTTTATATATTTCTCTCTTTATGAATTCTTCTCTTCTGCCAAAATAGCAGTATTTATGTCATTGTGGGTTGGATGGTTTGTCCAGAGCAGTCTGCTGTCCTCGAATCCATGGGCTGGGAACTCCTCCAGCCGACCGTGCTCTCTCCTGGCTTCTCACAACATCAGTCATGTGTTCCTGCTATTCCCCGCTCCCCTTATAGATCTGTATTTATTTGTATCATTATGTTTATGTAGGCTTTTTTAAGCTGTAGATGGAAATATCTGTTAGTTCCAGCCAGTTCATTTCCTTCCCAGGGTAAAGGAATTAGTCATTTTAGAGGCAGCCTTTAGTTACCCCCATCATGGAGCTGATCTGGGGTTTGCTGTCCTGGGAGATGATGCTGCGAAGCTGAGGTGCACTCAGCTAAAACTGCTTTCTAAGAAATTACATTAATTGTGGGTTCTGTTTTTTTAAGGTATTTGTAAAATTCCATTATCACTGTAACATGTCTGCTTGACTTTTAATTTCCATCAGAATTCACTGTTTCCATTCGCCAGCCACACCTGTTGGTCTTGAATAAGCATGTTGTGATTTTTCAAAACCTTTTTTGGCACTAAGATGTCCCAAACCAAAGCTTGCATGCTCTCTAGACCTCCTACTTTTCTCTGCCTTGAATAGAGATGACTCCTCCATCTTGGGAGAATAGCAAACTAAAAAAGAAATTTCCTGGAGAGAAACAAGGGACTCATGGGAAGCGGCTATTGGGGAGCATCAGAGTGGCTTTCTGAGCTCAGGTATGCTGGTGAGCAATGAGTTTTTTAAATGTAGCACATACTGTGAACTTCTGAACCCTGCAACATTTGGAGCCTTTCTGGATAGTAAAATCCAAGCCATGTGATATATCAAGCCTTACCGCGTGGTCTGTATAGCACATACTTGCAGCCTACGCACAGCCCTTTGTCCTGGGCTTTGTCCTCCCCTTCCCCTCATCTCCTCATCAGCATCCTTAAAATAAGGGTCCAATATATCAAGGGATTGAACTTCATGGATTTAAAATGAAAGCTGAAGAATTTGTTTTCACTCTAATGTGAAAGGAACAATTAGCAAGGGCACACACCCCTTCCCATCAATAGGAGACTTTTCAATTACTTTGAAAGGCTTTGGATCAGGATCTAAAAGAGCAAAGACTTACTCCTAACAAAGATGCTTGAATAGGGATGGAAAGCTGTTAGTCAGACTCTTCTGGCATGTGAGATGCTAAAACAAAATGATCAGCACACTTAGTGCATTCACTTAAACTATGCTATGGGTGAAGTGATGATTTTTATAACTAAGGAATCCTGGAGGATAACTAGTGGTTATTATAATTCTTGCTGCTTTTTTCTAGTCCATGTTAAAAGGTTACAAATGCGACTTGTTTATTCAATCTCATGACAAACACCTGGGAGAGTCCTTGTTTCAGCTGCAATCAGCTGTGGGAATGGGGAGAGGAAAATATCTGCTGATGGGGAGGAAGAGGAGAGGGACTCAGGGAGTTATGCTGAACACAGTTGGGGTGAGTGTGTGGCCACTGGGATGTACTGGCCCTAACCTGGGGGTTGGGAAGGGTAGTAAGGCTGTGGATGCTCGATGTTATCTGATGATATTCTAACAGGGATGTTCCTGCCATCCACATCCTTCATCTTGGAATTTTGTTTGGCAGCTCAACACGATTAAAAATCCTTATTATAGTATCAGATTATAAAAATACTTTTTATGGTATTGGATTGCAACCGTGGCTTGAATTCTAGCGAGGCTATGAGATACCAAGAAGGGGTAAAGGAATTACTTTTTGGGAATGTTTTACAGTTTCTCATCTTGCCTGCTCTAACAATTGCCAGCATTTGGCATCCTGGCTAGTCAGAACTATTTTGGAGTTGCCTCTTTCTGTTTTCCTTTTCTTCTAGTTAACTGGAGTTTTATTTTTCTTAGCAAGTCATTCTGTACTGTTATACCTCTGTGGATTTCTTAAAAAGCTTTGTAACTGAACTTTATTTTTTTTACTATATGTAATTTGGTTTTGAAGTTGTCAGTGAACATTTCTGTTAAGAAAAAAACCAAGTCCACCCATATTATGAATTAGTTTTATTTGAAGAAAATACAGTTCAGATGCGCCAAGATTAAGTTATTTGGCAATAAGAGGTTTTGGGTCCATTCCCTCTGGAATGACATAGTTCTGATGAAGCAATTGTTAAAAGGAATTGATTTTAAAATAACGTGACCTGTGCTTAAAAGAAATTAGCCTCAGATAGTTTAGTAAGTTGCTTTTTCCTAGGCTTGCTTATTGTTTTATTTAAAAGCTCTTTTGGAATAGACCCATTAGCTGGTCATATTCACTAATTGTGAGCTTGTCTTTTCTTTGGCTTATAAAGGCTTTGGATTGAGGTCAGAAAGAAAAGGGATGTAATAGGCAATTTTAAATTGCCATTTTTTCTCATTTTAATATCAGTTTTGTTTGGCTTGTTTGCATTATGCAGATGAAGCTGTGATACCAGAGTCTAAAACCCTGATGGTGTCCGCATGCCGCTTGGGGATGCTGAGACACCAGTATCCAGCCCAGAAGCTTCTCTGGTTGGCTGAGGTTTGTTCTAATATCATTTCATTCCTTTTCTGTTACTCTCGTTTGCTTGAGACAGTGTGATTTCCTGTGTGCTGGTCATGCCACCTTATTTGGTGCCATAGGTAAATGTCATCAGTGTTTTCCTAGTTTTCACACCATGTTAATGCAAATACCAAACAAGAGTTGGTTTTAGTGAGTGAGTCCTCTTACAGATAAGTGGTTTTTTTAATCCTTTTTTTTTTTTTTTTTCTTTTCTTGGACCTAAACAGAACTTTAAAAGCAATAATTATTTTTCTAAAGAAACATGCCTGTAACCTGTCAGGAGCTTTGTTGCTATTGCTCTTTCAGGGCTATAGATTTTCTTGTGAAAAAAACCAACAAAATAATTGACAGTGTCTTTCCATTACAAACATTAGTCTTGAATCTCCTAAAGTGTTGTGTGTTATAAATTAAGCTGTAATTTGAACCCTGCTTGGTTCTGTATCTCGTTTTCATGTTCATAGTAGCATAGTCAGGCATTTCAAGTGTCATTTTAATACATAATGAAGACTAAAGAGTGGTACTTTACCAGGCAAGTTTCTATCCAAATATGCTGCACAATTTTGGCTTGGGTAAACCAGCTGGACAGGGGGGATAATGTCTTGATATGGAAATAACAGAAGACTGTACCATAAGTTGGGGCAGATTTTAAACCAAGCTTTAGTGTAGTTTTATGGTTTTTCTGAAACCAGGCAGGCAAAACCATAGGCAGGTGAGTAGAAGAAATTACCTTTACAAAAGTTTATAAAATATTTTTTACTAGCTAGGTAGTCTGGTCTTAATTAGTATTGCTAAGACGCTTTAGTCATATCACTTCTAAATGATCACATATGTTTTCTAATGCAGAAGTAGACTTGTGGCTTGCCCTCACCCTGGGGAGAAGCCATTTTTATGGTGAACTTTTAAAATTTCCTGTATATATATGAAGGAGATCTAATGGTTGGGGTATTTTCTTGCAATTTACAGTAAGTGTATTGAGATGGACTCACTGATATGACTTTGTGGGACAGATATATATTCATCTAAAAGGAAGAGCGTTGCAGTGAAAGCTTTAAGATGATACACAAGATATCAGTACTTCATCACTAAATAAGGGACTACATATACTATCTCTACTCTGAGCAATTCACAGCTGTGCTGTGTCAGATTCAGTGGTTTTGTCATTTTGGGGACATTTGCAGCCATGATGTGGTCCCTCCACGTATAGGGATGGGCTCTGCTTCGAGCCACAGCCCGCTCCTCTGGCCGATGAGAGCAACACAGTTACTCAAGACAGATTGCTCACTTTATGAAAGGTTAAACAGTTACTTTGCAGTTGCCAATCTGATAAATTTTATATTAGCTTCAGACTCCAGACACATTTTTTTTTTTTTAATTTATTTTTGAGAAGTGTAGTGAAATTTTTTTTCAGAAATCCATATATTTTTGGACCAATCATTATGTTAAATATTTTCTAGCATTACTTTTTTTTTTTTTCCGTTTCTAAAAGCACCATTTATGTTAGTTGGAGAATACTGCTGTCTACCACAATGTGAAAATAGGTTTCATTCAATTAATGAACTGGAAACAGGAAGACATTACATAGTAAATGAGGTTTACATATGATAATGTTGGATTTGTCATGTAAAAGATTGCTTCCTTTCAGCTCCCTGAAAGGACTAAATTTTGCCTTTGTACAGATGGTAAAATGCTAATAAAAAGAGAAGGCTCTATGGAAAGTATAACAATAAACTAAATCTATAATTCTAATGAGCATAAAAAAAGATTATATTTTAATACACACGTAGATCAGAGTTAGGTAGTAGCATCGAAAGCTAAAGGCTCAATCGCAGCTTTGCAACAGACTCCATGCGTAGAGCGGCATCTCTCTCCTGTGCCTTGGATGATGTACATCACCATGCACATTGGCTAGGATGGGTGTGGAGGAGGAACCGAGGCTTCACTCACTCCTTGCCATTTTGCCCCCATTTCAGTGAGAATAAATCCAGTGACCAGAAACCAATGGGACCCTACCCAATGCTACCTGAAAGCTGCTTTCCCATGCTGGTTGCACCAGGTTGTGAAAGATTGCTGCCGGGTCCAAGGCAAGAAGAGGTGGAACAGTGTGGGTTTTATTATTATGACTCTCTTCAGTAATATATTAGTCATATCCTTGTCAGTCAACCAATGAAACTAAGGCGCCAAACAATAAATGTTCTCTAGTGTCACGACCTGTTATGATACAATTGTAAGACTTGTAAATTTTTTTTTTTTCCTAGAAGTTGATGTCATTAAAAATTATATTACAGAATCTCGGTACTTCTTAATATGGAAGCAGAAGAAATACTGAAAATGTGATTTGAGGTTGAAAAATTCAGAAAGTAAAAGGGAGATAAAATCTGAAAGGATAATCTTAAAAGATCTCATGAGTTTCAGATAAGTCTCATTGTTCTGTATGCTCCAGCCCACCCTTTCTAAATGTGTGTTGACAGTATTTCTAGGTGTTTTTTTTTTAATGTGTGTTTTAACCAGCATGGTAGCTAGATGAGTTTAGTTTAATGTTCATCTCTTGCTCCACGGGGACTATGGTCTTTTTTTGTCTTTATCATTAGTAATTCTCCTTTGGTAGTTCCCATCTCTGAAGCTACTGCTGCTCCCACTGACCTGGAGCAAGCAAAGCCACAGTAGTTCCCAGCACTGGGACTGTCCTGATCCTGCCCTCCTTTCTCTAGAGGAAAGGAAGTTTGTGCAAGTTGTCTCCTGTATGTTTTTGTGTCATGGAAATTGACTTCAAACTCAAAACAAATGTGCTAAACTTCTTTGCAAAAAAAAAAAAAGTCTCTTTCTGACTTTTCTTGTGAAGGACATTGAAGGCAGTTAATCAGCATGCTTGGAACAGTAGCCTTTCACCAACTGGAAGACTGTTAATTATATGTTTCCCTAATTTTAACTTTATTAAACTAAAGAGCATCATCTTATACCCATGAGTCATACTTCTTCTGCCCTGACTATTTGTGCTGTTCTCAGTTGGACTTCATTTCATTCTTTCCAGTTTCTTTGCACGTTTTTTAAAAATTTGAGCTCGTGACGGGACACAGCGTGCTGTCTGAGGGTAGGATAATTAGCACAGTGGTCTCATGTAAAATGCTCTTGTTAACAAATCCCTGAAATTCCCTTTTCTGGAGCAGCCTTTGTTTGATACAGAGCTCATAGGCGCCTGTAACTTTGAAACTCTTCTCTGTAATACAGCTCCCGTACTGGAAATTTCTCATTTGCATTTGATTTCTCCTATGTAAGTGTAATGCTTTGCATTCGGCTTTATTGAATTTCATCTTAATTTCAGACCATCACTCCAAACTGTTAATATCTTCTTGGATTTTGATCCAGACCTCCCAAGGGTTCCCACCATCCCAGCTCCTCAACATTGCAAATTTTATAAATGTAATCTCTTTTCCCTTTAACTGAGTCATTATGAAAATATTGAACACAGCTGGGGCAAGGACAGATCCCTGAGGAATCTCACCTGAAATTTCCTCCCGGTTTGACAGTGAACCATTGATAACTACTCTTTGAGAGCAGTTTTTCAGCCAATTGTTCCCTCCACCTTATGGTAATTTTATCTAGTCCTAGGCCATATTTTCTTAGTTTTATTACAAGAACGTCATGTGAAACAGTATCAAAAAGCTTACTAATAACAAGATGTATTACATTGACTGTGTCTCCCTTATCCACAAGGCCAGTTATCCTGTCAAAGAGGGAAATTAAATTGGAGAGATCTATGCATGAGACTTTTTTTTTTTTTTTTAATCGAGCCATTTGAGTTATGACCCTTGCAATACTAAATAATTTTTTTTTTTAGATAATAAACATGCTGGTTTTCTCTGTGCTACCACTGTAAGACAGTTTGCTTGTTTGCTATTGGGGGTGTTTTGGTGTTTGGTTTTTTTTTTTTTCTTTTTAAAATTATCTGGTGATGTGAGATTAAGAATAATGGTTTGAAAGCCAAAAGCCGTTATCTGACTGTTACCAAAGACAAAAATTAGGGTGGGAGCAACAAGCCTTCCTCCATAATAGTGTTTTCTCCATTTCAAACTGATCAGTAGGAAGTGGATTTAGAAGTGCTTTAAATTATTTCACATCATTTACTGGTAATCTAACCAGCACGTACTGCTTGTACCCTAAGTGCTGATTTTTTTAAAAGCATAAGAGGAAGAGCAAAAGAACTTTTTATTCTAAGTCATTCTGTAATTTACACATTTTTGTATCAACCCACTTACTAGTGCCACACATAAGTGTTTCCTCTGAACAGATTTAATTTTTAATTTTCCTGAATCAGTGTTAACCAGGAAAAAGGTAATTGTTGTCAAGAGTATTCAAACTGTCAGAATATCATTCAATCTAAAAGCTGTTAGAATCTGTGCAAAAGTAATTACTGAAACTCTATTCAACTGTAATAATAACCTGCCACTGATGACAGCAATTACTGGGGAAAGTGTAATAGAAATCAAAGGCGCATTTTTCTCTGACAAGTACATTTCTAACTAAGGTTTACATTGGTTGAATAGTGTTGACAATGATGATGTGCTGTATCACTCTTAATCACGGTTGGCATGATGTTACAGTTCGAACTGCTCAGTGTTAGAGGAGGACTAATTGCGTGTTTCATTTGACACTGTCCATGCTTTCTGTACATAGGAATATATATATTATAGATGAGCAGAGTTTAAGTGTTGTGCCTCATCGCCTGACTCGCATCCTTTTTAAGTGTAGGTTATAAGTACTTTCGCATTGAACATAAAGGCTCCAATTAGAATCAGGATGAACATGTTAGGTCAAATTTTACTATGTACAAAACACAGAGGGATGGGAAGGAGCATGGTGGCAAAAGTCAACCCACCTTCTGCTTCTTGGCTAATGAAGGCCATGCAGAGTCCTGCTCCTGGATTTACCTCTCTAGGAGGTATATCTGTCTGATCAAACAGGCTTGAGAAGATGGTTCTTTGGTGCTTCAAATTAGTAACAAGTCACTGAAGCAACTAGTCTGCCATTATTATTGTTGGATTTAAGTGTCAGGGCTTCCCTTCAACTCAAAAATCAAGACCTATTTTGACACACACACAGTGCCAGTAGGAATAACTGTCCTGGCTTTGGTAGACTTGTGTCAGGAGAAGATTTAGTTGTATGTATTATTTGGAGAGGGAGGAAGAGAGGACGTCCTTCTTGATAGCATTTATTCCCTATTGATGAATTTTGCCCACTTTTTCACCAATACATGAGAAGTTTTCTCCAGAATTTTCCCCTGCTGTGAGAACTCCTTAGGAACAGCTCAATTTCAGAGTAATCCATCCACAGATCTCTGTTTCAGCATCCCTCATATGTGCCTCCCAACACAACCACTGTTCTTGTGAACAAGCTCGGGAGAACTGTCTTTTGGGAGCAATACTGGGGCAGGTGTCCAGAGTGCCATGTGTATTGGTCCTGCCCAGTAATTCTCAAAATAATTCTCCAAACATGTTAAAGCATCACAGAGGGAGCTAATTTTAGCATGTTTTTTTTGCTGCCTTTGGGTCCATCAGAGTAACTTCAAGGACTGAACACTTGCAGGAGATGATGTGCAGGTCTGGAGAAAAGATAATGAGAGCAGTTTCAGAACACATCAATGATCAGGTTTTCATGCAAGAAATTAGGTCCATTGATTTTTATAGAGTGGAAGAAATGAAGATAACTGGGTGACACTGTGCAGTTAATCGCATTTGTCTTGTGAGGGCTGTTTTGTCCTTCATATATTTCCACAGACCATAAGCCCACATTCACTATAAAGGCTGAAACTCATTATTATTTCATGGCAGAGCCAACTGTTTCCAAAACGAGACACGGTAGGAAAATGCAGTGTGGAATTCAGGTGGAGAGTAGGGAGGCACAGAAGTAAACAGTCTTTCTGAGGGCACCAAACAGGCTATATCCATTAAAGTTAATCCAAACCGTGTGCAGGACTCTTTTACGTTTCCAGGGGGCTTTCTGAAATAGCTTTCGGGTGGTGCCACATCATTGATCATCCCTGCAATCCTGTTTCCCTAAGATATTTCTGAGCTTTTACAAACCACTTACGCTTTAATGTGAGTGGTACAAATAGACTCCTACACTCACAGAATACCAAGTTGCAAGGGACCTCAAGGATCATCTGGTCCAACCTTTCTTGGGAAAAGCATGGTCTAGACAGGATGGCCCAGGCCCCTGTCCAGCTGAATCTTAAAAGGGTCCAATGTTGGGGAATCCACCACTTCCCTGGGGAGATTATTCCAATGGCTGATTGTTCTCATTGTGAAAATTTTTCCTTTTGTGTCCACTTGGAATCTCCCCTGGATTAACCTGTACCCCTTACCCCTTGTCTTTTCCATGTGACTCCTTGTAAAAAGGGAGTCTCCACCTTCTTTGTAGCCATCCTTTAAAGACTGGAACATGGTGATAAGGTCTCCCCTAAGCCTTCTTTTCCCAAGGCTGAACAAACCCAATTCTCTCAGCCTTTCCTCATATGGCAGGCTTCCCAGTCCTTGGATCATCTTGGTGGCCCTTCTCTGGACACTCTCCAGCCTGTCCATATCTTTTTTTTGTACAGCGGGGACCAAAACTTAACACAGTATTCCAGGTGTGGCCTGACAAGCACTGAGTAGAGTGGGATAATGACTTCTTTCTCTGCTGGTGATGCCCTTGTTGATGCAACCCGGCATCATGTTGGCTTCCTTTGCCACAGCAGAGCACTGTTCACTCATATTGAGCTTGTTTGCCACCAGCACCCCCAGGTCCCTTTCCAAAGAGCTGCTCCCCAGCCAGGATGATCTTGTGGATTAAGTCCACACATGACTAACTGTTTATCAAATTGGGGCCTTGCTTGGCTCCAGATAGGAGATTGCCAGGAGGAGTTCATTGTATCATTCTACTTATTGCACTAATTGCCTGTTTATGTTTTGTGACAGCCAACACTACCCAATAATTTTTATAAACAGAGGCTCTTTCACAAAATCTACTAAATAAAAGTCACAGCTCTTGTAAACCAAAATGATTTTAAAGGAAACTTGATATTTCCCCTCTGATTTTCCTATTGATGGTTAACAGTTGCATCAGATTGGGTCCCTGGTGTTCTGTTAACATGTGGCTCTCTTTTATTATAACACAACAATAATGCAATTCAGCTGAAAACGTGTTAAAACACTCTTAGATTTTGTGCACACCTTATTAATTATACTAACTGCAAAATGATGGGGTCTTTGACAATCGTTTCTATAAACTCTTTGGGTTTCTAAAATGATGGACTACCTGAATGAAGGTAGTGTTTTCTGGTTTATTGAACGGTTGCAGGCAGGCGTTTGCGTAACTAGGTGATACGTATATTTATGTACACCATGCTGATGAGCAGTTGCACTTCATTCCTTAGTTGAAATAAAAGACATGAGTGACTAAAAACGAAAACATGCCAGGACCTCCTCCCTGACTGGAGGTTCCCACCTAAGAGAAGAGTCATGTGAGCTCTGTCTGAACTACCTGAGGAAACAGCCTGTGCAAATTCTGTGCTCAGCATTGCTCTCTGCTAATTACAGATGCTGTATTTTTTTCTTAGAGGGCTGCAAGCACAGCAAGGTGGCACAGGCACGCTGCCGTGAACATGGTTTCCATACGGCTCTTTCTGTAGGATGAGAGCACCCGGGGTAGAACTCTGCCTCCATGACATTCACTCCACCAGTGACAGTGCTGGCATGACCATCAGTCATCCTTTTTACAAGGTAATAGGAGACAACATAGAGTTTGAAAACCTTTTTCCTTACAGAGTTCACGCAAACTCTGCTGAATGCATGTGCTTGTGCAGTTTGCACTTCCGTGTCCAAGGTGGAGAGATTAAGTAGGTGTCTGTGTGACTTGCACATGCAAATGTATGAACTACATATATAATGATTTACACAAAAGGGCTGCAGCCTCTCCCACTATACCCATGAAAATTTGTTTGGAAATGTCCTGGTTTGAGGATTTTTGAGGCATTAATACTACTGGTGGTTCTCCTCTTCACCTATTTGCCTTTTCAACGCTACATCTGCTGACAGCATGTAAGAAATCCCCATCATCAGGTGCTTAGAAATGATTAGTCAGGTGCCCCCCAGATTAGGACTTTGGCTTAAAAAGAAAAATCCAGTTACTTGCTTTCTCTTTTTCCATGTCCTTAAAGGTTCATATTTTAAAGCTTTTCTCTGAAAATCTGATGGCCTTTTTTTTTTTTTTTTTTAAAGCAAGAGAGCTGAGATTAATGGAGATCATATAGATAACATAAATCCATTGTCTCAAGAGAGCTGAGACTTCAAGAAAAATACTAACCATCACAACTTTCTGATAAAATTATCAAGTCTGACAATCCTGTGTGCTTGCTAGAAAATTGTAAAGTGTAAATTAGAAGCTCTTTTGAAAACAGCAGATGTAAAAGATGGTATTTTGACCCCAAATCTCTTCCACTCATTCTTCCAGCCTTTGCCTTCTCTCTGTCCCTTTGTTCAAGCTCTGCCATTTTTGTTGCATTTCACCATTGCCTTTTCTGTCTGCTTTAGCAGCAAACAAAGGAACCTGTAATTGCCAAAAAAGGGTGGGAACAGAATTGGAGACAAACTAGAGGAAGGTGGGCAGTAACAGCACAACTGCAGTTATTCCTCCAGCCCAGCTATGGCCACTGTGTACCAAAGGTGCTGCATGCAGACACAAGTGCTTGGCCACGTGGTCTTCTCCAGTCATGCCACCCAGGCACCAGTTCACTGTGTCTGGATCACAGCCATAGCCTGCCGGGAGCTGATACCCCTCCTGGTTTTGTACAGTGGGGAAAAGCAGGAAAACGGAGGAGCTACTTCAGGGATCTACCTCTTTTGATGTGATTAGTGTACAACTATAGGCTTAAATGTCTCTTCTAGTCCCATCACTTACGACTCTTGACCTTTTTCAGTATTTTACATTCATTTCCCAAGGTTTTTGTTGTTTGGTTTTGTGGGGTTTTTTAATTATTTATTTCATCTGATGGTTAATGTGAGATTTCACTCTTATGATGAAGTGTTGCTAGTTGCTGAATTTGTTAACATCCGTTGAAGCTGCGTAACTAACTTTTGTTCCAGGTGTGTCAAATGGACATGTATTTACTACCTGTTACTGAAATTTCTTATCTGGGCTGAGACCCAAAGCTGTTATCAACTGGTGTTTTTCCACTGATACCTAATAATACTATGCTAGTTTACACAAGCTGAAAATCTGCTTAAAATAAGAGAGGAATGGTGGGGATTTGTTATTGGAAGTTGTCTTTAGAGGCTTCTCTCACTATAGGAGGAGACTGAAGAGGAATAAACCCTCTAAAATATGAAACAATGAAATGGAGGGAAAGTGCCTATTATATACTTAGGCTTCCAGAGACCTAGGGCAAACTATATCCAATGCAAATGAGATAAGATGTCCTTTGACTGTAGATCAGGCTAATAGCAACAACCTGTTTTCTCTGAGATAGCCTTAGAGCTTTAGTTTCTCTTTTTGCAGGAGCTCTTTATCACTGATGTTTCTACTTTTCTACCAAGTTTATACTTAGTCAAAATGAACACCTAATAAGCAGTAGTACCTGACTTAAAGATGTGTCATTACTGTCCTATCCTGGTGTGACCTCCTCAAATGGACAATCATAGAGAAGGTGGTATCCAGGCCAGTGATGATACTTCAATGTATGGCAGTAAAGACAACATCTGCCTTGCATATTTCTGCTTGCCTACATAATCATGCATAGCTTTCTATTGTTCCAGGAGTTACTCAAGCATATAATAGAGTTTCAATGAGTTCAAACCTCCTGTTTTAGAGGGTGTTTTAGTGCACTGTTTTTCTGCTTCAGCATGGATTAGATTTTTTTTTTTTACCAGCCCTGTCAGATCGAGGGAAGCACATGGAGAGAGTGTGAAGGAAATCATGGATTATAAATGCTGACTGCGTAGCTGTATCACAATTTTTAAAATGTAGGAAACAAAAATATTACTTGAAAGATAGTTGTAACACCTGTTCAGTTACTCTGCTTGGTACCAAGAAACAACCCTCTGGCCCTGAACGCCTTTTTTGCCATGTAGATTCTGCATCTGTAGGTGGGGTTTTGACCTGGTGCAAACGAACTTGCATGGCAGAGGCAGGACTTCATCCAGGGAATGGCAGCCCCGGACAGGGTTTATACCTGGGAGTTTTACCTGGTAATTTGGTTTGCGGATTCATAACAACGGTTCAAGGAATCTATTCAATTTTGCTGGCCTCACATAATGAGTCATGGGCAGTGATGCTGTATCTCAAGGATCCTGTCTTCTGAGCCCTGTGCCATGCCCCCTGGATCTTGTGCAATTTCTTTCATAATAATTTAATGAGGAAAAATTATTGAAAATAATATATTTAGTGCTTCTGGGCCTATTTTGCACTAAGTACTTTTAGTTTAAGTATGCAAATGATTGACTTGTGAAATAGGAACGGGAACATGGTGTGCGTGCCAGTGGAGGTGATACCTGCTCAGGCTAGTTGATGCCATCCTCCCTGCAAGCGGTTGCCTCCTCCATTAGCCTGCTGGTCAAGTAATGTGGGCTCATGCTCCTAATTCCTCTCGGCCAGGTTGGTTTAAACTGTTTGAATTACCGGTCCCAGCTATCCCAGCTGATTCTTTTTTTTTTTTTTTTTTTTTTTTTTTTTTTTTTTTGCCTGGAGAGAATTAAAGTGCTCATTTGAACTGCTTTGCCAACAGATCAGTTCAAAACCTCCAGCAACCAGGTTTTAATGAGCAGCTGGGGGAGTAACTTCTTCCTGGCACAGGCTGCTCCTAAAGAGGCTATCTGTGCATATCCTTAAGACATTTTAAAAGACTGAACGTTTTTATACCCTTAAATCATATTAAAAGTGACTTCAGGTGTTGCACTGCTTTAAGTCATTTGATTCCTTAAGACTGCATGGTGCCCACGTCTGCCATTAGCGCATCCCTTTAATGATCAAGGCTGGACTGTTCAAACGAGCTTAAACAAGTTAGCACTTAAATCCCTTGGGTAGCCAGCAGGACAGATTTGAACACATCAGTCCTGCTTCTTAATTAGATCCCAAAATCTCAAAGTAAAAATCAAGTGATATTTTGAACAATTCTTTTATAATTGCCATCTTAGTTAATTTTTCCTAAGAATTTTCAACTTTGATTTAGAAGATTATATCAGTTGTGCACTTAAAATTAAGCATGTAAATAATCTCATCTCTCCACAGCAATAATTTAAGCAGCCATTAAGTCATATGAACGAACACCTTTGGAAGTTAGGTGAATGCTTAAATGTTTTGCTCAGTAGATGTCTAACATTAAACAGGTATTTATGTGCTTTGCTCCACCAGGGCCTTAAAGACATAATTTAAGTAGATGGGTGTCTTCTCCTAATGACTATAATAAAAGATCAGTGAGGGGAAGTGTGTTGGATGCAGTGGTGGTTCTGGAGAGTGCAGGAATGGATTAGAAAATTTTTCATCTCTTTCATTTTTCAAGCACATAAATAAGGAATCTCATCCCTTTCTTCAGGTGAGTAAATGAAAGGACTGCTTTCAAAACAGCTGCGTGTAAATTTTCAATTTCTTTCTGTTCGTTTGGTCACTTGAAGAAAAAAAACAATCTGTCTGGCAGGCAGATGTGCTTTGAGAGACTTCTCTGTGCTTTCTCAGAGGGAAAATGTTTAAAAATGAAAAGAAACTCGCTAAGGGCCATAAGATGCACGGTGCTTTATTAGCCGTTGTTCTATTATATGACCCATCATTCTGTCTTAATACATGCACAGGAGCAAGTACCCATGTTTTAGAAATCACAGACCTATGCTGTTTGTCTTGTGTTTTCTCCAGTGGACAGCATGCCATTATTGTCACACTCTGGTTATATTTAATGCAAGGAGGATACAAGTCCTTTAAAAAAATGTCACTTCAGTGGTACTCTATGCATTTTTTATTCCTGAATATTAAGTTCCAATTTTTATAGCCTTAGCTCAATCTGTGGCTTCATAAAACATCATAAATTGGAGCTTAGCTTTACAGGCAAGCAAGATGATTTGATAAGCATGGGATTGCCCCTACTACATCCAATAACGTTTCCTCTCTTAGTATCCAGAAGCACTGAGTTATGGCACTGGTACAGTAGCCAGCCAAGAGATATAAGAAGCCCTATGCAATTAACTTCTTGCATCTTGTCTTTTTTTTTCCAAGGGGAAAAAATGAAAAAAGTTCTTTTAACCAGGTATTTTTTTTTTCCAATTTTACCTCATAGCAGAGTCAGCTAAGTGCAACCTCTTGTCAGCACAATCATTATCTATAATTTACATGCAAGAAGCAACACAAACTTTTAGGATGAAATGAATGTAAAACCAGAAACCTCTGCCTGTTCCATCATCCATCCTTGCAAGTACAGTTGCTATGTCACTGACTGTATTAAGAGCTATTAAAATGGCTTTGATGTATTGCTGGGTTTTGGTATGATTTTCTATGTTTTATTATTCCTCTGACTATCATTCGCTATTTTTAAATGGAATCTACTATTATGGGATATGAGCAGTCTGTCCTTCAGAGGAGACTCTGCACCAATAGCCCTTCTGCTCATCTTCAGTGGCATGTACAGGGGGACGCTAACAATCCCCTGGTAGTTCAGTGTCCTAGCCACCATTTATACTATTTATCATCAAAGAAGATTCTGATATTCAAGGTTGTGTGCAGGCACAGGAGCTGCATACATAATGGCTCTGCTGTTTGGTGCTGCAGCCTGAGAACTGTGTGAGTTTACCTCGGTGCATGTTTCCATTGCTGCTTACCAACCGCTGTAGGTCCCTTTGGCTCTGCCCCTGTTAGTAAGTGGCATGGCTCAAAGGCACCTGAGCTGATCTCCCCAAATCCTGTTCCTGGCTCTAGTCTTAATCTCTTTAGATAAACCACCTTTCTCCATCCATGGTCAGGTAGCGCTTGCTCAGCCACAAGGGTCTGCTGCAGGGGGCGGTTGGCAAGGTTTTTCCACAAAGACCTGCACAGTGTTTTAAGGCTAATTCAATACCTGGGTGAGATGTAGTGGTGAGAGAAACAGATTATTGAGAAAAAGAGCATTTAATGAACACTAAATCTATTATTCCCTTTTTAACAAAGCTGCCTAAAATCTATTGATTTTTCTACTCACAGATTTCTAAAAATAAAAAATCTAATGCCTGACTGTTATTCCCCCAAATCACATTTCTTTTCAGTCTGATTGTACTCATAAACTTACCAGTTAGAACGATGAGACTCGGATCATCCAAATTAACAAATTCCTCTTCAAGTCTAACAAAACACGCTGTTCATCTGGGCCTGCATCTTGGGAGTCAGCATTGCTTAGTGAGAAAAACAAGCTGAAACTGATTTGCCTTATTCGGTGTTTGGCTGCTCTTCTTTTTCCCTCTGGCTCAGCCATCTTAATGAACCCCTCCCCATGCATACTTATTTTGATAACTCTATTTACAAATATTCTCATGTTACATCTCTTTGATCAAAATTAACAATAATAGGTTGTTTTGTCCTTGCCTGTCACACTAGTTAACCTCCCATTAAACTTAGGTCAAATCTAGAATGACATGTCCGTAGTAGCAATATAAAGGTACTTCACCTGGCCCTCAAGCCACTCTGTTGTGGCTACATCTGCATTCATTTTTGCTATTCATTTGTTTGGTTTTTGTTGTATGTTTTTTCTTATTTTTCACCACTGATAAGATGCCACAAAAAGGCTTTTGGCCAAGCTGCTGGTTTTCCTTGCAGAGCGGTTATCCAGTGTATTGCTGGCAGTGCCTTTAGGGAGAAATACATAAGTTGGAAATCAAGCTTCCAAAAAAACAAACAGCACTTCTGATTAGTATCTCATATTGTTATCCTTCCTGCTTCATTTGTTTTCCAGATGGGCGAAATAAAGGTCAACAACCCTAGGGCAATGATCTGATTTGAAAGAAATGTGATTTCTGAAAGGGAAATTTGCAAAAATAGCCATAACCAAGAAATGAGAAACATTTTAAGAAATTGGCAGTTCAGACTAATCTTCCATGTAGTTTATCTTCATGAATTGGTGATACTTTACTGGCCATGCAAATGCACTGATAATCCAGTCCTGTTCTTTTTGTGGTATTTTTAAATAATTTTTTTTAATTCAAATTTTGGTATTACTATCATCGTGAACAAGGAGATAAAGGGGACCATCATGCACTTGGTTAAAAAAGAGGCACGTTGTAGGCTACTGTAACTGTAGTTTCCCTGGAGGGAGAAGTTGGAGCTGCCATGTCCCCAGGTTGGCTGGGGACCCCGCTTTCTGGCTTCTGTCCCCTCCCGTTCCCCTGCTTGATCCAGGAGGTTATGGGACGCTCTACACCATGGGCTCCTCCCGCATCTGTCCTGGCTGCTTGTAGAGCAGGGCTGCCCATCGCCTCTCTAGGAGGCCATCAAGTACCACACATCCATTGCATCCCGAAGACGATGAGGAGGGCTCATGGCAGACCTGTGACCGGGAGCATCCCCCTCCCTGGCTCACCCGTTTGGTCACACCTGGGAGCCGGGATCTCGGGAGCCGCTGCTGGCTCCCGTGCCTGCCTCCTCCTAAAATCTGGGTCATGTCTCCCTCTAGGGGCTCGCAAGGAGGATGAAACCCACCTTCCTCTGGCAGAGGAGGCTTTAAATGCACTGAGAGTCTCCTTTTGGCAGCAAGTCTGTGTCAGAGAAAAGAGGTGTTTAAGCTCTTAGAGGCTGTAATGTAATACAGAGCGTGTACCCGTGGAAAAGACAGGTTAAAAGTTTTATGTTAATAAAGTTTTCTGGCAGAAATGAAATTCCTGCCTCCTATCTGAGCTATGAGAAGGCTTAACTATAGGCTAATGCATTTTTTCTGTATGGGTGAAGGTCCAAGTGGTCTCATCTTTGCTCTGTGCCATGCCCATGGCACTGCTCCTGCATCCCCTGGGCAGGGCAGGGGTGTGTGCTGGCTGTACCCTGCACCCAAGACCCATGGCAGTTGCCTGTCACCCTCCTCTGCAGCATCCTTAGGTGTTTTGGAGGTGGATGCTGCTGTCTGCTGGGGAAAGATGCTCTTCCAGAGGGTGCTGCTGGGTGCTTTGCTGATCACTGATGCAGTCGTACTGTAGGGACAGGGGAGAGGATGGGGACATGGACATGGTCCCTCAGAGCAGAGCGTGAAGAAGAAAACTGAGTGGAACATCAGGCTTTTATTTCAATGTTTTGTTGAAATGGAAACCCAGAAGCATCTAATTGGTATGATACAGTATTTAAACAGAATTCATCAAGCTGAATTTTGAATGTGCAGTTTAATTTGATGCTTTTGTGGACTTTCTGGATAGTTTGTATTCGCTGTTTTTACAGAAACAAGAGCAATGGGAATTTTCCCCTGTTTAGTGGCTGGGCAGCCATGATAATCGTTCTGTGCCACAACTGACCTGATATTGATCTGAAACTCTGCGAAGAGAAAAGGTCTAATAAATAAATATAAATCAATAAATTTAATCAAAATATAAAGGACAGTCTTCCTACAGGCATCAGCGAGAACTGCAGAAATGGAAAGGCAGCCCATGCAATTTGAATGTCTCTACTGGTTTTGTGTGAGGAGTCAAGTACAGCTCTCAAAGACCTTGCTTTAATTAGGGGACAAAGAAATTCATTTCACCAACTTTAATCATCTAAAATTTAGACGGAGGCTTCCTCAACAGTCAGCTGAGAGATGGGATAAGTCATCTTCTGGAGGAGTGTGTTCATTAGCTGTGGTACATGGTCATCTAGGCCGAAGTGAGGTGCAGTTCATCTCATCCCTCTTGACAATTGCTTCTTGGGCCTTTACAGCCACTCCCCAATGAGTAGCAAAGAATCCTGTTTACTACAGCAATTATTTACATTGAGACAATTTCCCATTGCCTGAAAGTAATTAATCTTTTTTAAATTATGGTTGTTCAGTCAGCAAAACTAAGGGTATCTATAAAGATGTAGTGGCAGTGTTGCTGATAAATAATCTAACAAATTTTTGAAAAAGCCAAAAACAATTTGAGTACAATTATTTTTTCATTGACTGCAGTGTAAATCAGGAATAGCTCCTGAACGTCCAGCTTGCATACCAAAGACTTTGCAAGCAGCTCATATAACACTTACAAGCCTTTGGGTCTTGCAGATAACTATGATGCTATGAAACCAGGATATGTCAGATAGGTGCAACCCCTACGTAATAATTACTACTTGCTTGTTTATATCAACCCTATTTGAAGAATATAGCTATGCTCAAAATGAAGCTGAAGGATTTTGCTGATTTGGGGGACCGAGAATATTATATCCATGTCTGTGCTGCAAAATGAAAGACTTTGCTCCAATATGAGTTCTCGCAACTTAATGGGAAAGATAGACAACTGACTGTAAGAGCCTTGTATTTGTGCTAGAATAAGGAAAAAATACTCCACGATTACCAGAAAGTCAATCCGTATTTGGTGTTTTTGCTGAATATGCATTATTGCTATAAAAGCAATCTCTCCTTACCATGAGCCTTGCAAGATGCTCTGGCTTTGCCCTGAAGCGCCATGTTTAGGCGGTTGCTCACGGGAGAGACAAGACCTGCAGATGGTGGGGAAGGGGCTGTGGTGCAAGTACTGAGGGAATCATCCTCATCCCACCCTAGGTGTCACCTTCAGCAGATCTGTCCTGGGGAAGCAAAGCATAGACGCAGATGTTTTACTTTGCCACATTTTTTTCTTCTGCTAGGGAGAAGAGCTGAGGGTGAGTTTAGCTCTTAAATTTTCTTTTCTTTCATTTTGACTCTTCTGCATGTGGGTATTTTGGCTGAAGTCTCCTCTCTGGGGTGGTTGAACTGGTCCTGGCTGCAAGGTCTCGGCTTGGGGATCCCCCATGGCTCCTTACTGTGCCCTGACTATTGAAAGAGAAGTATTAGAATTAATTTTATTCTCCTTATATATCAGCTAAAGAACATATTCGAAGGAGATGAAATTATCTAATGACACAGAACGGTGGGCAGGCGGTTTGTACAGAGGGAAAGCTCATTGGGTTAGCAATGGCGCGCTGCCGGCAGGGCACAGGCAGACAAATGTGCCTTGAAACCAACCCTGACAAGTGGTGAGTGGCGGGAGGCAAGGCTCCGCCAGCATGTTAAGGAAAGCCTGTGTGTGTCTCTAACACCAAGCAGGAAGGAGCCAGGCATTCACAGGGTCAGATTCATGGCTATGTAAATAAGAGGTAACAAATATAAGCCAGAGAGAATGATGCTGGCATTGCTTCAGGGATGGAAAGTGATTTTTGAATTTTTTTCTTTTTAGTTATAGAAATTCAGGGCCAAATCTAATAAGGGGCTTAGTATCTAAACTGGGGTTAGTATCTAAACTGGGCTGTCCCGCTCAGTGGTGACATTTGCATCCAGGCCAGGCAAGGACAACGCTGGGGCTCAGCGGGGTGAGGAGACCTTCGTGGTCCCTCTGACCAGTTGGGGCCACAATAAGCCTCTGATTTCAGTGGAAACAGGGTCCCTGTGACTTCAAGAAGGTGGCCTGAGTCCAAGGGTCTCTGTCAGTGTTTTGTGGCTGCTGTGGGTGCTTTCTCAGATTTTCTGCTGATTATGCTAGAGCAATATTGCAAGGAATTTATGCATAATGGACATAAATCTCCCTATACGAGCCACCTGAGAGGCAAGAAAAATGGTCTCTGCCAAGGATCTACATACAGAAATACATTAAACAACAGCTCTCTGTAGAGCAGGAACTTCAGTTTCAAATGTAGGTTTAGGGGAATAATGAAGAATAAAACTAGCACTTTGGTAATGCATTAAGCCTTTTGGGGGGGTTTCACTGGCAGATTTTTATAGCCTTGAAGGATAAATGGTGATGATAATAAATTCTTCTAACTTTTGAACTGATCTTCCAAAAGAAGATGCAGAAAGCTTTTCCTGTGCCATTGTAGAGCTGGAAGGGCTGTTCAGCTGGGACTTCATTCAGATCACTGTTGTAACTTCCAATTAGCAAACCATGCATTAAAAGCAACTGCCTACCAGAATGGGAGGGCTTCTGATGGCCGTGACGAATGGCTGCACGCCCTGCGCTATCACTCGTGTTTCTGCACAGGGTCTTAATAGGCTGTTTGTGAATCATCCACACAAACTTTGTCAAGCCCCGGTTATCCATCAGAGGGGAGATGCCTTTTAGTGTGGGATTGTGTCTGTTAATGACACTGCCTTTTCTCTCTGACCAGGATGGGTGTGATATTTTTTCAGTGACTGAGTGCTGCCAAATTGTGTTGATAAAGAGAATTTAAAAACAGAATAATAAAATGAAAGCATGCTCATTCCTTTCAGTGTGTTAGTTATTACAAAGGCAAGCGTGATGTTATTAAAGTGTGTGTGAGCCTCTTCCCGTCGCATTTCTGTGGCTCTGGCTTTGTTATACATATTCCCATAAATTATTTTGTTGCTATAGCAATACTTTTCTGTGGGCCTAATCCTTTCTCGTTTACAGTGGAGCCCTTTACTTTGCTGTCTCAGTGCAATGGGGCCTTTACTCAGGCAAATTACCTTTCAAATTACATCTTCAGGTTACGTTTGCTTTTGCTTTTCAATGCTAATCTGGATTAGAGAATTCTTAATTTGGATTAAAATGAATTTGGAAATTCTTAGTAACAGAAGCGTGAAGAGATCACATCTGTAAAACTATAATATGTATCATGTGTATATATATACCTATATTCACATGTGTCTGTATCTTTGCAATCAGAATGGATCTTCTTATCTTGTCTCCTGTATTGATAGGAAAGTGGTGGGGAATACAGAAACATATGATAAGAAACTCCGTATGCTCCACGTTTACAGATTTCTGAATTGTGTTCTCACTATAATGCTTTTCACCATTTAAAAAATATCTCTCAGTCAAAAATTTTTTCCCAGCCTTGTGACAGGAGGAGCAGAGGGAGGATTGTGGGATGGCACAAGGCAGAGGCAGTGAGTTCTGGTGGGTCCCAGCACTGGTGGCTTTGTTCTAATCCATAATTTTTCTTCTTTTTCTTTCCATTTTTTTGCATCAGATTGGGTTTTTTTGTGTGTGTGTATATACATATATGTGTGTGTATGTGTATGTTTTTTACAGCACTCACAGACCAAGTATCTGCTGTCCCTCATGCTGGGTCTCTGCAACTCTTAGCAATCCTTTGCTGTGTGATTCATGGAGCTGCAAGAGGGGTGACAAGATTTAAATGCCAAAGTAGATACTTGTGATTGTATACATGTATGAAAGTCAGGTTCAAGGCGAAAGGATTAACTTGTTTGCTCTGTATTAAGTAATACGTATTACATAATGTTCTCTTATATTAATTTTTAAATGGACAAATTTAGGAATGAGACCAGATTCTGGATGATCTTCTTTTAATACCCTAAAAGAGTAATTATAATACCAGCTATGTTGCCATGCAAAACTAGTAATCGTGAAAGGTTAATAAATATAACTCAGCTTATTGAGCAGCAGAAAGCTGCTACTGAAGGGCAACAACGGGCTGGATTCTAATACTATTACTTCAAATAAAAGCATTTGAAGTCCAGCACTGAATTCATTGCAAAAGTCTGAAATTGAGCGAGAGGGTCTTGGGTTAGTGGCAAGGAGTGCCTATCAACCACAACTGCCTCGTTAGGCTCACACAGATTGGCACACGTTTGAATTAAGCCAATTTATTCATGGTTGCTCCTATAGGCAAATCTATTCAAATACATCAACCCTTTCAACTATTCCCATTTGGGTAAAAGCTTCCAGCTCCTCCAGCCTTCCTAGCTGACAGATGCAGGTGTCTTAGCTTCTGTTGCACTGCTTCAACAGTCTCATGTACTTCTTTATGAATAAGGTCCCTCCTATGGTGAAATGAAACCCTGATGTCTCCCTGTTTGAATGCTCACGATGACGGTGGGGTAGGATGGAAGAGGTGGGTGCAGTGTGGATGAGTGAGAGCCATAGGCATAAGGAAGAACAATGCATTTCTCAGTTTAAGAAAGGCAAAATACAGAGGGAGTCTATGAGTTACAGGGTTTTTTTTTCCCTTGAGTCTGTTGTTTCTAACTTCCTCTGACTTTAAAGAAAATAGCAGCATTTAGAGGTAGAGAAACAGACTCCCATAGTGGCTGCTGAGATTACCTCTGGAGCCACCGTGGCTTTCTCTGGAGACCTTAAATTTCCTCGGCTTCAAAACTCTGTTTGTTATTTAAGATCATAGGATGTTCCCACTGTGTATACAGAATACAGTTTTAACATACTGTCTTAAGTATAATCGGAGTGAGCTATCATTGATATCTATTGTAATAATTTTCCCTAAGGGCTGCATGACTGGTGTATACTTTGACTAATCTCTGGATATTTGCCTTTTTCTATTCACCCCCCTCCCCAAATGATGACTGCTTTTAGTTCCTAAAATCTTAAAATGTTTAAGGTTTAAGTATTGTTTTAGTTTGAAAAAAAAGTCAAAGCAGGTATATTGATGTTCCAGAGAAATTATTTTATTTGCATTCATTACTCTCCTTTTATCATGATGGGCTGTCTGGCTTTCTCCTCTCCATGTTATATATACACTGAGTGAGGGAGCTGCAGAGGCCACATTGCTTCTGAGGGTTGGAGAACAGAATGGGGGAGGAGTCACTTCCATGTGTGTCAGATCCTGGATCTGAATTATCATAATGACCCAAAGCCCTTTCTGAGGTGATACAAACAGGTTAAGCAAAAAAAGAAGTGTGCTGAGTTCATACCTAAAGTCCTTTTGTTAAATTTCCGCTCAATGTTTGCTTGGACTCCCATGATACCTGACCTCATATCCATCTCCATTGAGGACCTGAATAATACTTTAGTAAACTTGGTGCTGTGAATTGTCTTTCTAGAATAAGATTGACAAATGTACATTTTTGGTTGATGTTCTAGCAGTCTTTTTTTTTTTTTCATACTGAGTGTTACATGTATTGAATAGTTATTTTTGGTGACCGATTAATTTTTATCATGACCGTATAACCAAACGAAGATAAGCATCATTTTTTGTTGTTTATTTCCCAAAGCAACAAATCAATTTTACATTTTGAGTAGGAGGCAAACTAACTGAAGCTGGGAGAAATATAGATAACTATGTATCTTTGTTAGGCCACAAAAATAAAGATATCTCACAGCTTTTTAATCATGGATTCTCAAGGTCTACATTTAATATCTGGGACTTAACGTAATTAATTTCATAGCAGAGTTTGTCATCAAATTCATTAATTTTTGTCAGAATGCAAGTGATAAATTGTTCTGGATAAATAATCATCCATCTATGCCATTGGGAATCTTCCTACATGCAGGCTTTGGTACCCAGCTTCCATCTCTGCTGCCACCTCACACAGCTCCAGATGCTCCAGCTGCAGGTAACCACACACCTCACTGGACTGTGGGACATCTTCTGAAAAACCATGGGAAAACCACTCAATGTAGTTGAAGTCATACCAGAATGGTGTATCTTGATCTGATCTTCTGTTACCTCTGAGCAACGAATATGTATGTATGTTGCATTATTTACTCTCTATCAGCAAAATATAGGCCAGCTTTGAAATGCAAATAAGCTTCCTCATTTACCAGCCAAAGCATGCAGTAAATTGAATCTACCAAAATGTACCATTTTGTTGTTCAGGCAGTTTTATTATCACTGGCAAGCCAAGCTCACTGAAATATGGCACTTTTCTTTGGGACTTCCAGTGGAAAACAATCTCTGCTTTTCATTTGTTCTCCTTCTTCTGAAGTTTCAGGTTTCCTTCAGGTACCCTTTGCTGGTCGCTGTTTATCATGAAATCGATATATGTTTCCACAGGGCAATCCCAGTCATGAGCTGCATCTGCTCCCTGAAGTCTCATACGACAACGTCTTCTCAAACACTTAACAATTTTCAGGTGGTGTGGCAATGTGTTCTGCACATGGTCTAAATTGGGGCTTTTCACACAGCCATCACATTTGCTTAGGAGGAAAGTTCCTTTCCAGAGCAGAAACACAACATCGTCCTTTCTAGTCCCATCTGGTAAGAATAAATGCTGTAGCAGAGTAAATCTATTGTCCCTATACATCCAGGCAGAAGTTCCCACCTTATTGCCCCTGAAAACATGTCTCCTGTAATGGCCATCAAATAGATTTCCAACACGTGCAGACAAGCCAGTAAGCGTTATTTTAATTCCATGGTAACTTGAGAAAAGAGTAAGGGAATCTGACAAAGAGGGATGATGATCTTGCTAACAACATGAGTATTGGAAAAGAGGAAAAAATAGATCCAGTAGAGCAGATGAAGATAGATTATGAAAATACTAGACTTGAATCTGTATGCACAGCTTTGAAGCCTTGTGGCTCAGTGGCATAAGAAAAATATCAGCTCCTCCCACAAATCCCTTTTTACTCCCAAAATAAAATTATTTCTCAGTATTATCACATCAAAAATAGTTGTGTCATACTTATATCCCCAAATGCTTAACATTGTAGTCCCAAATTTTTGGCTACACACTTTTAAATGAAGTATAGACAGCCTTCTTAAGAAAATCAATTTTTATAGCCCTTTTTCCCCATCCTTCATCCTAGGTGGTATTCTTGGGTGAAATTCCCAAGGAATGTCAAAATTTAATTATATTTACATTTGACAGTCCTAATCTTCAATCTGTAAGAGTCCAGCTGTGATGCTGGATCCACCGTAGGTGTGTGCTGCTGGTGGCAGCAGAGAGGAGCCCATACAGTGGGGTCTGCAGGGCAGAGTACCTGCAAAACGTCAACAACAAACACATCCTTTGCTCACCAGGGACTTGCAGCCAAAATGGGGTGTGGAGAAGCAAACTGAGTAATGTTGCACCACTATAGCACACCGCAGTTTAGTCCTAGAAATGAAAAATGCTTGGCAGTTAGAGGGAGAGAAGGAACCAAAGAATGCAGATTTATTAATCCCAGTTGTTCAAACCAAATTCCAGCTCAGATAACATGTCTTTTTCCACAAGCTAAGATTTTTATGCTAAAACTCCTCTTTTGGAAGTATCTGGAATATTTTTCTATTACTTAGTTGTTCATGCTGAGAAATTGATTTTTTTAATTTATTTTTTTTCCTTGGCTCTAATCAGATGTTATTGCTTTCTCTTAATTTAGTTTTATAGCTGTTTAATGGATGCTGTTCCAAAAGGGAATAAAAAAATCCAGAGGATTTAAGGAGCTAGAAAACCCTTGGAATCTGATTTGTGGTGTATTTCAGGTGGAAGGGGACAACTACTGCTAGCTCTCTATCTTTGATAAGCCTACACAGCACCACAGATGAGATCATTTAGTCAGTTAAAAATCATTCTGAAGCAAAAACAATTTCCAGATGTTTCTCTAATTTTGCAGGACACTGAACTGTGAGCGGTCATATAACTTTATTCCTTTTTCTTCCTGAATTTTCAGAGAGAGAAGTAGATAAATAAGACTGTGGGGAAAAAAAAACCCAAACCATACCACTGCTGAGCGATAATTTGTGTAAGGGAAAACTCTGGGCTAAATATGTTTATTGTGGGTGTGGCCAAAGCAAAAGGGGACAAAGTGCAAGGGGAAGGCCTGGGAGTGCAATCATTGCGTTGAAGAGGGAGAGTAATCACGCGTCTTGCAGAACCTTGGTGTTGGTAAAGTCAAGTGTTGGAAACATCCCTGCGGAGAGATATTTTTTTAATAGTTATCACTTTCCCTATGGCTGGCTCTGAGACTGTGTGATTGAGATCTGTCAGCGGAAAGGTTTTTGCTTTTAAAATTAATTTAACTTGCTGAAGAACAAGCTCCTGATTTGCAATACTTTCTAACCCTGAGTGAGAATCTAGTATATTTTCTCCCAGAAATACTGTTTCCAGGACTATGAATTAAATCCTCCATAAAATTTTGATAAAGATCTTGAAGCTTCAACTTTAGAAAGCACGTACTTATAAAACTCGTCTTACTAGATGTTTAATACAATATTGACATTCAGTAATTAGTTTATCCATGATAGCCTTCAATTCTCTTCTGCCAGTTAGTGCTGCAGTGTTCACTTTTGCCTGTCATAGAAATAAACAGAGAAGATACCATTAGATTTTATTTTACTACTTTTTAACATGGTTTTCACATTCGTTTTTTGTCCATTTAGTAGTGGAAAATGTACTGAGCAGTGTAAATTTGCCAATTGCCCCAACGTATACCCTGCAACACCCCTTTTTAGGGGAGAAAAAATTTAGCTCTAATGTACCCAGGCAGTACTGACCGTAAATTAGCCATACTTGGTTTGAATGACTTGCTGGTTTTGCTGCTTTAATTTCTCCCGTAACTGTGGAATAGAAAACCAAGTGGATTTTTAACATCTCTAATTTGTATTTACCAATTAAGAACCCATAAGACCTGTTCATGTGCTTGCAACACTGTTTGGAAAAAAAATGAATACAACCTTTTTCTGTATTTTTTCTGTAAATGGTGTCATTTTACATTGATATAGTCTCTGTTTTTGTTGAAGCAGCTCCTGTGTTTTTTTGTTGGTTCTTTGGATTAGACTGGCTGTTATGAATTTGACAACAGTTATCAAATCTCCCCTGCAGCGGACTGACTGTCAAGGATATGATGGTCAAATGTTTCACATATTGCAATCAAACCATTTGTGTTTGGTTTGAAGAATTCCAAAAGAAAGCTGTCAGCTAAGAAATGAAGTCGAAGTAGCCTGAAGCTTTTGGAGCATGTTGATCCAATTATGATGATCCACTCATATCCTTCAGCTTTTTTTCAAAATCAATTTTCATTTTAGCTCAGGGGACGTTTTTTTTTTGGTAATGCGGAGAAACATCTGTAAGGGTATTTCAGATGTGTTGTTTCAGGAAATTTCTTTTTTGTGCAAGAGAGCATTGAACTCTACATGTATTTTGCAAGTGTCTTTTGTCTCTGGTACACATGAACATACATTTATATTATATGTTATCTGTCTTTACATATATGTATATACATGCAAGCAATATATACTAATCTGGATATGAATTTTAAATTGGTTTACATCTGTTCAATCCGGTTGCTTGAACCTGAGGGGGTAAAAATGCTGCAAAACCTCAAGGGGTGAAACGGCCAGCATGTAGGGATGGATGTAAAGAAACCGAAACCATGAGTGTTGTGGATCAGATTCTCATCTGGTGTTTAACAGCAAAGCTGTTTGTCACCAGCAGGGCTCTGTCCTGGAGAGACACCACTGTGTGTGACATGTTGACATAACAAGTCAGTGGTCATCTATCTCATTTCATCCCTTTAGCTGAAAGATAACATTTGAAACTGCTTAATATTTGTTATTCTGCTGCCAGGGTGTTGTTGCTGGGGTGTCTTGATTTCTGTGTACTTAGTGCCAAACTGAGAGTGATGCGACGGTGTGACTGATGTGATGATGAGTACCAAAGCCATGGGATCAATCCATGGGTATACAACATTTATGAGTTAGTTCAACAGAGCCGATCCAAGATTGCTGTGCAATTCTCATCATGTTGTTTTCACACTAGATATATGGCAAGTATTTAATAAATGTAATTAAATCAGATATTCCAAGCCTTTGGCCGTGGTAATAAGAACTAGGTCTGGGCACTCTCCTTTGGATGACAGGCATTGTCTTTGTGATGATAGACTCTCCAGTGCCCAACAGAGAAACATGAAATCCCTGCTGCTGGGAGGGGAGCGAGATGCAAAGCAGGAGCTCCATCCCTTTGGTCAGCTTTCCTGTTAGATCCAGTTCTGCTGATGGTTCCCTACAGCCATATCTAACCATCATCACCCACAACCTGATTCTCTTCTTGGGGAGGAGCTCTATAAATTCTTCAAACTGGCAATTATTTCACAAACAATCTATACACCCGGCAAGCTGCGAGTCCTGTGACCTTTCAGAGATCCATAAATGCTGTTCAGAAACCACCCGTATAAAATCTCCATCATTTTACCCAATAGTAAGAAATATATAAGGATATATTTCCAAATCTCCAAGAAGTGAAATTTGACCTTTTCTTTGTGATTCATCTTCGAGCTTCATTTAATGATTATTCTGCTATGAGAATGCACTACTGTAAGATAAGGAGAGGGAGCCTGACTATAATAGCGAGAAATATTTTCAAGTTTAGCATTCATGTTCCTACAGAGAAAACTTATCTTAGTTTTAGTAAAGACCTGATAGGACCAGAGGTTGTTTAATGGGCACAGATACCCAACCACCATGAACATGCTGTGGTCAGCAAAATCTGTAAAAAAATCCGTGATACAACTGCTCCAGGGGAAAATAGCAGACATTGCAGTTCTTATGTGGCACCTGATTCCTTGACCATCTCACTGTAGTGGCAGAAAGTTTTTTATACTGTTTATCGCCAGTGCCATGGGGCATCCTTCTCATTCACTCGGCACAGTGAGCTCAGGAGCTGTTATAGAGGCTGTTTTGGTTTGTGATTTAATGAAGACCACAGAAAGCTATTCAGTATTGTTAGGTTTATTAAGGATTTTAAGGTCTTAAATTAGATGTTTATAGAGAAGTTAATCTTCTTGACTTTTATGCCAATATACCTAGAGCTGAAGGGCAAATTTAACTACTCTTTCAGCAGTATATTTGGTTAAATCAGGATATTAATATCAATTGGATTGCTTATATTTTCTGTGGTATAACGTGAGCCAAGGCATAGCTGTTGGTATTTAAATATCTTTGCACCTTGCAATAGTGGTTTTAAGAATGATTTTGACAAATGCTGGCTTTCAGCAGAATCCAGATTTATTTTTATTCTGTTCTGAAGTCCTGGCATTTCTCAAGGAAATGAAGAGTTTATTTGATAAGCTCCAAATACTCAGGAATGGGCTCCAAATGCTGACTTTAACAGAAAGATGCTGATTTTCACCAGTTGAAACTTTCAGGCCTTTCTCTCCTTCTTCAAACAGAAAATTTGAAGTAAGGCGGCACCAAATTCCCTTATGATTTTACTAGGAACTGGATCAGCCCCATAAAAGCAGTTATCTGGAAAGAAATAGACCAACAGATACTGAATACTTTGCCAAGTATTTTTATTAAGTGATGATGGAGAAATGTGCTGAGACCAGAGATCAGCTTTCAAACCTTTTGGCCTAAGTGTACTTTATCTTGGACTTACTGTATATCTGTCAAACTTTGAAGTTAAAAAAGTGAATCAGTTAGTTTTTTGAGTCCTTTCACTGTACAGTAGCACTGCTGTTCAGAAGAATTATTCAAAAATCATTTAAGGTTCTGTTTAACTGTAAATATTTATTTTTCTTCAAAGGAGGGAAGTCCCAGAGGTGGGCTAGGCAACAATATATTATTTTTTGTACACCCTTTTCCAAGCTGTGCAGTCAGCAAGAGTCAGTAGCTCTTGAAGACGGGATCCCCTGCAAAGGCCAGGAGTAAGGGCAAGTTTCTCAGGTAAACATGACGGGCCATATTCTGCTCTAGAAAGGATATGTCTGGATTTTCTTTTCCCCCAAACCAAAGAGGCAAAGAAAAACATTTGTTTCCAGTCAAAGCAAAACATTTTGTAGGCTCCTGAATATTTAATTATAAAATCTTTCCATAATTTAGGTAAATTTTCAAAATACTTTATTTTTACCATATGATAGAATAGAAGCTAGAGTTTGATGCTCCTCCAGGAGACACTAAACCTCAGTGTTTGCAAATGTGATAAGAGCATTGCACAGATGTTTCAGACAAGTATGGACCTGCATAAGCACAGAAAAAACCCTGTCCAATCTCTCTAGATACTAAATTGTACAAGGAGAAAAGTATGCAAAATTAATACAGCTCATGATACTGAAATAAGGAAAATGCCAAAGTCTCCAACTGCTGCTATCAAGTGTCCCAATAACACAGGATTTGGACTAAAATCTATGTCAGCAGTTAATGGCTCACTTGCAAAATGGTGTACTTAATTATTTTCTGGTATTACCGCACACGAATGCTCTAGCTACGGCCTGGGACAGATCTGTATTAGTGCTGCATAAAAGCAAACTTCAATATGGGATGAAATACAGGGATGCAATTAGCATTGTAGAAGAAAACACCAAAGAGAATGTTAATTGCCTGCACATCATAAATCTGATCTGTGTCAATTTTTTTCTGTAGCAATTCCAAGAAAGGAAAATTTTACAATGATTTAAAGAAGAATCCAGATGCTCTTCCCACAGGTGTAGGGTCATTTAGTTGAAAGTGCAAAATTGCATTTTTGAAACCATTGGTCTCCCAACATTGAATGGCGTGAGGTGGAAAAATTCAGAGCTTGACAGGACGAGTTCCTCAGCAGCCTGCTCTGGCTGGACTTGCTGCGAGCGGAAGACTGGCCTGAGTGGCTTCTGGAGGTCCATATGGGTCCTATCAAGACACAAAATGCTAATGGTTTTCTGTATGGATGAACAGAGAAGGCCACGTATTAGCAGTATCATGCAGAATAAAAAATTGGAGACTTAAACATAGCCTGGAGGCTTACGTACAGGAAGATTTGCAAGTGAATATAAAGTCAGTATTACATAAATACAAGCTAAAGGATCAAAAGGCAGAGAGTGTGGTGATGTTTTCCACAATGGTTCGGTACTTGTATGTCTGATCAGGCTTGAGAAGAAAGATGAATAATTCCATTTAAATGGTATTGAACCAGAATAGGTGGCTCAAGATCTACAGGAGAACTAGAAAGACAAGGAGAAAAGAAAAACCAGCAGAAGGGCAATGCAGAAGGGTTCAGGAAACCCACCCTGATCCACACTGGCTGAAGCTCAGACCCAAGACGTGCTTTGTATCATGGCTTGGAGTATCTGAGCAAACGCTTTGGGGCTACTGCGATGTTGTTATCTTCTTAAAGGGAGGAGGAAGATCCCTAGTGCAGTCTGTATCCTTGACCCTTCATGCTTTCTGCTTTGAGCATAAGCCACTTATCAAATTCATGCATAAATATTGTACAACTTTTAGAGTTGTGTTTAGCTGCTTAAATTTCAAACCTGAGTAAATGGAACAATTTTATTTATTTATTTTTTACTCTGTGCTGCTGCTCAGGGGCAAATACATAAAGATGATGCATTTCAAAACTGAAGCTTTTGACTCAAAGTTTAGCAGAGTCATTAGTCATGTCACACATGCCAAGTCTGGTGGAATTTGGCGTAGCTGTTTAAACTTTAACAAGGGCTAAATTAAATGAACCTTTACCTAAGATATACTGCTGAGGACAGAATGCCTACGGTTACAATACAGATGCTAATTTATCAGGAACTGTTGAGTACTCAGCTTCGTATTAAAATATCAGTGTCAGCCAGGATCAATCCCTACAAATCTGCCAAGAAAGATACAATTTGGATCAAACAATAACATTTTTACTCAGGCTGCACAGACACAGTTTGGCTCTGATGTGTTTTCCTGGGTGAATTACAAAAGCAGGATTTGGAGATTCTTCCATCTTGGGAATTAAATGCTCGGAACTATTGGCTGTCAACTTGAAAAATGTTAGATCTGCATCTCTCTACAATTGTCTTAAGTTTCTTGGAATTGAGCCCAGCTATTAGCAGGGGGTAAATAAGACAAAAATTGACAACAATGTGCATTATAGGGTGAAGCGTTGAAGGATGGGTTTTAGATGTGAATGGTTAATGGATTTCTTAGAACTGCAGTATTTGATTTGAAGCTTACCGTGTTTTTGAAGCAGGTTCACCTAAATTGCTCTTTGGAAATTAAAAAAAAAAAAAAAATTGCATTTATTCCTATTGAAGTACTGCAAAAATGTGAGGTAGTGTTTATGAAAAATATGTTTTAAATGGACAGCTTTATAAGTTTGAGGTCAGCTGGATTCAGTTTGGCTGTTGATGTAGATCATCACAGTAAAATGGGAATTGCTCAGTGAAATAAGGGTTAAGTGTCTATTATTTCCGAGTCTATTCACATTATTTCCAAACTCCTGCTTTTATTTTCATAATATACTGTGCCCATATGAGTTGTACTGTCAGACTGGGACGGATCTTGCCTTTTCAGATAAATGGTTTTTTGCTTTATTATTTCTGCTGACTTATGTGTTTGAACAGTAAGAATCCTTCTCCTCTTCCGTGTGATGAGCTGGGCTTTCTATGTGACATTATCTTTACTAGGGTAGAAAAGTCCCAAAAAATAATTGTTAATTTTACCAAAGAGCCAATGAATGAATAGCACAGTTAAAATAGGGTAAACTTGCAAAACATCCCAATTCAACAGGTTCATTGGGTTGTATGCGATAAGCACAAACATGAACACCTTCACACAAGCCCCAGGCAGCATGAACAAACCTACATACATGTTAAAGCTCAGTTCAGCAAGGTACTTCAGTCTAAGGTTATTTAAATGTGCACATAGACTATTTGATGAGACCATGCAGCCAACCAGAGATGCACGAACCAGAGTGACTTGGTGTCTTCTGTTTTTACCAAAATACCACCCACTTGGGACTAAGACCCTGTAGCAATATAAGCTAATAGCTTAGATGCAGTAGTTGCACTGTCATTAGGTCACTGGGTTAGAGAAAATGTTAAATGGAAACTACTCAGACCACACCAGCATGTCCCAGCAAAGTACAGGAGCAGACAGGTTACGAGCAGCTTCACCAGGGTTCCTGTAAATGAGGAGTTTGCAAGTTCCCATTGATCATTCCTCTTTGCAACGTGTATAAAAGAGCAGTTTGAAGTTTCGGGGGTGTCATGTCTGCATGATGAGTCCATCAATTTTCTTTGGCTGCAGTTTTCCCTTCAGTGGCTGGAGCGTAAATTATGAGAAGCTGAAGGAGAAAGCTGTAAATTATTGGGGTCTGTCAACTTCAATATCCTCAGCCTGATGGATCCTTGATTTGACAACAATCTGCTTGTCAGTCACTCTTGCGAAATATTAACACGCTCGATTATCAAATGTGTTAGCCAAGTGTTAAATCTAAAAGATAGTGCAGTCGGAAGTCCAGAGATGCAAAGGCTCGGTCAGACTCAGCTTCCATTCCTGCTGCAAAACATCTGCTGAAGCTCAGGAGCTGCTCATTGTTGCCCTCTGGCAGCAGAGGTTCTTTAGGTTGTATAATATTTTCTAGGAAATTCTGGTTCTTCCTGTGAGAAAACTGGAAAGAAGAACACAAACATTGTTGCCTAATTTCCCCAGGTACAGTCCGAGTTTCTGCGCAAGGTCAATGGGAACAGGGTGTGCCCAGAGCTCCCAAAAATCAGTCTCTCTGAAGATGAAGAAAATAGATTATGTGCCTAAATGAAGTCCCCAGGTTTGAGAGCAAAAGCCAGGTTACTTTCACTGAAGAGTATTTTATAACCAGCTGAGGTGACTCCTCATAGCCAATCTGAAAGACCCTTTGGGAAAACCATCGTACTTCACTGTGGTTTTATTTGTCCTTCTGAGTTTTTTACCATCTGGTCTGTGAGCAGTCATGGCAGCAATGTCTGTCGCTGCTCACTTTTACAGCACCTGGCCCTCTGATTTGGGCCTAAGCCAACCTAGGAGATGGTAGAGAGAGCACAGGGAGCTGAGTACCAGGTTTACCCAAAGATTATATGAGCAGACCAGAAAACTTTGCTCTCTGGAAAAGCTGGAGCCAACAGTGCATCCCAGAGAGCTATGGGAGTGCTGGTTAGCAGGAGGGGACAGAGATGGGACCACAGGGAAGGGGACACCGGTCACTAGTTGCATCCCTTGGAGATAAGAAACCTGGGGTTGGAGAGAAATCCACAGTGCAGTAAAGGTGGGTTGCCCATTCCCCCTTCCAGACAAAAATATGAATTTTAACAATATTTTACTGGCAATAACGGAGGGAATGCCCTCTAGCATTACAATGCAAAATGAAAAAGATATGTGTTAACAGCCTCCAGCATCTCTGCTCATGGAGCTGCAGTAGCAACGTGTCTTGGAAATACCTACTAACAGGAGTGCCCATGCTTAATAAGCACTGTTAGTTTAATTGCCCCCATTACAGATGTTATCAGCAGCAGGAAGAAGAAAGTAATCGCCTGTCAAGCAGAGCAGGAACGCCAGGACAGTCGGCAACGCGGACTGCTGCGCTGTGCTGCATGCATAATGAAACTGCCAACCAGCACAAGTAAGGAATTACGCGTTTAAGCTATAAGGCCTCTCTTCAAAAATTCCTGCAGCTTTTTTTCTTTTTGTCTTCCTAAAATAATGTGCCTGCAGAGCTGGTTAAATAAGCACTGACTGTTGGTTTGGAAAGGTCTAAGACACCTCCCACCAATTTATATTGGAAAGTTTTTTATAGACGGGGCATTGATCAATTATTACATTTAATTGCTTGTGTGGATTTTAAAAAGAAAGTTGTATCTTTAAGCATACTAGTGTGCCTCAGGAAATGATGATGAGCATTAGCCTGTATCCTCATGCTGTAAATTATGATGGGCCACTGTAGATATGGGAGTTGTGCTAAACAATTACCTGGAAACAAATAAAAGTAGGAGTAATAACGAAATGCAAATTTATTCCCCATCTATAACGTGCTAGTAAATGCTGACATTCAGAGGGAAGGAATGTGGTGCAGGAGGAGGATGTTGGTTTTTGCAATTACAGTCCCAATCCATTCTCAAAAGATTAAAGTTTTACACAGTGGTTGTTCTCAGGAAATTTGCTGAATCCTAATATTTAAGATGAAAGCATAATAAAGGGTGATTTTTTAAAAAGAATTGTCTGATAGGTTTGATTTGCCAGTTCTCACTGAAGCAAAACTTTCCACTGACTTCAATTATCAGTAAATTGTGTTGACCTCAATAAGGGTTTGTGCAGAACTGGACCCGTAGCATGAATAGGCTGTTCTGCGCAGAAAAGTGGCTGCATGAAAATGGCATCTTCTTACTCATCAGTTCTGCTTCCCAAGGGCACACTGAGCTGCTGCATCTGACTTTAATGACAAAAATGAGGTTTTGCCGCTCTTTTCTCCTGCAAGACCCTCAGAGCTGGTGGAACCAGGCTGAGAGTTTGCTCAACAGAGTGAGAATTTGGGTAAGAACCACTTTGCAGAGTGGTCATGTCCTCCTGGTCCTACATACCCAGAGGGGTCTGAGCCCAAAGCTTGTCCCCAGACCTCTCTCTCCATGTGACAATGAATCAACCGTCGTTTTCCCAGTGGGCTACTCCAGTCCGGGAGCTTTAAATGCTCTCTGTTTGACATCCTCCAGATTTATTGCATTTGCAAAGGTGACCTTAAATATTTTAATGGTAATAATTCTTTCAAGGGCTTGAATCAGTAAATGTGCTACGTTCATATTTTGGCATTATATACTGTAGGCAATTTAATCCATATAAGCAGTTTCAGTGATATTAACACTGTAGGCAAACTGATACTAAAGTTTAAATGTCAGAGAGAGTTTTCATATTAGATCTAGTGCAAACAAAGCATTTTTACTCCAAGTACTGAGGCATAAAATACCAGGAGATAGTAAAGACAGAGAGTGCCAATGAATCTGAAATAAACAGGAGGTGAAATTTATAGTATTTTCAAATATGTGCCCTATCCAAGGACTGCTGCAGCTGCACAGATCTATAAAATTAGAGATAAGAGAAAAACCTTGTAGCGCTCCACAATAAATGCACCTACACCAGGGTATCTATCTGGATTTCTGTAACTCCTTGGAGATTTATTATTTCACCTTGGATTTATTACCCCACTGTGCATACCGTGGATGGCATTTTATATTTCCTCCATTGCCCCACTCATTATATAGTGGCAGGTCCCAGTTATAATCACTGTGCAGGAATGTGCTGGCAAACCATTGCCCACCCCTTGCAGATGGGGGCGAGCAGAAAAACACCAGGATGATCCCACTAGTATTTATCCAGTGATGCAATGGAAGCTGTGAAATGAGGCAGGTTTCCATCCTGTGGCCCATAAAGTTCTGGGTGCCTTCTTGCACTCAATGGGCAGCCAAGACTCTGCCTTATTGGTGAAAAAAAGCAGGGACTGGATAAAGGGAAGTGTCATTCATGTTTTCCAGCTTGTGGTGAGGTGCCAGCTGCTGCCCATGCTGGGGTAAGGGATGCCCAGGGCTCTGCAGAGCCGATGGCCCTGATGAGATGCGCCACACAGGGACGCCTGAGCCGACCAAGTGTTTGGCGGCACTTGCTCATAAAATCTGTGACAAACGGTCAAAAAGTTTATTGCCCATGTTCTGCTGCTTATGACTCCATAAACCACCAAGGATAATGTGTGTGGAAACATGGGCTGTTTGTTAGGATGTTTTCTTGCTAAATAACCTGACCTGCTCTGAAATCTGCTGGCATCCCTGGGCAAAAAAAGGGTGGCTGTAGAGATGAGCCCGCTAAAAATGAGCAAAGCAGCCCATGTGTACGTGCTCTATTGGATATATAGGTAATACATGCTCAGTCCCATGGAAACACTGACTTTGACTTCAAATCCCATTTTTCATGCAGGTAAATAATAGAGGCTGAAGTCAAGATAACTGTTTGTTCTGTACTTAAGGACATCTTCCTGCTAATGTCCTTCATGAACTGTGGACATCTCCCTCTCTCTGTTTCCTTGGCATGACAGTCATGCCTGATGGCCAATCCTGCTGTGTCTGCCTCCTCTGCCCAGCCAGCTCTGGGCTGTTCACCATCATTGCTTCAGCCTTGGAGGGGCACTAAACCTTAAGCCTTCCCCTTCCTTTTCCAACAGGAGAACTGTGCATATAAGCACAAGGTAAATGGTGATGGGGTGACAGACAGGAGAAGAAACCTGTTCCTACGAGAGCTCTAACACCAGTATAGCCACCGTTTGTTTCACTCCACTAATGCAAAGGAGCTGGGCTCCTCTGAACCAGATTTCCACTCAAGGAGGAGAACACGAGCATGGAAACAACCTCTATGTCTTTATGAAGCTTCATCATATTTCAGTACAATCAGTCACAGTTTCCCAAACTGTAGCGATAGGAGTCCTTGAACTGGGATGGGCACGGGTGGGGAGATGGTGGCTGGATAACAAAGTTTGGGTGCGTGATGTCAATGTTGCTTCATAATCAGCCTGCATTGTGTGGCGCATGTTTTTCTCCTTTCTTCAAGACTTTGCCAATCACCATTATGACACTCAACACAATTGTTAATCAGATTTTTTAGAAGTGGGATGAAGCTGGCAAGCTGTCTCCCTCAGAAAGTGCACAAAATGGTGTGGAGTAAGTGTCAGCTTTATGGGAGAACAACTCGAGGACTCAGAAATGACAATTTTTGAACCATTTCTCCAAGCTACCCCACTGAATGATGCATACGAAATCACAGGAGGAGGAAGGACAAGTGCTGTCACGTGGGAGATGAGAGTAGAAGGGGAACAACCACTGAGAATCAAAATGAGCTAATGGTGCTCCTTTCTCTAAGGATTTTGTCCTTTCTGTCGACCCTCTGAAGGTTTGGAACAGCTGTGGTGACCATGGCTCCCAGGTACTTTCATCACTATCATTTAGATACGTGTGACCACGGCACTGGACTTGGTAGTACTCCTTTACCCCAAGGTATTTTGAGGGTCCCTCAGGCAAACGTAGACATCTGTATTTAAGGGGGCAGACCCTGGCTGGGGCAATGAAAAAGGTCTGCAGCCTCCATCCTTCCCTGGCTCCTGGAGCTCCCAAGCTAAGCCCTGCTAGACCCTGCTGAGATGTCCCAGACCAGAAATGAAAAGACCTCAAGACTCTCAAAACCCCATGGGTGGGAAGGAAGAGACAGACAGGAACACTTTCTTTCACTTTTCAGAAAGCTGAAAATACGTAAGATCTTCCTAGTATTGTTGTAACTGCACCAAGGTGAACATTTTTTTTGTTCCAGGCTGAAGGACTCATCTGGCACAGCGCTTCCTTCAGGAGCCCCCAACAGCAGATGCGACCATTGCCATTTCTGGCCATGGCACTTGGTAGAGCAAGCGACCCATGCACAACTTGCAAACCCTCTAAAATTGGTGAGAAAATGAATTTTCTCAAAAGCTAGTTAAAAATTTCAGTCTTCTGCTGAAACAGAGACAAGATCTTTAATTAATATTCAAATCTCTAATCAATGTTTCAAGAAAATCAAAATGTAAAGATTAACCTGTGCATTCATGTTTCTGTCTTCGTCCTGATTGCACTTCATTTCATCAGGATCACACTAGAGAGCTCAGGCTTCATTAATTTTAAGCTATGACAATCAATGACAGTCAGAGGAACCCAATTTTAGTTGCCTCTCTGCAAGATTTTTCTTAGTCAAAAGCAATTCTTTAGCTTCCTTTGGCCTCCTTAAATTGACAAACTGTAAATAAGGTGTTATCATGGCTTGTTTCTCCATAGAAGTTGTTATCACCATACTTAAAAACATATAGAATGACTTGTGATAACTGCTACTACATCAATAGATGATAAACCAATAAATTAAAGTAACGGTGCATAAAATGATGAATTCCGATAGACTTAAGGCAATATAAAATAATTGGAGACTTTATTGCCATTTCCATTTTTAATGGGGTACCATGGCAGTACATTCTTGCAACGGGGCTGGAAAGGTAAATTAATCTTTATGTATCATCATCAGGCAGTGTAAACATGGCCAAACTTAATTATGACATAATAGATTGTTAAGTGTCTGCCCCACAGAGGTGTGATTGCTCTCAGGCAAGTGATTACAGCAGAGACGACTATCAGACAAGGTCTTCTTTAAAAGGCTGGTAGTGGCTTTTGCATGCCTCTGACAGTAAATCCGACATGAAAGCTGTGCCAGAGAGGCAGCTTTCCAGAGCCCCAGCTGTAGCAGAGCCGTATTTGAGGGACAAACACAAATTTACAGTGGAGCATTAATGAAATGGCCTGAGATCGCAGTACTTTGCCAGTAAAAACTCTTGTTTCACTGCAAAAACATGATGGGAGTTATTGAAACTGCAGCCCTGGAGCAGGATGGAGGTGCTGGGCACCCTGGCTCATCTCCCTGCACCCATTAGTACCCCATCCTCCTGTGCTGGGGTCCCGCAGGGAGGAAAACTCACGGAAGGGGTGACTGGGCTGAAGTACTTGTATAAAAAAAGCAAAAATCTTACTTGATGTATTGTCTTTTAGAAATTATAGCACATTAAGGAGAGAAATGCAATACAACATGTATTTTCTGCCTCTCTCTCTGATACTGTTTTCTGTCATTAGCAGCTCTGTTCCTGGCACAGATGCGTGATATTATGAACCCATTGTACCATTACCTCTCTTTCCATGGTAGCAGTTTAATTTATGCTTACATATGTAAGTATATATTTATACTTACGAGACACACTCTGCAGTGATCTTGCTTCTTTAGTGGACTAAATTCACTAAAGGAACACAAGGTAATAATTTATATTTTAAATTTTATATATATTTATATATATTTTAAATTTTATATATTTAAACTGCAAATCTAACAGGTTTTTTGTGAGAAGTTTTTGGGAACTAATTCTGAGAATGAAGTATGTTTTATTGAACAGTTTCAATCAGTCTAGATTTGATGTGTGTACAGTGTGGGCAGCAGAAAATTCAGAGAATATCTTTTAGTCTTGGAAAAATTTTAGTTATGTCTGCTTTAAAACTTGTACTGTAGTGTATGTTTTCTGTTTCAACATCATGATGCTGACAGTGGTGTGAACTGGTCAGACATGGAGTGGCAGATCTTTTTCACACTGTTAAATACCATAAGGTGTCTTCATAACTGGAAATCAAACAGCAGCAGGATCTTGAATTCCTTGATTACTCTAAGCCACTTTTTGGAGTATCACATACTTGTGTTTATTTCCTGATAATTGTGCTAAGAGTTTTCTGCTGCCAAATTGCCTCAGGAATTAGGATATGCTTTTGAGAGTGGTGGAAGGACTCCCCTGCTAGCACACCTCTCCAGAGCAGAAAACATCTCTCATTATGGAAATTATCATAGATGGTGTGTGAAAAGGGTGAAAAAATCATTTTAGAGTTATGGCAATGTCCGTTCCCGATCACCAAAGAGGCCTCTTGGACCCTTCTTGATAATCAGAATAAAACAGCAGAGAAGACACAAAATGTTAAGATCTCAACTTTATTTGGTTACTAGTGTACCTTGCTTCTCTGTACTTTAATTTCTATTTTAATTCTTTTTCTATTTTTAATTCCTCTTCGCTCATTTATTACACCACTTTGCTCACTGTTCGCAAGACCTAAAACTAAACTGGTTTAATCCACATACATCTCCAAGTCAGACTGCATCCCTGCCTCTTGCTTTTGCATTTCCACTCTTTGATAATGGCTTTTACTAGCAGCCCAGTTTAAATTCTTAATTTTGTCTAATTCCTCTAAATGCACAATGATTCTTCAACTGGAAAGGAAAGAGAGTAGCTCTGAATGATCCATATGTTGAAGTACTGTATTTTCATCGTTTAAATGATAAACTTCCCATCAAATATCCACAAATGTACATTCATGACTCCCATCCAATGATCTATTGGCCAGAGGCACATACATTGTTTTAATTTATTTTGGAGGAAAGGTGCTTTCCTGCCGAGTTTGAATAAGCTTGCTATGTACCAAACAGATGTTCAATAAAAGAGAGACTTTACTGAATATGACATATAAACACAGGGAAAGAGGATGAAGGAACGAAAATTACAGGATGTATGGATTCCTGGTTCATCAAACAACAGGCCACAGTTTTAATCAGGGCCCTTTTATGGATGGAGCAGTAATGAAACAGAAGGACTGGGGATGTCTTAGGAGAAGGTAACATCTACGCGTTGCTTGTGGTGGAATTAACTTTCGTGAACCCACTGTGACAGCACACAGTTTCCCCGTCCTCTGCAGCAGCACGATGGCTTCTGTTGTTGCTAAACTGTTACTCCCATCACAGAAAAAGAGCCTAAAATAATTCAATTGCATGATCTGGGAGAACTAAAGGGTCTAGAGGTAGGTACATGAGGGTTTCTTCCTACCATGTAAAATACCCAGTTTTGCTCTTGCCAGGGAAAAGTATTTCTTAGAGCGCCCACCTCTTGCATCTATTCAGTCTTTTCCTATTTGGAGAGAGGTTCTGTTTAAGGAGGCATTGAGGAGAGCAAAGCCGGCCTGATTCATCAGGAGATCAAAGGGGGAGTGCTGCCTTTGAGATAAAGATGTCTTTGCTTTGAAAGGTTTCTCCTTTGTGCAGGAGTGTTGCAGCGGGATGTCCACCCGCCGGGGAACATCTCTCTGGGTGGGACACCTCCTCCTAAGAGAGACACGAGAGGAGAAAAGTACCTACTCTGCCTGCTCCTGGTGAGCTTAACCCTGGGGGCAAAGTAGAATTTTTGGATCTTTCCGTCAAAGCAAAACCTTGTGCCTGACCTTCTCCAGACCTGCCCTGCCTTCGTGGCCAGATGTGGGCAGGGCAGCACAACTGTGACTGTCATGTGCCTCCAACTTCTTGACAGATATACTCGAACCTGCATTATGTAAAATTGAAAACTTTTAAAACCCCACTGAAAACTTTCTTATCTGCAGGCACTCACAAATGTGAACACCAGTGCTGATTTGCTAAGGAAAATTTATTGTCATTTTCAGCCTAGCAATTTGCCGTGCTTGGCCAGGGGCAGTGCGTTTTGCCTCACTCTGCCTTCCAGTATTCATGTGTCAGTGGTGAAAACTTGAAGTATTTAAATACTTTCATAGACATTTGGTAAAGTTTGATGATACAGAAGGCAGTGTGGCTCCTGCAGATGCTATCATCAGCGCTCTCCACCCGCAGTACTTGGTACTTTCAAAATCAGTCCTGATAGTAGTGATCATGTCCTAGCATGCAGTGTCAGACAACCTGCATGAACATCTTTAAGCTGCTGAGGCTTCCCAGAGAAGGACAACGGATTCGGTTTATGCTGAAGACTACACATTCTGTCTTCATTTGTGTTTGCATGCAAATTTACTTCAGTTTTACAGTTGGTAAAGACTGGCATAATAGTTTGAAAACCACAGTATTCCCAGCCCCACGGGCATTGCTGAGAGCCTGGAAGGGCTCATCCTCTGAAAGCATCCTGATTTGCAGATGCTGGTTGATGAGGTGTCAGAAGAGCACTGCTTTTTTTACTGTATAATGGAGTGGAGAGAAAAGGTAAGCAGCAGTTACTGGTGAAGAGGTTTTCATCATTGAATTGTATATTCAAAATGGGATCAGCATCCTCCAAACCAAAGCTTTGGTCATTCTGACAATATCAGACTGCATGAAGCTGGGGGGTGATTTTTCCCTGGGGCTGTGCTCTGCAGCGGGAGCTGGGTGTCACAGGATGGGCTGCAAATACTTACAAACAGGAGAAGAGCTTCTTAGGGAACCGGCTTCTATCAGACTATGTGTTGTCTGGCTGAATCAGCAGGTATGGAGACTTGATTTCTATGTATGTATGTATGTATGTATGTATCTATCTATCTATCTATCTATTTATCTATTTATTTATTTAAAATCACCACGTCCATCTGCAGGACTTCAAAACTCTTGAGTTACCCTAACCCTATGTTTACAGCATCCCTAAGCCAAATGGAAGACTCTGATGAGTTTTGGGTTTTTTTAACTTAGTCTTTTTGATAGTCACATTAGCACACTTGAGCTAGAGACTATTTTGCTGGTATCTTAAGTGCACAGGTAAAGGTAACTGCTCATTGAGTGGGAGAGGCATGTAAATAGCAGGGGGCTATTTTGGTGGGATCTGTAGGTGGCAAAGGGAATCACATGTGGGAGCAGAAGATTCGAACAGAAAATTGTAATGATGAAGCCAATCAAACTCATTAAAGCTGTTATTTTAATTCCATCTGACTGAGTATATTTAAAACAGCCACAGCAGAGGGACCTCTAGTCTGTAGGTGAATGAAGACACTTTTGAGAAGCCTTTTAATTCTGAAGGGGAAAAAGTACACTCGGCACTTTCTGAGCTTGTTCCTGACACTGCTGAAGCTTTGCCGCTTCTTCTGAGTAGGATATTTGGGGAAGGAACATGGCCAAAATTAATGGCAAAAGAAGAGCTGAAGAAAAGAAAAGGTCTAAGTGATAACTGGCGTCAGACCTTTTTTTTTTCCAAGAAGTCTCTGAGATGCTAACCTGGAGATTTATGAAGCTCTTCCTGGGCACAACATGCCAGTTACCTTCCAGTTGAGATGAGAAAGTAACTCAGCTGTGGAGCTGCGATGAGTTTCTCCAAAATACAAAGCAAGATTTGGTAATTTACACTGGGGAAGCAATATTGTCCCTTTAGTAACAGGGTATTTTATATCCCAGTCCTCAGCATGAGCCACCAGCCATTCAGAACCAAGCAGCGAATAAAAGGGAGTTTGCAACATTGGAGAATGATACCGTGTAAATAAAAACCCATATAGACTTGTTGCATCACTACTATGTGCAAGTAGCTACAACCAGGAGCACCACGTCTCCTACTCCAGCTGATGAACTCAAGCATGAGGCTGCAGTTTCAAAACACTGGAGCCTGGGCAATATTTTTAACGAGATGGATTGACAGTTTTAATAATTCCCAGATCCCAAACACATATGAAACGAGCCCTTGATGAGAAAGGTCTGATTACAAATAACCTGCAGAGAGATGAAAGTTTGCTTTTAATATCTGGTTTTTTAAGTCTGCTTTAGACTTTCAAGAGGCTTCAAAAGAAGGCAAAGACTAGAAAACAGTTTGATTTAATACTGTTAGATGTGTGAAATAAAATGCTGGACAATAAGAGATATAAAACAAGCAACAAGTGCAAATTACTTAAATCAAATTAAAGAGCTAATTGAAAATAATGGAATTAAAACCTTTTTTGGTTGTTTTTATTCATCTGTTTTTCATCACTGTTTGCAACAGCGTTTTTTTAATCTTTTTTGCTTTGAAGAACAAACTTTCTCCACCATAAAAGACAATGATTTTAATCAGTATCTGAAATGTCATTCTATGGGGATGTAGATTCTAAATGCCAGTCAGGAAGAGAAGCACCATCAACATAAGCCAGCAGGACAGCCAGGGAGCTATATGGCCTTTGTCTATAGAGCTTTCTGATACAACATCATGATACCGAGTTACTTTATCTCCCATTACAGTGATCCTCACTAACACGTCTTTGCTTTCATTTTCTGGGCTCTCTAAAGGAAATAGGTTTTTGTTCATTGTAGTGTACTTGCTCTTATACCTTCAGCTGTGCAAACCTCTGCCTCTGGTGAGTAACCAGCAAGGCAGGGCAAACTGAAATCTGAAATCTCGTCAGTGTGAGAACAGTTTTTGCTTGGATCACCCAAAAAAAAAAAAAAAAAGGACTTTAAAAAAAAAAAAAGGGCTTTGGTGTGTGTTTAAACAAATGGGGTTCACATTAGAATGTTTATGTATTATTCTTTTCATAACAGCAAAGGAGTGATTCCTCTGCAGTGGGCCTGGTGTGAGTGCAAACACGCCTGTGCATCGATAGGGACATGCCCTTCAGTGTTCCTACTGCAATGTCGCTGTCACGTGGGAGACCAGGCATCCCAGCCGGAACGTAACTATCCTTATGGCTCTTCACTCTCCCACTTCCCCTGCCCTCTCCAGTGCCATTTCCCTGCCTGGTTGACATCTCCTTGCTCTTCTCTCTCCCCTCTCAATCCTTTTTTGAATGGAAGCTCACAGAAGTAACTTCTCCATGGGCATCAGAGCAGGGCGGCAGGGCGGGTTCAGCTGCCCCATGGCTTTAGGGGTTATTTGTGCTTTACTCCATCCTGCACATGAGCAAACTGTGCAGCTTTGCTCACAGGCAGCTTCATTTTAAATCTTTGAGAAGAACAGGGGAAAAGCCAACTGAGAAAACATGAGGACGATTCCCCCGCTTGTGGGAACGGTATTTTTTAAATGAAATTATTTCCCCTGTGTACTGCTACGCTGCCTCTTCATTAGAGGGAGAGGAGAAGCATGTGCACTTGCCCAACGCCAAGAGCTCACAGTATGTGGGGACTGCATAAAAAATCATTTCTGGGACTAAAACCCAAACCATCATCGCTCCTTAAGTTTGGTGAAATATCCAGTCAGTCTCAGTGGGGTTTTGCGGGAAAAGGAATTAACTAAAAGAAAAAAAAAAAAAGGGGGGGGGGGGAGGAAGAGAGAAAACCCACCAACCCCAGTGCGTTCCCATAATGAAGGGTCTAAAAATGCCCCACTCATTGATGCAAAATTACAGTTATTGTTTATCCTCCTTCTACTTCACACAGCTTTATACAATATGCACGACGAAAAATACAAGCAAACAACCGACACATTAGTTAAGAGACCTTCCATTTTACTTTGGCAGTTCACGATAATGGAATTTAATTGTGGAAAAAGCTGAATAATTTTAGCTGAATGTCATTTGGTTCATTCAAACTGGGAATCAGGGACATTTTTAACAAAGGTTTTCAAACTTCTTTTGAAATCAGGAAGCTGCTGTGCACAGATAAGGGGAGAGGTTTGAGGATTCTCTATCAGAAATTTCAAGGTTTTTTCCATCTGCTTTTTCACATTAACTGGTAATTATCCAGAAAGGCACATAATAGTGCAGAAATGACAGAAGCTGACAAAGGTTTTCCTAAGATATGTAAATTGTCAGTGATAGGCAAGGTGCAACAGAAAGGCTTTCTACAGCACAATTATTTATGCCAGTTTCATTTGCTTTTAGGTAGCACTGATGGCATACGGCACCGCCGCGCTTATCACAGGCGCTGCACATTCCCTCCACCACCAGCACGCAGGAAAGATGGCAAAAACCGAGCTTGAAGGTTGGTGGTCTCCTCCGACTCTGCTATTTTATATTAAATACGTGTGCGTGTGTGCCTGTGTGTATAGATATTTCTGAGGACCCTCTTGTTTATTAGACCATTCCCCTTCATTTCTGACGCCGCAGAAATAAATAAATAAGTGCGGCACTTCCCACTGAAACAGCTTTCACATATTGCTTACGGCTGGTCTATGAGTCCACCTTACCGGCAGCAGCACTATTTGAGGGAGAATGTGTTAAAAGAAGCACTCACCTGTTTGCATCTGACGTTCGTTAGCCCTTTTCACTGATTGCATATTTTCAGCAAATAGCTGAGCCCGTTAAAGATGCTGAGATGAACTCCCTCCTCCAGCTGAAGAGCCCAGCTCTTGCTGCGCCGCGCTCCCCTTGCTGGGGTTACACTGGCGGGGGGTGGGACAGCCACTCCATCTGCTTTTAAATATTCAGTGCTGGGGCAGCCAGATTCAGATACTCTCAGTTTATAATCCTGAAGGGAGAAAAGACCCTCTCTCCATAAATTGCCCAGTCAGTCTCAGGAGTTATTATGCAGAGGAGTGCAAAAATGCCACCCCTCCGTCACATGTCCCTGCAGGTCACCAGGGTGGGCTCCAGGTCTTGAGTAGGATTTTAGATGGGTTTTTTAAGGTTTCTGCTATACAAGTGAGGGGACAGAGGGTGGAGATTTGATAAATATCCCCTTTCGAAAGGAGAGGTTGGGCTTCTGAGTCCTTCTGGGAGGTTAATTTTTATTTAAGTAAAGTGTCAGGGGCTGTGCATGGGAGAAGTTCCTGCCTGACCGTCGCGGCATTCAGCTCATACCGGAATTATGGGCTTTAATTAACCTTTTCTGGGAATAGGACTTTATATGTAACTACATATGTAACAAGAGGTTATAAGATCTTTAATGGATGAAAGGACTTTACCTATGAGTCCCTGGTGTAGTGGTACCAAAGGTATTATGGTGGCATAATTACTTTACATTAGCATGTGAGTGATGTTAAGTTACTCTGATGGGAGGGTGTTTCCTTGTGTGTGTGAGGGGTGGAATTAATTTCCTTTATGGTAATATTAACTTAAGTTAATGGGGGCTGGGAGAAAGTAAACAAGGATGCAACACAATAGATTTATATAGGAAAAAAAAAACAAGATTACATTTGAAAGTCAATGGGCTTAGCTATTAACTATAAGGACCTTGTCTCCTATGTCAAGCTTCGTTTTCCCAAATCAGGAGGCTGGAGGTCAGACTCATGTTAAAGGCTTTGGGATGGAGGGGAAGGATTTGACCCATCAGAACTGGTGGGGTTGCAGGCTGCTACCTGAGGGGGTCTATTCCTGCAGGAACCAGCCTGGGTGGTACTTGTTTTCTTTTTATCTTTTTTTTTTTTTTTTTTAAGGCAGATTTTCTTTTAGGTGCTCTCATGCTGTAGAGAATAAACAAAAACTTTCAAGAGCTGCTTTGCTTGGCCAGTGCTTAACTTCATCAGGAAGTGCATGGTGGAACATCCCAGCTGCTGAGGAAATCACGGCTGGTTTATGGGGCTGCAGCCCAAAGACCGCTCCTGTGTTTGTGCCCCCCCTTTGTCCCCCCTCCTGTTAACACACAGGGCTTCCTTTCCTACCTACAGCACTCTGGAAGTGCTGGAGGGACAAAACCACCAGCTCCAGCTTCTGACACTGCACTGTAGCTTGTGGTGAAAGACACACTTTTACTGGGTGACAGGTAGAGCTGGGCAAAGCCCTGAGGATGACCAAGAAACAATCACAGGAACGGTGGCGTGAATCCGTCTTCACTATCAGTACGTGTTTCTGCATTTGCTTGTAGTGAGGTTTTGGCCACCAGTAGGCATGCTCCTGAGCAGAGTGTGGATGCTGCCAGCTCCCAGCCCTGGGTCCTGCCCTGAAAGCAAGTCCTGAGTGAAGTTTCTCAGTCTCAAGCTACCACAAAAAGCTTGAAAATAAACCAGAGGACCATCTGCCTGAGTCTGCTGTCAGCCTGGAGCCTGGTGCCCCCATCAGCCAATGCCACACACCTGCTTAGAGAGTGATGTGGGGGGAGAAGCATCAACACAACTCACGTGAGCAGTTGTATTTACCCAGCAGAGCTTAAATTTTGACCATTAAATAATTGCAGGAAAATGCTCAGCATCCATCTACAGCTATTTAGCAAATAATTGGGAATAAAGACTCCATCAAAGGAAATTTTATACTGAAAAAAGGGGTGAAATTCACTGGAAGAATTATTCCCTTCAACTTATTCACTCAGCCCTGCTAGCAAAGATTTGGAATACAGGCTTCAAGGAGACCGCACAGGCATGGGAGACTGTACGCAGTGAAAAGAGAGAAGTGTAAGAAAAAACACCGAGGCTGAAAAAAGCACTGCACCAAAACCTGCCCATTTCCTTGGCTCTTGCTGTCCCCTAATGACCCTCATGATGGTCAGCAGCTGCTCAGGGAGTGCCAGTCTTCTGGTAAAGCAAGGAATGTCATTAAGCCCCCAAATGTATCTTCTGGTGCTTGACTTTAAGGTTGACCATAATATGGTAGGGAGGAGAGCATATGTCAGCGCCTGAGCTCAGAGCAGCAGCTCCCCATAGCCGTGTTACGTACTCCAGGCTGAGATCTGTAATGGTTTAGGAGAGTTTCACTCGTCTGCATCAATTTTCTTTGTAATGGGATGCGAGTGGCGAATTGGTTGGGCTGTTATGGGATTTTGCTCTTGCAGACCTTCCATTTTACGTATCTGATGAGCTTCATGTCAAAAGAGGAGGAGTTTAAAGTACACTAAAAACTTTAAGTAATATGGAAGAAAAACATGCTCCTTTTTAAAACAATATCCCCATGCCCAAGCACTGTCTCCTATAAAATATCCTGCTCAGATTTCCTCGTTCTCTTTTAATCAAGGGCTTTGAATTTCAGAAGTGCTTCTGACTTGCCCAGCAAGGCAGCGGAAGATTCGGAGTCAGAAGGGATTTCTGGAGGTGATGTGTTTTGCCCGAGTCCCTTGCTGCAAAATTTTGGACGTGCTTTAAGCAAGCAGTGCTCCTCCTGAGACATCTCTCCCAGGGCTGCTGGAAATCATAAAGTAAATGGTCATTGGGGATGGCAGGAGCTCTGCATCTTTCTAGGTCATAAAAGGATGAAAGAAAGAGCAATGTAGGAAAAAAAAAAAGCTTTAAAATATATTTTCATTGATCAAAACCTTCCAGCTTCTGTGATGACAGAGCTCCCAAACATCATTCCCAGAATTTTTGGGGGAAAGAAGAAGGAATTAGAGCAGCCAAATGTGGGGGTTGAAATGCACAGAAATGGCCTGAATGCATCATCCAGATTATCTGGAATTTTTTCTGCAGCCCTTTGAAAGAAAAAGAGAGGAAAAAAAATTAAACATATTTCAGAGTCATTGAACTGTGCTCACATTAGCTTACACTAAAATTATTTTTAATTAAATGAACTTCCCCTGTTTGTAGCTGGAAGGTACTTATGTGAGATAAAAACTCCATTCTAATAACGCTGAGACTCACCACCACTTAATTACCATCACAACTCAAGGCAGACCGAGTTGGGGGGTGGGCTTGTGCTGCTGGGTGGGATTTTAGGGAAAGATGCTCCCTCCTACAGCAGCCCCCATCCCAGAGCCCACCCAGTGCCGTGAGGCACACCAGGAGTGGAAATCACACCTTGTATTTGACACAGTTTGTGGCAAAAGCAATTATAATTAACATTATATTAAATATTAAGTCAAGATCATAAAATGTTGATTGGTACTGATTAGCTGTATAATCCATAATTAGAAATCACTGCACCCTTCACCAGGTACTGTAGTGCTTCGCTTATGATTTCACTGCTAAATTAAGTGAGTGATTCAGCTTTTGCCCTGAGTTTTACTTTTGCATTTAATTTAGGTCAGAACCACATTCGGGTGAAGAAAGGCACAAGGCTTGTTCCCACTAAGGCTGTTCCCAAACTCTCCATCCCATCACTTCTGTGCCCACGGGAAAGCAGTGGCCAAATCCCCCTTGACCAGCCCCAGCACAGCTTTGGTTGCGTGTGCAAGACATAGGAGGATGAAAGCTCCTTGTGTATTTACCCTCAAAACAGCAAATGCAGGAGGTAGAGCCAAGGCCACACGTGCCCTCCTGGCTGTTCTCAAGCCAAGGCAGATAAGCCAGCGTTAGGCAGCACCAAGATAATGGTTTATTGCTAGTGTAAGCTGGGAGTACACTGATACCTTAGGAGGGAGGGAGAGAGAGAGAGAAGACTCTTTAGTCTGATTTGATTTTAGAAGAACAAACCCATCTGTGCATCGCTCATCAATGGGATGGAAACACCCCGAGCCTTTAGTAAAAGCGTTTGGAGGGGAGGGTGGCTCTGGGCTGGCCAGTTGCTGCGGGAGGGCCAGTTCTTTGCGGTGTTTGGGAAGGCTCGCTGCAGCAGCCCTGCCTCCCTGAACAAGGCCTTCCCCTGACTTTATGGGCTCATTTATCATGGATATCTGTTGTCATCGTTGCAAACTAGGAAGCATTCAAGATTTGTTAAAGTGAAAAACAAAATCCACTAACCATAAGATTTTATGTCTTTGCTACTGTTTTTCAATGACTGCCTTCGCTGGAGATCCATCCATGATTTTCCATAGCATTTCTGGATAAGAATAATAAAATTTGATGGATAAAATCCCAAACCCATAGCAGCCCGGCCATCAGGAGGAAACCAGCTGTACCTGCTTGAACTCCAGCAGCCTTCTTGCAGTGCTGCAGGCGAGCTGGTCCGGAGGGACCTTCACAGGCTGAGCTCGGCACCCTCTGGCAAACCCAGAGCTAGGGAGAGAAAATACACTGTCATAATTTTTCTTTTCCAAGGGCGCTCTTTGGAGTTCTATGGAAGAAATAATTTTATTCCTTCTGCAACTAGAACACACTCTGTTCTCTTTTGCACCGATTAATTTTGCCTGGGAGCGGAGCTGGGATGCTGGGCAGAGCCCAACGCTCTCAGTCAATTAAATCAATGCAGCTGTGTACTCCACCGATTTTCCCTAACCAAGGGTTTGGCCTAAAAGGCAGTGTACACAGTGCTACGGAGGACACGGGGAGTCACAGATAACCTGGCTGCCGGTCAGGCTGAGAAAAACAGGAAAGCTCTGCTCCAGGTCTGCATTTCACGTTGATGGGCACCACAGGATGCAGCCCTGGACCGGGTCAGGGAGGCACTGCACCCTGTGATGCTCACACACATGTTCTCACAACCTTTTAACCATTCTTACTCTTATATTAATGGTTATATTTTTATTTAAATGAAGGCTCATCTTCTTTTAAGAGCTACTTTTGGCTAGTCCAGGGAAACTGCTGTGGTATCTCCTTCGCAGGGACTGCCCCGGTTGAGCTCCTTGAGCATCCATGTGTCCTAGGTAGAGCTTTACCTGTCCCACAACAAAGCATCCAAAGTCCAAGGTCACTCACATTCTTCCCCTCGGTGTCCAGCAACCTGAAAAAATAGAAGAGAGCACCAGAAAGCACTCCCAAACCTTGCACATTCTTTGCTGAAATGTTTATAGTGTAGAGGTTACCTCTGAGTCTGCAGTTAAATAGGCAGATATTTAAGAAGATTCGCATGCCATGACTATCAAACCCACAGTATTTCTACTCTCTCAGCATTTTCATTAGAAAAAAAATGGTCTTAAAAAAAAAAATGCAGAATTTCCTTATGTGGGCAGCATGGAGTGCAGGAGGTGGCTTTGATGCTGGGCACAGGGTGCTGCATCCTCCTATAAACCTGCTTTTGCATCAGCCCTCATCTCCTGTCTGTGATGTACAACAAATCCGCCCATCCAGCGGACAGCCTGTTGGCTTGTGTAATAAATACTAGAAATGTCTATTTTTGGCCTGCAGAACCAATGCATTAACTCAGAGAAGGGGCACCAGAACGAAAGCCTGAAGCTGCTGCCCTCCCTGGAGCCAAAACGCTGCTTGAGTAACAGTGGTGGCATTGCTGCAAAAGAAAGAAAAAAACCTCCTCTCCAAAATGGCTGCAAATATAGGTCTCTGCAGTCCCTTCTTAAACACTGAAGATATTTTCATTTAAAAATATCTACTTAAAGGCAGCTTTAATCTCAAAACAGCATTCCCAGTTGTTTTTTTTTTTAAAAAAAAGCCAACTTTGAAAATGTCTCAAGTTATTTCTCCTTCATTTTTTTCCCAATTAAATTAATTTAAAATGAGTGAAAAATGTTTCATGCCCTAAGATCCTGAAACCTCCGGTGTCAGCTGAAACCGGCACTTCTGCTCTCAGCTTCAGCCCTTGCTGCAGGCACCTCTGCTTTGAAGCCTTTGAAGTGTTTGTGGCACAGGCAGAGGCTTTCTGCGGAGAAAGCCACTCGTTTTATATATATTTAATGTGTCAAGTGTGTGCATGTGTGTGTTTGTATAACATGGGTTTTCACAATGCACGTGGAAAGATGTAGAAGAGTTCTTGGCTTGCAGAAGAAAATTGCAGGGAAACCCACCGTTGGCCTTGCTGAGAACGTCCATAAGGTGCCTTTTGCCCAAGCCTATGTCACTTCAGCATCGTCCTGAAGATCCAATTGAAACTGTCTGCTGACCTTCAGGGAGACTGGAACAGTTTCTTCAGTTGTGCCCATGGGCCTCGCTCACTCTTCCCTCTCCCAGCATCAGGATTCCCTCTTTTAAAGCTTAGAGGAAATAACGCTGCCAAGAAAGCACAAAAACAGCGGGAGCAAAGTGGCTGTGGATGCCCACCCTGGTTGGGAGCCGCAAAGCAGCTGACGTAGCTACCCTGCATTTATTTTGGGGATGTGATGCAAGAACAATGCAATAAATTTGATTAATGGTTGGTTTTTGGAGCTGACTATTTGACTCACCAATGACCTTGGTTCTGGCAGCGAGGTGTGTAGTTTGAGAGGCAGCTTCTCCTCCTGTGTAGGGAATGATCTGATGTGAAGGCTCCACCTCGGCAAGCAGTAGGATTAATTTGGTGGCTGGTTTCTCTAAATTGTTAAAATTTCCCCACTTTTTTTGGCAGGGATAGACTCAAAATTGATGCCTCTATTTCAGAATGAGCTGCATTTATTCACCATGCAGTGCAATTATTCCAGCCTGTAACCAATGAGGTTTAATCACTAGTAAAAGCTTCAGACCTTAAAGTAGCCAGTTCAGCCTATGTTATTTGAGCAGCATTTCTGAATGGTTTGGTGAACAGCTTCTCCCACGGACTGGTTTTTAAATAGAAGAAAAGTACAAAAGATTTCTAACATTTGAAATGGAAAAACAATTGCGTTCTGTGACTCTACAAAAATATTTCTGAGGACTGGTAATACATTTTGCCAGGGTAACGTCCCAATTCTAGGAGTGGTTCTTTCTTCTTAGCATTTGTTGCTTTTTTAAATGTAAGTCATACAGGGAAATATTGGAAAATGGAGAGGGAAAATATAATTAACCCTGTGTTTTTCACACAATTGCCCTTTATCCTACTTTATTTTTATTTTTTCTAACTTTTATGAAGCCATCATTAATCTAGTCAGCCAAGGTCAAGCGAGACTTTTTTCTTCTTTGCAGACCCTAAAGCTTATAAAGCTTCAATCTACTCTACAATGTTTAGTACCTACCGGTTGGGTTAATTAGAGTGCAATTCTTTACAGCGCTGATAATAATCACTACTACACCATCATAGCAGTGGCTGCAGACTATTTTTTCATTTGTTATTTCTTTTTAACGGCAAGCATTTATGTAGTCACACTGCTTAAACCACTGGTTCTCTTGGGTTCAGCCAAGGGTTCATGCGATGGAATGATACCTGGAAATATCAAGTTCCAGAAGAGCATCACCTGCACTCATGACAATTCGCAAAGTAAATGCAGCAGAGCATCTTGGATATATCTTAAAAATAGGTGACTTCTTTTGTTTGGTTGGGGTTTTTTAAGAGGAGGGGAGAATATTCATAGGGAAAAAAAAGATGAGAAGAAAGAGAGAAGGTCGCTGAATGTGCAGTATTGATTTAGAAACAGGCTTTGCTAAGCAAGATGAAAAAGAGCCTTCCCCAACCTATTCTGTGTATGGTTATTAGGACTCATAACAGGACCTTGGCTCCCAAGAGAAAGAGTGGGGAATGAATTAGGAAACAAGTACATTTCTGTAAATAAAGTTTTTCCAATTCAGATGGTTTATCTGTTTCTCAAATGTCAAGTACTTGAAAGACTAAAAATAGATCACCGGAATAAATAAATTAACCCAGAAGACAGGGCTGATGCTCTGCAGGCATCAGGGATTAAATAAATTCACTAAATTCAAAGTGGTATTCCAGATAAGAGCTCTTTGTGCCACAGCATGTACAGCTTATTGATTATAGGATTGAGGTGCTGTGCACTCTTGTAAAATGTACTCTGGCTGATACAACTTAATCCTGCAGTAATGTACAGCCCAGTGCACAAAGCATGGAGCTAGCTTATATTTTCTTACTTATTTTGATTTTGTTTGTGTCTTAATTTGCTGCACCGCATCTGTGCCCTCTCCCACCAGCGTTTCCCCAGGCAGGGATGAGTGACAAGAGGCACTTCAGAAGGTGCCGACTCAGCAGGATGAGGGCTAGGCTGCCCAATGGAAGCTTGCAGGACAGGGGACCATGGGAATCTTTCTGGGATACCGTCCCTTCCATAGGGATGTAAAGCCTGAGCACCTCGCTTTTCCGTTGCACTGCATGGGCTGGCTACAAGAATGAGTGGGCACTGGGTGCTGGTGGTGCTCAGTTGATGTAGGAAGCCTTGGGGCAGCTCAGATGGAGATATTTGATCTGCAAGACTTCCGTGTTTTGTTATGTGAGTCCACCAAGGCAGTAGAAGTGTGTCTAACCAAGCTGCAAACACTACCTCTCCAGATGAGATGGATTTTTCTGGACAAAAAGAAGTAGAATGTTTTTTAAGTCCTGCTGGGTCAAAGCCAGCAATCCTGGAGGGGCTGTTATACACCAAGCTGGAATGAACTGTAGTTAAGTTCCAGTTAACCTGTTTGCCATAGTAGAGTCAGATGTTGAACTGCCAAGGTCATTTCACTCTAATACAGAAGGACATTTCTTTCCTCCTTTGGAAGCTCTCCTGCCTCTGGTGCTCAGCCCAGCTCTCCCCTGCACATTGCTTTGAAGAGCCAGCAGACCTCTCCAAACATGGAATTTTACCATATAATTTACCAAGAAAGAGGAAAATCTCCACGCCTCTGATGGCGTGAGAAAGCAGCGAGGCACAGCAGCGATGCTCTCATGGTATGTTGGTTTCGTGGTCCATGTCTCCTTGGGGTTGATGCCCATCAGCCAGCACCTTCCTGGTCTTGGGGACTCCTTGGGTGCTAGTTTTCTGTCTCATCAGTAAAAAAGTTGGTCTGTCCAAGAGAAAAAACTTTTATCGTTAATTTTTGCCTCCCTGGTGCGAGGGAACAGCTGAACGAAGAAGCTGCAGGGGCTCAATTTTTGGGTAACTTCCTCACATTCCCGTATCTCCCACAGGTTTGGCAAATCTCCCAATATCTTACTTCACCAACATCGAGCCTTTTAATCTCAAGATATATAGCCTCTACTACGTAACACTGCATCCTGAGTGTGATCCACAGGGCCTGGATTTTAACACCCAAGATTCATTAATATTTCCTGCAGAGTGTTCAGTAAGTAGCAAATAAAGCAGGAAGTGTCCCAGATGTTGGAAAGAAAAAATGGAATTATTCATCGCTTACTAACGTCAAATGCTAATGTGAGAAAAGCATCCTTGAAGAAATCCTTGACTAAAATTCATCAGAGTGATGTGAAATCACTGTTTTAATTATGCATTTTTGAATGTATTTATTAGTCCCGGTTCTGATCTGACTTACAGATGTTTAACAGTGATAAGGCTCTACTGCAGTCTTTGGAATTACTCATGATTTATAATGACAAAACTTGGATCAGAATTAGGTCCTTGTCACTACTCTGTAATATCCTTTCATCAAACTTCTTCACATTCAACAGATGAAAGAGACTGTGGTTTCTGCAATTTCAAACCCTGCCGCTGAGTCCACTAGCTTGTTTTTTGAAATTTCTCCTCCAGAAACGAGGATTCTCACACAAAATTTTGTCTGCTTGAGCTGCGTTTGCCACAAGAAACTTGAGAGCAAAGGAACCGGTCCTTTCATTCCACCAAAACGATGTGTTTGGTTAACACTTGTGCTGGCTACAAATGCTGCATTTTAGCAGGGGAAGTAATTAATGGAGTTGTGCTAGTCTATAATCTCATTTCTGTATCCTTATTGTGGTGACTGTTACAGTACGCTCAATACCAGAGGCTTTATTAAAAAAACCTCCATTCAGGAATGATTCAAAGTCATGTGTTTTTCAAAAGAATGATGGAGTTTTAAACTATTGCTTGTTCTAGAGCTGATCCAGAATGAGCAAGTCTCCAGGGAGGGTTTACTCCCTAAGGCATGAATGCATGATTAAGCTAAATGTATTCCATAAATGCCTTGATGACATTAAACTAAATTTTTTAAAGAAAAGATGGAGAATGTTAATAAATATTTCATTCTATAATATAAAACTCACTTCTATATTCACAACTTCAGGGATCCTCAGCTTCATAGATATCAATAAGTCTGATGGATTTCTTGCTGCATTCTCATTCTTCTGCCCTGGTGTCTCTTACGGGATCATCATTTCTGCATGCTTGGATTGTTTTATGGGATCAGGGAAAGGCAAGTGACTGTAAATCTTGACCTCTTCTGCTCCTGGATTATATACTTTTATTCTTTGTGACCATAAGTGTTCATCTCTACACCGAATAGATAATTAAATGACAAAAATTATTCAAAGGGAATTTATAGTGAGAAATTATCACTTGGAGAACTGATGGGGCACAGGCATAACCCAAGGAGATACCATGAAAAAAATGGTTTAGAATGGCCAAATAAAACACTGAAATATCTGTGTGTTTGTAAATGTCACGAAACATCTATTCACTGGGAAAAAACCTGGCTTTTACCTCTATATACCAATTCTATTCAAACAAAATTTCTATTAATGGAAAACAGTGTGAATTTTGCTTAAGAACTGTAGACCAAGCCTGTTATTCATATGAAAGAACTAATCTTTACATGTGGGAATTTCAATTTCTCACTCTATGTATGCCATGAATCTTGTAAAATAATAATTAGAACTTGCTCCAAAAGGGAAGAAATGCCAGACTTGAACAGTATTTTAGGAAGAGCATTAACAAACATTTTTATACTGCCAACAGTCTTCACTGCATTCTAGAAGAGATTTACATTACCTTATTAATTAACTACACTGAGTCAATACTATGACATAAAGCTTGGGAGATATATGTCTAGCACAAACTATGACATTCATGAGGAAAGCGTGCACTTTTAGGAAGCTTGATTTGAAATTTATGCAAATGACTTCAGCAAGCAACGACCCAACAAACTACTTCAAAGCATCAAAATCCAGCCTGAAAAACATGACAAGCTCAAATCTTTGTCATTTCTCAAGTGTCTTTACAAACCTCCGCGTATACATATAAATTACTTCACCTCAATACCTTGATAGTTTAGTGTAGAATTAGCATGCGTAACTCTTTGTGGGACCACTGCAATCTCTCAGACAACATACACCTGAGCCATTACAAGAATTTAAAAGTATCTAAAAGGTATATAATTTGTCTTTTGGAGCCAACTCTTGTGTTACATGTGTAGAATTCAGCTAAGTCCCATGGTCTACCATAAAAAACACAATAAGAAATAATCCACCTCTGACAATTCCGTGATTCTGTGATAATAGTGCTATTGTTCCCACTCTCTTTCCCCCAATTCTGACCGTGTTTCAGTTTTTGGGTTGAGAATCCCCACTGCATTGTGTCTGGAGGAAATATTAAATGCAGAACAATGTGGTGCTGTGAAGAAATGCTAATTAATTCATGTTAGGTTTCATGCCACACAAATTGGTTTATTCACTTATTGAAAGTTAAGTTAGGTCCGGGTACATTTGTATCTTCAGAATCAGGGCTTTTAACGGAAAAAAAGTTTCTCATGTTTCCCGACATCCCATTAAAATGGTTGTCCTTTGACGTCAGTTAGAGCCAGCTAAAAAAAAATCATCCTTAATTGCTTTTCAGAAATAGACATTATAGTGTACACCGTCACAGCCAGATTCGATTACCTTTTACAAGAAACAAGGATGCTGGGAATGCTATAAAACTCCAGCTCTGCTGAATACGGATGCGGGGCTCTGCTGACAGCCGGGGGGAGCTGCTTTTCACAGTGAAGGCTCTTTCCTGGGCTGCAGAGAAAAAGACTCAAAAAAAAAAGATGTAAAACATATAGATATGTCTAAATTTCTCCAAAGTGCGAAAATACTGGAGCTGGACGTTCAGCTGGGGCTGGTTTTGGACTGACAGTGGTTGGATGCTTAGAGCTCCATCCCTGCCTCCATGTAATCATGTACCTACGCTGACAATTATAGCTACAAAAACAATCGAGTCCTCGAAACTTGGGTACTTTTCATTACAAGGAGCATCACCAATTTGCTCAAAGGCCTTCTCCAAATTTGTCTTACTCCAGGGACTTCATAATGGCTCTGCCGACCAGGTAGAAGAGGAGTCCGGAAAGTAAAACCAGGGGCACCCCCGCGGCGGCGAACATGAATGACCACCCATAATAGACGTGGACGGGCACATCCTCCATGCACTTCTCGCTTCTCTCCAGAAGGATGTACTTCTGAAAATCAGCAGCAAACTCCTTCCACATCACGAAGAGAAATATGAGCAGGAGAAATAAGCCCCCTGGAAAGAGAGACAAAGATGAGTTATTCTCTGCCTATGAAATGAAGAAATAAAACTTAGGAAGGATTGCAGCAGATTTCCATCTGCTCTTGCAGGTCCTTTGCATCAAAGCTGTGTTGCAGAATCACTAGCCATGACATGGCTCTGCAGGTTCCCGTGAAAGCCAAGCCCACTTGCCCTGGGAGAGACCCACACCACCATGCCCAGCTCCCACCCAGCCACAGGCACACTGACACCTCCTGCTCTCACCCCCGGCACTGCTGAGGGCTCCGTTACAGCTGGACACGGCCATGGAGAAACCATCATGAACATGGCTGATGTTCACGCCGGGATCTGCATGGGGCTCGCTCTGCTTTCCTGCCTGAAAGGTGGGTTGTTTTGCCTTTTTTATTTATACTTTGCCTGAGTGAGAAGGAGAGGCTAAGACTTACTTTTTCCTTTTTTATATCTACCCTTCCAAGCAGAGTCAGGTCCAATTTCCACCAGAAAAGCAAAGACACGGGGATTGGTCCTGATGAAGCGTTAGCCAGCATCGGACCTGCCAACCCCAGCTCTGGTGCAGGCAGAGCCCACGCAGACGCCGGAGTGCCTGCTGCAGCTGGTGGCAGTTCCCCTCCACAGCTTGTGTCACCCTTCCCGAAACCAAGCTTTGCAACCAAGTATTAAAACACACGGCAAGGAGTACAGATGATCCTGTTTTGCAGAGAAATAGCACATAATAGAGTGGAAAAGGCATGTAGCCATGAGATATAAATCTCAGATGGGCTACTAAACAACAGAATAATAAACAGCTTATTCCATAAGGCTAGAAAGTCTTTTTAGTGGCAGGTGAGACCTCCTTGGCCCTCCCCTGGAGCCAGACGGGAGGAGGGCTGAGGCCACACTCGCGCCTGAGCAGTGAGTGCAAGGTCAGCATCCTGCTCGGAGAGGGTCCGCTCTCCTGGCAGCCCCCCAAGCCTGCAAATAGCAGATCTCCCGTGAGACCTCACGATCTCCTATTTCCAGATGCACACCCGTCGAAGGTCAGTGTTTGCAGGAAGAGCTCAGTCACATCTGAAAAGCATGTGGTGACCAGGCACCTCCTGGACCTGGCGCAGCCACCGGTGGGTCTGGAGGCTTCTGTGCCTTGATAGGAAGCTCTTTTCCCCATAATTCAAAGTGATGGTGTTCGGAGGCTGCAAGTCTAGCTCCCCAGATGACAAAAACTAGTGTGGCCCCAATATTATTTACTGTGTCACATTAAAGAATAGATACGGTGCATTTTAAAGTCAACATGTATTAAAACTAAATAGTGGTGGTGTGATGGCAGATCTAAAAGCACTTCAGTAATATCTGATCTTGCTACTTCACAGTTAGAAGCTTGCTATTTTTAAATGGTGCTTTATAACATATAGATATACGCATATACACACACATATATGAGAGACATACATCACAGATTATAATATTTTTATAGTGCACAGTTCGAAATTAATTTAATTGACAAGTTACCACACAGTTCTGTGGATGTGTTCTGGCTTCTGCTGTATCTAATTTCTCCCCTTGCAATTTTTAAATCAAAGGTACTTGTACAATATTTAATTATTCTTCCTGGCAGCTGATGATACACTAGAAAATCCAACTCCTGTGCTAAGCAAAGGAAGTGGGTAAAGCTTGACATGTCTGCTTAGTCATGGTGGCTACTGAAACCTTGGTGAGAGAAAACATGTCAGTGTTTAACTGTGTTTCTGCTTATGATGGCTATAAGCACATCTGCTGCTACAGACCTCCGCTTCACACTGGAGGCCAAAAATGAGACTTATGTGAAGGTATAGAGGGTTTAAAGCCCTCCTTACATGTTATATAGAAGTTGAAGCCATCTATCCTCAGCTGCCTCCTATAACCTAAGACTGCAAATTGAATCTTAATAATCAAAAATTGGTGTCACCATACGAATATACTTCACATCACCCCATGCTGTTATTTCAAGCCATTCTCCCCTACACAGAAAAGTCCGTACCTTTGCTGGAGAGGCAGGCTAGGAGTTAAATAGCAGCTGTTGTAACATTTGCATGTTCATTGAGATTTTGATACCACTTGAAATTAAGTGCACAAATAAATATTTTACACTTAATATGATAGTTGTGTGCTTAAAATACCAATTATTCTACTATAAGAAAACGATTGCATGTTTAAATCGTCACGTCCTTTACAAAATACAATATATTGATAAGAAGGCAATTAAGTCTTTATTACTGATGTAATTTAAAATTAAATTAATTAGATAGCAACTGAACCTTGAAAAGTGCTCTTTTAAAGATCAATTTCTATTTCATTAACTTATACCTACCATAAGAGACACAAGTAAAAATGTAGCCCCAGTGGGACAGAGGACATGGGTACGGTAATGTACTTTTGAATTCTCCTACTTTTCTTTAAATCATAGAATCATCAAATGGTTCGGGTTGGAAGGGACCTTAAAGATCATCGAGTTCCAATCCCCCTGCCCTAGGCAGGGACACCTCCCACTAGACCAGGTTGCTCAAAGGGGTTTTGCGTTGAATTGTCCCAAGACAATTTAAATGGCCTAAGCCTCATTTTTTGAAGAAATCAGATTAAAACCTACCAGTTCTTACTAAGGAGGGTGCGGGGAAGCCCCGTGAGCATGTGGCCACTGTCCCCAAGGATGTGGAAACAGTCCCTGCCCTCGCTCCAGGAGAAACGCCAGGTCTCGGTATGGAAGAATTTATTATTAAACAGGTACTGGAGGTGATGGCACAGCCACAGCATCTAAATTAAGTACATTTTCACACTCTGGGAAAATGACAAGAAAATGTAAAGTAAGCAGCCTTCTTCCCTGGAATAATTACAGCTGAGTGGCAAGGAGTCCCTGGGATTTACACCATCTCCTCGGCAAGAAAAGAAAATCAGATGGGCAGGTGCAGCTGAAGAAGGACGGTGGAAGCGCAGAAAGGGCAGCTCACTGAAAACTGTTCAGCAAAAAAATGCTTACTTGAAACAATCACAACTATTCATGAACGTGCCTAAAATTTGTCAGGCTTTTAGACATTAATAGACTCCTCTACTAATGATAATATCAGGATATTTCACTCCCATATTACTAAAGTGACTGTTTGGTTTGCTTTAAAATACTATTTTATTTTGGATTTTTCATCTTTTGAACCCGTCTCACTCTGCCACCTCCTTTTTGATGCTTTTAGTCTCAGCCACAGCAGAGAAACATCTTCATTCCTTGCCAGCCCCAAATGGCTTTTTATGTACAGAGACAGATTTCTTCCTGTCTTGGGCAGCAAAATGGAAAACTGAAAAAACTCTAGTTTTCTGCCCGAGAAGTGAGCCCGGCATCAGCACATGCACCTGAGATACAGGACACATGTTGGGTTTGGGTAAGTGAAGACCTCATCAAACCAGACCATCCCCTTGTTCCTCTCAGCATCCCTGTGCTTTCTACCACAGGAAAATTAGCCAAGTGGTATCTTCCTTTCTCTCCCTTTCCCTCTTCATCCCTTCTCCCATCCCTTCATTAGGATGGTATGGAAAAAAATTAACTGCGAAACTCTGTCTCATAGCTGATGAGGTCAACGGCATCTTCTGGGGAGGGGCTAATTGCAAGAAAATTGAAGTGGGGTATTAAATTTTTTTCCTTCGTACACTGCTAACTGCAGGACAGCGAGCCCCAGCCCTCCAGCCCCCTCCCAGGAGAGCTGCACCTTCGCTGTGAGTAAATTGGAGTCGGGCTTTTTCTTTCTCTCACTTTATATCCTTGTGACACCTTTATAGCTGCTAATTGTAGGGACAGGTGAGTGAACTCAATCTTTAACTCTTATTCTGGCGAAGCTGCTGAACTTTCATGTAATCCGCTAATTACAAGAATAATGAACTTTGACTCATTCGCCTTTCTCACTAGTTGCCTCTTATGGATGTTAATAACAAGGAAATGGAGGGGTGACCTTCAGCTGCCCTTCCATAACTGTCAGCCTTTACTGCACATGGGGAGCCTGAGATTGCCAAAATAGAGATGCTTGATTTAGGAAGGGGAATCTGAGCAAAAAATTCAACACTTTAACTCATAGGACTGGCAAAGCTGCCTTTTTTTTTCATGCAGTTGGCTCATGCTGAAGAAGAGGTTGGTCTGAGCGCACGTCATGCTCCTCTTGCTCCTCCCTGACACAGGAGAGGATTTGTGCTGTCTTTGCCCGCTGGAAAGGGCCCATGGCCACAGTGACCCTACGGCTGTGGGATGGTGTGAGCACACCCATGTGTGCCACACGAGTCGGGATGCTGGAGGGACAGCACCGGGACCACGGCGGCTGGAAGAAGTGTAGACTGTACATGGTTCATCATGTATTTGTGCTTTCCAGAGTATGGCACGCTGATAACAAGCTCCTCTTTAGGTTGCTTAACTTTACCTGGGACAGGCATCCTTATTGCTTGCTTTGAAAACTCACCGTACGCTCACGCTCTGCCTGTGTGTTCCTCCAGAGCAGCCTCCTGCCCTGAGCAAGCCACCAGGTAGAGCTCAGGTCAGTTTTTCACTTAAGCCTGCAGCTGTGCAGCTGGTCCAGATGTATTAGGGCAGCTCTGCAAGCTCAGCAATTGCCCTAGGTCTGGACGAAGCATTTCTGCACTTCTAAGCTTGGTCTTTAAAATGCCCAAAAGAAATGAAAACTAAGGAGCACAAGTACAGAAAACTGAGGAGCACAAGCAAAGTTGTCTCAGCAATTCAAACAGTTTTCAGAAGCTGCAGTGCAGCGTTCACCCAGCCCTCTCGGTGACGTTGTAGTGATAATTAATCATATTGTCATCTGACTATTGAAACAGGGGGACAATTAGACACCAGGCGGTATCTGCCTCCCCCTTGCAGGCACTGAAGCTCACCCTGAGATGGCAAATGTTAGCAGGAAAGCAGCACGCTGACTATTTGCTGATGCGATTTGGGTGCTTTTGGGAGCAGGCTGGCGAGGGAAACTGCTCAGCTGGGGTGGTAGATGTGCAAATGCAAACTGCAGCAAACGTCAGATGGGCTCCGGCTGTATCTCCTGAGCCACCCAGCAGAGGAAATCGAGGGGGATGGCTCTGGTCCTTTGAAAGGGCTCTTAGAAACACCACCCACCGAGCACTACGTTTGTTAGGATAGCTGGCAGACGGTCAGATTTGTCTTCTGGAAAGTACAGTAAATAAAAGGCATCTCGGAGAGGAAACCCAAAGGGATCTAATTGAGTGATAACAATCTTCACCGTTTGGCATTGAATTCCCCCTGGCGACAGAGGGGCACACGTAACTCCTCAAGATCGTGTCAGGCTGGATAGCCATGAATGTGCTTGGGAGTGCATTTGCACCAATAACAACTTTAGAGCCTTTCAGTGGCAAATGTTGCATCATTTTGCAATGCTTAACCACGGCTGTGATTTCATGACCTCGGTGTGTGCTGCTACCAAATGGGGCAGAGGGAGTTTATGGACAGGATACAGTTGCATATAAAGGATGGCCTGAGAGGCCGGGGCACCTTGCAGCCGTGGTGCCCCATATCACCATCCCACTGCCAGACCACGCTCCCACTCTACAAATTGCCAGCATTTTCACACTTCCTCAAGGAGAGATCATTTCTGCGAGGGAGGTTAATTAACACTGACCCAGCAGGCCATGATTAGAAGACAAGACGCGCTTTCTCCTGCGTCGTCTCCCTCCACATCCACTATCGAAGGAAAGGGACAGCAAGGGAGTTGAAGCTGTATTAAATCTATTGTTCCTACTGCATAGCACAATAATGCAAAATATTTTTAGACGGGATAATGAGAAAATAACCATGGAGGGACACATCCCGAATCCATCAGGAAGCCAGTGCCAAGCAGGATCCAGAAGTGTGAGTACAGGATACCACCCAAAAAGAAAAAAAAGGATGAGCTGAAAATCCAAGCAAACTGCTTTCAGCTGAAAATGCTGAAATAACATTGCATTCTCCCAGCTAGGATTTAGATTGAAAATTTAGCAGTTTAGTTGAACTCGTTCCTCCTAATGACAGTTAATAACAATGACGGTTGTTCAGATTGAAACTGCTTTAATACCAACTTCGATTTAAACGGCAGCATCTTTGTCTAATGCCAAGAGGTTTATGGGATGCATAATCAGCTCTTCTAAAAAAATCAGTGTTAAATTCTATGCCCCAGCCTTTTAATCAAGAGATAGTCAAATAAAGTGCAAAAACAATGAAAAAAAATGGAATACAGTGATTCAATATTACTCGACACCCTTTTCTGTGTGATATTTTGTTTATCTGGTCAGTGTCAGAAGGTGATCAATCTCAGTTTTTCCATTTGGGCTGAAAGTTGAGTGTTTTGAAGAAGTAGGGCTTTAACTGAGGTAGCCAGAGTGTCACATCTGAGAGGATTCAAATATTTGGCCCCAGTCTCAGAAGAAGAAATTACTTCAATGCGCACATGTGTCAAGTGGCCAACAGTACTCGGAAGAAGGCATTGGTACCTGATTGAGATCTGATAGCAAGATGTATCTTTAGTCTTTACCATGAGGGTGGTGGAGCACTGGAATAGGTTGCCAAGGGAGGTGGTTGAGGCCCCTTCCCTGGAGACATTCGAGGTAAGGCTCGACGAGGCCCTGGGCAACCTGGTCTAGTTGGGGGTGTCCCCGCCGACTGCGGGGGGGGGTCGGACTAGATGACCTTTGAAGGTCCCTTCCGGCCCAGATGATTCTATGATTCTGTGTCTTGCATTCCCAAATGAAATCCGTGTGTGTAAAACCACCTGAAATTCACCTCTAGAAAAATTAAGTCCAACCAAGCATCTATTAAACTATATAAGAGAGAGAGAAACTGACACCCACAGGCTTGCTGGCCTCACTTCAATAACTGAAGACCTGGAGGCAAATAGAAAATTGGACAAAATGCAAAGCGAATTAGCAGAGGCAGGTAGGGCCACATTGATTTACTGCCTTCCAGATTTTTTAGACAAATAGATAGATGTCATCTAGCTTCATTTTAACAAGCAGCTCAGCTGGCATCACATGGTTAATTATTAGCACATCTGGAGAAGACAGAAATTAGGAGAGGAGCTATAAAATGGATAGGGAGCCAAATAACAGGGGAAAAGAGTAAAAGGTGATAATAGCAGGGCATGGTGAGATTGGAAGGAGTTTAGGTGAAGTTCCTCTAAGGTCGATGTTGAGACCTTTTCTGTTAAATATTTTAATGAGTGTTTTCAAAAAACTTGGGGATGCTCAAAGCCCAAACTGGGAGCAAAGACACTGGCTCGTGTTTGATTCATGCTGTGTAGGAGGAAGCAGGACCTGATGCAAGATCCATAATTAGGCAGTGGTGTTTCACAGAAAGGCCTGACTTCATAATGAAGTTCTTCACTTGGCATGGCTCAGCTAAGCTCCAGCCTTTAGCTGCTTGAGTCGTAAAAAAAGCTTTTTTCTGAGTTTGAATCACTGTTATAAATCAAGTATTTCTACTAGTTAAGCCAGTTATTGCTTCTCAAATACAGAAAAGGAAAAAGCCCAAGTGATAATTCAGTGGAATAATTTGTAGTGGTAGTGGGAATAATGAATAAATGCCTATTTTTAATTCATTTTCCTGCTGTGCCACTGCTTTATCTTTTCAGGTTTTATTAAGCCAGCCCTCCCATTTTGAATCGCCGGGTATGCCTCTCATCGCTCAGTGGGTTTCCAGCTCTGCCAGATGTTAACAGCAGAGACAGGAGAGGCCCAAGTGCAAAGACTGACTGAGGGGAACAGCGCACGGCTCATTGCTGCCCAGGGTTAGCGCAGCTACGGACTTTACAAAAATAAAGGGCCCTGCTCCTCTGGGTTGCACAGAAGAGTAGAAAAAAAAAAAAAAGGCATTTTTTCCCAAACCCCAGCTTCCCTAGGACTAAGAACTATCTTGCTAAAGCTTGTCTGAGCATAGAGGTTTAATTCCAGTGGGGGAAGAGGGAAATAATTTACTCCAAGTCAGCGCAGCTCCCAGCAGAGTCCCCGTCTCCCCCCAGCAGAGGCCCATCCCGGCTGCCTCTCCATCCCCGGCACCTTTCATTCCTGCCCCGGCCGTATCCCGTTACCGCTGCTTACCCGAGGCGAGGAGGAATCCGCCACCGACTTTGTAGGCCCGGGGGCTGACGAAGGGCACGCCGCACACCAGCAGCAGCCCTCCCACCAGCCCGGCGGCGACCGCCAGCATGATGAACGCCGTCCAGAAGCCTCTGTACACTGCACGGCCAAAAAGAGTGAAGTCAGGGGAAAGGAGAGGAAAAGCATTTTTCTTCAGTCCATGCTTAACTCCTGCTTCCACGACAGTAAAAGCAATAAACTGTAATGCTGCCCGTGCTGGGCAGAGCTGGATCCTGCGTTGCTGGCTCCCTGCGGCAGCATGGGTGCCCTGAGCCTGGAACCGGTGCAAGTTCAGGTTGAATGTCACACCCCACATAATGGGACTGGAACGAGCACAAGAGGTTGGAAGGGTTTGTTTGCCAGGGAAGCACTCCACAAAGGGGGCTGAGGGAAAAGGACACCGTCCCTAGCCGTGCCTGGGGAGGTGGAAAAGCTTGGCAAGAAAGGAAAGGAAATAGCAAAATTTGGAGAGATAGAATCAGACCACATCTTTGTTCCATCTTAATTAACACTTACAGAAGGTGCCAGGTTCCTGGTTTGAAATAAAGGCAGTTTTGTTAGCAGGACTGCAGGGAAAATAGGAGCTCATGATTTCCCCCATTAATGACTTTGCTTGACTCCAAGTAAGAGAACAGGGCAAGAAAACAGCTGCCTCTTCATCCACTGAATTTGGGGGTTTTGCTGTGACTGCATACAACCAGGCCAGCCAGAGCCCAGCAACCTTGTGTCCGTCACATCCCACGGGATGGGATGTAGCCCCAGTCTCCCAGTAGCCAAGTCTCTTCCAGTTACTGCTGTAAACCTTGGCCAAAGGTGGTGGTCTTCGGGCAGAGATCTTCTGATACCCTGGTCCCGGTTCCCCTGATTTATCTGGTCCCCTTAGACAGACCACTGCATCTCGCTCTGCCTGTTGTTTTTCAGAAGCGCTAGTTAGAGAGATTTAAGCGGAGCATGAGCAAGTGGGTAATGCTGAAATGATTCACACTTGAAAGAAAAATGATACAGAGAAGATGCGTTTTACTCATTTGAAACCATTTTGTCAGGAGAGCCACTTAGGGAGAGATAAGTATCTTGAACTCTCCAAAACCACAGAATTCATTTTCATGTTTAACCTCCCGTCACCCGTCTCTCTCAGGGAGCCTAAGAGGATGCAGATAAGGCAGAATTATCTCTGGAGCAGGTAATAGCTGGAGGACCCCTCTTCTTGGACGGCCTCCTGTTTTGTCATCATTTGCATATGAGGATGGACTGGCTTGAAATAAAATGAGTGTAAACGACAGGAGGGAGCATCTGCTCTCTGCAGATGTCCGAATGCTTTGCAGCGGGGCTGGTGCAGCAGAGGAGCCCAATTGTCCTGCTGCCCTAAACGGGGGTCCTGAGACATCCTCATCTCCCCAGGGACCATGGCAGGGTGGTGCTGGGAGCCGCCAGGCAGAGTCCCTGCGCAGAGCCGGTCCCCAGCACCTTCCCGGGACATTTCTGGGAGGCAGCTGAAGAGGGTTTCATAGCAAGGGCTGACAGGCAGGGACAGATGCCTCCAGGGCCCTTTATTTAGTATGGAAAAAATAGTGTGTTTATCAGCGAGATCATTCAGAAACTAGATGTCATGCCTGCCTATCCTAAGCAGAAAAAAATCCCACCGCTTAACCCGCATGCTTGCTGCACACAGCCTGCGACAGGCTCCTCCTTCTACCCTCGACAGGTCCCTCGTATCCATTTTACACTACGGCGTGTTCCCCAAGGCAGGAATCTTGCACAGCACAGCAAAAGAAACTAGCTGCTCTCCCTCACATGCCTCTACTGACAAATGTGGGGGATTTTAATTAATTCCTCTTAAAAAACAAAAAAAAACAAAAATAAAAAAGGTACTGCTAAAGGCTAAGGAAAAGGTCAAGATGTTTGTTTGTGCAGTATGCCTGCCCCGGATCCCCAGAGGCAACACAGAGTGATGCACACTATTTAAAGAAATCAATTCATTTCAAAAAAGATCATTGAATTAATTCTAGCTGCTGCCACCAATTTAGCAAATTAAAATTCCTAACAGCAGCTGATTCATTAAAGAACTCTGAAAATACAGAGAAACATAAATAAAAAGGGAACCAGTTGAAAGGAGAGCTCTCCAACTGTGTCATATTCAGTGTATTAAAAATAAGCCAGTCACTTACGTGGATCTTCTAGCAATTTGGTCTTTAACTGATTTTCCAGTGTTTGTTTATTTTGTCTTGCAACAAATCAACACCAGGGCTCTCCCAGGAAGTTAGACTCTGGAAACGAGTCAGCACTGGGCTGCCACAAGCCTGCGGCCCAGGAGAAATTATTTTTTCTTGCTTGCCCACAGGGTCTGGATTTGGCCATGGGGCTGAAGCCTTTTGCCTCCAGCTCCACCCAACAAGCAAGGAGGTGGGATCTTCCCTTGACAATGGGAGTATGTGCTGAGTTCCCAGCGGGAGGATGCATGGCTCAGGGCCAGGCATGGCTGGCTCTGGAGGAGAGAAGATGTGGAAGAACATCTCGATGTGCTCACGGCTTGGGGCAGTCAACTAAACAAGGCCATTTTGTAAAGGAACTTTCTGAAAGTCTTGGTCATGCTTGGCCACATGCATTTACAATGGGAGAACAGCAGCACTTACACACGTTATAAATCTCTGCCCAATTGCTTGGGAAAGAAGGTGCTGAGGGAGCAGGAAAGAAACTTACCTGCAGTTGTGTCATAGGAAGGATGGGGGAAAGGTCCAGGAGCAATGGGCAGGGGAAAGAGGTAGCCATGCATACAGAACTTGGGGTGTGCTTGGCTGGCTGAAAAAGAACAACCAAAAAATCCCTGTTTGCTTTTATTTTTTGCAAAATCACAGTTACAGTATTCAGAAGGCAATGCGCTATTCTGCAAAACCTACAAAACCCTCACTAAAATGAGAAGGCTGGGGAGTAAAGAAGTACAGTAAATGCTGGTTAGAAAGAAAAAAGAAAAAGAAGAATGGTAAGAGAGGGGAGATATAACAGGATCTGAGACTGTTACCCATACATCTTCTAATCTTCATAATATGAGTCTGAGGTGGGCATAAATCATGAAAGATGGAGTAACTCAAATCAGTGTAAATATTCCCATTGCTGTTTTCCTCCGGAGAATGTGTCAAACTGCCTGGAAGGGGCAAAGGTATTTGGGTACCAGAACAAGCTACCTTACAAGACCTCCGGTTTGTGAGAAGGGAAAGCACAATTAGAATGAAAGTGCCCCATCAATATTAATACCACTGAGGCTTATCATGATTAACGGTAATAGAATGAATGTTAAATGAATTAATTAATGGTTGGCCACTTATTTAAATATGTTCCCCAGCTCAAAGGAACACTTTATAATAGGTGGACATTAGTTCATGCTAAATTGACTATGGAATACCTATTGAATTAATTATTACATCCATGAGAGCAGCAAATTAATTTGCCATGATCAATCCTATTATAATAAATACCTAAAGAAGTAATACAAATTTGCCAGTTATCAGAAAGAGTCATTTTACTTCAGGTAACATTATATTATATCATGTATTTCCATATAATGTAATTAGATAGCAAACTGCCTCTCTCAAGCCTGTCCTTTTTTATCAAAAAAATTCTGTGTGAAAAATCTCACGTTGTTCAGTTGAATGGTGGCAGTAACTGTTCCTGCAAGATTTTACAGGAAACGCAAGTCAGGGACTGGGGGACAGCAAAGTCATCTGCAATTTTAATCACTGCAGAGTAAATGTATTGTGGGAACCTGCATTAATTGCAGCCAAATGCCCTGCCAGGTGATCGTGCTGCTCCACAAGCACGTAAGCATCTTTGAGGGGACCGAAGCAGCAGCAAGTGCAGGGTCAAGGCTTTTTCACTGTTTAAAACCTTTGTGGAACTCACTTAAAATCTCTTTTATCCCAAATACTTCTCAAGGGTTGTGGCATCTGAGGGAAAGGATGTCCTTTAATTACCCACTGTGCACTAATGTGGGTGAGCTGGTTGCTGGCTTGGCCGCTGGCAGGACTGGTGCCAGGCGTGCTGTGTGTGTGGGCTCTCACTCCTTTGCTCTTTCTGATGGAAGCACCTTGTTCACTAGGCCAAGACCCCACACTTCACTGCACGTGGGCCACCAGTCAGCACCAACTGGTTTCTCAGAACAGGTTTCACCTTCTCCTTCAATTTTTTTTGAAGAGTGAATGTGCTTGCAGAAAAAAAGAATGATTTTGATCTGTCTCTGCATATTCACACGTTTCAATGACCTTAAAAAGCAAAACAGGCAAGATCTTAAAATAAAAGTCTTATTTGCTTAAAAGCATAAACACGTGGTTATGGCTCTCCGTGTCCCATCACTGCCCACTGCTAGAGGTCCTGGGAGACCACATGATTGCGCATCCGGCCTTCCCCGTGCTGAAATCAGTGGGAGATGGGAACACTCTGATGGCTGAAAATGTGAACAGAAGAGCAATACTTGAGCTCAAATTTAGCAGACCTCGCTGAACACAAACATCAAGAGATCAAGGGGGACAGTTGTCCTTGCTGGTGGAAGCCACCACTCCGTAAGACTTTGTAGGTGACATATTAAATGGCATCAAGAGGTTCCCACATGTCTCTCTCTGGGAGAGAGAGAGAGCAAAATCCTCTCTGAGAGCAAAATCCAAGTCAAAAAAAGAGTAAAAGGGTGAGTCAAGTTTGCTTTCAATAGAGAGATGATGAGAATGAAAAAAAAATGAAATAAAATAAAAACTGTCTTCTCATCCCTGGGAGCCCTTGTTGTTCTTGTTTGCAATTCAAACTGTGAGCGAATACTGTGAATGTGGTGCAGGGACATCATACTCACTGTACCAGAAGGTCCAGATGGTGTCCGGGTGGCCCTCGCCAAAGAACCAGCACCGCCAGAAGAAGCCCTCATGATGGAAAGTGAGGATCTCCTTCCTGACCTCTGTCGGCGTTTCAGACTGTGGGAGGAATGAAAGTCCAAGCTGATACAGGCATGATCATGGTGGAAAGGTGCAAAGTGTTTATTTTCTTCTTATGCAGTTGTTGCTTTCATTTTTTTCGTTGGAGTTTTTATTTTTTGTTGTTTGAGTTGGTTTTAGAGGGTTTGGGGAACATGGAGGCAGCTGCTGTCCTTGACTTTCTGCTGTATCAGAGCTACAAAATGTTCTGATAACTAATCGTTCTGCAGAACTTCACAAAACAGTGTCTTCTTTCTCTAATACCTTTGAATCACTAATTGCCAGAGCTGGAGGGGTATGCCAGGCAGCAGAGATTCTGGGTGTATTCTACTTCTTAAATACTTTCCTTAAGTAAATTTTACTGCTGTTATAACTGGTTGGAAGCAGGTTGATACCAGGTAAACAATTTTAGGGGTGACTCAATGCAATGGTTCAGATGTCCTTACTACTCTGCAGGATCTATGTAAGGTCCAGCTTAACCCCAGAAGACAATCCAACTCTGACACTCCCATTGAGTCTCTTCCAAACACTACCCCAAAGGTTTTCTTCTTTCTCTCCCTCTGCTGAGCCCAGTAGAAGTTGTGCTAAACCTACGAGAGACAGAAATCACTCTTTGCCCCCACTAGTCTTCTCATAGACCAGGACAGGGATGCCGACAATTTTTCCTTTTGTGGTGAGTCTGCTTAAACCCTGAGATCAGATCTGCAAGCACAAGGTTTAGGTCTATCTAAAAGGAAGGATATTGCTAAGTTGAGTCAACGACTATTTACCAAAAAACTTACTAAAACTATAGCCAAAATCAATATTGCCTTTATCACATACAGTTTGGTAAAGGAGACATCACTGTTATAAAATTACATTTTGTGGCGTATGGAGAAACTCCATACAGGGTTGGACCCTGTGAACTGGAGAAAGGAGATGGAGAAAGGACTCAACAGGGAGGTGCTAGAAGATACTTCCCCTGCCTTGAGGTTTTTATGCATCAAGTTATGGCTACTTCCAGAGCTCTGACCTGAATTTCCTTTTACTTTCAGGATAAAGTACTAACTATGACAATGGTAACATGCAGCCCTCAAACTTCATCAGCTGGATGGCTGCTGACTTGAGTGCATCTATGGCAGATTTAACTGCTGTTTGGCAGATACTCGAGACCATCCTGATCTGTAAGGGACAGGATTCGCCAGTTTAAGAAAGGGCAGAGAAGGTAAAAACAGCCCGTTGTACACAACTGGTAACCAAAATAGAAATAATAGAAACAGTGTCTGAAATAGAAATTAAATAGCTCAGAGGGAAGAGTAAGAGCAGTTCCTATTTCTGCCTGGTGCTTTTGAAGTCGCTCTGCCTTGGTGACAGGCACACTAACACTTGGCCAAGAGCGCATCTGAAATGTTTGAGATGCTTATTCATGTTGTGCAGTGCAACATCTCTCATCTCTCCACTTTAAAAGACAACAGCACAAACAAAAATCTGAAACAATTAACATTGTCATTTCCCAAGTGCACAAAAGCTGAGCGGCACTCCTCTGTCCATGACTCTCTGCCATCTCCAGGGCTTCACTGGGATGCTTTAAACAGTAAAGACAGTGTCTTCTGCCAGGCAGTTTTTCTATCATAATTTTTTTTTTCAACAGAGAAAGTAATTTGGAAACATGACTCAAGCAAACGTGTCCTACATTTGATTATGGGATTCTGAAATGAAAGAAAGTATTTCTTGCTGGCATCATGATGCTTACCCAGTGTGACTCACCACACCGGAAAAAAATCAAACCTAATTGGATTGAACTTTGAAGTAACAAAAAGTCTGCACACAACAAGGATCTTCCTGTCATTTTGTAATTGAAACCACACATTGATCGGCACAAAAACATTTTTGAAGAGTGGGTGGCTCAGGGAACTGATCTGGTTGTTATTTCATTGAAGAGTTAGACAACAGCAAGGGCAGCTAAAATCAAACTTTCAAAGGGATCTATAAACAAGTGATACCAGCAGCTAGCACTAAAATACCAAATTGTCCTTTGAAAATTACATTTCCTGCTAACTAAAATCCTATATAAATCTTAATTGTAAAATATATAGGCCGCCTCTTGTTAGATGAGCAGTAATTCTTGTCTACTCTGTTCTGCGTCTGATGTTCGCTTTTGTTTTCTGTCTGTGCTGTAGTCATATCACTTCAGATGTAAATGATTGCCAAGTCCCACACTTTAAAATTTGAACTATTTTTAAATGAAGAAACTACAGAGGGAGAAATCTTTTAATGGCAAATATCAGGAGATATCTTTTGTCTTTAGAGGCAAATGCTGTCAACAAGTAAAGCTCTTACATTTTTGCCTTTCATTCCCTAATGTTCATATCTGCCAGATTACAGAGGTGCTGTCTTAATGTTGCCTAGACGCACTTTACTTCAGTCAAAATGCTAGATACTGTGGAAAAGCTGGTTTGGATTTTAAAGTTAGCTCAGGCTGTTATTTTCCATTAGCAGGTCATTTTCAATGAGCATAAAAATTATCACAGATTTAAAACTTTAAAAATTTTAAATTTTAATTATTTAAGTTAGTCAATTCTTCTAAAGCAAGACAATATTTCAGAGTTTACCTCTCCGGTCTGCAGAGTGCTATTCCCATGCTCGAAGATGCCACAGGTCTCTGTAGCTAGAAGCCAGTAATCTGTCCCAAAAGAGATGAGGAAGAGCAACACGCCAGTGCCGCCGAGGATCCCGGCTGCGAGAGCCGCTACTCCGGCCTTCATGGGGCAGCAGGTAGGCAGCAGAGCTGGAAATAAGAAAAGAAGAAAACCACTGAAATTTCCACAGTCACTGGAAGAGGGGGACAAGAGAAGTGCTATTTTTGGACACAGATAAGAATCTTCTCCTGGCTGGTGTGAGTTTCAGTGGGTGGTGGGAACAGAACTAATAAAAGCAGATGACCTGGCGTAACCAAACAGCTGTGGCATTAAGGAACATGACAAATAGCTATTGAGACAGAGTGGGAAGATTTCCAAATAAACACACGGCTGTTTATTTCAGAAGAGCGCTGCAGAGAGCTCTTAGCCTTGGCCAGTCAGGCAGCGTCCGTAGGTCACGAGTGGTTACGATGCAGGACGGCCCAGGACACTGCAGTGTCTTTAAAAGCCCGTTTGTGCACGAGATTAGCAGAAAGGCTGTGCGTGGATTGGCTCAGAACTCAAAGATCTTTCCCCTGTCATGGTGTCTGCAGCCATTGCTGTGAGATACCTTTGGCCATGTCCTCACAAGCGCAGTATAGAAGTGGCACTTTTAGAATATGTGTCTCCTTCAGCTCCTGCTTCCTCTGAACAAAGCACCAATGCAGCTTTCACACACAAAGTAACCCCAGAGTTCCAAGCAATAACATTAAAATATTGGTGTTATCTCTTAAAATCTTTGTGCTCTCAGAAGCGATGCAATCAACCCAATCAAATACATTTAAATCAGGCAGGTCCACATCCAGCTAGATGAGGAGCATTAAAATTGGGTGTACATACCAATATACCTTGAGTATCTTGCTATGCAGCTGTAGAAGGATGCTCTCTCTACTACCAGAGAAGAATAGATTATACAGCATCCATACCTCTCCCACCACCCAAGCCTGCTGTGGAAGAAGTGTCTCATGAGGACAAGGACATTCCTGCATGGAATTTTGCTGCTATTTACTTCCTAATATTTTCATCTTCTGCTGGAGCATCTGCTGCAGATCACTGCCAGGAACAGGATGCCAGACTAGGAAAATTATAATTTCTGTAGGGCAATAACTGTATTCTGGTGACATGCCAGTAGTCTGGAGGAGGAAATATAAATTACAGTGAAAATACCAGTTCTGGTTTTCTAACCTTAGCCTAAGTCATGACCTGTTCTGGAAAGCAGGATAGATGATGTTGAGTTCCTTACCCTACAGGATTCTGTGTGGACAAATTAATTTCCAAATGAATTTAAGTTAACTGTGAATATATGGGTGTCTCAGAGAAATTGCACGCTGCTTAGGGAAACAAGAGAGGGTTGGGTAAAATTTTGACTACGCTTCTAGCCAACTGTTGAGGCATAAAGACTGATGAATGTGGTTGTTCTTCTTCTATAAGCACAACAGACTTTAAATTATAATAATTTATTCTATCCTCTGCATCGTTCTTTCTTAAATATTGCAGGCTGGGATGGCTTTTAAATAATACATTAGACCTCTCATCCTCACTGTCACAGCAGCAGAGCTGCTGTTTGTTTAAGCTGACCGTGAGCACAAGGCATCCGACAGGATCCAGGAAAGAGGTCCCTGCCCAGAGGAGTCCCCGCAATGACACATAGAGGAAGGGAAGGTAGGACAGGTTGCAGACTTACCATCACGCAAGGTCGAAACTCAGCCACAGTCCCCAGAGCCCTATTAGTCAGAGCGAGAGTGGGGCTGCCAAGGGGCAAGAGGGCAAGGATGGCAGAAGATGTTGTTGCATCTGGCATGGTGGGGCAGGTGGTGGGCAAGCAAGGCAACTGGGAGCTGCAGGACATGGTGTGTGGGTTGTCTCAAAGGTTAGGTTTACATCGTCATTGATCGCTAAGAGGAAAGAATGCTTCTGATGTTTGTATAATGGGATGAAAGTCCTCACGGCAGGACTGAACACCACTCTCAGCAGGTAGAAACATCACTGCGTGGCCTTCAGACAGGGAGCAGTGGGTGTGCATCTGATGGCAGAGCTGCAATGCAAAGGCCATTTTCAGGGAAGTGAAAACATACATCATGTCTCTGGGCTACTTAACCACCCCTTTTCTTCCAAGCAAACTATTTAGTCAGCTAAGGGAGAGGAGAAATCATTCTGACATGATACAGCCTCCCACTGAAACCCTTGGCGAGCCCGTGGGGGAGCAGCTCCACTCTTCCCGTGGTGCACTGCCTGGGAAACAAGCCCTCCTCAGCCCTGTAATTCAGCATCAATAAACATGCACTGTCCCTCCCTGGCCACTTACTCGCCCTCCTGCATTTACCTGCCATCTCTGCTGGAAGCAATCCCTGCTACTACAACCAGTTTGCACATAGGTGCTTCTGGCCAACCCTCCCATTGCTTTCTCTTATCCCACACCACCACGTATTAACACTCTCCCAGCCCAACATACCCACTCTTTTTCTGTAGTTTTGAACTGCAGTAACATACCCATCTCACAGTTATCTGGTTACTTTGCAGACAATGATTACTGCAATGAGATGACCTCTTTGCATTGAACATAAAACGGTTGATTAAATACAAAGTTCAATATATCTATCACCTAGTTATCTCCAATAAGCGTAATTTCAATCAGTTGCCATTTAACTAATGTGTGATACTGGTTAAACCTGTCTGAAGTGACAAGGAAAATTGGTTGCCATCTATTCTTGTGATCTATATCTCAAAGCTGAACACAACCGATGGGGGAGCTTTGGCAATGCTTGAAGGAGCTTGGTGAAGACACAGGTTTGCACACTAGAAGTGAGGACTTTTTTTTGCAGACTGCATTGCAATTGCATAAAATTAAAATGCAAAGAGGGCACTCATGTATTTTTAAAAAAGGGATTAATGCACACTTCCACAATTATGTGTATGCTTTTTAGTCAGCTGTATTTGGCATTGCTGTATTTATGCTAATGCGTATTCACAAGTTAGCGCTGTTTGCCATTTGGAAGGTGTCCTCAGCAATTCTGCGTTCCATTGGCAGAAAAACCCCTGCGTGGCTGCGGCAGAGCAGTGCTGGTGCCCAGCTTTGGCTTCCTGCGGGCTGTTATGTCCCCAGCCAAACATTTCCCAAATTCTTAGGTTGTGGAGTAGGAACTGAGTTTGCAAGGTCAAAATGACTCTCCACGCAACGAGCCTTCCCTCCTCCTTGGCACACCCCCACGCACGTGCTTGTCACTATTAGGATCCGAAAAATTCCTGGACAAGGACAATGAGACTGTGCCTGGGCCACCTGCAGCCTGGGGAGGCGATGGGGCAGCACCCGGTGGGAGCACCCAGGCTTGCCAGGCGTGGCTAACACATGCGAGGGGCTACAGCCCCCTTATGTTTCCCTCTGTTCAGCTTGATTATTTTTTTGAATTAGGCATCAACTCCATTGTGTCCAGACAGACCAGAAGGTGAAGCCCCTCACGCCAGCAGGCTGTAGCAACTACCAGAGGAGCAAACTCCCTCAGCCCCGCTTAGTCCGCTACAACCCCTGTACTCCTCTATTTCCCCACTGGTCGGGGAAAAAATTAGATAGAATTAAAATTCTTATAACAGGAATGCTTTTTCATGACTTTTTAGTCTTACAAACTAGACTAATAGGAAAATAGCTCCTTTACTCTTCAGAAATAACATCTTTATTAAATATAAGATTCCAACCCATTCTGGTTTCAAAGTGTAAATTAGCTACCTGGTTTCCTTTTGTGCAATTATTTTGTTCATATAGATTTTATACAATGCAATAGACAGCCTTGTTAATAGACAAGACACACACATACTAGAAGAAAAGAGAGGGGGAAAAAGGAAGAAGAAACGGCAAGAAGGCCACCAATAAATCATTCCAGCCTGCCCCCACCCTTCCTCTGCAGTTAGAAAGGGCTGGGGATTTTCTGATGAACTAATTAGAAAATGTGGGGTTTTAAAAAACAAATAATTTTTGAGGCAGGGCTGGGGTGAGTGAGTCCCTCTGGAAAAATTTTAAGAAAGGCGCGTCTTAATTTTGAATGTTTCATTTCTACATTTTTCAAAGAAGAAGTTCCATTCTGGAGATCAAAACACCTTTTGATATGCATCAAAGAAATTAAAACAATTATTAAATACCTAAATTGATGTAAAATTGTTAATACAATATTTTTAAAAATCATGATCAACTAATCTATATGTTTTCATCTTATTGTTCCCTGGGCTGCTTTATGAGGTTGCCTTTGCACCTGAACTCTGTCTGGAAATGTTGCCGCTGTGTAAAAAGCTGCAGAGAGTGCTGGGGGTCAGGCTGCAGAGCTGGGGCCACCCTATTAACATCCAACATCCAGCGCTTGGTATTGGGAAGCCCATAAAGAACATGCAATAGGGCCATTAGGATGAAAACCTTATGGGGACAAAACAGGAATAAAAGTCCTTTTACTATGCAAAAATACTGTGAGATAAATCCCTTTGATTTAGAGAGGGAAAGAAACAATTTCCCAGCCAGGAACAGCAAGCCCTGGTACCAACGCTCACCCCACTGGCCTCAGGTCCCGCAGATGCTCTGCCCGGTCCATCCCACCCCTCAGCACGAGGTCCAAGAGGCACCTCCAGAAGGTGATGCAGCTCTTGGCTGGCCTGAATGACCACTAGGACCACACTTGTTTCCTCCTACAAAGCAAGTCTCCGCATGCCAAAAAAGCTACCTTATACACAAGCACTAGACAGACCAGGAGCTCTCTGCCTGCCTCCCCAGCCCGAAGGCAGGTGTTTGTGTGGGGAAGCCCTGGAGAGGAGGGCAGCAGTCATCCCAAACTAGTCTACAACTCCTCTCATCACTAGCTGGTGCCTGAGTTAATATAAAACCCCTGGAGTGCTATAGCAATGGACTTAGGCCCCTCATCCTAAAAAAAATAATAAAAAAATCACAAAAAGTAACATTCTGACACACTTTCTAAGCCTATAGAAACTGGTAATGATGTTGACTGTCCTTTGGATCTTGCTTTGGGATCTCTGGAGTGCTACATCAAAGCTAGGTAGGTGCATTAACTGAGCATCACCATGATCCATGCAATAGTCAGACACAAATACCATTTAATTATCAAGGAAAAGGACCCTCCCTTTCCTCCTTTACCTCTTTTGGTGCCAGCAGGAAGTTGCCTTCAGGTTCCTCTTATCCAGAGAGGCCGAATGAGGGTGCCACCACAGTCAGCACTATGATCTAGGTATAAAAAAAGGCAGGTCGTATCCTGGATGTTTTAGTGACTTGTATTTCCTAATTGACCCTGATGATTTTTTGCCCTTGAGCTTTTAAACTGAAATTGTGAATCTCCAAAACATACATACTGTAGCAAGGAGCTGGGCCTAGTCAGCTCAGATTCTTCCCAGAATCAGGGCTTTACCTTTTGATTGATGAGACTCCATCAGCATGGTCTGAGTTACTGTTATTTTCTGTGTTTTGATCCATGCTTGCTGAAAAATTACATGTTATGTAGATAGATATATTTTCACTCTCTCATGCTGAAAGCAGAGGATTTTTTTTATTTATTTTATAAACAGACATGATTTCAGGTCTGCTTTCAGTGACTTCCCCGAGTCCCTTTGGAGATCTGCATACCTTCCTGCATTAGAGCTTACCCTGACAATCTGTCATGCTCTGAAAGATGTTCCACGTAGTGTTCCCTTAGATAGATGGGGTAAATACCTCTCATGGCTCTCTGCCTTTACTCTTGCTTCCACAAACCTCAGAAAAAGAAGAAACCAAGGACAGCAAAGACATCCAGACCACAACAAATGCTACCAATTTTGCCTTGGAAATGCCACCAACATCCCCAGACGAACCCCCCAGTATGAACTGCGCGGGAAAGGAGAGGAATAGATATCCATATTGACATTTGCCCCTTTCGTTCTGCATTAAAATTATAATCACTTGTTCATCTCCATCACATGCTCCTTTTTCATCTCTACCGTCTCCATATCTCTTGAAAGAAGCACATAAGCCTGGATGTTGAAAGATATTTAATGTTTCTTATGAGGTTGAGTACCCCCAGCACTTGATGTCGGGAGAGAAAAAAGCTCAGTTTGCCTCACCTGCTTCTTAAGTGTTGCCAGTACTTTCCATTATAAAGCCATTATAATCTCCTTAAGCAGTCATGAAATAAAATAAACAAAAGCATGTTCAAAATAAAAATAGTCCACGTGCTAAACACAAATGCTTTTTGGAGTTGCAAGTGCAAGGGAGATTTATAGCCTGAGTTGTAAATGCGGCTGCTTGATCTATGTGCCCAGACTATTCTGATGTAGTTTTTGGGCTCTCACTTTGCCATTGAGCAACTCCCCATCATTAGCAACTTTTGCCTATTTTAACCTTAACTTTCAAAAGACGACTGTAAACTTCCAGAGTAAGCACAGAGCAGTAACTCTCTGAACTGCTAAAGGAATCAAACTGATGCAATTTATTTCCACAGAACCATGCAATATTCAATGATACACTGAATCTGTGTTTTTAACACTTTTTAAAGGACTAAAACCCTGCAAAGAATTAATTAGGCATGCTCTGAAGCCTGAGCATTTAACAGTTTTCCACTCGGTTGTAGAATTTTAAGACCACCAACACTGGATACTGGCAAAGATTATCAAAGGTTTTCTGGGCTGAAATACATAGTAGTCAGAGGGCTTGGCCACTAAGTAACTGGAAAATACTTCATGAAAGCTTTAGCTGTGATACTATATTTTGTGAAGAAACTTTAAAAAAAAAACCCATAGTATTTAGAAGGTTAATTTTGGGGCAGAATGACTCATTGGGAAAGTATGTACTGCACAGAATACTGTCTTCTCTGCAGATCAAGCATTGTTAATACAGCAGAGAGGTATTTATGGTCCCAGCACCGCAAAGCAGGGCTGAGGGCATAACGGGCTGGGATGTGGGCAGGATGAGGCCAATGCAAGTGCACGGGCACACGGTGCTGCTGGAGCGGCCTCCGCAGCCACGAGCCATGGAGCCACACACCCGGAGCCCAGCAACATTGGGAATTGCTAGAAGCTGGGAGATCCTGCCATCAAAATGTCTCTTCTGGTGCTAAATTGAGATGAAAATGTACAACCTAAAAAAATGCAAGCAAAACATGTTTTTTTTCCTTTTTTCCACACCAGGTAAAATTTCAGCTCCATTTTCTGGAAGTGTCCTGATTTTTCTAACCATTTCTGTTGTCTACTACAGTATTACAAAGAAATCTACTCATGCCAAAACAGCCACCATTTGATAAGGTCCTTGGTAGCCCATAAAAATATTGCAGAGAACTTATTTTACATGATGGGAAACTCAAACAGAAAAATATCATTACTTAAGTACCCAATGCCCAGAAGCCTGATGGATGCTGTGCAAGACAAAGATGGTACAGACATCCAGGTATTTCGGACAAAAGCAAGACAGTTCAGATGCCAAAAGTGAAAAAAAAAAAAAGAAAAAAGAAAGAAAAAGGAAAAGGAAAAAAAAAACCCTATTCCACAAAAAAAACCCCACAAAGCAAGAGTTGGCCAAGGGATTCACAAAGTTTCTATCCTTGATTAAAAAAAAGACTTAATTAAAAACTCCCTGGCAAGCAACTTGGTTTATTTTCCTTTTTGCTCTCCAGCTACAGAATAAAAAGGACCCGTCTTAGTCAATCTTTCCATAGATATTTACTGTGCAGAACTTAAGAAGAACTTTTAAACACTGTAGACAATAAACCACAGGTAAACAGTGGACATTCCAACCCCAGACAGCCAAGGTTTCAGTATTTTTTTCCCTCTCACTTGTATGCACTTGCTTACGCCAATAAACAGATGACTTTTCACATGCCTCACAATGACTCACCTTGCTCGTGATCTTGTGATCCCCGACCAAGGGCCGCACGGGGCGGAGCTGAACGCATCGCTGCTCAAAGTGGACCTGCCGGGATCGATGACACCCCGAGAGACACCCCGCGTGTCACCACCTACTGCTGACATCACCATGATTGCGTTGCAGATGCAAGGAGGTAATAACCCTTAGATATCTCACAACACAGCACATTTAATTGAGATAGAAACGTAGTACATGTATATTACACCATCTTCAGAAAAGGGCAGTTTTCTAAACAAAGTGTAGGCAAATCTACATGACTCCCATGCAAAATGTATTAAACTAAGAAACAAACCAAAATTTTAACAAAGTAACTGAAGATGACAATGAACCCATACTAAAATCAGTAAATATGTACATATATGTATATAAACACAACAATTACACATATAAGGCTAAAAGATCCAATTTTCATTTGCAGTGTGGTGAACTTCCAGTGATGGAAGAGTGGCCTTCAAGTCAAGATGAAATACATCAGCTTATGTCAGAACATTGTAAAGGAGTTTGTTCAAATGAAGAGACCTCCACACCATTGCAAAGTAAATACACACAATTTTTTGTCTTTAATCTAAAATGAAAGCCCTGGTGTAACAGGCAGTGGCCTCCTAGTGCAGTCTTTCTGCACAAAAAAAGATTGGCTCTGGAAGTCCAAAAATATCATGAAGGGGAGTATGCACATTTCTACAGTTTCTTTTATTTTCAATTCAGAAAGAGTCTCTTTGGCCACTCGTTTCGATTAAATGCCCTTGCATCCTTCAATGCAGAGGAAGGAGAAGAGAATGAAAAGTGCCGATGTTTGCAATGCTAAAACTTACCCTATTGGGTTCAGCTAAGGACAAGAATTCAAAGGCTTAAACGCTCACCTGGAGTTTCAAAGCAAATACCCAAATGTGGAGATATCTGTCTTCCTCAGGCACTATACCTGGAGTTCATCTGCATCTGCTCTGCAAAGGGGATTGCAGCCTTCCTGGCAGAAGTGCTCCACAGCAGCGAGGTTTTGGGTCCCTCTCTCCGCTGCATCTTCTAAGGAGACGCATTCAGACCTCCTTCGACCCTGCAGCTCTTGGCTATGGCAGCAGAGATCTTTTTGGGGAGCCTTTGCAGGCTTGCTGCAACCAACCAGCCACAGCACAAGGCTTGCACATCTGTTTAAGGGACAGTACCCTCTTCTGCTGGTATTGCCAATGGATTTGGAGCTTCCCCATTTTATCTTTTGAGGTAAACCATTTCTTAAATAAATTTTTAAAAAATCAGTAAGAATATATTTTCTCCTTTTAATGCAGCTGTAATAAATTTTCATTAAAAGAATTATGTCAAGGTGTAGGACAGTGCCTTTGGTAAGGCACAAAGCCTTATTTAACTATATAATTTAACTTTGGACTTCATGTGATTAGTATTGATAGTCAGGCCTCACCAGCTCTTGAGGAGTAGAAGAGATCTTTCCGTATTTCTGCTGTCTTTCCTGGTGGCATGCTCCATCACCTAATAAAACTCTCCTTGAGATTATAAAGCTTTTCCTAACATATAACCTAAATGCTCCCTGCTGTTTAGTCTATCCGTGCTGACTAATGACAAGACCTGATATCTCCTCTTATTAAAACATCCTTTCTTGCAGTTGCAGACATTTTCAGCAACTTTCCCAGGCTGAACGGACTAATTTTTCCTCGACATTCCTCAGAAATTCTCTTAGACATTACCCTGCATTGCTAGTGCCCAGCCGTGCATCTTTTCCCTTGGTTCCCATTAAAAACCCAGTGTTGTGCAGTACGAGCACATTTCGATGCAAACCACTCAGGATATTTTGCCCTGTCCATGCTGTCCTTTTCAATATGTATCTTATTTACATTATCTACATGTATAGTAGCCATCCATGAAGCAGAGTCAGATCCCTCATGGGAAGTCAGCAGCATCACTTGTGCTTTTTGTCTTCAAAGTCAGCTCTTTCTTAATTTCTTTCTTCTCACCCCAGGTGGTGAGAAGCCCAGCACTGGGCTGCCACGGTGGGATGACACACACCGACTTCGACCGGTTCTGTTTCACCTCCCGAACGTTTTCTGCATTTCCCACTGCAGGAAGAGAAAAACACCAACTCGTATGAGAAATGTTCTCCTTTGTGGGTCAAGAGGAACGAAGAAATACCAAGAGTACCGAGGTGGCCATTTGCTCATCAGGGATAAGCTATTTCAATGCAAGGAGCACTTTTTAATTATAAAATAGAATACAAAGATCAGTGGTTTGGGGGTGTGGTGGGAAGGAATTTAAACCCTATTTTGTACTTTGAAATATTTTACATATCTGGATCAATATAATAATACTTTTGTCAATCCCCACCAGCAACTTTGCAGAACAACAATTCTTATCAGTTACTACCCTAAAACATCTTTTCAAGATGCAAGTGTCCTGCCAGAGCACCTAAAATTCCACGTGGCCACATCAAGTGATTGTTTTCTGCAATCACAATGGAAGGGTTACAGCCTCCTTCATCCCTGTCGCCAGGGTATGTGGGGGGCTGTGGTGCTCACATTTTCCCTGGGGCAACCTCCACCCCCCAGAAACACTGCTTTTTATGACTTTGCTCTGCTTATACTCATGTTTTTCTTCAGGGAGAACATAGTTTAAACATTTATAATAAACTGTGGAATAAAATAGCTACATCCCTGGCAGATGTCCATATTATGAACACACGAATGCCACACAATTGTGTTTCTTCCATCTACTTTTGCAAACCTGTACCTTTGTGCAGATGAAGTGCCAGCTATTCTGTGGCTCTTTATTTAGCAAGTTTTTAGTTAATTGTTTAAAGAAAATTACAAAGGAAGAAAACATTAGCAATAGTACACAAAAAGATCGAAAGAAAACAATGATACTTTCTTGCTGCTTAAATATTTTTCCAGTACATATGTAATGAAAAAATATTCTGTATGTTAATGTTAGACCCAGCCCATTATTGTAACTCAGCCCATACTTGGAGGCAACATTACTTCCATGATGAACAAACACTGAATCTTTTCAATCATCACTTTTACAGACGTGATTGTGCTAAAACATGTTGTGCCAAATATTGTAAAAATTCAGTGCTCAGTTTCCCACTGAACATCTCGTGGTTCAGAGTCTAAAAGGACTTTGTCCTCTGTATTTTGAAAGATGCATTTTACAGTTTCAATGGTGTGTGAGGCTTCACTGATGTTAAACCACTTTTCTTAAGTGTGAAAACTAAGCTTTCAGATACCAAAAAACTGAGGTTTGACTTAAAAAAAACATGAGGTCTTGAGCCACTGATCTTTCTGTAACAGATACTCAAAATAGTGCTGCTAATGGGGCACTCAAAATGCATTTTAGTAATACTTAGCAACAAAAAAAAATAGATCTTAATTTTTGGAAAGCATTTGGGCATGAACTTCATGTTTCAAAGTATCATTCATTTTTATAAGGTTTTAGTTAATCCACTAGCTCCACCATAGGCAGAATGATCTGCAATTACTGTCAAACATCTTAGCAGCTGGTGGAATAAGAAGAATGGTACCAGTTTCAAACGCTCGCCTGGCTGGACATGGGAGACGAGAACTCTGTCTAAAATCACGCACCCCCTTGCAGCACACAGGTAATAAGGAGGTCAAACACCTGGGCTGGGACACATGTCTCACTACTGTGGTTTACAACACTCTGCCTGCCCCTGGGGAGCTGCCTGGAGCACCTTCACAGCCAGCTGTGCATCCCAGCACAGGCCGAATCTTGTCTCAGGTGGGGCTGAGGTGGAGCACTGGGGCTGGGAAGGCTCTCGGCCCTGCTGGCTTGCTAATGATGCTCATCTAAGGAGTCCCACTTTGTCCCCCACGATGGAGTAATGCCCCTGCTGCCCTGTCTGCAACATACAACCCAGGTCTTCCTGCTGCTGCCTGCAGTGAGGTAGGGAGGGCAGAAGGCTTTGCCTTGGCTGTCTCCCAAGTCCCAGCTCTGCAACAGAGATGCCATGGACCTCAGCCCATCCTCCCTTGTCACCTGATTGACCACCCCATGGTGACGGGGCAGGGCGAGCAGGGGAGGTAGGAAATTACCACCAGCACCCACCAGCTCCCCAGCTTACCAGTGAAGGAGCGGTACAGCTTGGGCTGCATGCTGGAGTCACCGTGCGCTGAATTGGAGTCATCCTTCTGTGATTAAGGAAGAAAAGTACTTTAATGCATTTATGAAGATTGCTAGCAAGTCTGTTAATGACACTCCTGCTTCATAAACAAGCCATTTGCAATCCCCAAGGACTCCGTTTCCATTTGTTTTACTTTTGCCAAGAAAAACAAAAAGAACTATTGCTAAAAGTAGACCAAATAGATGGCAGGAAATATTTACAGACACTGATTTGTTTCAAGTTGGTGGAATAGGTCTGAGATCTCCAGGAGTGATTCAGCAGATAGGATGGGAAGGAGCAGCCCTGGGGCGGGGAGGATGTGGCAGGCAAGTGTGGGAGGCGATGTCCATCCCCAGGACAGGGACATTTCTCACCTTGGCTGCTCCCCATCTTGGCTGCTGGCCAAGGAGGCAGGTAACGAGCTCGCACTAATGAGCTCCCTGTCCTTTCACTCCAGTGCTAATCTCCACCCTTCAGGAAAAAAAATAAATAATATAAATCAGGTAGCACAATGCTGCCTGCATTGTTCAGTGCTTCTGTAAAGTGGGAATAAGTCTCTTACGCAGCTGTGATTTGGCACCTCGGTCCAGAAGCCCAGACTGCCAAAATAACTCTGGACACCTCCCAGACTGGTTTTCTGTTTTGTTTAGGTTCATTCTCCTCCCTCCCCTAACGAGGACCGATGCCCTCCATCCCTTGTTCGCACTTTTTTTTGACCATTTTAATAACAATGCCTTCCCAGTTCCAGCAGCAGTGCACAGCTCCCTGGAAAGCCATTCCCAGGGGCATTTAACGATTCTCAGAGCATGCTCCATGAAAGGGCTCCGACATAATTACCAAAGGCAATATGTCATTTACGCACATGGCTTACAGGCAGCTCCAAATAAGCTCCTTCTGGGGGAGCGTACTTGTGTTTTGGCAGAAGAAAAGAGGACGAAGTTGCCTGGCTACAGGTGCAAGGATTTTCTGGGTGCTCAGTGGTAAATAAAAGCTATCCTGGGTCTCAGAAACCGCCCTGCCAGAGTACTCTGTGTTGGATCCTTGCCTAAAATAAGGCAAGCCCAAAATCCAGACAGCCTTCAGAGCCAGTGTGATGCACAGCTCCAGGAAGCAGCAGCCTTCGGAAGGAATTTTGTCTTTAGGCGGAGGAAGGCGAACTTTCTGCTGGAAATAGACAGTCTTGGAGTTAATCCTCTGGGCTATGATTCAGATCTGAAGTCACCTCGTAGTCCTGCCAAGGTTTTTCTGCCTGGTGTAAATCATTTAACCTGTGCCGTTGGCTTAGGAGGGATGAGGATTGTTCTTTTCTTACTTATTTTCTCTACCTTCCCTGTTCACTCTGCAACCCATCCTTTGCAGGGGCTTCTAACGCAGCAGTACTGTAAAAGCAAAGGTAGACACCCAAAGTGCAGCAGAGCCCCAAGGCTCCTAAAGCCACCCAGGTTAGAGAGAAGAGGCAATTCGACCTGGCTGAAGCCAGGTGTTGGCCATGGACCAGTGCCTGTCCTGGAGAGGGCACCGGTTTCTCTGTACTGACTGTGGAAGGAGATGGATTGTCCATCAGGTGAGAAGGACTTCACTCTTGGCTCCTCCCCAGCCTGGTGGAACCACAAACCTATAGAAACCATATATACCTTATTTTGTGGCCACTGATACAGTGGTAAAAGACCAACCAGCACCTAATAATTTATGCAATTAATATAACTGAGCTACAACAATTTCATATTTTCATAGCAAAGAACTAACCAACTTCACTAAAAAAGAAAAATATAAAGACATCCAGCAAGCGGAAAACGCAATGTTTCTACTGAACCAAAGGGATTTTTTAAATCATTCACTCAGCTGATAACACCTAACTGATTGAATGTATCAACAAAGATTTTTTCAAATAGACCAGCAATAGAAAACATGAGGCGTTTCACCAGCACCAGAGGGTTTTCAGTGGCCCTTTGCTTGAAGTTCATTTCACAGTCCCTTGATTTCCAGTTAGGTTTGCAAACACAGTTGTAATGCTTCCATCTTGTGGTGAAATGCAGAATAGGAAAAACGTGTGGCATGAGAGCATATAGTTCTTGCTGACTCAAAGCCTGGAAGGCCAAACCCTTCCCTTTGGGACTACAAAAGATGGAGCATATGACAATCAGGAAAACCTCAAACACTAACTAGCTATATTTTTCATTCATCTCTGTTTTAAACAGGAAAATGCCATTTGCTTGTCAACTTGGCATGAAACTAAATCTGAGTGGCTTAATTTATTCCCAAAAATTTGAAATATTGAGCTGCTTTTAATCGACTGAAATCTACTTCTTAGCACTGTGTTCCTTCTTTCTGCTGACAAATTCTGCAATCTGTCCTCCTACAGCGTGAAGTAACAGCGTTCACCCGCCCTCCTACCTTGTGTTAATATCTCCCATCACTTTTGTATCACCTTATTTTTATCCACAGTAAAATGAGGCAGCTATTCTAAAACATTAGTAGATAAGCTACTGATCACACAAAACACGCCTGACTTTTCCTTTGGGTGCAGAGGGTGACATCTTGGGCTTAGAGTCATCCTTACAGATGTCACTGGAATCAGCTCTCAGTATTTACCTCTACTTCACTTAGACTGGCACAAAGCAAAGTTAGCTGCTGTGAAGAGGTGTAATTAGCACCAAGAAATTACTCCTATGAGACAGTAGCATTCAGCACCAAATTGGCATTTTGCAAAATCCATAGGAGTGCTCACCACCATCCATGAGTCAGTATAAAGACAGAGCAAATTTTAACTGCAATTCCCCCCCAAATATTCTGTCCTCTGAGAGGCCAACTGTAAGCACGCAAAGTAACAGGAGAACCAGTCTTCCCAAAGGAGCTGAATTTCCTACCAAATGCACTGCAGTACCTAATGGGAGCAGCAGAGGAGAGCAGGAACGCAAGGGTTAACAATCAAATGTCCTTAAAGTATGTAACGTTGTACTCAAAATCAGCCCTAGTTTGATGTTGTTCTTTTGAAGTTTAATTATACCAAATGTTCTACAGGAACATGCCATGTTCTTGCCTATCTATTTTGAATTGTAAGTACCAATCAGCATGTAAATGATCAAATTAAATCTTTTAAGTTGTTTGCAAGAGCCGGAACACCTTTCTGTGAATGGAGGGCTGGGAAGCAGCAGCATTTGGTGTGTTACTGCCGTTCTCAGTGAGCTCTTCAATGACTGGCATTTGAACAAAGAAATCAGAGTGGTAGAAAGCTTGCGGCAGTCCCGAGTCCTTGTGTTGTGTTATCTAAATAAAGATAAATTATTTCTTTCTAAAAGATCATTCTGTTCTCCTTAGTGATGGAGCCTTGCTGCCCAGATCAGAGACCACAGTTTGCACTTGGGCAGTACTCTAGCTCAAGCCATCAAAACCTAAGATTTGGAGAAGTGGGTGAAATTTAGGAATGGCTCAACAATTCCTGCTGCTGACCTGGGGGTTTGGGAGCAAAATACGGTGGAGGTTAAATGCTTCTCCTCTAGTGCAAGAGTTACAGAGGATGGGAGGAACTGAAAAGACCAAGCCCGCTGCTTGTGCACCATTCCTGGCCCATTTCATCTTTCCACGGGGAAATGTTGGCTCAGCTTCTCTCCCTGTTTTCCAAAGAAGTCAGCAAAAGTCTTCACCAGCCACAGACATTGTTTTTACCTTGTTTCACCTCTAATTCAGAATATGAACCAATGTGGACCTGTGCCAGCAGTAAATTTGGGTTGAAAGCCATTCTCTCTGGAGTCTGGTATGCAACACTTCCCTCTGTTTTACTTTCTTCAAGTCTGCCCAGAACTGTAGCTGCTATTAAAAACAAAAAAACTCACTTCCAGAATAAATAAGAAAGCTCACAATAATGGTTCTGTCCTTTCAAAAGAGTAGGGGGGAAAAAAAACACCGAATAGTTTCAAATATTTACAGTCCATCTGGACCGCTGACAATGGGTGAACCAAATTCCCGCCTTCGAAGAAATCTCCCAGAAAAGAAAACACAGGAAAAACAGACCTCTGAATCTACAGGCTGAAACCAAATTAATAACATTTGCTCAGTAAATAACTTTCCTAGCATGGCTGGAAGCCTGTGTTCACAAAGCACTGAACAGTGCTGCACCCAAGACGGCTCGTTTGTTTGTCAGGACTTGGGATGATTTTTCCCTCAGTATTTTCTACTCACTGGAATGCAATTTAGGATTGAGAGACACTCTGGTGTTTTTTTTAAGGCAGCAGGATTTGTCTTTGAAAGGAAATACCACTAGCAATAAACTGCACTATTCCTAGTGTCTGTTATACCTGCACACAGAAAGCAGCCTGTGCATGGTCTCTGCAGGTCCAAGCCTTCCCTGCTCCTTCTTACCTCCTTGCTGGAGCTGGCCATGTCGCCTCCACTCACTTCCATCCGCAGGCTTTTGTGCCGGAGGATCAGGATCTCCTTGGCATGCTCCACGGGCTCGGTCTCTCCAGGAAGGGTGTGCCTGTTGTATGCTGGCCCCTGCACATGGCACCAGAAAGACCACTGTTGGAGATGGGATCGTCCCTCTCTCCGCGGCAGCATCCCTTCACCAGTGCCTGCATCTCCCAGGGTCCTTCACTCCCCATAACCATCCTGCCTGGTTATGGGGATAAACTGGTCCACCCAAGTATGAGAGGTGGGGATGGAGGGAAAAAGCCAAAGAAGGAAGATGGGACTCCAAATTCTGCTCCTTTATGCAAAATTGCCCAAGCAATCACAGAATGACAAGACTGAGATGCATCTCTGTTGGTTCAGGTGACACACCAACCTAGTGCAACTACTTTGTTCAAGGTGTCTTCAGCCTCAGTGCCTCTGCCAGCCCTCCAACATTTTATATCAGTCCCAGCTTCACATATAAATCATGCAATCAACAGGAACCACAAACCCTGCTTCAAAAGCCATAAACCAACCAAAATTAAACTTCCCACTAACATCAGGAGTTGGGATAATTCTGTCATTACAAGGAGAGTGACTGGATTTAGGCAGGAGTAAGTGTAAACAAGAGGTATGCCTTCATCTTCATCCCATTCACCAGTCCTATAGGTTTCCCCCCAGCCTTACCTAGTTGCTCCTCTCAGCTCAGCAAGGGGTAGTTGATCCCTCTGTGCCGAGCTCCCCACACCAGCCGCTTCCCCAAGGACTCAGTATTTCATGCATAATCCATAAAACAAAGGCTTAGGTGGATTTTAGGGATAAGGCTCCATGTATCACCATGTGAACAGCAATTACAATGCACAGTCCTAGGTGCTGTGTAAAACCTCAGACAGATTATTCATGAGTTATTCTGTAAACAGTGTTTTCTATGCTATTTACCAGTTGTACCAGTTTCATGGTAAAACTGCCAAGTGGTTTTAAAACCTCTGCAGATTAGTTCTCACTCGCAGCTCACTGACTGTGCTCTCTTCTATGGGAAAAAATGCAACATGAGGATAACCCCAGGAGTTGTTGCAACTGCTGGATCTGCTAACCTGATGCCTAAAGATCCATGTGCTCCTCCTTTCTCCTTTCTGGTTCTGGGTACTGATGCCTAAAATACTTCATGAAATTATAGGCTGACTGGGTGAACCTTTCAAAAGCTGTCATGCTGCAAACAGAAATGTGCCACTGACTTGGAAACTGGATCTGGCTTCACACAGCCAACTATTCTCTGCTCACAAAGAGATATCATTAGTAATTATGTAAATATTCATAACATCTGCTCAGGCTGTTAGGAAAACTGAGATAACTTTTGTTATGGGGCATTTAAAATACAGATTGAGGGACGAGTTATACCGTTCTCCTTATTCGGTACAGGTTCCTTGCCAATATTTCCTGTATATTTTCCAGGACACCCGAATTCAGTTCCTCCAATGTTTTGTCCGTTATGACAGTCTTGTCATTGTTGCTGCAAAGAAAACCAGAACACCTTATTTTGGAAGGTGCACAGCAGTGCAACCAGTACATCCCCAAAGCCCAGTGTTCACAGCAGCCCTTTTGGAGCCCATCACCAGTGGACATGACCAACAGCTAATCCTTGCAGAAGGAGCTCACTGCAGAAGGGACATTCAGTATTTGCATCAACCTGCGACACCCATGTGCTCCCTGGTAGATAAAAGAGCAGTGGGGAGTTGTGGCAGAGCAGAACCATCTGTGAGAGATGAAATGACCATTCTGACATGCAAATATTTGACCCTGCTGCTCAGCCAATGCTCATTCTCCTTGGTTTCTTTAGTACATGTAATAGTGCAAAGCCATCAAAAAACAGTGCAAGAGCCGCTTCCTCAGAGTTTCTGTGACACCATTCTGTGTCACTTGGGGGGAGGATACAGATGACCCTCAACGTACAAGATCAGAAACTGTGTTCATCAACGCCAGCAGATGGCTCATCCACCTGATCATTTTTAATCCCACCTACTAATCTTTAAATAGTGTTTATTTTGCATTTGTCCAAGTTATGTTGGTCCTTCCCACAGGATAGCCCAGCAGCGAAGAGCAGAGGAAGCAGCAAAGTTTGCAAAACCTTTTCATAACTGCTCCCTCCGGTTGGAGGGTTGTGAGGAGTGATGGAAAGGGGATGATTGCAGGGGAGCACTTACAGCAAGGATGGGTGGGACGGGGCATGACCCAGCTGCCCAGCTTCTGCCAGCTCAATGGCATGTTTCCGCTCCAGCTTTTCATAAAGAAGCACAATACTCGACTTTGGCTGATCGTATTCTCGAAGCAGGATCTTCTGCAGGTATTTGCTGTTGAAATATTCTAATCTGTTTGAGAATGAAACCAAGACATTCTTAGCCTCCTCCCACGACTCCCCAGCTCCTAAATGGACCTAAGCAAGCCAGCAGGTTCATAGTCCATGACTGCCCCATATTCTATTATACTCCATCACCTTCTTTCCAGAAACCAATGGTCCCAGAGGCTGGTTCCAAATTATTTTTGCACTACAGTATATGAGCTAAGATATTAAAACTTTGCCAAATAAAATAAAAACTCCCCAAAGGGCCAGATTTATCATGAACTTTACTATAAGCGCTACAAGTACATGCAGTAGCCCCAAGGGATGCAACAGATTTAAACGCTTCCGGATGCGCTCTTGAGCCATTTCCTCTCGCTTTCTGCCCAAATGCAGCCAAACTTTTGGGAAAGGTTTAGCCAGTGTCAAATACTGACACTCAAGTTTGGCTATTGTTAGCTGCTCACAAACCTGATTGCCAGGAGCCGGAACATTCCTCAGCAGTAGCGATTCCCATACCCTCTAGTGGCACTTCCAAGCACCAGCATTCCTAAGAAAATCCCTGCCAGCTGCATTAATCAGCCCTTACCATGAAGTTAGCTACATCTGTGTCTGCACAGCCAAGGAATTAAACCTGGTAGATTGCTATTAGTATATTATATGTTATTTGTATTTTTTTAAAAAACAAACGCTCATGTGTACAATCTACTTAATTTTTCTTAATGAAAATGGAGCACTTTGCTAGAGAAATCTATAGAGATCCTCTATAATTTGTCAGTCCACAACAAGCAGTTGTATCCAAATGCTGCAAGCTCATATTTGTACTGTTAATTGTGCACACACTGGGTTGGGGTCCTCAGCCCCTGCGTGGCCGGACAAGCAGGAGGGCACAGCCAGTGCCGCTGCAGGCAGGGACAGGCTGAAGCCACACAACCTGTGTGTTGTGCTGGCACAGCTCTCATTCCCAGCAGATTTCTTTGGACAAGAAGAGACAAACACAATAGGAGAGGAGAAAGGAGTCTTTATAGGGTGAAGTACAATATGTGACCTGTAAGCAGGGACGCGCCCTGAGAACCTGGTCTCATCTTGGACAAGGAAAAGCTGCCCCTGTGTCACCTGGGTTGTGCCACAGGATGAACAGGGCTCAGCTGCCCACAGTGGAAAGTTAGGGAATAGAAATCAGCCTCATTTTTTCTACACATGTACACAGTTGTATTTCAGCAAATCCTTACTTGTCTTTCCAGTAATACTGTCCCCAGTGTCCAGATATATCTTCAATGCCAGCCAGCAAATGATCCAAGAACTAAACAGAAGAGAGGATTTTGCTATACACCAGTTGCATGTATTGCATACGTGATGAACTCAGTCAGCAAACATCAAAAGCCAGGAGACAAAACAGGAGATGCTTTCAGCTTGCTACACAGCGCCAGTAAACAAGAAGAGGGGATGTCAGGGTAATTCCCCATCCAGTCATCCATGTGTATCCCTCGGTTCTGGAGTACAATAAGTGGTTTGGCTGCTTGCCTTCAGGTCTGTGCAAGCAAAGAACAATTGCTGAGGGACATGGATCTGCTTTTTATGATATCTACAGGATGGCTGATGGCTTGCACATCCTGCATATTGGGCATTGATGAGCAGGAAATGCTCATACTCAGGTTTTTGAGGACAATTTGTCTCAGGAGATCGGTATCTTCAGGATACAGATGTAGATAACATACAAATGATGCTTTGACTTGAATAAGAAATACTGCCTTTCCCCAGACACACTAAATTTAATCATTGGCCATATCATGCCTTATACAAAAACATTATTATTGTTTAAAATGATATTAAAAATACCAGGCAGGTTGATTTTTCCACCTGGAAGTTAAATCTCTGTAATTTTGTTAATTGTTTTCCCTCCTACTAGCATCTCTAAACTGGGAGAGGGGTCTGCTCTACTGTGGGTCAATGCTCCCCTACACTCAGGTACTGGTATCCCTGGAGCTTCCTCCAGCTCTAATTTTAAAAAATAAAAATTATTTTTTGTGGGGTCAGAGACAGAAAAGTTTCAGAGCGGTTCACTCAGCCCTGCAGCCTGGTACAGGTTTAGAGTCCTCACATTGCTATTAGCAGCTGTATGGTCTGAGGACTGAGAAATGACCCCCCTGCCACTGACTATCGCTCTTGAGAGAAAGAATGCCCTGATTATCTGGACGGAGAAATAAATTTGAGGAAGAAAGTTGCTTCTGGCTTCTGCATCCCTAATTTCCAACTATCTGCATTGTTACCTTCCCTACTTAACTTAATTGGTACATGGCCATTTTCAGCTCACATTTCCTAATAAACACATTTCCAGAGATGATTTACTATTCACACACTAACAAAAGAAGAAAGTATTCTCTGTTCATGACAGGAAAAGACTCTTCAGCCTATTGAACTGTTCTGTTAACCTCAGACAAAGCCCTGTAATACAATCTAATTGTGAGGATGCCAAACAGTTCTTATAAATGTCCTCAGACCTAATCTCTTTATTTCTACCTACCCAAAAAGACAACAAGAATATGTCTGAAGGAGCCATATCCACAGAAATGTGACTGGGCATAAACTATTAGATTCAGAAACATAATTTTACATTGGACGCAGATGCAAATGCAAAGCCTCCGCTAGGTGTGCAGAATACCCTGCCTTCTCATGGAGCTGACCCGCTCTCTGAAGAAGTCCTCTATAACTATGAACACCAACATTTGGATGGTGAGAGCAAGGTGAACTAACTTGCACGTTTGGGTTATGGACTTAGAATCACAGAATGGTTCAAGTTGGAAGGGACCTTAAAGATCATCTAGTTCCAACACCCCTGCCATGGGCAGGGACATCTTTCACTAGACCAGGCTGCTCAAAAGCCCCATCCAACCTAACACTGACCACTTCCAGAGAGGGGGCACTTCAGTGGTTCCTTCCAATATAGTATTAACCTTACCCTCCCTTTTCTACATTTTTTCGCAAGAATATTTAAACTGATGGTGGTGATGTGACTTGTGAACGCATGGAACATCCCAACCCTGAAAGCAACCAAGTCTTAATTTCCTTCTTTCGCTCCTTCCAGAGAAGTAGAAAAGTTAGAGTTAGGTTCAAGTATAAACTTTTGGGTGAGTGATTATCTTTTTCTGTCATGTTTGTGCACCACCTAATACAACATCAGCTTGACTGAGTCAGTGGCTGCTATTCTAATGCAAATAACAACCCATGGTTAGGAAGCCACATAGGACTTCAAACCTGGAAAGGGACTGACCTGCAGAGGATTTGGGTAAAATTGCAGACCTGTAGTCCCTGGAGGCACACCACATTTCAGAAGGATGATATTGCTATCAGCAAAGCATATTGAAAAGCTCTGGCTGTGTGTTGATGGATGCATCACTTACCCGAATATGGATCTGCTCGCCCACTGTGGGAGCACTCTCTCTTTTCCTCTTGACAGCCAACAAGTCAACGAGAGGACGGATGGTCATTCCCTGCAGTATAACCACAAACACAAAAACCAGCCTTTCTTCACATCAAGTGTTCTTAGTGTCAACAGGAGCTCACATACAGGCAGAGAGGAGAAACGCTCCGCTCTTCTTATCTGGCATCTCAAAGACCACAAAAATTCAACCAATAACTTCAAGGTCAAGCCTGTGGTTTGGTGTTGCTTGTAGCCTAGCAGATGGAAAGGGGCTGGAAACGTTCAAAGTCCAAATGCCTGAAACTATGATAGTCCTTGAGACTTCACAGCATGCAGCCTCCACCAGCATTTGTCTGCTAACTTTTTGAGTATTTATGTGTCACAGATCATTACTCCAACGATCTCGAATGGCTAGCCAGTGGCTAAGTTTACTAATCAAAGTATCCACCTGGTGGGAAGGGTTAAGGGAAGAGTTTTAATGTCCTTTAAGCCTCATGAGAGAACTTCTAAAATGCTGCTGTGGTGTGTTTCTTAGTCTGGCTTCAGTATGAAATTACTTTCCTAGGACATGTTTACGGCAAAAATGATGGAGTAGTTGATGTTTATGACTTCTGAATGTCACAATTGCTGGCACGGAGGAGAGTTGAACACATTTTTAATTGCAGAAACAATTAATGTGTCATTTTAATAGCTAATAGCAATAAAAAAATGCATAGCTATTCAGAGTAAATAACATAAAACTCACAAATTTAGGAATAACAGATATTACAAAAAGTAAGTGGAGACTATGCAATTTGGTCTCTTGCCTTCACTGGATATCAGCTGCATTTGCTTTCATTTTAAAGTGACATTTTGGAGTTTTGAGAGCAGCACTCCCAAATTTAGAAACACCTGAATTCCTTTGGCCCTTCCTGACCTTGAGAGCATTATGAGAATCCCACTTGTCATTGTCAGGCCACATGTCATTTCACAACACACCGGTAGGTCTCCTGTGATGCTCCTCCACCCACCAGAGATAACTCATCTGAAGATGCTGACAGCTCTATCATGGCTCACAAAGTTCTACTGCCAGCGAACCAGTAGCTAATGGGTCAGTGTAGGCAGCAAACAAACAAACAAACTCTTCACAATTATATTTGCTAACAACTTCATGGAAGAGGTCAGAGGCCAATAGGCTGAGAGAGTGAACTTCAAATGGAGAACATGGTATTTAATTTTTAAAATGCACTGAAAGGCAGAACAATGAGAGCCTTTTGTGACATTCCAGACAAGCCCACAGCTCCTTGGAGGAATTCCTGGTCTATGTAGCACATATCCAGGCCTGCTTGGACACAATGAGGGCCTGACAATTCCTCAGTCAACCTTCTCAAAATTATTAACCAGGCTTGTTGTGGGAAGGGCCTTATACAACTGGCTTAGGCCAAAATAGATGAGTTTCCTGGGTTGTGTAATGCACTGATAGACCCATGTAAGGACAAGCCCAATAGCTTCCACATTGGTCATTAGTCTGTGTAGCACGAGGCTTTTCAGACAGCTTGGTCAGGATTTCCAAGAAAATGAAGAGGGTTTGTGCTCCGACAAGATGCCTTGCTGGCCTTCACCATCTTAAAAGGGCCCAAATCATCTCTCCTGTAGTTTCTGTCCTGTCTTAATGCAGACACTCCCTGCCAAGACTGTACTGATTTCACTGAGAATATAAAAAAAATTGGTGCACAAAATAACAACAACAAAAAAAATCCACTAGCCACAAAAGTTGTTTTGTAGCCAATCTTTCACTTGTCTTTCCCACGCAAAGTGACACGCACCATGAAAGATGCTGGGATATTGAAGATATTCATTCTTCAACTCTGCATGCATCGATGTGGCTGGCAGCAGTGCCACGGACTTCAGAAGCTGTAGGACTCATCTGCAAACCCAGCTTTCTGAAGGTTCATCTTCAAACCTGCTTCTGTTATATTTGCCTACATTACATATATTTACCTATATTACCTATGTTAAATTTACCTATTTACCTATGTTCGATTTATCTATTTATTGCTACAGCAATATTTTTCTGGTTCAGCTTTTAAGCAAGTTTATTTCCCAGCCCCGCCACCCCCAGGTTCTTGTGGTGGCCTCAGCTACACAATACTGCAGGTATCTGGAGCCTGAGCAAAGTCTGTCTTTATAGATGCTGTGTTCTCTCTGAATGGCTGAAGGTCAAGGGGTCGTCCTGCCGACACGTACCCATGGGGGACCCTGTTTAACTCTCACCCTTTAGCATGGAGATGACATCACCAGTTGAGCTTTGAGGTTACACAAAAGCCCTTTTCCCAGTCCTGGGAAGGACTTTCCGAAGCCTAAGCAGAATGGAGCTGCTGCCTTAGAACAACCTTTGTCTGAGACTCAAGAGCGTCTCTGCATGAGCGGACGTGCCTAGTGACCGTATCTTTTCAATTTCTGACCCACATTTACATCTTAAAACTTGTCAACCTCCACCTAACTATGCTCCCCTCACCCCTGGCCCCTGCTCTCTCCTTTCAGTCTGAAATCTATGCCTGGACCAGCTGCCCTGCAGGACTCGGCTCCAAGCCCATCAGCACGTCAGACTTGTTGACCAGTTTTTCAGCTCATGGTGTGGATTAGGTGGATGTGGGGAAGTACAGACAACCCTAACCCTCCGCACTGCCCAAGACCCACACCTGAGGTGTTCAGGGAGGCCAAGAGGAAGGAATTTGCTCTCTTGGGATGATGCTCAGCCATGGGGCAGCTCTCACCATGACCCACCATCTCCCAAAGCCCCAGGAGCTGCTCTGCTCTCTTCATTTGAGGGCAGGAGGAGGGCAGCCCTAGGTCAGCAGCTCTGCATGAACCTCACGTGCTTGAGCACAGGGGCTCCCAGAGAGCTTTTCTGCACAGCATCATTCCTAGACCCCCACCCCACTCTCTTCAGCCCTATGGAGACACACTCATAACTTTTTGGTAGACAGCACACCAAGTACACATCAACCTTGCTCACTTCAGGACCACACGACCCCAGTTTTTCCACCACATCCTCCTTCAAACGCGACAGCCTCTGCCAGCTGAACGAAAAGGCGCATTTCAGAGAAACTCCGAAAGGAGTCTCGCCCTTACAGACTTGCTGCTGGGCAGAGAAGAGCAGGGAGACGCATACAAAAGCTTCATCCCACAGAAGGCTGCAGGAATGCTTTTACCACTAGATGTCACAGCAATGCCGAGAGCTGCCGCTCCTCCCGAGCAGGGCTTCACTGCGCCCTGAAGAACAGTTAACTCCTTACAACCTCAGCCTGTGCCTAAGGGAGAGAAAACTTTTCTCCATCATACACCTGGAGGAGTGCTAATTAAGAATCCGTGAAAAATAAAAGCATATTAGTAAGGAGAGCAATACCAGCAGCAAGTTCTGCCCCTGCCCCAGCTGCAGGCTGAGCAGCCCGGGCCCTTGCCTGCTATACAACTGCAGGCAGGGGTCAGATGCGGCACCTCCCATACGCTCCCCAAGAGCAGACCAAGCTGCAGATGCTCCTTCAACCTTTCTATAGGATTGGGCTTTGCAAAAACACCCACAGCAGAAACCAGTCCTTAAAAAGAAAGAAAAAAAAAAAAAAAAAAAAAGCACATTTGTGCATTAAACAATAAACCAAATATCTCAGAGCAACCAGTGCTGTGAGGGTCCACCTCTCTCTCCTACCCTGGCAGTGGGGAGGTAACGTGTCCACAGCCACCCCATGATGTGGGCAGCTTGCACTCACTCACAGAAGATTCACTGCTGGGTAGAAAACAACCCAAGAACTGCTAGGGCGGAAAGAGAAAGCAGGAAGCAACAGGACTTAGGGATCAGTTATAAAAGAAAAATTAGAGGCAAATAAATCAAATGTGATATGACTTCTTTTATTTGCTTCTGATTTCCCTTGCTTTTATAACAAGTAACACACACAAATATTTTTTTTCCAGTGGAAGAGTTAATAACTGCAGCTGCTTTTCTGCATGAATGTGAAAACATCTCAGACATATATACACAATATTTTGATAAAAAACTAATGACTGTTTTTGCTTCAGCTGCTGGATGCCCCAGTGAAGTGGAACTCATTCTCAGAAATGTTAAAAAGCCACTCCTTCAAAATTAGGTCCCTTCTCATTGTCCTACTTGTGAACTACCAAAACTGAGAAGACCAAACCATAAACCTCTTTTAAAATTCTTGCTGCCCATGTTCAGAGGTTGGAGTATTCCCAGTATCTTCCTGATCCTTTGGGTTCAGGAAAACTGAACTTGGTCGCTGCATGGCTCAGGTAGCATTTCATTTCATGACAAGGCCTACAGTAACAAGTGGTTCTTACCTTGCTCAAACAGCAAACTATTTGTAGACTGATTCGTATTGCCTTTGACCTCATAAAAAAAGTGTAAAAGCACTGCTTCAGAGAGAAAACCTATGCCAGCATCATTCTTCCCAAGTTTCACCACTACTACCCCAATAATCATGGACCAAATCAAAGATGGACAAGTTATCATGGAAAATGCTACAGCACATGTTGCAAGTCAACAACTGCTAGTCAGCCTCATGAATGTGTGACACATTCTCACACAATCTGCCCCTTTCAGTAATAATTTTAATTTTTATATACCTAATGGCTTTAAGAAGGGAAAGTTTTACTGACCGGTAAATCCTGGTATCCATCTAATGGTTTAGTACTGGTTATTTGTCTGGGAAAAAAAAATCATGCTCATTCTTTACGTCTGCTGGTAACACCGGGATTGTTTTTACCTGTATGAACACGGTGAAGAGGATGACAACAGTTGTTGCTGCAATGAAGAGCTTCTTTCTGTGAAAGTCAGGAAGCAAGAAAACCAAAGAGAAACAAATTGCTCCTCGGAGACCCCCATACGCTATAATGAATTGGTCTTTGCCGGTGATGGTGTTCACGTGAAATCTGTTCACAAAGAAAGTCAGCACAAGAACCCCTGAAAAGCAGGAAAGAAGATGGGAGCACATCAAACAAAAAGAGAAATTGGATAAAACTCATAATCTTATGATATGTTTTACAGTAAAACATCACTGAACTGGTAAACACCAATCACGAGGAACTGGCCAGGGCCCAAGGTGGTATATTCCCAATATACCATTGGAGAAGGGCTTTTCTTCCAGCCTGATCCAACAGGTTTGCATTTGATTTGTCCAGAAAAAAAATAATCCCCAACACATTTCTGATTTGGGAGATTACATATGCCATTGATTGACCACAGTTTTGGGGGCTTGGTACAACTATAAAATTTTAGATAGCTCATCTTGTAGCAAATCATCTTGTTTTTTAACTCAGTCTTGTGCTTATCACAGTCCAGCTGGGAAACCAGAGTTTCCTTCAGAAGGACTGTGAACTCTGCAGGGAAATTTCAGTATCATCCCACTCCCATGACCGCGGATCCCCAGAACACACCATTTACCTGGTGACTCAGTGTTAAGCAAAGCTAAATACTGAACGAACAGTAACTACTCGCAACACAGGATGCGTTAGTATATTCATTTTGATGGTAGTTAATTAAAGTTTTTAGGGCAATTCTATGGTCATGTGCCAGCTGAAACTTTATTTGTATAATGATATGGAGCCAGATTCTAAGAATTGAATTGAAATATTAATTGGTTTATTCTAGTTGGTGATAATGAATGATTGAACTGCTTGGATTATAAATGCTCTCAAAGCAAACCATCAACAACAATTTAGCCGCAAGTTACCCTCCAATTTCCAAAAGTTTCCAAGCAGTAGCTTGGATAAGTAGCTATATCCTGCCTATGTTAATGTTGTTTCTTCATAAATCTTTCATTCAAAGATTTATCCTGTATGAATTTAAGGCTACATAAGGTGGCACTGCAATTGATGTAATTTATATTAATTTGCAAATACATACACAGATGCTGAAAGGTACAAAAAGTCAGGCCTCAAACCAGTAACCTGTGATCTTAATACCAACAGACATGATAAATATCTTATTTCCTGAAGATTAATGGCCATTTTGAAAACTGATGACACAGATTGTCATTGACTTTTGCTAGGAATTAGCTGGATCCACATCACTATTGCTTTTCTAAAGGGTGTCTGTAAAAGAAAAAAACTTCAAAAATAGTGCATTTGTAATGTACATATCAAACATCTTTTCACACACCTACAACTAAAAATATCTGAACTTTGATTGCACATCAGACCAGTTTGAAGAAAACAAAAAAGAAGGAAAAGGGAACTCAATTAAGTGAACCTTACAACACCTTCCACATCTCTGGAGCACTGTGGAGCTGGTGCCTTCGGTTTCAACATTTTTTGTAACTTAAAAATAAACAAATATATAAAAATAAGGAATACCTCAGATCACATCTGCAGTTACTGTAAAGCTCAGGCAGTGCTGACGATTTAAAGGAACAAAGTTTACTTGCACTGATACCCTGGCCTTTGTCTTAATTTAATCCTTCCTCATAAATTATTATTAGCATTCCTTAAACTAATTGAAGGCCCATTTGCTCCAAGAGATGACATACAATCAATCATGTTGAGAAGAAAATATTTTCTTCTGGAGATATACCTTGGAAAAGAGCAGAAGGAAGTCTCCCTAGTGCTTGAATAACAGTAGAGTACTAGTGCTGTCATGCAATCAGTGTATTTTGCTTTTTCGATTCTCTCTCTTATATCAAAGCAATTGCAGTCCCCAGGCTTCAGCAGAATCATTTCTCATTTAAGAGCAGTGGGAGGGTCCAGTAAAGGACTAGACTACAGTTTACGTGCTAACCCCAGCACTGTCAACCCAGAAGTCCCCAATTCCTGCAAGCAAACTCCATGGGTGCCTCCCATTTCTGGATCAGTGCCTCGAGCACGCCCAGAGCTGCTGGATGGGCCTGAGAGGGTCTGGGACTAATCTCCACCACCACCTCCACAGCAGCGGGTCCCCAGCCTGGCTTCGTGCACCACTCTGCCCAGCTCACCTCCTCCTGGCACACCTATGGCTCTCCAGCAAGGTGCTGCAGAAAAGGGACACCCTATTCAGCATCAGATGTGCGAGTTGATTGAGCCCTGGTTTGTGTGTTCTTATTTAATTCAAGGGGGATTTTGAATGGAAAGAGGGTTTTCTTTCCTGCCTGCAACACTGAGTCCTTCTGTAATAATGTGCTGCATAATTTGAGAATGCAATCAGAAGAGCTGTATTTAGAGAGCCAGAGGATTTTCAGTGTGCAATGAAGAATTTTTGAACTAAAAAAGTAAAACTCACTCAGAACTTTTTGTTTGAGCAAATAATTTACAAGAAGACCACTTAATTGTAATAAAACATAGGAAACATTAGGAAATTGCAGTAAAATGCAAGACTTGCTATTGAGCAAGTGATGGAGGAGGAGGGAAACATTGGCTGGGGTGTCCCACTTCAGTCCTGGCTTTCACATCGGGGATAACCACACATACAGAGCGAGCAGGAAAGGATGATGGTGGGGGCAGAAGCATTCTCACATTTAATGGAATCACATTTTTCACTCCCATAAATAATAATATATATAAAAAAATAAAATCTATCATTTCACCATACCTAGTGCTCTCCAAATGAGACAGAAAATGACAGTGAAGCAAATGTACGGCCAGTTCCACTCATGATTTTCTCCAATGGTGGAAACTCCAAGAAAGATGAAGATGAGGGTATCACTAACACTGCTCCACATCTTCATGAAGTATTTGACTGTGGTGTGAGACTTTAGAGAGATGTTGGCTTCCACGTAACGTTTCATGCCCATGGCACAAGCAATGATACTGAGAAAATGAAAACGAGACAACTATTTTTTCTACTTAAGCATACAAAATAGACACATTGTCATTTCTAAAAAAATAAGCTTCATCAAGTCTTAGATGTTTGCAGACGTCTCACTGGGTAGTGATTCACTTCCTACATCAGTCCAATAATATCAGGAGGACCAACAGGAAAATAAGATACTATGTAGGTTGACCAGACTGTCTGAATCTGTTCTTTAACAGATAAACAACTCACCATCTATTGCATTTATCACACACACGGAGCAATACCCAACTCTTCCCATCACAATACACTGTTTTCAGTTCTTTAACTTTGCCAAACTCTAACTATCTGGGGTGAAGAGTTTCATGCTTAGGAGCCCACATTACCTATTTTGCTCAGATAAGAAAAAGACATTTGAGGGAATAGGAGACTTGTTTCTCAGCATGAGAAATGTGTAAATAGAACTCCTGTGAGTTTGGCTGCTATCTGGTCACTACAGAAGATTCTTGTAGGACTCAGAATTGGTGTAGTTTAAGAGCAGCCCAAATGTTGTACTCTTTCACCCAAGGGACCAAAGTTGGAGAAACTCCAGCGTATGATGTACCTCACACTGTGTATTTCTAAGCCTGACTGGACTTGCAGTGTATGTTATTTGGGCACAGCTAGGAAGCCACTGACTCCATGCAACCTGGAGACAATAAAATGCTTAAGCACACTCATAAGACTGCACAATGAGCCAAGAGAAGCTGCAGCTGTAGTCGGAACATCTGACCTCCTCAGGTATTGCATATCCAAGGTCACTTCAGAAGTGTGCAGCACCAATTAAAACTTCTGCCTTGCAATTTTTCATGGATAATTGGTTCTTCAAGTTACAGGGTACATGTGGTTAGCCTAATTCATCAGCTTTTCAAATCAATACATTTTCAGGCCAGCAGTCTTAGAAGGTCAAAACAATTGAGGGCTCAAAGATTTGAAGCTCCATTTTTTATATTTTAACCGGCACAGAAATATTTTGTTCTAAATATTGTACCAGCAATAGCAAAACGGCTTTATGTTTCTGAGATCTGATTTCCATTCTTATTTGGTAAGGCCATCCACATGGAGTTTTATTGCATTAAAAATTCCTTTCACAGGGGACATCACGGTAACTCCCTTTACATTATATCACACGCAGACAAGCCCACGGAAAAGTAGATCCTCAGCTTGCAGAAGCGCACCTGGATCTGGCAGACTGACATTAAACACCAGCTGTGATCAGGACAGGTAAGCGACCCATATATATGCAAGCAGGTGTTAAGATTGGTGGTGGCCTCCACAGCACATTATCTGTAACGTATCCTCTCAGCTAAGAACTATTCAGAAAACAGCCATGCAAGTACTGCTTTGCAGTGAAAACATCACATTTAACGCCAGAATTTCACAAAGGAGATTCTTTGCATTATTTGAGCGTTGATGGAAAAAAACCAGAGTTGCCATGTGGACCAAAAAAACAGGAGAGTTTGCAAATGGGCAGAGCTGACTGTGCTGTGGTTGTGGTTTTACAGCCTGTGTGAAACCAAAGACCCCAATTCTCTCCTCCCCAGCTATATATTTATTTCAGGGAGACACTGGTCCACTGCACTGCTGCTCCTAATCTGCACTGTTGCTAACAAAAGCAGAGTAAGGGGTGCTTTCCTTCTGGCTCATCAGTCACCAGCACATCTTCACTGCCATAACTTGGCATCTATTGTTGGACCAAGACAAAGGAATTGACAACAACTATATTTATTTCTGCTCTGCTTAAAGCACGAAGAAAATCAGCAACTCTATTATGGGAAAATACTTATCAGATATTTGGCTGGAACAACAAATAATAAATTAGAAGAAAGAAAAACACTTTTTCAAATGAAGAAGCACTTTCACTCACTGTGAGCTACTGATTACTGGGCTTTGCATTCAAATAAAAGAAAACCCAAGATGCACACACGTTTTTATTTCTTTCACTTAAAAATAATTGTTACTGGTATTCTTCATTGCCACGAAAAAGCCCATACTTTTTTGAAGGAGAAAGAAACAATTGGGTCTGTCTGAAATTAAAACTGGACTTCAGCAAGAGGACTTGTAGCAAAGGCACAGGATATGAAAGGTCAGTCAGAAAAGCCACGATACTCTTACTGGGGAAAGAGATCCTGTTTTATCCAGCAGCATGAGACCAAGATTCAAATCCCTTTTTCATCTAGTGTTGAGTTCACATCTTTCACCTTCTAAGAAAATGTGCCAATACTTAAAAATATTCTGAAATTGGTCTTTTTTTCGCTTTATCCTTTTTAGATTGACCCACTTTGCATAAAGCATTGAACCAGAAAAAGTAACAGGGATTGAACCACAGACTAAAAAGAAAATAATAAATTATGCTGCTTCTGTATCTGCCTCAATAAGTAGTGGATAAAATAGTTCCAGCTAGGAACTAAGAAATCCAAAGAGCATTTATGGGCAAGTGACTTCCAGAGCCATGGTTTGGGAACACTTTTTGGGAAAAGGATACGTGTTCACACCGGATTCACAGACAAGGAATAAGCTTGACCTGTTCCATCAACTTCAAAGTGCACTGCCACTAGGGCAAGCGAAAAAAAAGAAAAAAAGAAACCAAAACTAAAAAACATTTGCAGAACTGTTTACCAGACTGGGTTGCATTCACAGATAATTTTTTTTGGACTATGTAGAATTGATTGTTTTGGCAATCAAGTTATTTTTCGAAGAAACAAAGTGCCAAATGCAGTATTCCCTGGTCACAAATGAACGAATTGTTTGAAATCAAGATATATAAAAGAGGCATTTATAATTTGGCAATTATAAGGCCAGCAGAGCAGGAATCACCTGCCTTTGCAATTGTTTTGCTTTAGAAACAATGCATTATTCAAAAGAATAGAAAATGGGTTCCATAATGGGTACAGTAGATTGTGATTGATAGAAGATGACACCATTAGGATTAAATGTTTTCTGCTGCATGATGATTATGCAGCATATTTATTTCACTGTTCTGTCTCATGCTCCTATAAATAGACTTTCTCTTACCTATTCCCAGAGCTAGAATTGTTTTCAGCAATGCTAGAATATTGCTCCTATTAACCATTCGAGGAAACAAAATCTGCAAGATATAGGAATGGTTTCTATCTGAAACAGTATCATTAGTTTTAAAATAGATCTCCCAGATACTCTATTGTCTAGCTGGTACCTGATTTCATTTTTTAATTTTCTTTTTATCTTCATTATTATCAGATTTACAGTTGTTTACACTGTAGCTATCAATGCAGCCTAAGTGCACTTTACAGTATTTAGGGAAATATGAAATAGTTGGTTGTGATCCTCAGCACCGGCTGACTTAGTTTAGGCAGGAGAACCAAATGTAACAGGTATCAGCCTACAGAAACCAGGAGGACTGAATCACTCACTCTGTTCATCTATCTCTGCTTAGACCATTAGGATTATTATCTCTATTTTTTTTCTCAGCACCTGCTCTGCAAGTGAAAAGCATGAAGTAAGCCCAAAGCTCAGTTACCTCTCTTAAAACTGAAGGATTCCACTCCCAAACAGTAGGAATATTTCCAGGCTTCAGCTCCATAGGGGCTACACAACTCACACCCCACCACTCACTTTGCTCTGTCACCGTAAGGTCTGCCTCAGCACACCTTTGGGGCCATCACTAGCTGATAGGTAGGGCATGCAGATCAGGAGGAGCATTCTAGAACAGATGTGCTGTAAACTCAGACCAAACCTTTATGAGAATTTGATTAAATACTCCTTGCAGTTCTTCAAATGTTAGTTTTGACTGGGCCACGCATGGAAAATAACAAAATACACCAAGAAAGCCTCTTCTGGCTCTGCCAAACCCACTAGACATCTCACTGCTTGAACGTTCAGGGTTTCCAAATGAAAAACACGGAGCTCAAATAACCATTCCTCAATAATTTGCACAAACTGATCAGCTGTCTGAAGCTTGCCCTGCAGCAGGCATCTGGATTGCTTGTGACTTGCAGCTATTACCATTGATGTGTAATTATGTAATGCGTGACATGGGGTTATGCCTCTCAGCTCTTCCACAGGCTTTTGTACTCGCACTTTGCTGCCATACACAGATTTCCAACTAAGCAAATTTATGTTAAACCTTTTTCTGATACTTTTCAGTAAGTGTAGCCAAAAAGCTTTCCTGGACAGATCAGATGCTGGGACATACTTACGCCACTATCCCCGAGAGGTGAAACATTTCAGCAGTGAGGTAGGAAAGATAGCTGTACAGGAAGACAAAGAGCGGCTCAATGACACGGATATCCTTGGTGAATCGTGTGGTAAAGGCAGCAGTCATCCCAAAAATAAGACCTACTAAAACTCCTCCTAGCCCAACCACAAAAAATTTTCCAACTCCAGCAAAAATATCCACAGTTTTGATGGTTGGCATTTCACAGAAAGATCGAAATAGCTTGTAGAGCACCTGGATGAAAAATGAAAGGGGAAAAACAGCCATTAACAAGATATTCACCAGACATGGCCATATGTAGCAATGACATTAAAATACACTGCTGGAATTTCTGCCAGTGCAGGGTCAGCATCCTTCTCTGCAGCTCGGGCTCCTACCAGGTAGTGCTGTGGCACTCACGTGCACTTCTGTCTCCAGACATACAGTAGAAGCAGTGTTCACCTGACAGCTTCTCAGGATCTCAGACCAGAGAAGTGGACCAAGAGCCTTCTGCTACAAGAGCCTTTTGATGCCTTTTCCCCCTGCAGGGAGACTCTCAGCACTAGAGCATCCTTCCCCAGAACATTAAATACTCAAAATAAAGGCTAGCCCTTACCACTGTCACTGCGTCATTCAGGAGCGACTCGCCAAAGACCAAAATGTGCAGCTTTTCATTGACGTGTATCTCTTCAAAGACCGCTAGCACTGCCACAGGATCCACGGCGGCGATCAGGCTGCCAAACAGGAGGTTGTGGAGCAACGACACGTCTTGCAGGCGAAAGGCTTTCACCTGGCAGATCCCATACAGGGAAAACCCGATCCCAAACACGTTCCATATTGTCCCCACAACCGCGTAGAGGAGGATAGTACCGATGTTCTCGAAAAAGGGACGGCTGGGCATGAAGTACCCCGCATCAAGAACGATGGGTGGCAGCAGGTAGAGGAAAAAGATGTCACTGTCCATTACAGGTGGTGATTTGTCATTCAGGCCATAGATGATTCCTCCCATGATGAGTCCTACAAATATCAATAAACAGCTTTCGGGAACAACAGAAGGCAGCTTGTTATATAGATGAAACCCTGGAAGGGGAAGAACAGAAAAAAAAAGTATTTTCTCATCAGTCCAAACTGGCTGAAGAGCACCAGCCACCTCCTTGTTAGGGTGAGGAAGCTCCCCCTGCTCCCACCTTCAGCAGGCTATGCTTTGGAGTAGTGGTAATAAATGCACACAATTAAGATGAAGTTGCTCAATCAGAAATTGGCTAGAAAATCTGAAAGATTCCTGAAAATACCAAACTTTCTAATATTACTGTTGGTTCTACTGCTGGTTGAGACTGCATTTCATCGTAGCATAAGGTTAAAGATATATTTTTAGGTAATACACAAATAGAAAAACTAAATAATCTGCATAAATAAAAAAGCATTTGGATGTAATCTAGTTAACAGGCCATTTTCAGCACTAACATAAATAGAAACTGCTAATTTTAAACACAATACAGACTCTATACATCCAAAAAAAAATGACCAGAAGTACTTTCATTAATTATAAATGGTGCCACTTTTAATATTTTTTAATCATTAACAATTAAAGCTAAAGGCAACATTGAAAAAAGTTCAATCAAGCCAGCCTTGTGCAATGCCCAATGTTAGAGAGAAATGCTGCCAACCACCACAAGTACTAAGGTGAGCTATTAACAGAAAGAAAGAAACTGAAACAAACCCAGCTGGAATAGGAATAATACGAAAAATATATATCTGCGATCATTACTATTTCTTCATGCATGTTAGTAGAGTTGAGATCTCATCATAAAATATGCAGAATAGCAGAACAAAAAGACCATTTCCATCTGAAATTCTTATCTAAATGAATCTCAGAGACTTCTCCCTTCCGAGAAAAGGAAAATAAATAATAAAAAAAGCTCTAAAATAACTTTTATAGCAGTAATTTAACAGAAGCGACCACAATTTCTGGAGAATAAAAACAAAAGAATATATAATTTCCATTTTTCTATGCTCAGTTTTGCAGGGAAAAAAAAAGATAGGTCCAAGTTATACAAAATATAATTTCCTACAGGTCATTACACAGATAACATTCTTGATGCAGAGAGATTTTATTTTAAGCTGTATAACACCCCTGCACATGGACTGAATTATTCCTTGTGGCTGGGGAGACACAACACACTTTTTTAAGTCCATCCTTCCTCACTCTCTCAAGATGCCTTACCTATTTTGGCCAAGGAGGCAAGCATGATCCAGAGTGTGATTTCAAAGGGGACCTGAACATGCTGATAATCCACAGAGAAAAACGCATGCTCTGAGGTCTCGTTGCCCTGGCCTTCCTCGGCAGCCCAGCTGATGTTCTCTGGGATCACGTCCTCCAGCAGCGGCATCAGTGGTGAGCCCTGCAGGGCTCTGACCCTAGTGGCTTGGAGGATGGAGGAGAGCAAGGACCCAGCTAGGACAGCAGCTGCAGCTTTGCACTCTGGCCTCTGCCTCTCCATGTGCTCTGGAAGCTGTCTTCTGCTGGGATTTGGCTGCTCCTGCTCTCACTGCTGCGGGCGAGTGGTTGGGAGGGCGGCTGGAGAGAGCTGAGCTCAGCTCACCCTTGTTGCTGCAAAGAGAGAAGCAACTGCTCCGCCTCACCCTGACTCTCCTCTTGGTCCATTAGTTTTCAGCTGGGAGACTCTGCTGGAGAATCGCACCCTTTGGCACCACATGCCCAAATAGGCAGAGGTTCCTCCTGCAGATGCTTCCCTGAAGAAACGCGTCCTGCACCCTCAGACCAGCTGCACGTCGATGCATGCTTGAGAAAAGAGACAAGTTGCATTTTAGTCCTAAATCTTGACGTATTTTGGATGACTTCTCAGAAATCCTTCTTGGAGGGGGGAAAAAAAAAAAATAATGTATCTTCACTGCTGTTAGAGCAGCCAGGCTTTGATGGGTCCCACTCAAAAAATGCTCCATCCAGAAATGGACCCATCTTAGAGTGGGCTTCACTGGATTTCTCATCTGTAGTCCAGTGCCCACAGAGAGAACCCACAGCAGTAACATTATTGATAACCAGAGTTTCCATTTGATAAATCAAGCAAAGCAACCAGTTTTCTTATGCTAAATAGAGAGCTGCAGCATTGTGCTGGATGGAGGTCACCTGTACTGGAAGGATAAGTTTCAACAACTGCTTAAAGCTTCTTCCTATTATAAGGGCTAAGAGGAAAAGTTATCTTCATCTCTCTTCAGTACTTGAAAACAGCACTGAAAATTGAGTGAGCTTGCTTAGAAAAGTTGGACAGACAGAAAAATAAGAAGTTATTTGCAACAGACCAGATGTATTAATAATACAGAGAAACAACCCACGTATTGGGCCAAATTCTTCACTGTGGAGTTTCATTTAAGTTGATGATGTTTCAACAGGGATGAATTTGGTCCAAAGAACACATGTAATTAAAATACAGAGGCCCCAGGCTGTTGCTAGACTGATCGATGGCCTATTTGTTTCTCTGCAGCTGCATAAATGACACCAAAATTGAGCTGCCAATAACAAGCTGGTGACCCACTTTTCTGCTGTAAAGGCAGAACCCAACATCATGCAGATGCAGATCCTGGGTTTACCATGCGAGTTCCCTGTTTCTGATCTGATTTGTAAAGCAGGAGGAGGATAAACTTTGAAAGACAGGAGAGACTTGTTCCATTTGGTCACACAGAAAAGAAGCTTTTTGCCAATGTCCCATTCCCCTCCACCTCCAAACAATCCATTTTGATTTTTGCTATTTTCAGGAGAAAGGCAATGAAGTTAGTATTCACTTGCCTCTACCTTAAGCCAAAAAAGAAGTGTTTGTGTCTTGGACAGGAAAAAGACCTGCAGCATGGAGCTCAATAGCGCTATCTGGAAAATGTTTTTGTGCATAGAATCAATATCTATTTGATAATGGAACCAGAAAAAAACAGCAGAGTTGGATCAGTATCTGAGGAAGGTCAACAGAGAGGACAATATTAAAATATGCTCTACTTTTTGAATGAAGTTAACGTACAAAATCAGGACCTTAAGGACAGTTAATAGGTGTTAACAGAGGGGAAATGAGCCTGAGCCATTACCTTGTGCAGAGTTTTTAATGACCCCGCTTCACTTGCTTCTCTGCTCCTTTCTGTAATGATGGTTGCTGCCCTGCAACAAGCTCCGTGCAGATGGATCAGTGCAGCCCCTCTCTACACAGTGGCTTTCATCCTGCAAGGCTTCGAGCATCTCCTTTAAAGTTCTCAGTCTAATTACTCGCTGGCTGTACCTAGACCTGTGAAGGATAATGAAAGGCTCTTTGCAAACTCTTTGGACATCGTATTTCATTACAATGAGAACCTAGAGGTTGCTTTTAGGATTTTGAAACTCCTCATTTTTCTGTTTTGCTTTGTTTTACTCTGAAATTCTATGTAAATAAGCTTGCTCCTCCCCTTAAATTCTTACATGTTCATTATATATTAGTTATAAATAACTAAAAGCAAAAGACAAAATGTTTTTCCAAAGTGCTATGATAACACAATATGTGTTGTTCCTCTTGTAATGGCTATTGATATTATTGAGCCACTTTTTAATGTGAGTTCCATTTGATCATACATTTATTGACATGCTTTCATTTTTTTCTAATGTAATGTCCTTTCCCACATTTTTAGGTTTCCAGGCTAGAATCTGATCCCTATAATTGTATTGACAGGTACCTTGCTCTGGTATTTGTAAGAATACTTTGTAAGAACAAAGTATTGTGTGATATGGTAACAGTGACCAGAATTCAGGCTCCTGCAATGAAAATGTTATGTTAAATTATTGTTCTAAGCTTTAGTCAATGTCAACATATTATTTTTCTTTACTTTGAGAGGGAAAGGAAAGATGTGAAATCTTTTCTCTTACCTTCCTGATGTGTAATTACTTCTAAGTATACTCTAACTCCTCTTTTTCACTATGAATGCATGTATCATTTAACAAAAAAAAAAAAATTGTAAATTAAATCTGTTTCAATCACCTCCTGAAATTCATACAGCAACCACTGAAATTTATGAAAGAAACTTTGAATAAGCTCATACCTTACATGAGAAGAAAGAAAAATAATTTGCACTGTACCTTTTAGCTACAGTACTGCAAAAACTTTCCATATTATTTGGGCCTCAAATCAAGAAATCATTTAAGCATTCACTCAACTACAAGCACTCAAGGTTTCATAGTTTACAGTTAACACATGAAAGTCCTGTGTTGGATTGGGGTCTCCCAGAAATACCCAGCCCAGAGAACCACATAGTATAGTCCTCCCCAAAAATTTGCCAAGTTCAAAACCGATCAGAGGTTTTCCTATCACTGCAAAGGGACTGCAGAATTTCTTTCCCACCATTGGGACTCCCACTTATTTCCACTCTTCAGTGTAATTCAGGTAATCCTAGTAGAATTCCTTCTTCTTTCATAGAAGAAAATACTTGTTCTTTCATAGAAGAAAATGCAGATCTGCAGCATCCCAGGAAAGCACAAACCCCAGGGCCAGCTACTGCCCACAGGGACACAGCTGCCTTTGGCCACAGTTCTACCTGTGGCTTCCTGATCTGTGGCAAGAATAAAGAGATTTTCAAATAAATAGTTCTGAGGTTTACTGACCTCAGAAAGGCTAAGGCTTCTTTCTCTATTTCTACACTATGCAAGTTTAATATTTCCAGAAATTATTTAGATGCAGAGACATTGTATCCATTCTCAGTATGTTTCTGTTTTCCCTTAAAGGAGAGAACACCTTTTGATTGTGCACAGCACCCTAAATAGGTAACTTGATGGAAAATAGCCCACACTTGTCTCTGTTAACTTTCAAACTTTGCAGTCTCTGTAGGACCTCTGTAGGCACTGTGAATGCTCCTCCACATTCCTCCTCACTCTTCACCCACCACCCAAACACCGGCAGCGCTGCTTACCACACGGCCACCAAGCCACGGCTGCCGGCAGCGCAGCAGCGATGCTCTCCCCTACAGTAGCAATCCTTCGAACACAAACTATCCTCCTGTGCCTTCTTTCCAAAAATTATTGTGGCTCTGACTGCATTACCACTTCTGGCAGACCTGGGACAAGTTTAGTTCTGTAAATCCCCAACTCTCCAAAAAACATGAGTAGATCTAATTCCTGACACCCCACTTCCAAGACTTTTTGACTTTGATACTAGGCATGATACAGCAATCAATTTTTCACCTCATGTAGTTCTCAGAAGACAAATGATTTCTGCATTTTTCCTGCAGGGAACACTTACCTTCTGACCACAGGCAGCCCCAGAATTAATACGGCGAATTACCCCTGCGGGAGCTCTTGGCTTCCTCTTGGGAAACACTTCAGTGTACCATGCTGAACTCTAGGAATTTTGTTTAGAGATAACCTAGATGATTTTTGGGATCACCCAGATGATGTTTTAGTGTTATCACCTTTTTTTCCCTCCCCGATTTTCCAAGTATACCTTTTTTTCTGCTTTCCCTGAAAAATCTTCCTTTTTGCACAAAGCAGACAACAGATTTCATTAAAAGCTTCCTGCTCCACAAGCAAATTAATATCCAGGAGCCTCTCCAAAAAAGCTAAAGCAGGATGGCAGCTTGGTTCCCTCTCCACACCTCACGCCAAGAAAAATTCAGATACACATCCTCAAATACATGAGCCAGTTCTGTGCTGTAACAGATACAGCTCTCTGACAAAAGCTGTGGGACACATACAGAAATGCTCCTAAAAAGTTACACTCCATCTAATCAGCTCCTTGTGAAAAGATAAAATGCAAGTGTTAATGACATCTACATGTGGTATATAAATATGGTATTTCCCACTAACATCAGAACGGCCATTTGTTTACATGCATTATCTAAAATTTGAAGGAGAAAGTCATTCTCATTTATGAACGTGCAAAATCTTTTTCCCCTCCATCAGAATAGAAACTACTTATATTTTCACATATAATCACCTTATTTTTCAGTTTCTCCTCCTCATTGCCTGCATTTTCCATTAAATTTTAATAGGCCCAGTGAAGACTGCACATAAAATACTGATCTTCTTTCTAAAGATGCCGGGACAGAAGAGTACATACTTCCATGCATATGCAACCCTGAGAGCAAACACAGAAAACACGTAAAGCAGACAAGCAGTTTAGCAAGAAGATCTAATCGGAACTGAAATTAAGACCAAGCACCTCACATCACACTTCCCTTGCTGGGCAGCAGGAATGGAAACCCCCTTAAAATTCAAAGCCATAGCATAGGTTTTTCTCAGTACATCACAGGCCATAAATATATTGAGAAATTAACTTTGTGTTGCAGTGAGCTGGATGAATTTTGTGCTGCTTAATTCATGTGCACCCCGCAGAGTCCAGGTAAGAATGCATTTTTAATTTAACATCAGGGACTTCATTCAAAAATCTGGTTTTAACAAGAATTTGAACAAAATTACAGTGAGGAAATTTAATATTAATAAGAAAAATTCAATATTAATAAGAAATGAGTAAAGAAGAATAAATCAAAAGAATAAGACATTCGCTGTACCCACACTCTCATCATCAGGAAGCCGCAGAGAATGTATACAATGCTAAATTTTGTGGTTCACTGCTTAACGTTTCATCAACTTGAAAATCACCGATTTGTCACTGATACCTTGCCTAAATGGAGAGAATTTGACAAATACTCCCTCCCATATCAATATTAGGAAGATCCAAAAGTTCGACATTCTCCTTGCCTTGCATCTACTCTTTTTCCATACTGCTCTCATTGCAAACACAGCAACCTGGTCATGCTCCCCCGCAGGCAGTGTTCAGGCAGCAGACTTGCAACTGACTGCACTACAGCTTTACATCTAAAAACTGCCTAACTGACATGATTTTAAAGAATTCTTATGGGGCAATTCCAGGCTGAACACCAAATCCAGTCTTTGGTTTCTGTTTGTGGAATAAACATAAGCAGGTGTCTATGTACTAGGTTGTATTTGTTATATAAAAATATTCAATAAATCTGTCCAAAAGCCATTTTAATGTGATGGCATTGCCTGTGGCCAGTGACCTGTACTTTATGTTTGGTAGCTGGGCTCAAGTGGTGAATGGCTAGCAAAGGGAAACGGAGTTGTGTTGGCTTCCTTTCTGAGCGTTCAAACACCAGCAGTGCAAGTATCCAGGCATAGCATTTCACAGTTTAACTTGCACAATTTTTGTATGTGCAACATTAAAACTTTCATTTTCTGTTCCAGGAAAGGTTTTTTTGTAACTCAACTCACAGGAAAGAAGAATAAGAATAAACAGAATCTGTTAATATATTTACTTCAAGCCAAATTTTTTTGGAAATTAGTTTGCAGTTATGCTCCCTGTTCCATTAAGGTCACAAATGTTACCCATTTGAAACAAAGCAGTAATAAAGTTTACGTACACAAAAAGAGTGAGAGCAGGTGTGAGTTTGGGCTTTCCCTCACTCTTCTTTTTTAACTTTTGTTACATCTCAGAGTAGTAATTAATTATCAAAACACCAGCTTTATTATGGTTGAGCAATGGACACAGCAAGTAAATGGTCAGTGTGTCTTACAAGTTTGGCACTGGAAAGGAGAAGTGTGTAGTCACTACAGATGGAGAATGAGAGCAAAAAATAGCAACACAGTGTATTAAGAAATCATATTATTGCACAAACCAAGAAATTTATTGAGGAGGATCAAGGAACCCTAATTAGTAGGTCAGAGCTTACACGTCAGCAATATTCTGTGAGTGCGTTTCTATCACAGGGAATTCTAAGCATCTGCTGTGCCCTAGAACTCGTGAAGCCTCTATGGGGCTTCCTACAGCTGGGTACAGTAGGGCCTGAGAGTTTGCAGAAAAGAATAGTACAAAAGCATGAAAAGTCAATTAGAGCCATACCACATGTCTTAATGTAAAGTGAAGAACTTCAGCTTTGCTGAATAAAACTCCACGTTCATAGCAAAGCTAGGGTTTCCAGTCCCACGGAAACAGCAGAGGGAAATTAAAGCTAGCAGCCCTCTTTGCAGTAAAGCTCCACAGCCCTTTGCTCACTGGCCTTTCAGAACTTAAACAAACATCAATAAAGTCTCAGGAAAAGCAGCAAGATGCCAGAGTGTTTCCAAGAAATAGTAATCTAACAAGATTGTAATGCAGTGCCATATCTTTTCTCCCTGAAAAAGAGCCCATAATAAGCATCCCAAGCAAAACAAAGTGCTGATAGACACAGTTCCCAAAAGAGTCCCAGTACATCTTGTGCAAATCGTAGTAATTCAGCTCCGGACAGCCCTGCTGCTGGTAGATTCACAGATTCCCCCCTGGCTTTCTCCACTGCATCAGACATTCCTCCAGCCGTTTTGCCTTCCCCAGAGCACAGCCCTCAAGTGAAGGGGGGATATCTGCAATTCCAATGTGGGACAGGATGGAAGGTCTTTAACCTCTTGGGATTCACAGGTCAATACTAAACACTTTTATTTCCACTTAGCCCACAGGCAGTCAAAATGCGGTATGTAGTAGAGGCAGAGCTTGTTAGCAGCTGGGCACTCATTTACCCAGCGGCTGCTGACCCACACAGCTGATTTATATTCCCAATAGATTGATGGGGTTATCAAAATAAATTAACTCAAAGGAGATTCAGGCAGGAATTAAGTGGTGAGGTCCTTCTGGTAAAGAAAAAGAAAATTAGGCTAATTGAAACCAAATAGCTAAATTCTGGAAACCTACATGCAAAACAGGAGCAAAACAGAAAAAAAAAGATCAGAATTGCTGTTTCATATATAAATTAGTGGAGAGAAAGCTGGATTCCATCTTTCTAAATTTTAACCATAAGAACATGAATTGATGGCAGCTGTTGTTCTGCACACCTGGGCATCCTTTTTGTGGGAAATAATCCTCCCTCCAAAGAGAGGTGGACTTTGAGATTTATTTGCAAAATGTTTTTAAACTTCTGGAAATCCTGAAGTAAAAGGTACTACAGGAAACCACCACTAAGTATCATCATTTGACTATTTAACAGGTATCAGAAAAATTGTTAATGTTGATCTGGCATATAAAAAAATCCCTATTACACCCCCAGGTAGATTAAGTCACCTTTGATAGGGGTTTATTTCCCACCACTGACAACAGAGGGCAGATGGGGAATGACATCCTAACTATAGGTCTCAGTTACTTGGGTGACTCAGTTACTCAGTTACTAAATGGCCCAGCTTACTCCAGGGTCCTGTCCCCGGTACCTGATGAGTGTTTCTCTATGGGAACGTGGAATGAGAACTGGATACGAAAGCAAAAAATTCCCTGCCAGTATTTCTCCTCAAATTTCAGATTTTCTGGCACGTGGATAACCATAACTGCCAGCCAGAAATTGGCCTTAAGTGTATGACCTGTAAAATACAGCACTGCTTTGTAATAAAATACATCTGCTGTCCTTCAGCAGTCTGGAAATGCACACCTTTCAAGTGTATTTTCCTATGTAATTTGAGTTCATTGAGCCATTTTTCCTGCGAGTGAAAATGGGCACAGCTCTAGCGCAACTGATGGAGTTTTACTCACTTAAATTCAGAATGGGACTCAGTATCTTTCAAATATAAATAAATCCAAAGCAGGTCATGGATTGAAACATGTAAATTAAAATAAAATTGAACTAAAAATATTATCTAAGTGAATAATAAATGTATTTGTCTCATCTTTTCAGAAATTACCAGATTTTGCTCCTAAAATGTATTCTGTAGCAACACTGCATACATCTTTCTTCCTACAGAGGAGTGAACTTTGAGAAGGTGTTTGTATTTTGGATTAAACCAGTTACAAATGCTGTGTTGAAAAGGTATGCAGATGATACTTTTCCATGGGCAAAGCTGCATAGCATCAATAACAAAATACAGTCTGTGGTGCTTTACGTTAACAACGTGCATTTACATCTTCATTTGCACTGCTAAAACATGCATTACTGTGCTAAGTAGCTACATAAATTAGCTGAAAATTCATTTTCCCTTTCCCTCCTCCGAATTGTGCTTTTAATTAAGTTCTAAGAACTAAGTCATCTGATGTTTTTCTATCAGAAAACAAAACCCAAAAGCACGCCTGCAATGAAATCATCTACTATCCTTGCAGGTGCTAGACACGTCCTCGCTTCATCTGCATCCATCATACGCTGGTTTCAGTAGAGCTGCTATCCTGAAGTAAATAACGTGCTCCTCGCGCCACCACCAGGCTGTAATACAGGATATAACTGTAACAAAGGCTACACATAACAAGCTTTTCTCATCTCCTTGAGTCCTACCTCTCCTTCTCCTCTGAACCTGCACTACTCTTACGTCTACTACGGTTTCCAGCACCTTGAATGATTCCCAAAAATAGACCCAAAATCCAACCCCCAAACACAGACAGACCCCCGTCGTTGTGCCAGGCGGCGGGCCCGGCGGGGCGGCACTCGATCCCTCGCCGCCTGGCCCCCGCACCTGACAGGGGGTCTCCGGGGGAAGCCTCTCGGGCAGGAGGACGCGCCGTCGGCAGCCGGGGAGGCTGCGGCCGGACCAGCGGATCGCCTCAGCTCAGCTACGCGCGCCCGCCCCTGAGGCGCGAAGAGCGGGAACCCGGCGGCGACACAACGTCACCGCGCCGCCAGCAACGCCCCGCCCTACCCCGCCTCCTGTGCCGCCGTTCCCGCCGCCGCCATGAGTGACGGCGCCGGCAGCCAATAGAGGGAGGGTGGCCCGGAGCGCTCCCCCCCGCCCTTCCCCCGGCGGCAGAGCCGGCGCGGAGGTGCGGGGCAGCGCCCCGGCGCATGGAGGCGATGCCCTGTCAGAACCAGCGGCTCGGCCCGCGGCCGCAGGACGAGCAGCCGGCGGCAGCGACGACGACAGGGGGCGGCGGCTCCCGGCTGATCCGTTTCGCGGAGCCCAGCGAGGACAGCGGCTGCCCGAGCCCGGATAGCAGCAGCAGCAGCAGCAACGGGGTGGCGGCGGCGGCGGCGGCACCGCCGATCCCCGCAGAGATCGGGCCTCAGCTGAAGCTGCTGCCTATGAACGACCAGCTCCGGGAGCTCCAGACGATCATCAGGGACAAGTGAGCGGGGGGCAGGCCGCGCGGCAGCGGGAAGCGTGGCCCGAGGAGGAGCCGGGGCGGGGCGGGAGGCTGAGGGGAGATCGCCGCCCCCCCCCCCGCCCCTTCCCCTCAGGGAGCCGCGGGCCCGCCGAGCACCGCTCTGGGCCGGCCTCCAGCGCCAGAGGCTGCGCCGAGCACGGGAGCCGACGCTAGAGGCCGGGATGCGGTGGCGGCCGCTGCTCTCTGGGTGCAGCCATTTCTGGTGACGCGAGGCCGGCGGGAAGGGGAGGGGAGGGGAGGGGAGGGGAAGGTGGCGGCCGCCGCCTCGCCTCAGCGACGGGGAGCGGGGGAGGGGGGGGTCCTTCGAGATCCAGCTCCTCCTCAGGGCCCGTTAGCGACAAAGATGTTAGTTCGGTGGCTTTTACAACCCCTTGGAGGTTTTTGCGCTCCCCTGATGTGAGTTGAAGTGGGTGGGTTTTTTGCGTACCTCCACAGCGTGGACGGGTCGGAGCTGGCTTGCCACATCATCATAGAATCACAGAATCGTCTAGGTTGGAAGGGGCCTTTAAGATCGAGTCCAGCCGTTAACCTAACACTGCCAAAATCACCACTAAACCGTGGCCCTCAGTGCCACATCTACTTGTCTTTTAAATACCTCTAAGGATGGTGATTCCACCACTTTCCTGGGCAGTCTGTTCCAATGCTTAGTAGCCTTTTCAGTGAAGAATTTTTTCCTAATATCCATCCTAAACCTTCCCTGATGCAACTTGAGGCCATTTCCTCTTGTCCAGCGCCCTGTTACTTGGCAGAAGAGACTGACCCCCACCCTGGCTACAGCCTGCTTTCAGGGAGTTGTAGAGAGAAGTAAGGTCTCTCCTTATCATCACGGTGCAAAGGAGCATAAAAGCCATGATAAAGGAAGCTGTAAGTGTATTGTCACACTGTCGTGCCCCAGGTCTCAGTACTACTATGTGGATATCATATACCAGAATGAGGTGAATTGAGACAATGTGGGTATAGGAGGACAGACTGGATTTAAAGGTTGGCAAAGGACAGGTGCTAGGTTTGGGAATAAATGGCAGGGAAATGACATGAGTTTGCTGAAGATTGAGTGTACTATGTTAAGGAAAATGTAATAGCCAAGTCTTTGCACTCTGTATTAGTGTGTCCTTTGGGACAAGGATGTCCAGAAGAAAATAGATCACAAGGGCAGCCCGAGGGAGCTAGAAATAAGAAAAAGGTTGTAGAAAAGTGGGACTAGCTGAAATGAAAGCAAACTGGTATCAGATATGTGAGGAGCAGGGTCTGGAACAAATTAGGCCAAAAGAATAGTTTTGGAACAAAAAGTTGGGGATAGCGTAGAGACTAGACTATGGTGGGTTAGGAGGAATGGGAGAGAGGCAGTATTAAGGAGGAAGGCAGACAAGGAGAGAACAGTTTGTTTACTTAGGGCGCATTACCTGAAAGGATATTGCCTTTTTTGAAGGCATTATTTTCCATTGTTGCCACTTTATGTCACTAAGCATCCTTGCTGTCACCATACCTTGTGAGACATGAAGGTGTTATTCCAGTTTTGCAAATCTGAAGCTGAAGTGCAGAAATCCATGCAAAATCATGCACCACTGCTGAAGGTTCAGTGGTGAAAGGTTCAACTGAACTGAAGGCTCAACATGAGGTACTTAAGACCGAGTGTTTTATTATGCCTTACATAGCACCTCACATGTTGAAAGCATACCTCCCACTGATCACATTTGTAGCTTTGATTGTTCAGCACTTGGAAGGTGATATTATAAGGTATTAAACTTATCATGCAACATAATGACATACATAAGTAGCGGCCATCTATTAAAAGCACAATTTGCCTACTGTGATGCAAGAACTACCAGCAGACAGAGAGATGTGATATCATTTATCACTAGTGTAATCAGGTTCTGAATAAAACCTCTTCCTGCAATGCACTGGCTTTCTAACATCTGCAATAACTAACACGTAGCACAGACACAGTTCTTCCCCTTGTTTCGTATCGTCCATCTATCTGTGTAGTCAACATTTTGGTATTTCCTAGTTCTTGAGTGCTTAACTTTATAGCTAAAACACTAATACGTTTTTATGCAAAACTATTCATAATTCTCAAAGACAATAGCTACATTAATTTTATTAGCTTACATGAGCCTTGTTACCTTAAAGTAGTTGTTGTTTTTTTAATCTTCAAAGCATTGTGGAAAAACATAATCTCACTGCAGGCAGGAGCACACAGAGGTGCTGCAGTCTCAATGTAAGGAGGGCAGTTGTGGCAAGACCACACAAAAGATCTCTGCCAGTGAGAATGGCTGCCTGGAAGTTTACCTACAGAGTGGAATGGAAAGTTGTAAGTGGGCTAAGCAGAGAGAGGAAATCCAAACAAGGCTTAGTGATGGCCTATAAAAGCTTTTGAGGTTAGTGAAAAGGAAATAGTATATAGTTTTGATAGCTAGTAAAATACTAGCAATGTGGTTACTGTACCAGCTAGGTTTTATTATTATTGTTTCGTTGTAAGTAGGTTTTGAACTCTTGCAAATACGTTTAATAAGCTTCTGGTTACAGTGAGCTTATCCTCAAACCAGTAGCTGATATTTTAACTTTGAAGAGACTTTTTTAGAGTTGCATCAGATTCGTTGCACAAGACTTTGGTAAGGGAAAGTATAGAATAAGACTTGTAAATAATGAATTACTCATAACAGCTGCAGTGTTAGTAAACTGTGCTTTATTCTGAGCGTGACACCACTGTGACAGTGGAGATGTAACGCCAGGCTCCCTTCTCAACCAGTGAGGAAGACGAGACAACAGCCTGCGCAGAAAGGGAGGTGTAGGCTTTGTATGTTGGGACAGTAGGGAAACGTTTTCATGTTCTGTCCCAGAAAGTCAGCTGCATCTCAGTAAATAAGAGACCTCGGACTGGTCTATTTTAGTGCCCGTCATTCAGAAAGGTGTGAAAACGTGCTCAGCTGCAAGGGTGAGAGGATTTCTTACACTCCGGTTAGAAACTGTTGCAGTAACCTTTCCTAGGGCAGGTAGAATCTGCCTTAAGAGACTCCATGACCACTGCAGCATTCAAACCAAGTGCTAAAAGAAACTCTGTAGAAGAAGTATCATATTTGTGAATAAGGAGCTATATGGCTAAGAGGAGCTACTAGTCAAAAAATCCAATTTAAACTGACCAAAGGGTACGTTCACATACACTGCTTGGGGAAAAGGGAAAAGCTGTGTCATCTACAGAGCAATTAGGTACCTATCACTGAATCTTTCTTTCTGGATTAAAAAAAGGAACAGGTAGCACCAGAGCTGCCTTAACTCAAGGAGGGTATTTGGATTACTTAATGCTGCAGAAGATGGATGTTCCAGGTACAGCAGTCACCTGAAAAGGTTGTGAAAAGGACAGAAATTAAAAGGCAAGCTACTGGAAGGAGAGAAACATAACAAAAGTGGGGAAAACCCAGTCAATTTAGGACTACTACTGTGAAGTAAGGAAGGGATAGATACTCCCAGTGCAATGCAAGTTAGAATCAAGCATGCTTACCTGGAGCTAAGGATGGTCAGGCCAGATGCAGAAGACCTCAGAGACTCTATTTTTGTCCATAGCGTGAGCTGCTCAGCCAAATGGAAAGCTCTTTCCTTGTTCCTGAGAGGATTCAAAGAAAGAAATCATGGCCTTTCAATTGAAATAACTGTCCAGTTTAGAAAAGAAAAACCTGCCTTCATGTGGCTGGTCAGTTAAGTATTGAACATTTGGGAACAAAGAGTTAGATCTGCTTTCTAAGGAGGGTATGATCTCAAAGTCATTTCTGGCCTGCACAGGTTAGAACCAGGGATCTGGAAGCTAAAATGAGTAGTGCAGTAATTTGTAATGTAGAGCTCTCATTTCAGTAGACGCAAAGTCATTAACTCAGACTGGTAGCGTTGATTTAACTCCTGATTTAACAATAGACATGATTTAAATGTAGGTATTTAAAGGTTATCGTGTCTGTTACATGAGATCATTCTGTTGTGTTCTGCTAAGGCTTCTTATTCCCTAGGGAACCGGGTGAACAATATAGAAATGAAGACAGTAAAGCGGCAGGACACACAGTCCTGAATGCTGTACAGAGTAGGGTGGTTCAGGAGTGTGTAACTTGCTGTGATGTGCAAAGATGACTGCTGCAGGTGAAAGGGTGATAGAACCTTTCACATACCACCCACTGAAAAAGATTAAGTACTAAAGTACATTAAGTACTGAAGTGCTGCGGGTAGAACACGGTCCTGTTTCCCAGCTACATCATCTCCCCCGAATGGCAGCAGTTCGTCCAGTGCCTTAAGTTTTCTTACAAAGGCCTTTTACATATTCTTTTTAGGGAAGCGCCTTTTTTCAGTCTTGCCTTCACAGCAGCCTGGGTGTCTCTCAAGAAGTTCTTCTGTAAGGTAACTAGAGAAACAGGAATTACTAAAGTGTGTCAGACCATGACCCATGTAGCCTAGAGCTGTATCGGTGGTTGTAACTAGTACCAAGTGCTAAAGCAGGAAGAAACCCTGCACTTAGCTTGTATTACAGTACATTCCTAAAAAAACGTTTCTTCTCACCTCTTAAGACATGCACGTGACTTTAATTGTACATCAGCCATGCTTCCATACCTTCAGAAACAAAATGAAACTGATCTATATTGTTTAATACAATGTTGATGTTGTTAGCCGTGTGCTACAAGTCAGGTTTTAATGCCTCCCTTTTTTAGATGTTGTCTTGTTACTTGATTAAAAAGGTGAAACAGTTGTAGTCCACCATTGATCATTACTTTCCATACTTCTGTCTGGTATTTAAGGTGAACAGTTACAGTGTTTTCACATAAGCCTTTTTTTCTGGCCCCTAGCAATTCTCATATGATGTGGGGCTTGAAATCTGGTCACAGCTTTCCAGCTGCCGGTGTACAAGAGGTCTGTCATTTTCAGTATTATTATTTTTCTCTCATTTGTACGCACTATTGTTTTCTGCTGTCCTTCTCCCCTCAAAAAACAGGCATAACTGACTAAGGGTGTTCAGTGAACTGTGCATAAAAACATCTGTGTCTCTCTGCAAGGACAGAGTAGTTAATTTAAAGCCTAGTAATCTGTATTAATAATGCATAGTATTCACTCTAAGCGCGTATTGCTTTGCAGTCAAAACCACAGTCGTGACTTTGTTGGGTTTGTCTTACCACCCATTAAAGAAATATGGCTAAATTTTCTGAAAGGCCATAGTCTGGTCTGGAGGAACCTTGATGTGCCACCTACACAATTTGGTAATTCCCTTTCTAAAAAATCTGTATACACACCACAGATGGAAATAGTAATTCTTTCAAAAATCTTAACAAAATCAATTTATATTATTGTAGGGTCTTGGGGGTTATTTTTTGCAGTTTGGGGATTGGGGTTTTTTTTGAGCATTGCCTTTCTGCTTAATGTCAAAGTAGCAGAAAGTTATGGATATCCTGTTATTACCAGAAAGAAGGAAAAAACAAAACCAGTGTTTTTATTAATATGTTATTAACGCAAGGAAAGAAATTAGATTAGGCTGACACTCTTTGAAAATTCAGGCTTTTAACATGGCATACGTACACAGTATGTAGCAGGAGGAAGTGAGCTTGTTCTGCCTTCTGGATGGGCCAAAAGCCATACAGTCACATGAGCAAAGAGTTTCACCCAAGCTAATAAAATGGCAGAGAGGTGTTTCCATGGGAATACTCGTTAATCCCTGCTAATTTTAGTCTCAGATTCACTAATCTCGTCACACTATGAATGAATTCCAGATAAGATACAATATATATCCTGCTTATCAGGTGTGTGAACTCAGTCTCAGGGCTTGGGATCTGCATTGTCCTTGTTCCATGGTTTCTGATTGACCCAAGAACGTGCAAAGCAAAGTGCTCTTACTTAGAGCTGTAGGGAATGTACCAGGTTGGTGCGCATCTTAGCTTGTGAGGTGTTTTGGAGCTGAGCTGGAACAGTAGTACAATGGAAAACCTACAGAATATCATCCTTATGTTTTCATGCTTTAATTGCTACTGGTACAGTGCAGCAACGTTGCCAGTAGTAAGAGGCAAACCCCTGCCTTAGCTCACTGCATCTCAAATCTTTGCCACCAAGCAGAAAACCCATGAAGCAGAATCTCTGTGGGATAAATTTTGTATATGGTAGCGGAGGCTTTTCTCTGAACTGCCTTTAGAATATATTGTCCTTGAATTAATATTATATTTAAGCAGTGTTCCTAAAATTATTCCCCAATTTAAAATATAAATTATTACCTTTTTCAGGAAATCCAGTAGAGGAGACTTCGTATTTTCTGCTGATCGTTTGGTAGGTGAAGAATTTCTTCTTCTTGGTATTGTACTTTGCAACCCTTCCATAAAATGGGTCTTTCAGGCTAGGATAATGGTGGTGTGAGGGCAACTTTTCTACACAAAGGAAATTGCAGTTTGACAGCAACTTTCCATATAGGGACATCTGTGCTCTGTTACAGACTGCTTTCATCTCAAAGAGTTCCAGAAACCACGTTATTATCAAACACAGCTACTTCAGGACAGAGAGCAGCATTAATAAGGGAATACTGTTCAAAAACAGATGCACAGAGGCTAGAGATAATTCAGTTTTACATTGAAACAGTACTTTTGATCTTGTGAAGAGAGCTGTACTATTTTTTACAGCCTCGATGTTAACAATTGCTTGCATGCAGTGTCTCCTGGCACTTGTTGTATATTAGACTAGTAGCTCTGGGGGCGTCCAGACTGGGAATTTGTTGTTAGCCATACAGTAGTTACTAGCAGGGACAATGCAATTTGAAGTTTTCACACATTTTAGTAAGTCAGAACAAAGACTGTTGGGAATGCAACATTTATCTCATTTAAATTACATGCTTAAAGAAAACCAAGTACTCACGCCCACACATATACTTCCTTATATTCATGAGGGTGTTTGCTGTTTGCAAATCCACATTCATTAACAAGGAAAGTCTGTCTTTCCTTCTCTAGAAGCAATGAGTCCAGAGGCCATTCAGTTACCAGCACCATTTGCACAGCAGGCAGGTTTCCTGTGATAAAAACAATCTTAATCCCTGCCTGATCCAGGTTTGCTTAGGGCTTAGATGTGACCACAACCTAAGATTGTGACTGCAGTGCTTTTTATCTTTGCAGCTTTTCCACTTTCCCCCTTCTTTTCCCTTCTTGAGGATGTTTCTTGCATTCTGATTCACCAAGAACAGTCAAGGCTCAAGCCGACAAATTCCTTCACTTGTAACTCGTAGATCAAGCGACTGACTGGAGTGCCTTCTTTGCCAATAGTACTTCATAATGGACAGGCAGAAAGTTGCAGCCCCAACTTCATTCTGTGCCAGCAGTTCTCAGCAGATACCATTTAAATAGGCACATGTCCTTTAGAGTTCATTGGACGAGTACGAACAGCCCGGGAAACATCCACCATCTGTGAAAGACTAGCTCAACTACATCCTTCTTCCTAGGTTTTGTGGTTTCGCGTTCTTCACATGCTTAAATGTGCAAATGAGATTCAGGAAGCCAACAAAGGTCAACACCAGCAATCCCACACTTTTACAGGGTAGAGGTCTGCAGTCCAGGGGTCAGGCTGCTTCCCCACCAGCACTCCTTTCACAGGAAGGGTTTCTGGTTAACATTTTCATCTTACCTTCTATTAGGTTCCCATCATGTTGCACCCTTTAAGGAGCATTCATTTCTGCCAATTTATTTGAATTAAAAAGAAACACTACCTTCCTAATCTGTATTTTAAAAAAGAGATAAACAATGGCTATTCCAATACTGACAGGAAAACCCTTAACAGTCTTGACTGTACCTTGTGCGAAGGACCTCTCCCACCTACCTTCTCACTTTACTCGGACATCCTGCCATTCTGAGGAAAGCACTGATTTTTCCCTCTCCTTGCTAGAAACCGCATGTTCCAGGTGGTCAGTTAAGTTCAGGCCATTGCACCAGCATTAAAATAACTAAAAATATGTTCAAGGAGGGATTGTAAATTTAAGGGACCGTTTCTGATTCCTGGTGGAGGTTGTCTGTGTGCTGGAAACTAGGGCAGAATGGAAGAACAGAAAAAATTTTCCAGTCTGCTCTGTCCTGTTTCTGGAGTAAGAAATGTCTGAAGGGAGCAGTGTACTTGCTCAGTCCCAGGAGCAATCACCTCATTTCTGCCATTGTACAGTGACTTTTGCTTAATGGGTTTCATCTTTGGCTTGGCAGTAGCTTTCCTTGAGCAGTTGTGGCCCATGACTCTTTAACTCACTAGTAGAGAGAATTTTTACATCTTTAATACCCAGAGCATCTTTCATGGGCAATCATTCTGGGTCCAGATGAATACGTTTGGTAACTTTGCCTGGGGTACAGCTGCAGGGCCAGCACCCGGGGAGAGCTGGAGGTTTGCTGGCCACTGAAGGCTGGAGGGATGTGTGGCTTGCTACCCTGCACCACCAGTGGAGATGTCTCTGCTGGACTGGGCCATCTGTACTGTGTGAAAGCACAGGTGCTTGGCAGAGCATCCCATCATCACCACAGCTGGCAGGTGCCAGAAGGTGGTGATAAGAGATTTCTAGGTCTGCTGACTTGTCTTTGGGTACTCGGTGGTGCATTTACATTGCTGCAGCTCCTGTGGCTCTTTGGCAGCCCCACTGCAGTTTAGTCATAGAAATACGGATGTGAAAGTAGATCTCAGAGCTGAGCTGATGGGGAACTGAGAGAGGGTGAATTTGCCCTTTTTCTCACTAGTATTTTCTGTCAGCAAAATGAAGCTACATTGATGCTTTACTCATTTGTTGAGAAAAATTTGTCTGTGATGCTTATGCCTGCCAGATATAAAGTAAGTCAGTTTTATGATTGCCGATGAACCCTTCCCCTGTTTTTTTTTGGGTAATGCCTTCATTTGATTTGTGGACAAAACACAGGCATCATCCCCACAAGGTCTCTAAAGTGACCCTTTTAGACCCTTCAGGCTGTTAAGTGTTCATCTAGTACTTATAAAAAATACAAACATTTAGTATCTTACCTCTGTAGATAACAAATCTCTTTAAGCTGACCAATGTCTTTCGTTCTACAGATCAGACTCGTGGTTGAAGAGGGACTGAATCAACTGCCCTACACAGAATGTACCGTGACCACTCCAACAGGTATGTGGGAAATCACGCCTTCCCTAGATAGGACTGGAAGTGGAAGCTTAACTAATATAAAAAACCACAAGAATCGCAGAATATCTCGAGTTGCAAGGGACCCATAAGGATCATCAAGTCCAACTCCCTGCTCCTCGCAAGACTACATCAAACTGAGCCACGTGTGTATCTGACTAAGGGTATCCTCCAGCTGCTCCTTGAACTCTGCCAGGCTTGGTGCCCTGACCACTTCCCCAGGGAGCCTGAAGCTCAAACAGTTTAACATTCAGTGTAGAGTTAAGGTCCCTTCTGGTATTTAAAAAGCTAGAAGGTGTGTAACAACACAATTGAGCAAAACATACAGTCATACAGTTGCATTTTACTACGAGTGGAATTAGTCTTGCAAAACTGTTATGAAAATTCACCAGTGTGTGTTCTTCCCAGCAGTGGTGCTGTGCAAGCTCATTACTGGCTTCTGGGGTTAGATCCAAAGAACTATGACTGGGACAATCTTGCTTTGCTGTCTTTATCTTTGAATTAGCAAGAGACCTGAGCTCACGGTACCAGTGATAGTATCCCTGCCATACACATACCATTGCCTACCTTTTTCTTGCAGCGATCAAGAGCACAATGACAGTAGCATTGTAGCATCATTTTGCATTTCTAACTCTGTATTTACCTGGCTTCTTAGGGGACATGCTGTTTATTTTGCGTAGCGTCCTTCATTTAAAATAAGCAGAGAATACCTGCATTATAAAACATGTACTTGGAAAGGATCACTTCTGTGCCACTTATCTGACATGACCTGTGAAAAAAGCACCAGTTCTTTACCAGTTACGGTTCTGTCTCTGTTCCCATTGCTTGTTTGAGGGCTGCAGGGTCTGGTGTGCAGATTGGTTCATGCTACCTGTTGAGAGATGTGGAACTCGCTGTTGTCCCCTAGGTATTAAGGGCTCTTGGTTCCGTTCACACCAGTCACTTAAAACAGCATCCCCCAAAGGGGCCTGAAGGTGGGGCTGAAGGAGCAATCACTGCCACTGACATCTGGTTCCTTTCCTCCCACAGGACACAAGTATGAAGGAGTCAGATTTGAAAAGGGAAACTGCGGAGTCAGCATCATGAGAAGTGGTAGGCGGTTTCTGGTTGTTGAATGAGCACCAATTAAATGGTTTGGAAACCTGTAACCAACTTCCTTTCAAAAATATGCAACCACACTTCTCTACAGTTTTAAAATTTACCCAAACCTGCCAGTTGTTGTTCTTTCTGAGGTAGCATTGATCACAGAATGTCAAGTAATTGCTTTCGTTAACTTTTTAGGAGAGAAATAGCCGGAGCAGATTTCATCTGGCCTCTTCTCTAGCAACGGTTAACTGTGAGTGGCCAGGCCAACTGGTCTTGTTTGCTGCTGAGGACTTCTGCTCAGAGACCAGTCTTCAAACAAATGTTGCTCGGTGGTAGTGGGGTCTCTGTTATTTTGCCCAATGTTACAGAAACCTTTGTATCTGCGATGTAAAATCCAGTGGCTCCACAGCCTCCTGCACCGCAGTGTCTCTGGGCAGAGCTCAAAGATGGTGTTTGTTTTGACGTTTCCAGCTCTCACCTTTTAGAGCTGTGTGGGAACACTCATACCCAGGAACTAAGTGGCACTGAGTAGACTCATTTTTCTGTCTAAGCAGAGAAAAAAGGAAAATTTAGAACTCTTCACCAGTAGAGTATTAGGACTGTCTTTTTAATTGTAGCATCTTCCAGTTGTGCTGTTTCTTAGCGTGTAACAATTTGTTGTTTTTTGCTGCTCTTTTTGAGGAGAGGCAATGGAACAAGGTTTACGGGACTGCTGTAGATCAATCCGCATAGGAAAAATCTTGATACAGAGCGATGAGGAGACTCAAAGAGCGAAAGTGTACTATGCAAAGTTTCCACCAGACATTTACAGGAGAAAAGTTCTTCTCATGTACCCAATACTAAGTAAGTGTCTTTCATCCCTATGTACAGTTCCACTCAGCTGAACAGTGAGTGCACTGCATTTGGAGGAAAATTTCCAAATTTCAGGGGCTTTGATGAGGTTTTTTTGCTGATTTAGGTGACGGAGTAGGGAATTTACCGGGCTGTGCCAGAATACATATTAGTCAGCCCACACCAGCATGAATGCAGAGCAAATCATTTGGGCGTGCCCGCTTTTGTGATAAAGGTTGAAGCGTTAAGACTTGATAGAAATTTAGTTTTTTTTAATTTTTGCCATGAGAAAAGACTTAAACAGTAGTTTTTCTCATGCTATTAAAAGACATTTTGGGATTAATATTATAATCCTAGAAGTAAATTATTGTAAAATTAAATACAGTTCACACTACCCAAAAAAACCCAACTTTTCCAGTCTAAGATTTAATTCTGGTTCTACACATGGAGCTCCTAATTGCCATTTTACTATTTTAGATGAGCTTTCTTGCCTCAGGGCTTTAATAAAATCCACAGACTTCAGTGCTTAAAACCTGGCAGAGTTGGCTGTTTCAGAGTAGGGAGGAAGTTCCTTCATCAGGAGACCAAAGTTTTCTACAATTAATATGTGCAGAGGTGAGAGTTTTCCAGTGGGAAAGGACAGTCTCATCATTCAGCCCCACACCAATGTCAACACAGATATTCTCAGATGGCCTAGAAGTTCTTCTACCAGGGGAAGAAAAAAAAATATAAAAATCTCCCCTTTTCCCCTTTTAGGTACTGGTAATACTGTCATTGAGGCCGTCAAAGTTCTTGTGGAACATGGCGTACAACCAAGTGTCATTATCCTGCTGAGCCTCTTCTCCACACCTCATGGTAAGTTGAAGGGGTACAAGGGGGACAGAGGAGTGACCCCAGGAACGTTCAGTGGGGCAAAGTTACATCAGTCACATGCTTCGGACAGCGAAGAGCTGTTCCTTTGCAATAGCAGCATCGCTTTGCTCAGAAGAGAGGGTTGTTCTTGGGGTTTTTTTGGCTGAATTGTAAAAGTGAGAGTGAACAGCAATGTGTTTGGTGTGGGCAGTGGAGAGGGCTAGCAGGAAGGAAGAGGCCTGTTACACCTAATGGCAGAACTGCAAATGATGAAGTATTCCTAAAATCAGGAATTTGCAGCACTGGCAGGTGCCGAGAATGCTGCAGTGGCAAACCAGTCCAGCTGTCACTGTGGATGGCAGCAGCCCAGGGGTGGTGCTGGGTTCTGCCACCAAAGGAATGTCAGCTCTGTAAGGAGCATGAGGTGAATGAAGCTACTGAACTGTCCTGCCTGCAGGGTAAAGATCTTGTAAAGGGGGAGCCAAAAAAGGAACATCTCTTTGTGTGAAGTTGGAAAATGGATCTTATGCGTTGTTTGAAAAATTGGCTGTGGCAGAAATCACTATCAGAAAAGCCAACTGAACTGCAGAGAGTTATTCCTGGCAGCCTGTAACTGCATTGGTGATTAGACTGGGAGTATACGAGTATGGGACAGAAAAGAAAAATCCAAATAAGAAAACTCAAAATAAGCAGTCCACTAAATTCAGGAAGTTTTTCCTCATAGACAGTCAGCTCAGGCAGAAACATGAAGTGGAGATGGAAGAACAGAGCCTGACTTGCCTACGGAATTCTGCTAATGATGGTTTAACATGTGGTGCTGAAACACAGCTGCAGTGCTGTAGTCATTGTTGCCTTTGCCCTCTCTCTCAAAAGGTGCCAAATCCATCATCCAGGAATTCCCAGAGATCACAATTTTAACTACAGAAGTTCATCCTGTTGCACCAACACACTTTGGACAGAAGTATTTTGGAACTGACTGACACTCGGAACAAACGGAAATGACTATATGATATTACAAGAGGGTGTTTTTTGTTTTGGTTTTTTTTTTCTACATTTTATTATTGTTGAGTTGGTTGAGGGCATGTTTAAAAATCTTTTTGGCCAAAGGGGGAAATACTTGACTTAGATTAGTTGTGGGCAGTTACTGCCTGAACCCTGAATCAGGTACCGTAACAGCACACTCATTGTGGGTCAAGCATCTCAATGTTGGGTTGTACAAATTGCTGCATTCTCTGCTTTAACTTATTTATTCTTCTAGGGCCTGTCTTGTGGCTGCTTGCGAGAGCAAAATAAAACAACTGAATCAGAGGTGTGTACTTCATTTCTAGTGGTAATGGTCACATCGGCCCAGGTCAGCTGGGACAGCCACTCCTAATGCTTCCAAACGATGGGCGCGCAGGGAACTCTGTGTAATTCTTAGCAGCTACACTGAATTTTTGGCAGAATTTTCCGTCTTTGGATGGTGGCCAAGAATTAAAGAGACAACGCTCAATTTTGCTCTGTATTGATTATTTTTCAAATAGTAAAACACCCACAGTTGTCTTGCTCAGTGGTGCTGAATAAAGAAGCTTCCTATGGCAATGCCCATGCCCTGGGAAACAGGGTGGGAGCAGCACGGGATGCAGGAATTCTGCACATATCGCTAACCATTTTAAAGGAAGGAAAGCTGTAACAAAAAGCTGAACTCAATTTCTAGCTCTGCTCATAGAGCAACAGGCCTTAAAGTCAAAAGACAAATACGGCCCTCATGGCTCAGCACCCTTCCAAAACGCTCCCCAGTTACTGCATTGATTGGATTAAACCTAAATCTGTGGCCAAATTCTTCCTTGGGCTTTAAATCCCATGGCACCAAGTACACAGCATCCAATGCTTACACTAGCTACTATCTTATCTTACTATAACTTTGGGAAAACTTACATGTAAAGACAATATAGTTCGTTATCATTTCTTAAATATATCCATATTGCAAAAAGTGCAGGATTACAGACTGCCATCGCAAGCAGAGTGTTTCACACCTCTCTGCAGAGGAGCGGGATGCAAAGGCCTGGGCTGCCCCACGCAGTACCTCGTAAGACACGGGGCAGCATTTCCTGAATCCTTTTTTTGACACAGATAAAGAACATTCCCCACTCCGAGCAGTAATTTCAATTAATTAAAGTTGTGTAAAGCTTCCAAGAGAGAGAATCTTTAGCCTGAGTGGAGGTTAAGTCATAGGAAAAAACCATTCACAAATATAATAAATTAGCCAAAAACGGTTTTAATGCGAACCTTGCCTGCAGCACAGTATAAAGCGCGCAGGCTCTCTAGTATAAACCATAATAGAAAATGACAAAGCAGAATGTACAGGATATTCAGCTGTAGAAACCATACAAACACTTGAAAAATGCTAGTGAAACGTACACAAAGCATTCCTAATAAAGACAGAATGTTTGTCCAACGGTAAAAACAAGTATCCAAAACTTTTTTAAAAACCTATTTGATATCAAAAGTCTCAATGCCGGCAGCGGCATTAAACTGAACCCGACTAAACATCCCACATATTGTCAGCACACCCTTTGTGACATTCACTGGAAAATACTTACTTCCTATTAAATTAAGGGGTGAGAAATCAGTATTAAAACAACACAGCTCTGAGTGGCACGTCCTTACCTGAACCGGACACTGCTGATTGTACGCAAGGTACTTATAATAAATACCAATCTATCTAAAAAGCAGCTGAATGTAGTAACTAATCACTGCAATGAAATTTATGTTACTATTTCGGGTGATTTAGCAGTTATTGGCACAGAGCCCACAACGCCAGCCTTCCTTGATAGGAAAAGGGCGTTCCACTGCGGCAGGGCGTTCTGACCCAGTGGGAGAGGTAGCACGTTGGTTCCCAAACGGAGCCGTCCGAGCCCGGAAGGGCTCTTGCAGTTAGTGTTCTACTCGGTGCAAGTTTCCCTGCCTACTCCAAACACCAGGCAGCGAAACCCACTTCGAAGCAAGGAAAAAACCTCCTTCTAATGCTGAATTCTAACATACGGATAGGTCTGCCATGATCCGATCCTGAGATTTAATTGAGTTTTATCTTTAAAGGAACCCATTTTTACAACAAACATAAATGAGTCACTTTCAGATGAAAAACACCTGGACAGATACAGTAATTTATACAATAACATGATCTTTTCTATTTTGTATGTTGCTAGCAAAAGGGAAGCTGTTCGAAGTTCCCTGCTCCAGCAGCGCAGTTGGGAACGACTGGAATAGCTTAGCCTGTCGGTGAGCACAGCAGGAACCTACACACCCATGTAATGTCTGCAGAAGAAGAACACCCACACGTGGAGCTGATTCCAAACAGCACAAGAGGTCCCACCTACCTCCTCACACAAGCTCTTTATCATAAACCCCAGCCTTCTCCTCAGGGGAGGCCACCTCACACCAGCCCAGGCTGTTCATTACAGCAGGACAACAGGTGCTGTTATGGGGAATTTCGCTCTCCCACACATCCTAGAGGCTCCTGGATCCCCCAGAAAAAGGCAGGATTAAAAATATTACACCAACACTTCAAAGAATCCCTGGTGCTTCGTATCTCTCACAAAGGGAAGGTGCAGCGCACACCTTCCCCAGCTCAGCAAGGAGACAGGAGGAGAGGTTGGCTGGTTTGTTTCCAGGCTTCCCGTGGGATTTAGCCCAAGGTTTAGCTCAAGAAAAGTTCAAGTCTAGTAAGTACTGAAAGAGCAGGAATGCCTTTAGGTAAAGCACCCGCGTGTCGTATGAGCCGTTTGACACTAGCCTTTGATGCAAGCAGGCATTTCTTTTTAAGCACAACTGAAGCATGAAGCAAAGATGATACCCTTTGTCCTTTTTGTTGGCTTTTTTGGTTGGTTTTTTTTCCCCCTCCTTAACAAAACTTTTTTTTTTTTTTTTTAAACATTGGCTGTTACCCACTAAAGTTTTACAAATGCTACCGTAAATCTTAAAACCTCATATACACAAAAAATACTTTAAGCAGCATGAAAGCATTACCAATTTACAGGCTCATGCCTGAAATGTAAACTTATGTTTTATTTCACAAGGTTTACATTCCAAACTGAAGCCAGAAAATTAAGAAATAAGATTTTTAGGAAAGAGAAAATCAGTGCAGGAAGTTGGATCCCAGTGCTGTGAGCAAAGCAAGCTCAGCCCAAGCGATGAGAATCGCAAACTGATACCTGACAAACATTAAGATTAGTTACAAATAAAACACATGGCACAACTGCTTAAAATGACACCTACTCACCTTCTTAGGATCCAAGAACACGGCACAAACAGCTGAAAGCCAATAATATTTTAACTATATATTCAGGAGGAAGAAGAATGACTCTCTCAAAGGGAGACGGAAAAAGGACAAGAACAAAACCGTGTAACAGTGAGTCTGATCTCAATGTTGATTGCCAGAAAAGGAAATAAAGCATTAAGCAGGAGGAGTACATGGTGATGCCAGAGCCCTGCAATGCTCACAGCTGCCAACCTGTTTGACAGACCATTACTTTTCATGAAAAAAGCCACTCTACCATGCAAATGCTTCAGCTGGTGGTTTCAGAACGAGTTTATTTTTGCAAATGTTCTGTAGCAAAACAGAAGCTGATTAAAATTGGAAAAATATCAGCAAAATGAGGGTATTTTCAAGTCAGTTCCAAAAATTTGTACCACAGGAGTCACTGAAATGAAAATGTGACCCTTTGAGCTGGCTTAATAAACAAGGTCAACAGTACCTCCTCAGCCTGCTAGTTCAACGCTTTTGTGAATGAGCCAGCTACACAAACAGCAGATCTGCTCTGCTGGCCTAACGACTGCGCGGGTCCCTCTGAGCACGTCATTCTTTAGATCTGCCTTCAGGGAAGAAAAGGAAGTTCTTTTTTCTTCCCCTGACACTTTACATTCATATTATGTTACAGATTTTATTTGTCAGGTGTGGTAACAAATACTAAGTTGTGCTTTGAGTCCACACCAGCGTATAAACCTAAAAACTACAGCTGGTATGGATTTTGCTGAATCACATTTCTGGTTTCTTCCAGGAAGTAAACATTCATGGCTCTAGGGCTCCGAGGAAGCTTCCTGGTTCCCATCAATGACAGTACAGTACATGCATGAGGTACAGTCTACTAAAAACATACAGTACTGCTTCCTGTTTAAAGGAATACAATCTTATTCTACCCCAAAAAACATACTGTACCAATTCGGCATGAGACAACACAAAATTTCAGTGCAGTGAGGCTTACAGAAGTCCTAATTCCTTGGACAGGAATCGCTGGCCAAGGAGAGGATTTACCACAATGCTATCCATAGAAACATCAATGTGATGTTTTCTCTATTTTATTTTTTTTAAGTACAGTGTACCTGAACGTAGTGGGAGAGAGGGAGGAGAGATGGGGAGGTGGGTGTTGGTGGTCAGTTACTGTGGAGCATTAACCCAGGAGTGCAGGGATGAGACAGAGTAGTGGCAGGTACCACAGTAAGATCCAGCAAGAGCTTTCCTCTTTCACACAATGACATCCACTTGGAAAAGTTGCTTATAGCAGAGAAAGTCCTCACTCACATGAAGGACATGAAATGCATTTGTAAAATGCTGAAATACAAAAAACAAATGTGCCAAAGGCAAGGTAGAACATGCTGTGCCCTGATTCAAGCTAACAAAACCGTGGCTACGTTCAACACTTTCAGACACTCCTGGTGAGTCTCTGACACCTGCAATGCTGGCTGTCACTTAAGCTACATGTATTACTACCTGAGGACTGTTGGCAGAATTACAGTCAGCATCTGACGGTCCCATTCCAGCTTCCATGGTCTCATCAGAATACCCTAGTCTGCTCTACAGAGCAGCCTTGTGGCCATGTGAAGAGCACTCTCCTGCTGGCAGGCACATCCACCTCCCCTGGCTACTTTAAGCTCAGCCAACAAAGTTGTTCTCTAAATACAGGTGTTCCTACACCTCCAGCTCTGCTGGCAGCACGAGATCCACTAAGGACAAGAGCCGTTTCTGACCCTGAGCTGAAAACCACTTCTTTTTTGCTTTATTCTGTACCGTAGATCTGACTCAAAGCCAGAGAAAACGGCCCCCTGGATGGGGTTGAGAGAGTCCACACTGCCCCGGCCCGCAGTTACACAGCTTAATGAGCACCACAGTCACACAACTGAGTTCAGTCAGGGCAGGCAAGGTGTGTCATGCTACAGGTATGGGAGAGGTTTGATTGCACAGTCCTTACAGTTAGTGATGACGGGGAGAGCCCCTGGGTGAGGATTAGAGGGATGGAGCACACGGTAGATGCTGTAGTGGGTGTACTTCTTAAAGAGCTATTTGTGTTTTTAAAAACTCGACTGTGAACTCAGCCGAGTACTTTCTCTCTTTTGTTATCTGTGGCAGTGACTACAGACAGCCTGAGGAATTTCTATTTTCTGGTGCATTTACATGGCATATTTGACAGAACTTTATGCATCCTGCATTTATCACATTATTCCTATGCGACCTTCTTTCAGAAGCTAAGGAAAAAATAAAGTCAATTTAAAAACTAAAGAGCAGCCCAGCATTAAAACCACAGGTAGCAGGGGGTGCACTCAAAATTACTGCTTTTACACTGCCCAGATCTCTAGTTAACAGCCTTTTTAGAAAGGCCTAAAATGCTAATTAGAAAAACCATATTCTCCTTAGTAGGCCACCTGTGATCACGTTTGCAGCATCAGCTGCAATAATGCTCCGAGCAAAGAGATCTCACATCAGTATTTTGAGAAACGCCGAGTCTCCCCACAGGGATCCGACTGTTCATTTACGTGCTGCCTTGAAGAACACAGACACACAATGTCACCAGCAAACGCGAGCCTGGTGCTGTGTCCCCAGACACCTGCCTCTCAGGGCAGCTTCTGCACCCAGCCTGGACCACGGGATGCCAAGGAACCTGCCCGACTTGAGCCGTGGCAGAAACAGAACCAGTGCCAGGCGCAGCGCAGGGATATCGCCCTTAAGGAAGCGGAGCTTGTTCAGTCACTCAGACACGTTTTTTCCACATTTTGTTCTGCCTCATTTTTACACAATTTTTCTATTTGTTTCATGTTTCATTCTGAAGCTTTCAACAATCTGACATGGCAATATTGATATGAAGTGGTTCCAAAGCTACCAAACTATTTATGGTTTCTACTTGGGCAAGAGTTTGTTACAACCAAGTGAGACTGAGCTGCTTTGAAGGAATGGGAAAAATTGGCCATAATGAATTACAAGAAAGCTTACTGAATAAGAGTCAGTTACTTGGAAACCTTTAAAACTGTTTCCAAACCTGAGGTGGATAGCTGTGTTATCATAAAGACAGCTGTTTTAATAATAATTAGAAGACAAAAATTGCTTTTACGCAGTACCTAGTGACCAGTGCTGCAGCTGGACAGCCGGCAGGGCTACGGCCTGCAGAGCCTGCTGGTAGCTCAGCTGCTGCTGGGCAGCAGTGACAGTGAAAGAAGGACAGGGCTGTAAACAGAACCAAATCCAGACAGGATACAAGAACCTGCTCCAAAGACTCCTGTAAATCCACATGGCTCCAGACACAGCTCCGATACTCCCATCTTAAATACACTTCAGTTGACAGAATGGAACAGAAAGTCACCAACTCATCTTCCTGGTTTTCTATACAAGGAATTTAGAGTTTTAAAAGGCACAAACAGCACCTCTGTTGGTGCTAAATTCCCATACATTTCCTATGGTGTTTAGCTGCCAACTTCCTCTCAAGAGCCCCCTCCAGAACAGGTTTTGCTAGCAATGAGATGATTAATTCTACTGCCGTCTTTCACCAAACACAGCTTAAGATCCACCACGAGACTGATACCAGAAATACAGGTTTAGATTGACACGAAAAATAGTCTCAGCACTCAACGGCCATTAGGTGACAGAATCCCCCAACAGACGAAGCTAGGGTGGTTGAAGCAGGAACATTCAGGGTGTTCAGTCCCACTCTGAAGAGAAGAGCGAGTCACCCACACCAAGCCTGGGAGAGCCCACCCTGACTCCTAACAACTGACCTTCAGCAATAAGACATTTTACAGTGGTCACTGTCTGATGTATAAAATACCTGTCTGTAGGGCACCGTTTATACCAGGTAATTAAACGTTTACTCTTACAGACAGAAAATTGCTGCAAGACTCTCTTCTGTCTCACAAACACACTTCCACTGGTAGCAGCAGCAAAGCAAACAGAGGAAAAAAGGATTCAGTATGTAGGCAAAGCCTTTGTCACCAAACAGATACTACCCAGGTCATTTCTCATGACGTGGGCAACTGCTTCTGTAGTCACTGTCAACACAAATGGGGTGATAAACACAAAAATGAGATAGAAAATGGTAACAAATGATCTTAAAGGCAGTATGCTAATGCTTTAAGCGTGCACCCAATTCAGACGTAAGTGATGGAGTTGCCAGGTCTGAACCATGCAGATAAAAAAAACCTCAGGTCTAGAAAAATGCATATAAGCCTGCCAGAAAACTCTCAGTTCCGTTCCACAGGACAAACCCAGTGATACGTCCCTTTGACTGCAAATGGAGCAAAATGAAGAAAAAAATCTGATCGCCTCTTAGTGCTGAAAAAGCTTTAAACCATCAGTCTTTACATTTACTTAAGAAGGAGTCTGAAAAAATTCAACACATGACTCATCTCTTCAGCATTATGGGACTGAAACCACCTTTGTGGAGCATAAACTCCAAACGCTATTGTTGGAGCTAAACTTTCAGTGCACATTTCCAACTTGTGTTTCGGATTTACATCTTCTTTTCTGCCTCCATAAACACACAAATTTCCATCAAACCTGATCCAGGAACGAGTTGATATTGTAGCCCTAGGAATTAATGCAAAGTGTCTAAAGTTCCCTTTCACATTTTAGGTGCCTGCAAGGAGGATTGGCCCCAAAGTGCAGTATAACTCAAACTCTAAAGACGATCACACCCTCCTAAAAAAATTTTAAAAAATAATCTATGGCCCCAATATTCTTGAATCTTGATAGTGGCAATGTGAATATTTTATTCTCATATACAGCTGCACGTTAATGTACGCACGCTCAGCATTTCTTTCAACACACACCCAACTATCAACTTAGTGCCAAATTTAAGAGGGTCTGTCTCTCATCAAGTTGAACCGACTCAGACAGAACTTTAAACACATTAGAAAATCCTACTTGTCAGAGGGTTGGAGAATCAGTCTCAAAATAAACACCATCCCCAAGAATATTATGGCTTGGAAAAATTTCAAGAACTTGAGTCCCTGATGTTTGCAAAATTAAAAGGCCTTTGGAAATGCCCTTGTGTCCTGGTTCTGGTGGGGACAAGGTTAATTTCACATGGAGCTGGGACAGGACACAGCCAGCACCAGTCAAAGGGGTATTCCCTACCATGTGACATCATGCCCAGTATACAGCTGGGGGGGAGGAGGGGGCAGAGAGGGAAATCAGAGGGCTGGGCTTCGGGTTCCAGTGGGTGAGCAATGGTACATTAATTGTGTTTTGTACGTTCCTCTATCAGTGTTATTGTAGTTTTCCTCTTTCCTTTGCCGTTCTGTTAAACCGCCTTTATCTCAACCCACAATTTTTGCCTTTTTCTTACAATTCTCCCCCCATCCTGCCGCTAGGGGGGGGTGGATGGGGGGGGAAATGAACAAAAGACCCATGGTTCTTTGTTGCCAGCTGGGGCTAAACCATAACACCTTGCATCAGTACTTTTTACCTGTTTTCAATAAAAAATATATATTATTTATAAAATAAAGAGAGCAGGCCAAAGAAGATCGGCCAGAATCGCTCTGTAGAACTGTTCTGTTCACTCTGTAACTTAAACTTATAAAGCCCTGAAAAATCTGGATAGCGTGATTTCTGGAGAAGCACTCCAGAATGCAGATTCCAATCAGACGATACTTCATGATGTTTTCTCATCTTGAAGATCCACTTGTTTTCTGCCCCTCAAAAGTGAAGTCCATGCCAAGAGAAGGGATGTTGACTCCTGAGAGGAAAGCTGAAATTTAAATAAAGAAAAACATACAACTATAAGCACTGACCTGATGAGCAGTAGATGGCTGTCTAACTTGACTTTGAGCATCATTTTAAAGCCATGCAGAATGACAGGGCAAATGCTGTTCTCTCTCTCCCTCCATAGAACAGTAAATATGGGTCCTCACTGACTACTGACAGAAAAAATATTCTGAGGTTTTTCCTCTCAGTGGAAGCAAATGGAATCACAACTACAAGAAGCCCATTTATAAAAATCTCAAGCTGCCTTATTTGTGTGCAGAACCAGGCAGTGGATTACAGTGCTTTGCCATACCACAGTTATTCAACACCCACAGGAAATAGAAGGGCAAATTCTACTTGACTATTCCAGCTTCGGCAAGTGGGACAGCAGAGGATATGCCTTGAATCAGGGTCAATCGCACTCCACTGTGAAAATGTTTCACGGAGACTGCAGAGGACATGGCCCGCAGGTTACTGCAAATGTACCTGTGCGGGAGAGCTCCCCGCTGTTAGGAAAGGCAGAACAGATTATACAGCAGTGAACATTCTGGTAGCAGCATCTTCCCCAAACTGTATCATCTGTTGTTGTACCCAAGTTTCTCCAGGGTAGAAAAAAAAAACAGACGAGAGTAGCAGCTGATGTGGGCATTGCAAGTTACTGCCATTTATTCCTAACTGCAACTTGGCTGTTCTCAACTTCAGTTTCTTTTAAGACTGTTTCTGCACCTTCTCACCTTTCACGAATCACTGAACACACTTCCAGTCTCGTAACTACAAGTTCGTGGCGAGAGTCCTTCCTACCACGTTTACCAGAGGAGCTGCAGGGTTTGTATCCTCCCCTACAAACAGCGCTCGGCTCTTGTGTTAACTGCATCAACACCCAGCCCAGGGCTACTAGAGAGTTAGTGCTTTATTTTAGGTTCTCTTAAACAATGTATTTCTGGACAAGATGGAGAAACATTGGTGAAATACTACCGAGCGTTAACACAATTCTCTGGTGAGAGGGTCTCTGCCCTTCAGTGTGCTGTGAGGCCTAGATGGAATGCCCCCATCGCAGCTGCACCAGAGCCAGTGTGAAAGTCTGCACTCCACAGCGCTCAGCACGTTCCATGACGCTGCCCAAGCGCTGTGGAGTACGATGCCGCTGTTAAAGTCAAAACCTGCCCAACAGTACCTGCCAATTTCCCTGCAGAGCAGCTGTTTTGAAGGTAATGAAGAAAGAATACTGACCTTTCTGAACAAGCTTCATACTGCTGCATTTTTCAAACTGCTATGTCTCCCTTTCTATGGCAAAGGATGAAGCTTCACCAGAATCTATACGATGAAAAACAAAGTAGTTAGAGGTAAGTAAATCTGGTTTTCTCACTGCGAATATATTTTTAACTAAGTATAACAGTGTGCTTTTAAGAATAATTCCGAATAAAAATAGGCAACCGCTTGGCAGAGCAAACTGTGTTATATGGTTGGACTCGATCTTAAACATCTTTTCCGATCTAAATGATTCTATGATTACTGAATCAATTGTGATCTGACCTGGTGGTTGTGCAGAGCCACAGAACTTGCAGAATGCAAGATTCAGGCAACCCTGCCTGTTGTGGAGCTTTTTGATGAAAGCTCTGTGCATTGCTCTGTGGATCACTCTGCTCACAAAACCAGACCAGGGGCAGGGCTGAGAGCTGCATCACAAGTGCCAGCCGCTCTCAGTCCTGCAACACTGGCCACAGAAGCATCCAGGGAAGGTGGCAGCTCCTTCCCCTCCCAACCACACACGCTGCCCCCTGTCTCCACGTGGGATTTCATCTTGCAAAATTCAGATGTTCAGACTGACGGCTGAGAGGAGAATTTGCCTGTTTGTAAGAAAAATAAAGGCAATTGGATTTCCCCCAACATTTGCTGTAGCAGCTGATTTCCAGTTCCACATCACTGATTTGCAGATGTACAAAGGACACAATCTCCCTATTCAGGGCGTTCTTCTATTTGTAGGTCCCACCTTTACCTCACAGCCACTGCAAAAACATTAAAACTTCTCCAGTCACAGACCAAGACCCACATACTATCAGCCAGCCATCTACTCACTCTCACTTCTGTCTGTAACTTTGTATAGGCTCCACTTGGCTTTTACATTACAGTAACAGGTTCTAATTTTACCAATATTACAGTTCTACAACTTCTTGGAGTAAGATTCCAAACTATTTTTTCACTGAGAAAGACTAGTAGAATAGAATATTTCAGTTGGAAAGGACCTAGAATGATCATCTAGTCCAACTGCCTGTAAATGTCATTTATTTTATTAGCACTGTAAATTGTGGGATTTCATACAAACTCCAGATTCAGATTCTGGGGTCTGCTCTGGCCAAAAACCATCTCACTGTCAAATGTCTTCATACTTAAGAATTAATTTTTTATTCACAGAATTTATACTTTGTAGAAGTTGGAGGAAGTTCTGACATTCCGAAAGAAGTTATTTTAAGCACCATAAACAATATAGAGAGATGCCTTATTTTGTTATTTTTAAAGCTAATTTGTGTTACCTTGTAACTGCAAAAATGTATAGAACAAAACAGAAAGAACAGGTAGTTTTCTAACACACAAATACGAACTAATTAAAGTAGTTAATCTGAAGAAAAGTCAAAATGAGCCTCTTCAATTCTATTAACAAAATCCTGGACAGTCTACTTCCCCAGCAGTACATGAAATGAGCCTTGGAAAAAAACCAGACTGTTTCTTTTGCAGTGGAATAACTTGAACAAAGAGCTGCAGGAAAGAGCTAACCAGAGATTGAGCAGCAAATACTCCGCTGTCAGGATTAACGAGCTCATTGTGCAGAACATAGCACACATATAAACATGTTCACATGAAAAGTTGTTACCCATTTAACCAAGACTATAGTCTTCCTCACGGGTTCCCAAACACACATTGTGCACGTATGACTAAAACGTATACCCTGAAAGGGAACATGATCAGAAAAGCTTCTGAAAGGTATTCTGAGGCAATAAAGAGCGTGACTGTGGAAATTACAGCTCTGAACAATAAGGCAGTAATATTTGGTTCTCCAAGTATACTTGCTTGATCCCCGAATTATAGTAACCCGAGAATAAATTAACACTTGCACCATTCCTTAAAGGGAAAAGAAGAGTGAGATTATCATATTTCTTTTAAAGGGAATCTGTGAAGGCAATCCTTGCTCCACAGGAAAAAATATGAGCCCTTGTTTAACTTACAGGATTTCTGAACCCTCAGACATGATAAGTGGGGTCTCTGACATGAACCCTGATATTCTGATACATACTGTATTCTCCAAAGACCAAAGCTTGGAGGTAAATACGCAAGGAAAAAAAAAAAAATCAAGTTCAAACAGAGAAATGTAACAGTAAAGAATCATTCAACTAATTCTGGATGCATCCAACAAAAATCAAAGAATGGATATACGTAAAAAGTCTTTTTTCTAATAGAACATCCATAGCATAAAAGGTATGTTCAGATTTCAGAAACTGATCAAATCTATTATACAAACACGCCAGTTCACCCAGAATTGCTTTCAGCACATCTCTTTCTTCTATGGAGATTAGCACATCGCCAGGCAAGCATCAAAACCAAATGAACTTCTGTACTCTTGTAAGAAAGCTGAACAAAGTATAAAGTAGCTTCCTAAACGCATCACTGCTTTCAAGTGTTTGCATGTTTTTTCAAAAATCTTACAGCATAAATGCACTTAAAAAAAAAAAAAATCTTCATCTTTTCATTTTTACAGACACAATCTCTCCAATAACTGTGCTGCATGCAGCATTTACATATAAATGCACTCAGTTTGTGGAAATTTCAATTTCTCTTTGCAACTTGTAACAACCTCTCAGTTCATTTACTTGCAAGTAGAAAGCTACTGGAAAAAAAAAAAAAAAAAAAAGAGTTGACTCCAAAGAAGGGCTTGTTTTTAGCCTGTCTTCATTAGCCAAGTCAGAGCTGCCCCAGTGACTTATGAAACGCTTTTTTATTTGATTAGCTCTTATAATTTATCCATTAGTCACTGTAGGTCAAGACACAGCTAATTTCCTTTAGCGTTACCTTACCATGAGGCTCTTCATCTATTCCATCATCTTCCCACTGCTCTTCGTTTGCCAGGAGAGGGTTCTGAGCTTCACACAGAGCTCTCATCGGGAAAAAATGTCCATCGCCCTGGCTGAAGGGAAAAAAGCACAGAAAGACACTGTAAAAAGCAGCAAGTGACTCTGAAGGATGCCAATTTCTACACATTTTATCTGCAAAGTTTCCTGTTGCCTGTATTTCCAATGTTTACTTAAAATTATTTTTAAGTTTTGAAAAATGCTGGGCTTATTTTTTGTGGCAGCTCAGATAGCAAGTTTTACTAGCAAGTAGTTTTAGCCCTCAGTTCCTTCAAGCTCTTTGGAGAATAAAAGTTCAAACCTGTAAACTGGAATTAAGTAATTTTTAGCAGAACTTAAAGGTGCATAAGTTGATCGAGTAATTTGGATACAGAAAAAAAATGGAAAACAAATTAACTTATGGACAGCTAGAAGTGAGGGGGAGACTAAGGAAGACATTTATGTAGAAGGAACAATTTATACCGTAGGTATACATTTTATCAATTTATACCATAGACTCTTTAGGGCAGAAGTTACACTTCGGTGTTTGAATGACACCCAATAGGAAATGGCCCCAATCCTAGTTAGATGTTACTGAAAGACAAATAAGAGACCCACTTTCCTGTGAGCTAAACCTGTACACAAAATGGAATAAATAAATAAAATAAATACACTCTACAAAGATTTAAAATTGCAAAAGCTTTTTTTGCTTTACTACTGCCCAACTAGAAACGTGTGTCTGAATATCAAACAAGAGCTTGAGAGTACATTCAAATTAATGCAATGTAAACTAACAAAGTTAAAATGAGGTGTTCTAGCTTGGCCTGCACCGTACTGCACCCCCGGACACACGGCAGCACAGACAGAGGAACTGTAAACTAGCTGACGTGCTTTTCCTCTGATGATTTCTCTATGCAAGGAAAATAACCCAAGTGCTTTCCCTGCCATGAGTTTACACACCGGTAACGCGCCTCTGACTGGCTCTTCAGTGCTGCCTTCACTAACAGAAAGACTTTCTGTGCTGATCTTTTCCCTTCGACTATACTTACAAGTGGAAAATAGATGGCAGTGGGAACGCAACTGGGGCTTACACATTGCTATTGAAAAAGTTGTGAATTGCTCTCCCAGGAAGTTATTTTAAATTGTGCCCAGTTACTAAAGGAATTAATTTCCCGTGCACTTTACTACTGGTCTACTAAGTGCCAAAGCATCATTTTGCCCTACACTGAGAAACAGGAACTCGGGCAGAAGAGTCTGATGGATGAAGAAAACAGCATCTTTGAAGTGAACATCCACCCGCACACGTGCCACAGGAGTCCAGGAAGAGTTCAAACACCCTGTGCTGTGCATTTAGCCCTCAAAAATCTTTCCCTTCCAGACTTCTGGTGAAGAGGATTAACACAGATGATGCTTGTTGCTGCATTTGTAACAATGCACACCGGCAGTCTGCCAAACCACACAACAACAGGCGTAACACATGAGGCTGCTGCAGCCATTTAGAAGTCCGTCCCTTCAATTAATTGTATCAGCTTTTGGCACTGAATTGACTATTACTTACCTAGAGGCAATAGGTAGTAACCAGAGCTTTTTTTCTTCTCCAAACACTTGCTGAAGATTCTTTACAAAGCCAAGATTGAATCCATTTTTATCTGGGCCATTTTGAAACACTGGAGCCGAGAAAGCCTCTACATACAGATGCAATTTCAGTGAAAAAAATGAAAAATCAATGCAAATACTCTGAAACAGGGTTGTGCGTGTTGTAGCCATCTAAAGACAACATGTTTTAACAAATTATGAACTAGCATGACGAAGTTTGAAAAGAATAGATTTTCATTTGCAAGCCTGTAAAGACTGTCAAACTGAAGGTAGGAATTTGGTCTTGCAACTGAACCATGTGGAACAGTCAAACCGAGCTACAAATGGTTTGTTTAATCTAGAGAATAGAGTTAAAAGATCTCTGCCTGACACTTCTTGAAATTCAGTGGGCAGACATTTCTAAGTAAAAAATCTGCAGAATTAAGTAGGTTGTTCTTCAATGTGGATTTCAGAAGTGGCACTGGAGATTTAAATTGCTATTTGTTAATGATATAATGAACAAGCATTAAGAACAAACACATGCAAATACACCCTGTGTTATGGAAAGCCATAAAATTAACAAAAGAAAGAGAGGGGAGGAGAACCTCGAGTGCACTGGAAACAATTTTATCTACCTTCTAAACTGCTGCAGAGGTCTGACGTTTTGGGACAGATGAACTTCAGTGCCCCTTGACATGAGTTAACAACTACACAAAATCTGAATATTTGCTCAAACTCTTGACGGTGTGTGCTTTGGTATAAAACTTTATCCAAAAAAGCTTTAAAATTTGAACATTTATCTGAGGAAAGACAAACAAATCACTCGACAAAATCATACTGTTTCAGATTTGCATTTCATTGGTTTTACAGTCATAACTTCCTTGCCTTTGTCAATGAAGATGGACACTGTTTTTCCCAACCCTACTGAGCTGTTTTAGGATGCACTGCAGTATATGCGTGTTAAGAACCATTATTCCTGAAAAGCTGCACTCATTTCACAGCAAATGTAGATATACATATACATAACATTTTTATAATTGGATTTTTACATTTTAAGGCTCTCATTTCCCTAAGAAAGTTTTTGTCACAACAGCTAATAAATGCAGCTCATTTGAAGTGACAGATTTCTGCAGCATTGTGCCAGATCTTAAATCTTCCTCCCCTCATAAGCCAGCAGGAATGTACAGAATGCAAATGCCTTTTCTTTTTTTCTCTTTTTCTTCTTACAGCACTTTTGGTATGTTTTACTTAAAGAAGCAAGACACAAGAGCCTTACCTAAAGTAGATCTGTTTCTACTAACGAGCCAACAATGGTAACCAAACAGAAACATAAGGCTTACGAAGAACATGATCGCCACAAAGAGAAGGAAAAGGACATGAAATTTGGACCGTCCATTCGTCAATTCACCCTGGAAAGAAAAGCAACACAGATAAGAGATATATATAAGAACAAATAAAAGCTGGAAATTCTTTGTTCCTATTGAGAAGAAAGATATCCTCTAAATCTCCTATTTGGAGTTCTCACACCTTACTATAAAAAGCAAGAAGAGAAAAAAATTACCTGGTTCATTTCCCCTCCTGTAACCAAAGCAGAAAGAGTAGGGCTTTGCTACTAGCTTTTTGTATGTAACAGAGCCAGTACAACCATAGCTTCCCACCTGCGCATGAGGAGCACGCCTGTGCCCACAGGGAAATCAGCAGACACAAGCTCCTGAAGCCCTGTGTGCATTCTGCTGTTTCCTGTGCATCTATTAAAATTCTGCACCTCTTGCAATTTAAGGCATGCCAAGAAAACCTGGCCTCTGTAGCTACAGCAACCAGGTAGCGTTAGAACTGAGCAGAGATGGTCTGGAAGAGTTTAAAAGCCAAGCAAGATCTTAAAAGCAGAAGAAACACTTCTTTCCTCCTACAGTAGAAGAGTTAAGGTGTCAGAGATCCTCACAAGCACAGATCTACAGAAAGCTGCAGGGACCTCCAAGGGAAAAAATTCCTTCTCAGCCTTTGCACATCCCATACATGCAGCCACAGAGCTCAGCCTCTGTGCCCTTCTTAGCCTAAGAAACAATTCCTGCTTGTGTCCCATGAGCATCTCAGGAGGCTTTTTATGTAAGTCGTTAGCCATTAAAACAGAAATTTAGTAAATTAATGCACAGCAAAGGTAAGTTACTTAAACATAGTCACATAGAGTTAGCAGCAGAGGGGACATAAACTGGAGATAAAAGGCCAGTCTCTTACTGGAACTGTCAGTTGGCATTGCTTGCATATAAATGATAATCACTAACTGAATAAGAAGCACCCTTTATTTCAGTCAACTTTTAAATTGAGAAAGGAGTCATATGGGGATTAGAAAATGAACAATGTTTTTTATATTGCTCAGTAAATATGTACAGATCAGTGCAGGATGCTACACTTTGGATTCTGAGATACATACACGCAAACACAAGAACAGGAAGGAGATATAACTTCTTTGCCAGAAGCTAACTCTACAATTAGAAATTCCTGAAGTCTATTTGCTTCTCACTGTGCATTTCAGACATATAACGGGAGTTATAATCAAAAAAGGGCTCAGGAAAATACGTTACGGAAGAAATGCAGACCCTCCATTGACTGAAAGCAAAAAAGTAACAGGAGTGACTAAACCCCACCAGACTCACAGGGTATGAAAAAGTAACCAGATTTCACAACTTACTGTCCAATACTTAATGAAATACTTGAAGACTGTTGCAGCAATATACAAGCAATACAACAAAGAATAGGCTAAGAACAGTAGAAAGAATTTGTAGTTAGAAAATCCAATGCAGTTATTCACCCTAGAGAACAAAAGCAAAGTTGAAATCAGGATATGTACAGCACATGGTTCTAACACAACAAGTACTACACTTTTTTTTGTTGTTTTATTAAGCCTTTTGATTAGACAACAGTTGTGTCATTTAATAGCTCCCCTTAGTGGTTAAAGTGAAATATAACTAAAGTCTTTTTGCTTTTCACTTGACTTTTTGCCATGCCAAGTGAAAGGACAGTTCTTATTTTTGGAATCTGTTTTAAATTGGTACTACTGATAAATCCGTCCCAGAGGCAGGCTCTAATTGCTATGTCTGTTTCTTGGCTGCAAAGGTAATCAGATCTGGGATTTCTGTGTTACTTTAATCATCTGCAAAACTCACGAGCCAGATTCACCACTGCTTGTTTGTTTACATACAAGACAAATAAAACCAAATTTACTTATAATTCTCCATGCACAGGACAACTCTAAAAAGGAACAATGGAACGCAGAAGAAATAGTAGGTATTTGTCTCAAAACTCCGGTTTGAAAAATCCTCTACAATTTAGGATTACCAGGGAGGTTCAGGTGGGGAAATGTTTGTGTTGCTGCTGATTTCTGAAATCTTCCTTTTTTTTAAAAAAAGGAGGAGTTTAAGAAATTTAGTGGCAGCAATTCTCAAAAAGTATAAAGCTTAATTCATCCATGCACTATTTATACAAACTGTCTCTGACCATGCACAGGTGGCAGGCAGCCCTTCAGAAACAATCTGCGTGCAAATATTAATATTGAAAGCAACCACCAACTGCAACTGCATGCTGAAACAATTAGATACCCAAAATTAAAGGCTAAGCTGAAGTCCCTTTAAAATTTAATAATAGTCAAAGACTGAATTAGCAGTTGGGTTTTAAATTGTATCTATAAACCAGCTTTTTTTACACATAGTTTCTGGAACACACATGAATGATCTGTCTTTCAAAATATCAAACATTTCAGGCAATTTCAAAGTGCAATTATTTTATAAATTTCCCAACATAACGAGACGCATGGTCTAAACCAAAGGAGGCACACAGACACTGTTCCGTGGAAGAAATATATTTAAACAGCCTCTCCTTTCAGAAAACTACACACCAATATCTAAGACATACCACGGACAGTGATGATCCATTTTTAGCACACATCTGCAAAAGGACAAAAAAGAAAAATTGAAGATTTTTATTTGGTATGTAATGGCCAACTGCAGATTAATAGTAAAACCCTCTGGTTTTTGTTAGATTTCTACATGACACAAACTCAAGATTATATTGTCTCTTTGAATTTTTTAAGTTAAGATATAATTTTAAGATGGAATATTTATTACTTTTTCAAGATCAACCAATGCCCTTGATATTCTGCAACAGAAAAAGAAATGGAAATGATTTCTGCACTAGAGGGCTCAATACTTTTGCAGAACACCACAGGTAAAGGCCTGGAATATTTAAAAAAAAAAAATTTAAAAAGTCAAAAATCATACTTTATTTTAACCTGCCTAGGTCAATCAGTTAATTTTCACTAGATGGCATGCTCCCTTGCAACTTAACGCTGATACACTTGCAAGTGTGGGAACTGCAAACACTCCAGGGCCACAAATAGCAGCAACGCAAATCCTAACATTGTCCCCCAGGGACACATACTGTTGGCTGCAGCTGGCACAGAGGGACTCGGGTGCCCGTATGTGTAAAGGGACACGTGAAGGACCAGCCCATCCCCATAACTCAGTGGTGACTGGATTCACGTCAGTGAAAAACGATCCAGGAACTTACACAGCACAAACGGAACAATGGTGACAACGATCAGGTTTTATTAGTTGGCATCTATCACAGAATCGAATACCTGAAATTAAAGACATATTAATACCAAATAATAGAAAAGTATTCTTTTTTCATGTTAGTTAATATTCTGCTCATTTCCTAACTATTTGTATTGTTTCCCCTGTCACTTCAAAAGATGAGGGCATTTGCAGCTGATTTGTGCTGCCAGGTCATAATCAGATAAGCGAGGCTCATCGTTCCTCTGGAGATGTACAGAAGCTGCGAACAATCCTCACTGCAAAGCGCACAGCCAGCTTCAAAGGGATAAAACAACATTGTACACTTCCCTCTGGCTTCCACATTTACTCAGCCTGTACATACATTCTGTTTTGATCCCTGCCTGTACAGCAGTTCTTGACTTCAGAATTCTTTGGCTTCATTTGTTGTTCATTCTTTGTTCATTTTGACAGAAATGAACAGGTCAGAGCCTCCAAAAGGCGCACGGGATTTCTTTTAAGCTTTGAAAGGAGGGCAGGAAGCATTTAAGGACAGAACAAGGTCCAGAAATCTGTTCACAGAATTAAGTCCTGCACCTCTAAGCAGGACTCCATTTTAAGTAAAAATGAGGATCAATTTTATCATTCTATTACTAAACGCAGACACCACAAGGAAGCTTTTGAACTGAAAATACAAAGGATAACACGTTGCTTCTCAGAGGCAGCGCCTGGTACTTCGCTAACAGGAATTGAAGCATTCAAGGCCTTTTTGTTTTCCCAAGCATAAAACCTGAGCGAGCGGGCATCAGCATCACTCGCGCAGGAGTTACTCGGTGCATGCAGTGGCAGTGGGAACGCCGGTGGGAGGGCAGCACCAGCCGGGCTGCCAGCACACGCCACCGCAGCGAGCTTATTAGATTTGGAGAAGCACAGCGCTCTGCTCAGCTGACCTCCATTCCCCGTTCGCGTGTACACCGGCAACTTCCTGGCCATTTCGGCGAGAATTTGCCTCTGCACCTCCGGCCTTTCTTCATTCTCGTAGCGCTCTTTGTCAGCATAGGACATATGGTACTGGAAGCAGAAGTCATGAGAGAAGCAGTTACCCACGGGGAGCAGAGATAATACTTCAAATACAGGCAAGTTTGGAAATGTTTTACTTCCCGCTCCTTCTAATGAGATTCATCTAATGTGGAAACGTGTTTGTTAAGAAGACACAGAGAGATAGTAAGTGCTGGCCAGCCAGAATACTATGCAATAAATCAGTAAGAAATGCATAACTGAAATTAAGATCACAAAACAACATACTAAAATTGTTATTCCAGCTGCCGTAGATTACTATTTTTCATGAATAACACTACTAACCACAATAAGGACACTTTAAGCACTTCCCTTCTGAGCAGAAATCTGTCCCAAGCCAGTTTTGTACTTCTAAAGCTGGGATTAGTTGTTATTTATAAATTCACATTCTTGTCATTAGGATCAGAATATGGCCATGTACATTTGCAAGTGCAAATTGCTGGGTCATGTTAAGCTTCTCGTCAAACAGCACCCCCAAGTCCTTCTCCTAAGGGCTGCTCTCAAAGAAGTACAAGGACTGGAGCTATTGGAGCTACATGTATACCTAGCACCAGATTAAAAGCCACATGCTATGCACATCGCCACAGTCCTCGCTGCCACAGACATGCGACATCACAATCTCAGCATGTTTAAAATGAAAATGACTCTTTTATCCCTCACTATCACAAAAAAAGAGTCTGATAAACGAAGCAAACTTAACCACTACAAAGAGGCCTGCTCCAGCTGGCAAAGGGCTCCCAGGAGAGCAAGCAACGATGGGCTGTGGTGGGACACTGAACGTTCACACACACACCACAACAATCTGGCCCAAGAGATCAAGAAATCCCACTGCCACTACAAACACACCCATTTCCACCTGCATCATAACATCTTCCACGAAGAGTGAAAACCAAAACTGAAGGTCCTTACTCAGGAGACTCCAGCAAGTCTCGGTTAAGGAAGGTCCTCAAGATGTGGCTTGCAACTGGTTAAATGCTTAGAGATCAATGACACTATAAATATGAAAGGTAATAATCATCAATCTTATTATTCTCAACATGAAAAATCCTATCAGCTCCTGGAATACCTGGAAAGGCAGCTTTAAAAATTAACACCACGTCTGACTTAAATCTCACTCTTTGGGGAGTCAAAGTGTTCTTGGAACAGTAAATTACTCAGTTTTTATGAACAACTCCAGGTCACTTTCCATCTCTTTAGGAAATCCGATCAGTTTTCCAGAACAACTAGACTGAAGGATTTTTGAGTTCTCTTTAGCATCCCTGCTTTCATTCTGCAATGAGTGAGAAGTGCTTGGACTCTTACCTTTTTGCCTGGCTGCACCGGGAGTGTAAAAATAGACTTCCAGTATGTCCACACAAAGAGTACAAAGAGAATATGGAATATTATAAGATAGGCCACTAAAAAAGAACAAAAAACAAAACAGAACAAAAAAAAAAAAAAAAAAACAAAAGCAGAACAATGACTTCTTAAGCAAGAGTTTCATTCATGATGGGCATAATTCCAATCTTTCACAACAACAACAAAAAATAAAGGAAAAGAGAAAGATTTCCAGTGCCAACCAGTATTACAATACAGCTAAGCCTTACAGTCAAAGGGTCAGCAGAATTTCAGAGACCTCTGGCTGCAGTTAGGCGTTACCTATCTCACAAGCCTCCTCTTCCCCACCCCATCTGACTCCATGGGTGAGGAAGACACAGCTGTAAGAGTTAGCCACGGGGCAGGTGACAACCCTGTATCACTGGGAATGACAGGATTCCTGTCTCCTCCCCATACCCCAGGCACAGGCAACGCAGAACTGGCTGGTACTCAGCAGCGTGTTACTACTGTGATGCTCCAGCATCTCCAAATTTTGGGTTCAGTTGCTACTAAATGCACTTATACTGACAGTACCATATTATCCCTGTACTGTCCACCCGGGCAATGTAGTCACCGCTTACAGGAGTTGAAGAGAAATAACATCCTCTAGCGGAGCTTTACATCACCAGAAAAACAATCTAATCTCCTATTAAACATCTTTTAGATTTGCCATGGTTGATCCAATAAAAGAAGTCAGGATAACATTCCTCAAATTAAGAAAAACGGGTCTTGTGAAAGAACTGAGAAAGAACTGTAATCCACTAGACACAACATTATCACATGAAATCCAGCATGCATCAAAGTAATCTTATTTCAATATGCAAACTTTATGTGAAAGACGTTGGGCATAAGCAGCCATACTGCGGGTCAGAATCAAAGGACAATTATCTTTCAGCTACACAAGCCATTTGATTGTTATTTCTTTAATACTCGACTCACTAAGACATTAACAAACAGTTACAAGACAGTTTTATTTAAACACACCACTTAATCATAATAATGACCTCATTTTTCCCATTTTATTTAAGCCTCAAATTCTAGCAAACTAAGACTAAAGTAACTACTACTAGTGGAAAGAAAAGTCTAAAATCCAAACACTTCCTAACTTCTTAGGCAAGACTGATTGTGTGAAAATGCAATTGCTAAAAAGGTCAAGCACAGCTTTGAGACTTTCTAATGAGATGCAAATGATCTGATACACCTCACAAGAATGTGATAAATTGTGTGATCTGTAAATTGATGACACTTCATTATTATGCTCTTAACTTTGAGATGTTATCCTTATACTACATGCAGGTGGAGCTCAGTCATTTTTAAATTATTATGTAAGGAGATAAATCTTGCAACAGGTTTAATTTTGTTGATAAAGCAATACAGTAGCATGTTAGAGGAAGCTGACCTGGAGATGCACTAATAGATTAGGCAACTAATAACTTTCTTCTGCTGAATAATTATCAACAGCATGCTTTCTATAGCTTATCTGTAACAGTTTCAAATATTATGACAGCTCTCTAGTGGAAAAAGAATTTACTTGGCGCAGCAATCTGGAGGATCTTTAAAGTATCAGCTGGCATTGTTCTTCACGGAACAATTTGCCAGCTGAAAGCCACTACACCTACTTCTATCCTTCATAACCTTGGAAGAAGAAATGAATGTAAGAAACCATCTGTATTAGCCACATGCCGCCAAAGCACCTCCAGGAAAGAGGAGGAGGAGGAGGAATACTAAAATGGCCACTAACCCCTTATTCTTAGAACATGACGGTGGCCTCCAACAATGCACCAGTGGAAACAGTTTCCTCAAGTGAACCCGCTGCTCTGTCCGACTCATTCAGCGACCTCACGATACTGCGTCTGGGTCCTCAGAAACATATCTGCCAACCCGGACTAGCAAATGAACCTGAGAAGTGCTCAAGCCAAAAAATACCAAGACAGAAACCTGTGCTCTAGCTCATCTGTGGTAGTAACTGGTAGCCATACATGGCTAGTGGTCAACAGAACCAAGCAAAACATCTTCTGTAAAAGCCTCCCTACGAAAAAACATTAAAAAAAGCTTTCACTTTTGGCAGGCCACAGAACAGAACTAGTCTTTTCTGCTTATCTTGTAAAATCAGCTCGGAAAACGTAAAACGCATAGGGAGAAAAGGTGGGTGGGTGTATACACATAGACATACATAGTTTTTCCTGAAAGAGTAGAAGGGATCAAAGCCTTTTCATGTTCTTCCGCTTATACTGCAACTAAACAGAGGCATTTCCCAATGCATCAAAAATTTACAGCATGTCTAATAATGTATGCTGTATAATTAATGAATGCATAATTACAGGAAGGCAACACTGAAAGAGTACGTAAATTCAAGAAAATTGACAGGAAGTATTTTTTGATATTTTAACCAGAACATTTGTGAATCTTTTTACACAAGGACTGAATGTCAAATACTAAGTTGAATGCACATACCTTTTTCCACAGGGTTGCTCAGAGTCACTGAAAAAGAAAAAAACCATGTGTCTACAGAGCAAACAGGATTCCCAGAAAAGTGTGTGACAAATAATGTTTCTATTTGACATAGAGCTCTTTCACGAAAAAAGTTCAAATTCAACAGCCAAAAAGAGAGCCCGGTTTAGCATCAAATAAAAAGCGTAACAATTCATAACAAACCATAACAATTCCCTGTTTACTCACGCAAATGACACCCACAACAAGATGTTCAAGAACTGCTACTTATGCTGTATTTTCCCTTGTTATAAAATATATTTTGTTTATTTGTACATTAGAAATATATACAAAAAAATAATCCACTGGTGACAGTGATCTGACAAGATTACCAGGGCTCCCCTGCAACTGTCCAAGCAACATCTCTACGCATGTACTTACAAGCACGTACTTGTAGCCTGCCTTGTACTAGTCTCTAGGTGGTCTTGATCCCCCACAGTAAGCCGTGCCCAAATGCATTTCTGCATCAGCGTAAATGAAAAATTACAAATTGTCTTGGCTTTGGTCTAGTCAGCAACAAAGGATACACTGTAACAACTCAATTATTTTTGCACTTCCTACCAGCAGAGTTTTTACAGCCCCTCCTCACTTTACCATAATCATAGGAACAGTCCCTACTAATGGAACCACTTAGAGCAAAGAGCAAAGGGTACATTGCTCAATATCTACTTCTACTGATTATTTTAAAATCCATCCATTATCTTAAAAGCCATCGTCCAAGTTTGACAGAAAAGATAAAGACATCTTTCTTTAACTGAAAGAACAGAGCAGTTCTGTGATACCTTGACAGAATACTGCTTGGAAGATGAAGAACATTCATGGGATGGGAGTCCCTTACATCAAGTCTACAGCCTTGAACCTAGTGATTGCCACTGAAACGTGTTGTTCATTGGAGGATGAGAGGAAAGTAGTGGCCACAGATCATCTCCCACAGGTGCAGTAATCTTACAAAATAAGATAGTGCTCTTGCAAGAGTCAAAGATTTGAGAGATTACACACACCAGCAGTGACCCCTTCAGTAACTCTGTCAGACTGCACAGAAAAAGAAGCAACTGAGGGATTGGAGCCTTTTACTTCCAGCCTACAGCCAGCGCCTGGAAAGAGACTCTGCTCTTCAAGACTCACTCTATCATCTTACTTGAATAACAAACTTGGAATTCCATGTACATCAGAGTAGGAACCAAGCAGTCCTGCTTTAACTGATGAAAGTAGCTTTTCTTAAAACCATGCTGACAAACAATTTTGATCTACATAAGAACACAGGTGAGAAAAAAAGACCAAATATTTGCTGTGTCTCTGCACGCTCAATTTCAGATGAACAAGACAGTTGGGAAATCTTTAGTTTTCCCTTTGGTTTGCTGCAAATTAAACTATGAAGAACACACCAGCTTTTCACAAATACTGCTTGGTTCCCCCTGAAGTACATGTCACATTTGCAGCATGGCCCTTCTAAGGATTTTACTTGAAGAAAGAGCACACTCGTAATTAAAGAGTATATAAAAGGTTTTATCACAGGACGCTGGGTCATTGTTCTCACTGTGGCAGCAACCACCAGACAGGAAACCAAGGCCTCCCCTGGAGTATTGACTTGTGTCCATACCAGTCACTGAAAGTTTAAAATCCAGTATCATGACATACCTCTAGGACATCACCCCCACGCTACTTTCAGTGCTTAGCAGCCAGCACAACTAAAGATGAAAATCAAGAATCCAAACAGAGCATCTACTATTTACAATGCTTGCAACAGCTAAAATGGCAATACACAATGGAAACCTGAAAAAACAGAAGTCAAGACTATATCCTTGCTATGTTAGAAATCTGGAAGAGAGACAACGTCCCGAGAGCTGGTTTTCAAGTAACGGCACGTGCCAACAGTTAACGTTCAAATCCTAAAATAATTAATTTATTTATTTCAACTTCTGTATAGATAACCTCCTCCACACGCAAATAAAATGCACGAGAGAGAAAGATGGGGCAAAAAAAGGAAAAGTGTGGGCAAAGAAATGATTTTAAGCTGTGATTCTAGGCAGCGAGATGAGCTCCTGCCAGCTTAACCAGCATTTGCAGAATAACGCAGGCCCAATCCAAACCCCACTTAAATCAGCACAGTCTTTCCTAATAGCTGCACTGAGACTTGGAATTAGGCAGTGTTAAGTATTACTGGATTTGCACAGCACCACAAACAAAGCATATTTCAAAAGACTGACATTTCAGAAAAACACTCTAAATTTTTTGTCACTAGGTCTAATCAACAGTTACATGCACCTTGGAGATATTGTTTCATGTGAATTCTAGAAGGAAACACGCACAAGCTCAGAGATAGAATAAAATGCCATAAAGTATTTGGGGGTTTTGCCTAGCTGTCAATTAAAACAGATCAAAGAAGCTGCATTTCAGTCTAGTCCCCATTGAGAAAAAATGATGGATCTTACTACATTGGCAACCCTAACAAAAGTCTGATTTAAATTTGCTGTCCAGTTGCAGAAGGCAGCTCTTTTCACAGAAACGTCTCAAACTACCATTCTGAGAACTCTGGCTTCCTTCATTTGGTTTACCCTGTCCTGAAACGAAAGAGCCACACGCTCCACCTCACAATTTCAGAAGCCCAAGCTACCAGCTTTCCCCTCCACCTCCACCAGACCTAGCAATCATTTCTTCTAGTAATGGGGTTTTACACACTCACTAAACCAGAACATAATAAACACAAGAAAGTTTGCAACTTACATAGTTAAATTGCTACATTAAACTACACAATTACCAGCCACTGCCAAACATTTTCTTTCTAAAGTTTACTGTTTTCCATGCTACTGGAACAAGTTAACTCATGAGTGTGACTTAATCATAGAATCATCTAGGTTGCAAGGGACCTTTAAGAGCATCCAGTCCAACCATTAACCTCACACTGCCAACTCCACCACTAAACCACGTCACCAAGCATCACATATACATGTCATTTACACCTCCAGAGATGGTGACCCCACCACTTCCCCGAGCAGCCTGTTCCAATGCTTCACAACCCTTTCAGTGAAGAAATTTTTCCTAATATCCAATCTAAACCTTCCCTGGCACAACTTGAGGCCGTTTCCTCTTGTCCTATCACCTGTTACTGGGGAGAAGAGACTGACCCCCACCCGGCTACACCCTCCTTTCAGGTGGTTGTGGAGAGTAATTAGGTCTCCCCTCAGCCTCCTCTTCTCCAGGCTGAACACCCCCAGCTCCCTCTGCCGCTCCTCGTTAGGGTCCTGCTCCAGACCCCTCACCAGCTCCGTTGCTTTGTAATGGAACCTATTTTTTTCCCCTTCAGAATACGAAGCAAAGACTCTGCAACGCAGGCCATCTTTCGTTACCGCTTAGACCAGAAATCACACCTGAACTTTATCATGGCGACAACATGGACTCCCACCGTGGGCACACATCTCCCTCTCCTCACAAACGTCGCTTCCCCTGGCTGGCGTGAGGACACACAACGCACGGACTCGCGACTAAGGACAAGAGCCCGCAGCCCCCCATCAGACCCCCATCAGCCCCACCGCGGCCCACCACCGCCTCAGCCACCCTCCCGGCCAGCCGCCCCCGGGGCGCTCACCCAGGCACAGCTCGCAGACGTAGGCGTAGTAGGACCAGAGGACGACGAGGGTGATGATGAGGACGGGCAGCCAGGCGAAGGCCCGCTGGCAGCACCGCAGCCCCCGCGACAGAGCCATCTTTCACCTCAGCCCCGGCCCGCATCGGGCATCGGCTGCGCGGGGCTGAGCGGCGGGCGGGGTCGGGCTCGGCGCTCGGCTGAGCGGCCTGGCAGGGCTGGGCGCGGCGCTGCGGCGCCCCCTGGCGGGGAGGGCGGGGGCAGCCACGGCACCGCGTTAATTGCGCTAATTTAAATTCATCCGCGGTGCTCGGGCCGCGGTACTCGTCCCTGGCACACCCGTACTCAGCCGTGTGTGCTAGAAGTGCCGAACGGAGGGCCTTTTCTCCCGCGGTAGTTTAATGTCTTTCCCCTGTGCTCTGACTGATGAATCTTTATACTGAAAGCCCTTTTTATTATTAATCATACAATTCCGTGCTTTGTTCTCTTGAGTTCGTCGTGTTTTTCGTGTAGGCCCGTCCTGTCCTCTGCACCGACACCACCAGCTTTGTACTGCTCCCAGATTTCCTGTGCACAAACGGCGGGCAGGAGTGAAGGTGGTGGGAATCCAGGAGGGAGCGCGCGCGGGAAGATCAGACTCGGGACGACCCGTGGCACAAAACGAGTATCCCCTCCATCAACCTCACAGCATGGCGTGTAACGGAAAAAAAAAAAGAAGGAGAAGAAGAAAAGAGCACCCAGCTCCCCCAGTCTGCGCCACAACCCCCTTTGAATTCCCGTGGGAATCCCCCTCATTTCCACATGCAGTAATGTGTTTTGCATTAAGGCCTCAATTAATTAAATTCACTATATTGCCCCTGTTAAGGAAACTAGTTTTTTCATCAAGAGGGTGATTTATCTAACAGAATGTGCTTCTGAGAAAACCCTGGTGTAATTTACCATACTTCCCAGTCACCTCTTTGCTCTTCATTTTTTTCCCTCAGAAATTGTTCTGGAACTTTCCCTGTTGTTGGTATCGGACTCTCAGGTCTGCACTGCTTCTATCAGCTTTTCTCTCTTTTTGAGTATAGGCACCGCATTTGCCATTCTGCTGCCCAAATCCCTGAAAATTTAGACATCAGCTACAAACCCTTAGACCACACGTATAATTTCATATTTCGTTTTCAGTATTTTAAGATGGAGCTGATGACCTACAACCTCTGATTTTTCTCAAAGAATTTGATCAGTAATGAGGTGATGGTTGTCTTAACCCCTCCTCTACCCACTCGCAGTCTATACAATCATTGTTCTCTTCTTCTTCAGGCTATTAAACTATTTTAGTACAAAACCTGAACTTTTTTGCACTTGTTTTAATTTTCTATGTGTGATCCAGCTTAACCAAGCGTTTGGATAGTCTCTGCTGTAGCAAAAGTGCTTTGCAGGTACTGTAACATATGTTGGCCCAAGCTGCACGTAACCCTAAATTCGAAATCTCAGACTCCTGACTTAGACTGTGAAATCCACAGTCTGTGTTTTGTACGTATATACAGTCTATGGAAAGAGAAATGCCCCCTTCCGTGGCATTCCGGGAGGGGTTTCGGGACACGTACACTCCATGTTTTGAGGATCTGGAAGAGGAAGATGTGAACGCCTGCTTGCTTGCTCCTTCCTCACACTGCGTAGAGCTGAGAAGCCAACGTTATTGCCAGCAATACGTTTTATAAACAGTAAGATTTAAAAACCATTCTTGTGAGCTAAATTGCTACCTGAAGCAACTCACAGAATCTCCTCTCCTAAAATCTCCAAACTCCCATCATATAGGTGGGAGGCACAGCACATCCATGATACAATTTTCCTGCGTGTGGGTACACAAAGCAGGAAGGCACCCTCTCCCACAGACAGCAATGGAACACTGTAAAAGTGAGCAGAGATTTTCAGATAATGCCTCTGTAAATAAAGTTAAGAATATTTTTTTTTGTTCGACAGCCAGTTTTTCTGAGTTCTAAGATCCACATGGAGTATCTTCAAAATTCTTTTGTTTCATGGGCTTCCAGGGGAGACTTAGTCATATAAACATGAGCTCAACTGAGGTAAGAGATTCCCAAATACAGCTCTTTAAAACCAAAATAATCATGCGACCTCTTGTGATTCTTATAATGTATTTTTCACACTTGTGGTTCAAATGGTAGCTCCCCATTTGAAAGTGCCAGCTGGAGTTAGGCAGAACTGGTGTCGGGTACCTTGTGCCCTTTTCAGAAATCAACACTACAGATGTTACTTGAAACAAATGTTGAATCTAAAGTTGAGCTTCAGCCAGTTCTACAAAGTAAAGCAAACCCTCTCTGGATGTGCAGCCTTGCTGGGCTCCACAGCAACTACAACAGTTGCAAGCAGCCTGACTTAAGAGAGTGCTTTAGGAAGCCGTGGCATTATCCCCAGTAATACCTCTATCTTTAAGTTTCATTCTGACCATGAGCAGTTTCCTGCTAATGCACATCACACGCAGTTCTGTAAACAGAGAAGCAAACTTCTGCAGAGTTCAGAAAGCTATTGCAGAAAAACGCAACGGACCACATGTACCAATTTCACCAAAATGCTGTCTTTCATAGGACAAAAAGCTCTTAAAAAGTTACACATGGTAGAAAATGCTTAATTGTAAAAAAACACAACTGGAAAACGGAGTTCGTATTTCCAGTGTTGAACGTGAAACTGTGCACAGACTACAGTAAGCATTTCGAAATTATATTCTAATCCAGAAAATCAAAGTTGTGCAAGTTACTTTCCCCACTGTTGATTTCAAAATCTTGCTAAAGCTTGTAATATATGCAAGCCCTGAAGCTATGTGGGAAGATAGCTACAAAGCAGCCGTAAACAGTAACGAGCCAAACATCGTGAAGATCTAACTTTTCAAACTACTTTTAACCTAGTGTGTGCAAAATAAAGGTGTATCTTTTTTTATTATTATTATTGTCAGACATATTTATATCTGGGTAGGTTGCTTATCAGTGACAGAGATATCAAAGAAGATGTGATAAACCGTGACTTAAAAAGGGAACCAAGACCAACCCCTACAGGCAGCTGAGAGCCCTGGCTTCTGACCTCCCTGCTGATCTGAAAAAGGCTTGTGGGCCTAAAGGCTGGCCCGTTTTGTCATTTATTGTAGGAAAACACAGCAACCCTCCCTCCTGTGATCCTATCTTGGACTGTCACATACCATACTTGTACGTAAGCAGATAAATCTTACAACACATGCTAAATGTAATCATATCAGATTTGGGCTCTGTATCAAAAATGCTGCACCCCAGCACATGCAGAGGAGTTAGACCAAGCTTTTTGAGAAAAATGAAAATTAAACAGCTGATTGCAGAGGGAAAAAAGAGCTGCTCCACAGATTGGCAATGCAGAGCTCTGTAACTACTGATTAATATCCTGGCTGTCATCCAGATTGTTGTGTGTAGTTATCACAGCATGAACTGCAGCCTACACAGTTTTCAATGGCAGTGGCAATTTTTGCTGTACCTGGAGGTTTTTGGTAGCCTTCACGGTTAGTTTCAAACAGGCCAGAATCCAGCCATCTTCTTTGCTGTCATATCAGAAAGTTCAAAGGACTAATGGGCCAAAGAATCAGGATGTCCCTGCCCAGGGCAGGGGTTTGGAACTAGATAATCTTTAAGGTGCCTTCCAACCCACACCATTCCATGATTCTGTGATTCTACGCAACTGACCATCTTTAGACTTCACATGAAATCCTATTATTTTTACTGAGGACTTCTCAGAGAGAGTCACATTTTATAAAAGCTTTCCCTTCTCCTCACCATCTTTCCAGCCAAGTACTGGGAGACGGTGAAAGTGTAATGCGGATTGACTGGTACTAACCTATGGGCAAGCTGTACTTTTGTTATATTCTGTAAGAACTCTCCACTGTGTGACACATTTACACATTAACACCTTCCCAGAAACCCCAGGAAAACCTATTTTTGTTACTTTCAGCAGGACTTTGCAGGTCTGTACTGAGACTCCTGCATTTTACATGAGTTTGTGCACACATACAAAGGTCCTTTTACACTTTTATCCACATAATTTGTATACAACATCATGATACTATCTCGCAACGGATAAAGTGAATTAAGGAAACCACTAGAACACACTCGATGTAAATCAGCAGAGCTCTAACGAAGTGAGTAGAGTTCTGTTTGCACGTACTACTATTAAGATCTCTCTCTACAGCTCTGGGACAAAAGTTAGATTTAGACAATTATGCTACCACTAATATTGAAACCAAAGTGGATTGACTTTCCCCCCCAGCTCTCTCTGTCCTATACGGTAGTACCCACCTTGCCTTTGACTAAGCTGCATCCACAGTGTCGTTGCTCTCAGTCATCACCTGCTTCCTGCTTGCACAGATTTCTCAGTTGTCCCATCCCCCGCTGTAAAATTTTATCATAATTTAATGTGGAAATATGGGCAGGGTATACGGAGGTCTGTCAGAACAGATTGCAAGTAAAGCTGTTTAAAATATTACAAAACTTTTAATTGCCACCAAGTGAAAAAGTGGCGATTTTCAGCAAAAATTGTCTCATTATTACAAATGCAGTCATTTGTTTATAAGTGTACAGGAACATATGGTGAGAGAGTGGTTGCACCATTAGAGGGTGCTGGAGTCCACACAATACTAACCTGCAGTCAAGTCCATCCGGCTCAAGAGCTGCTCATTCTCCACGGGGACAGGACTCTGACCTAGACGAGTCTCAGTGCTGGTGACTGCAGAAACAAATCACTGGGGATGAAAAATCATCATCTTAGTTTGTTACATTTATAGCCTTGCCCAAATATTTTTCTAAATACTTCCCCACAATTATTGTCTTCGTGTACTCCAGAGAGACTGGAACTCAGATCAAATGCACTTATAGTACAGATTTTGGTAAAAAGCCACATGAAATACCATAAATGTGATATTTTCTATTTTCTGTGTTCTTCATTTTGCACCCTAAACCCTGTATTTTTTATTAGACAGTTGATCTATATCTTTCCATTCCTTTTTTAAAGGCAAAACATTAAAACAAATTTCATTCTATATACTCACAGCAAACCTGTCTTCCACATCCCTCTTCCTCTCCTGCAATTATCAAGTGAACCCTGAACTTTTGTCTCAGACATTTGCTATTTGGCACTGGACTAACTACATTAGTTGGCAGTAACTATGTCTACTAATCTAATGGACAGGCCTTTTTCTCTTGCCCACGCCAAGCAGAGGAGGGCCTTCCTCATGTAGCACCCTTAGAGAAGAAAAGATAGGGAGCGACACATGCTACATCCAGCGAGACACTTTTGTATGCCTTAAATCTCTGTGTCTTTTCAGCAAATGGCGCCCTTTTCCCACGTGGCACCCTCAAAAGAGGGGAAGGGATTCTGGGGACAAACCCTGGGTACCTGTTGCCACAGTGATTAAAGCAATCCCACGTGCAGCGTGTGCCGCTGCTTCTTCGGTGCTACACAAACCTCTGCCTTCGAAATGTGCATGCACTAATAGTTGCAGCACAGAAAATGTCACCAGGGAATACAAAGAAGAGAAAACGCTGCTTTTCAGTCGTTTAAATCAGCTGCCAGTGCAGTTCTCTAAAACAAAACAGACGCAATTCCCAAGCCAAAAGGCTTCATCCACCCAGAGCCCTGCTGCAAATGGTGAACAAGCTCAGAAGGATTCACAAGAGCATCCCATGGCCTCTTCTGGTCTCCGTGGTCCTGGCTAGCAGCCCCGCACTTCCAAGCCCAGTTCTGTCCTCTGGCACCCAGGCAGAAGTGGGAACAATGTCTGACAGAACAGATCTCTGATGGAAGTATGGTCTTTCTGATCCCTGGTTCTTATGTGGATCCAGTTCTTACACTTATGTGAGTACTGTAGCAGGATACAGAGTTTCTGGTTTCTAAAATAGCTGTACTCTGTGATTTCCTTTTTAAAAAAAAATACCTATGTCTTTTTCAATCAATCTCCAGTATCTTTTTTCCCTCACATTACTGAACTTCGAAACCAGATAAACACACTTCTAGCCAATTCATTATTTCCTTATCTTTTAAAACAACATATTGTGGAGCTTTAAGTCCTCTGGCCATGGTGAAGCTTCAGCAAAATTCAGGTTTTTTTAATTTAAGACTAAGCCATCTTTCAAGAATGAGATGTGCACAATTATGTGATTCTTTAAAATTTTGTTTTAAACCATAAAAATAAGCATGTAGTCTAAGAGATGCACAGAAGAGAATGAAATTTTTGTGGTCTCACCAGATTTTGCAAATTGATTTTTTTAAATGAATTTACTTGATTTTCTTTGTACCTGGTGGACAAGATTTCAGAGCTGAGTGTAGGCAGGCAGCATATGCCATGTTTAATTTTTTAATTTCCTGGTAGCAGCAATTCTTACAGGCACAACAGCAGGTTTGTTTATTTTTTGTTCTTCATCAGACATTTTATTAACATTCTGGTAGATCTCTTGACTGCACCTGGTCTGTTAGTGACTGAGTATAATGGCATCTTTGCCCTGGGCGCTTGGAGACGGTGCATATGGATGGGGAAGGCAACAGATAATATGGATGCAAATTTCAAATTACTGGTTTCATCCCCGAGGCACTTAAAGAGGACAAATCTCAAGAAATAGGGAGAACAGCATGACTGTGCTTTTAGTTCCTACTGAAGGTATAGACTTGAAAACACTGATCATGGTCCTTGCAGTATTTTCTGTTGCAAAATAACAGAACATAAACTTATTTCAGTCAGGATTACCTGTACTCTCCTGATGAAAGCTTTGTCCAGTGGCAGATGATCAAGAGCACTATATCTACCAGCCAGTGCTTGAAAAAGAGCCTGTCCCTTGCACAAGATCAAGATACCAGAAATCCAACATGATGGTCTTTCTGATGAGCACCCATTAACGATCACTGGCACAGAATGCACACTGGCTTGGACTAATCACTGCAAGGAGTGTTCTTTAATGAACTGAGAGGGAGGCATTTTCAACACTCAAGTCAATGTTCTTTTGCCTACAGAACCACTCATATGGAAAAAGCAACTGCCTTTTTCTATTTATGTAATTTTGTCTATCTTACACACAAACTGAACCTTCTGAGCTGGAAAGACTTACCAGGTTTTGCACTTCCTAAGACAGGGAGTCCTCTTGAGCAGCAGTGTACAGACTTCTTTAGCTAACTCCCTCAAATCTCCCACTGCACTCAACTACATGATAAATACCAGTGCTGTAGAAATCTCTCAAACATACTGCTACCTCCTCCACAAACTGCCAAGAAAGGCTTTGTAAGAAAAATGAGCTTCATTTTTAGGTATTTTTTAAAATCAGTGCCATAATTACTGATTTGATGTATTTTCTTACTCTTTCCTCCACTGATACATACCCATGTCCTGGAGGAAGCTCTGGCCTTAGTTACATTTGATGTTTCTACCAAACTTCAGAACCTGTGTCAGTCTGGTAATTAGTTTGAAGACAGAAATAATTAAATTGGGCTACTAGAATGAATTCCATAATACCCTGGGAAGTCTGATATTTGTAATCAGCTATGTAACTGTTGCTAGGATACTGGAATTGTTTCTTTTTTGGAAAAAAGATCTATTAAAATATTTGCCTTTCTAAAGCTACAAATCCAAGATATACAGAAGTTTAGTTGGTCCTATGAACAATTTTTTGGTGCATTCATATGTAAGTAATATATTAACTCTTCACTCAGAAAATGGGGAAAATCCCACAAGAATCTTCTAATTTATCTATCAGGTATATTCCTAAAAAGAAGCATGTTATAGCTGATGAACGCTTACTTCTGTGATCTTTTTCCTCTGTTAGCCTGTCTGAGCTGCATATACACAGAACGCATTTCACATACAGAAGACAATAAATATCTATTAAGCATCTTAGACGTAGTTTGTACGTCTGACAGTAACAGATCATCCTCTACAGCGTAAAAATATATATAACATTGAAATATAAAGGAGTCAGTGATGAGGCGTGTACCACCTGAACTAGAACGACTGGACCAGATTTCAGTTTTTACCCTCAGGTTCTTTTTCTCAGTTTCCTACCTGTGGCCCCATAAAAAGTACTGAATAGTTCTACTCCCTCTCCAGAGCTCAGCTTCAATTACTTTTAGAAGGTTTTCTCATTCTTAATTGTCATTTATCCAAGTTATAATTTTTTAATCCTTTAATCTCTTTTCAAAAGTCAATCATGAGCTTTTCCCTACTGTTTTTCTTTTCATAATGTTCAACCACCTCAGCAGTGACAGACAGGCTCCAGCATAATTGTGATCCATGTCAGGAATCATTTTCTAGTGCTAATCATCTAGAGATGTGTCTTCTCAGCTGTCCTTAACGGACTCCTTCAGTTCACTTGCATCGCTTTCTGCGCAGTATTCTAATGGATAAAATTGTTAATTTTACTATGTTTTAGAGATAATGTCCATTTTCTTCATTATTATTTTGCCTTCAATTCCAGTGTACATTTCCTTCCCTTTCATTATCTGATAGAGACTTCGGGGCACAGAAGCTGGGGGTATAGAGAAGTCTATAGCCGATGAGATGTAATTAAAGCAATCAGAAGAAAAGACCATGTTATCTGCACGGCTTTATTCCTAAACTTATTTTCAACTGCCAAAATGTTGGTGAAGGTCTGGTTGCACTGAAATTTAGTCCCAAAATCATGATTTAATTCTTCACCTCTGTTTCTCTATTTTTTTTTCCTGTTGATATTCCGTTAATCAGATAATAAAGAAGATTTGGTGGGTACTGTGTAAATCAAACTGCTTTCTGTTCCTAGCAGGGCCTCTTCCCCTCTTCTGATCTGGCACGTAATCTCTTTTAGCTTCAGCCCTGAGTAACAGCAAATTCTGTTCACTGGGATACAACCGAGTCTATCAGTGACGAATGTTCTGTTCACATTGTTACGAATCTCCAACAAATCCATTTCATATAAAACTTGCACACTTTAAAATACCTGCAATTGTCGCTTTTAGTCTTCAGTGTACAAAAAAAAAATGTAGTGACTGATGCTGGTCGAACCCGCTTTTGACCGTCCGCGTCCGTTTTCTCTTGCCTTATACAAGCTTCAGCTAGTCTAGATTCTGACTGCTAAGGATGTAATGGGTGTTGTGAATTATAGCTGATGGCCCTGAAAAAAATGCAATTTATTGTCAATTGTCCATTATAATCTGTGGGAAAAACAAAGTACTTTTCTTGAAATGCTGTGTGAAAAACAAGTTTTGGCCCCAAATTTCCAGAACATAATATAACCACTAGATTCACTCTTCTCTTGTAATGCCGATGAGCCCCAAGAGTACTCATAAATATTGGCAGACTGAAGTAGGTAGTATTTTGCCAGTTTTTTTCCTGCTAAATTGTAGTTAGTGTTTTTAACATAGTGATACATAACAACGCCCTTAATGCTATTCCTTGGAACTTTGTCCTGAAATTCTGTTTCAACTCACTTAGGTCCTAGGACATGTAGATCAGCTAGCAATATTGCTGCCAAAAAATAGTAAATGAATTTGCTGATAGACCCCAAGAAGGGGGGGGGGGGCAAACAGCTTTCAAACAGCTGCATCTCAACTGTGGTAGGAGGAAGAAAACTAATGTTTTTACTTCCAAGTTTTATTCACTTTTGTTCCACCTGTATCAGTGAGACTTCCATTTAAATGTAGTCTTCAAGGTACCCTATTTGTAAAATTCTTATAAAACCAGGATTTTTTTCTGTACCAAACTCTATTCATACTGAAATGTATGTGGAGGAAGACAGTTGAAACTCACTGTAGACATTTCCTCCTAGTACTTCACATGAGGATAGGTGCCTGTTGCTTTTCTTTCAATAATTACTTCATAGCCAGCTCATTATTAAGTTGAGATCTAAAATGTCATTTCAGCTCCATTTCTATTTGCCTCTCTATCTGGGCACTCTCTAGATTAACACTGTCACATTATTTCAACAGAAGGCTTGTGAATGAGGAAACAAAATGAAGGTGAGGATATATAACCCATTTGTCACCGTGGCTATGTTACTTACAACTTCTGGTCTGCTGTTTTCCCATTAATGCAGTTTTATTTATCAAGTCTGTTCCTGACGTTTGTATCAGTGGACAGTTTGCTTCTTTACAGCTTCTGCTCGGACACCAACATATTTTGGAATACTTTTAGGGAACTGTATACAGAGTTGGTGGCTACACTGCATCAGGGGCAATAGATACATTACTAGTGCATTGAGCGTAATTAAGTTTGAGAGATGCTGGCTACTGTGGAAATGGCCCAACATCACAGCTAAGACTTGGGCACCAAACACAGACCTGCCTGGATCCTTAGTACGTTGAATCACAAGTTGAATGTTTAAAGTAATGGACTTCTCATGGTTGCTGTTTTGTTCAGGAGAACAGCCCACACATGGAACATTATCCTGTTTTTCGACGTTCTAGTTTGGTTGAAGTCCTCTCTCCTAACAAAATCTTTTCATCCCAAATTGAAACCATGGCTAGTGCAGCCTTCTGAACCGCTAATGAGATGTGGCTGTGGGAATCCTCAAGACCAGTAAGTTTGAATCTTAAAAGATATTTGTGTTTATGTAGTGGAAATATGAGAAAGCATATTTTGACTAATGGTATCGCCCTAGAGAGAAACATACTTGTTATAAATATGTTCCATTGCAATTGCTGGAAATCTAACAAAATTGCCATAAACAGGACTTACATCAGTGTTTCTGCTTGACCTTTCTGGGAGAATAAAAGTACCTTCTGGGAATGCAAAACAAATGAATTTTTTGGAAACAAAATGAGTAACACAGCCCTTCCTCTTTATAAAATGGAGCCCTGATATAGCTGCTGCTGCTTGGTAACAGTTCCTCAAAACGATTCATAAAAGCACCAGATGTAAAGGTGCACACGTGTGTTTCTTAACTCCAGGCTCTGATGCAAAACTCAGAAACACTCATGCTGTGGGTATAAGAATTTGAGATTTTAGATGAATAGCATTTTCAAAATGAAAACCATATCCTTCTAGACATGGATAAGCTATGCACTCAGCTCCCCTGACATTCTTGTTGCTGCCAGTTGATGTGTTGTTGGAACTGTGAGAGCTGTTGCACACCATTTCCTGGTGCTTCCCACCAACAGCTAGCTCTCTTCTACGTTTTTGCCTTAGGAGAAAGATATCCTGTCTAGCACAGAAAACCTGCTAGAAATAGTATGATTAAAACCACAGTTTTTGAGAACTTGGTTAACCTACAAAAATACTATCAGCACCACTAAAGTTGAATATATTTAATAGGACCAGAAGGGTACCAAGACACTTAACGCAGATAATACTGTTCTGCCTATTATTAAATATTCTAGATAAATGTAAATGCAGAACTGAACTAGCACTAAGAAAATTGGTTTTTTTTTTCCCTTCAGACATTATTCCAAATGACCCGTTAATTTGGATTAGTTGTCACAATCCAAATTAAAGTTTTTTATAATACCTTATACAAATAGCTAAAAAGACTAGTACTGCTACTAAACCCCATTTTTTCTTACAGTCCTAGTAGCAGATGCAGTATATTGACACAAGGAGTACTATTAGCCTAAAGTAAAGTGTAACAAAGCTCCTAGAAATATCCTCATCACTTGCAGCCAGTGACTGCTGAAGCAGTTTGATCCCTTACCCAGCTCCTCAAGTCGGTGAAGTAAGAAACATGAATCCCTCATTGCAACATACAGTTCCCTCATACCGTTTCTTGTAAAGAGAGGAAATAATTTAAATCCAATTAGAATTTCTGATGCATTTATTACCCAACAATCACCAAAAAATTAATAAAATCACCAGTTTGTCTTGCAGAGCCTGATAAAGCAAAGCGAGCGACTCCCACCCCACTCCCAAACCACCCGGAGCAGAACTCTGCTTTGGCAAGGCAGGTCTAAAGCCAGCCAGGAGCCTTGCCAGCAAAAGCACAGAACCAGTGCATTTCTAGATTGGCTCTTCTTCTGTGGCCTCTGCCAACTGGCTCCCACCAGTGCGGCAGAGCAGAGACCGAGCTCCTCTGCTTAACCCTCTGCTACAACCAGGCAGAGTCGAAAGGCTGACTCTCGCCGTCTTACTAGGAAAATCTCATCTTTCATAGAAAGTCATGGGCTGGAGAGTGTGGGTTGCACAGCAGCGTTCGTGCAATCATTAGCAAATACACGCTGTGCAGACTTTCAAAAGACATCAGCAGATAGAGTTATTCCTGCTCACCCCATCCTACAACTCTCCTCTCCTTCCTCTCTCTCCACACATCCACATGTTAAAATTAAATGGGTCTTAACAGATCCGTAAGTGGGATATACCCAAGTGTTTCCAATTTACCCTCAGTGAACTTGAATGAAAAACATTTGAAAATGAACAGCATATGGAGCTAATTTCAAATAGTACTTTGATAATGTCATGATCTGTTAGAAAGTGTTCACCTTATACCAGTGATATTATAAACTCAGTTGCCTCACTCAGTATACGTTCATCTTACCATCCATAAGAAAGCTATTTAGTGGATTGTGAAATACGAACTTTGGCCAGAGCTAATTTAGAAAGATCGTTATACTATGGATGGTGCAGCTTGTTTCTTTGGTGAGTTTCATATTATTCAACTGTTCACAGCCAGTAAATTCACATCTAATAAGCTGCAAAAGTTATCAGATGAAACACAGCCCATTGTAATCCCCACATGAAGTAAATAACTGATGAAAAATTAGTTCCAGCATGTGTAACAAATATTTTTGCAAACAGAATCTGATAAAGGAATTGGCTTTATTAACAACTAACTTATTCACACAATGGAGAAAATGCAAAATTCTGTTCTATCTCTACAGGCCCCAGCATTTCTCACATGCTTACCAGGAAAGAAAAAGACTTAACTGGAAACAAAAGCACATATAGACCACATCTCCTGGCAGGCACATAACTTGGCACTGGGAATGCAGTGGTAGAAATATGTTGAAGTAGAAGGGATTTGCTGGATGTGAAACACAGGCAAAAAGGCACTTGTGCTAACGAAAGCCTTGTTGTAGGGCTGCTTAAGATGCATTGACAGCACCGAGGAGGCCATATTCATAAATTCAGACAAACTATTCATTGCTCTGCATTTAAGGTCGAAGAAAGTAGTAAATTTACACCCCACTTCTTGAGACAAAGCCAGTCACTCCTACCATGAGTCCAACTAACCTCTGGTTCTTCTAAACCCAAACAGGCAGTAGTACCACTCAAAGGGCTGGTCCAGCGACCAGGGCAAATGAATTTCTGCTGGTGCTGGGCCTTCCCCTCTGCCACTGGCAAGAGGGCAGGTGGTGTGAAGCTCGCTATGACAGATTCACGCTCTTCAGAAGATGTCCAATTGGTACGCAGTTCTTAAGAGCTTCTTGACCTCATATGCAATACATATGAAAGAGACTAAAATTCCTCGGGTTCTCCATAGAACAGTAAGTTTTCAGGCACTATAAATTCTGTTTTCAGAAGCACTGTTTCAAATCTGGAGCACTCTCAGAAATCAACTTCTTTGCAAGGCACCAAAATGAAGACCATTGCAGAATTTATTTTAGAAGTCTGTTTGCTGTGTAATACTTGAGACATCGCCCAAGGTCCCCGATGTAACAGCAGTCCTACTGCGGTTTCCTTCAGCAAGTTTCCAATAAACAATACATGAGCAAACAGTAACAACCAGCAGCTTACCCAATGGTTCTCAAATGATGCACCAGAAAGGATGCTCAAGAGCAGATTTGACAGAAATCAAACTATTCAGAAGAGCAGGAAGCTCAAGCAGTTGTTTGGTGCTAAAGGTGTTATAGAAACGTCCACTACACGTAGCGATTGCTCCAAGCACTGAGGAGGCCACTGAGTGGTTTAAGTGAAAAGCACCAGGTACGTGTAGAACCAGGTAAATGTGCTGACGTGAGAACAAGCACTGAACTAAACAGAAATCTCATTTCACTAAGAGCTGAGTCCTGGCAACTTCACTCCATTTTTTGCTTGCTTTCACAAACTTCCACTATCATTAGAGACAGCTGGAATAAGAATTAAGAAAGATCTTTCAAGATATAGCTGTCAGAAAATCAGTGCTAAGCGTTGTAGTAAGGACAACCTCATACACCAGAAAGGGTAGAAATTTTGTTCAGTTGTGACAGATTTTCTTCTTTCCCTTTCTTTAAGTCAGTCCCTTAGCCTGCAGCGATACTTCTCCCCAACAGGGCAGAGGTTTCTCAAGTACTAGCAGGAACAGCCCCTTTCCTCTGCCTCATTTCTCCTTTACTCCAGCAACAATTCCTCTGCCTGTGAAGTCTGTCATCTTTTCTTGCCAAAGAGAAAGGAATGACAAAAGCATTCAAAGAAAAAGAGAAACAGAGAAATCCCAAGCCTCATGTGTGACATAAAGAAAACAATTCACATGATCTTTATTTTTGTAACCCTCGTCCTCCTCTCACCCCCATGCCTGTTGTTATCACTCAGCATGTTATTGTTATTACTTGAAATTTGTTTTTAAAAGTGCCTATCCAGCGCTGGAGGTGCTTGAATACACATTGAAAATATACAAAACATATGTCTAACTTAGACCCTATGTTCCCTGAGGAAGGGCTGGTATCCTCTGTAGTGCACTCAGCACACTTATGGCATGAACAAATTATAAACAATAATAATAAAGAATAACTTGTGCCTATTTATCTGTTTGGTCTATGAAACTGATCTGTCAGTGACCCTGAAAACTCTTGGTGACACACACTGCGGTTGAGTTAAAACCAAGCTGCTCTTTCCATTATTTTTTTTCCGAATAGCTTGAGTCAAAATCCCAGGGTAGGTGACACAGAGCGACCCTCCTGCTTTTGATGTGAATGGGAAAGGATTTGTCTTTTTATATCAAAGCTAGCTGGGAAGAGGAGGTGGGTGGCCATGAAAGGGAAAAGCCATGAAATTATCTCCATTGGTTTATAAGAAACAGCCATTCGATGGGATTTTGGGAGGGGGAAACCTTCTGAAAAATGTGCGTGTGTGATTCCTCTAGAGGCCAGCACATCTGAGCCAAGCGCTTGTATCAAGCGAAGGGGGGCAGGAGAAGTTCTTCACTTAATTGAGAACACACTTGTTTGCAGAGTTCAGTGTCGGGAACTCCAACATTGTTTTTAAAAGACAGAGTATTGTGTAGGTGTCGGAATTCAGAAGAGGCAAAACAAAAACGGATGGAAAAAGGCAGCTGTGATGATTTAAGTCTCCAAACACCTTTAGCTGTTTCCCTTCCTGCGCCCCACCAACTGGATCTCGCTCTTCTCTTTTGGCTGCTGCTAAGAGAAGCAAGCGCGTCTCCTCTAGCCCTCTCCCTGCTCACCTCTCTAGCATGTTCTTCCTCTAGCTGCCTCCTCCTGCCTACACCCTGCTTACTGCATCCAGCCCTTTTTCCCTCCCACCGCCACATCCCTGGCTGCAGCTGCCACCCCGAAGCGGAGCTGCCTGCGTGACACAGCCATTCCTCCTTGGTACCGGTCCTGGCTGGAGAGAGGAGGCAGGGATTGGCCGCACCGAAAGGGCTTGTGCAGAACTGATGGTCAGAAACGGAGACGAGTTTCTGGTGGGTGACGTCCAGGTCAGCAGTGGCACACTACCCAAGCGGGCAGGAGCCAGCCTTCCCCAGAAAGCAATCTTTGGCACCTCCAGATACTAAAAATTTATATAGTTCTCATGAGTTAACTTAGGAATTAGCTACCCTTCACACAGTCAAACCCAAATGGTATCTTCTTGCTGCACAGAGCCTATAGCCTACCTCTCTGATGTTCTACCTTAAGGGGTCTTCCGAACACAGAACTAAAAGGACACACTTCCATCTGTCAGTTCTAATAGAATACAAAACTGAAAGAGACATCACTAAAAACCAAGAAATCCTTTACAAATCCGCATCATTTTTCATTACTAGGGCAAAGTTTCTGTATATTAGTGGGAGTCCTGTCAAAGTACAGACAAACTATAGAAAGAGGCTGAAGCTAATTAGCACCCTCACGTGTCAGAATTCTATTGCTGCTGGTCTGATGCAATGACAGTTTTGTATTCCTGCTTTTGAGGTTGACAGATGAAGACAAGTTCTGCATAACTCAGATCAGGTTAACTGCATAACTCAGATCAGGTTAAGTTTACTGAACTATCTCCTAGATGACCCATTGGTCCTTTCAAATGCATTGCAAAACTGGAACAGAGTAAAAACAATGTAAGGGATAAGTCTTTTTCTCAAAGGTTATAATATTCCTATTCCTAATCAATAAACTAATGGACCTACGTCAAGGTGATGAACTAGGGTCCGTTTTAGTTGGAAAGAAGCAATTATTACCGAAAGTCTCTTATAATGCCTAGGTATGGTTGAAGCAACTGAACTAGTGTAGCAATCACCATATAATTCTGATCAAAATAATCTAGATAATATTTCTTTTTCTAAAATATGTCATTTTGCCTGTTCAACAGTTACTTTCTCTTTACACAAAGAAAGCTTTTTTCCATCACAGCTGACCTGGCAGCAGAACAATGATATAGTACTTCTGACTTAAAAAAGATAAGGAGAGACAAGCAGGTACCAATGTGGTAAGGGAGTGAGAATAAAAGACACAAGGCAGAAAGCCAGATTCAGGTTGATGTCATGTGGTGTTCTGTGTGAGTCTTTTTATCTCACCCTTTATATCTTGGATGCCTTTACAGTAACAAATGTGGCTCCTCCTTCCCATCATCATATAGTTTAAATGGATGTACTACTTCTATTTTATCAGAGGAATTTTGCCAGGAGAGAGAAAACAGGAAGGAGAGCATTCTGAATTTGAAGATAATTAGCAGTTTTACATAATAAATTAAATGACTAAAGCTTTTGAAAATCCCAGTTAAAAGGAGACCCCGCTCAGTTGCAGACACTTTCACTTGCAATGATACTGAAGGACAAGAATGTGTAAATCTCTCTCTGTTTTAATCACACTACTTAAATCACAACAGGTAACTACAGTTGTATCATGAATGAATACCTCTGGCATAACCACATTTTCTTATATAGTGCATATACTTCTTGCCAACTCAAGACAGGCAGGATATACTGCCACCAACAATACTAATGTGAATCTTACAATTCATGGGAAGAATTTTTTTGTTTTATCCTAAATGCTGATATGTAGGAAGGGGAAATACTGCGGTACCCCAAAGAGATATGTTACAACCTGCTCTCATCTAATGTCATCATGATATTTAGAAATAAAAAGCAGTATTACAAGTTTCTGACATAGATATTAATTGTTATGGAAATCCAAATAGTAGGGGAGAAAAGGTTGGATTATTTAGTTAAATGCAGCTTCTGGTTTTATCTTGTGGTTGGCTTGGTATGGAATCAAATTAGTTTTTCAAACTAAAAACCTCTAAATTTCAGTCCAAAAGTTGACATGTTTGCCCATCTCTTGCAGCCAATAATTTATTTTTTATCAGTTTAAGGGCCAGAGATGCAGCGAGTTCTATGATTTTCTTAGATTTCATTTAAAAGCAGGAAACATCTCACAATGTTTTTGTAGGCAGCTCAGTAATATTTAGCACAACTGCCAGTTTCAAACAATGCATTAAAATAATGGAAAAAAAATAGGAAGAAATGCATTTATATGTCGTAGTCTGATTGCAAATGCTATCGTTATGCTCAGGTATTGCTCATATTAACAATCATTAAGAGATTATCAGTATAACCAGACTATGGAGAGATGGGCTGAAATAAAAAACTTAATCCAAACTTGTGGTATTTCAGTTCTGAATTTTTCATCCCCTTAGGGGTGGGGCTGAAGGATATGGAATCTGGATCTAGTTCTTAATTTTGTGGCTTGGTCTCTTTTCCAGTTCCCACAGAAACACATTCATCAAGATCTCCTGACATTTCTCTGCATTTTTTTATTTCTCTCAATGATAATTTGAAGCAAGTCCTGCCCTTTTCCCCATAACATTATGCTTTTTACATGACGGCAGCATGTAAACACTGAAAAATGCAGGCATAGCAACTCTGTGAAATACCTAGAAACAAACGTTAATAGAACAGCCTTTCCCACATTATTGTAGGAGTTCCACAGACCTGGGATTGCACATGCAAACCAAAGAAGAGTTACATATAAACCAGAGTGTTCCTGTCCTAGGTGAACAAACAGACCGTGACTCTATAGACTGAGATTAACGAACATGAGATTTCAGTCCTGGCCTGCCAATGAATCATTTTGTAACAGTAGGTCTGTGTGTAATACTAAGTTTTATGATTATAAAAGCCAATGTCTTGGGAACGTAGGTAAAAGCTTCACAGAAATGGGTAGTTTGACTCTCTTAAAAGATTACCAGTGCTTCAAAAATTGCTCCAATAAATGGAAAATATGGACTAAAAAATAGGCTCACTTCCAAAAGATGAAATCAAAGCCCTGATACCTTTTATCGTTGTTTCATCATAGCTAATAAAATTTCCGTAATTATCTGAGGACACTGAAGCCTTTTATCTGTGATGAGTGACAGAGCATTGCGTGTCTTGAGTTAGAAAGGTAAATACAATACATGCCTGTGACAGCATCTCAAGAAACAAAAATAAACAGAGATCCAATTACAGATGAATACTAGTATAATCCTGAAATTACTATTTCTCCTTCCACGCTATGCATCTTCCCAACTGCCAAAATAACTATGGGCCTGCTTGCTTTTGCGTGTGTGCTTTAATAGCTGTATACATTAGCCCAAGCTGCTGCAGAAAGTGGCCCCCAAAATACCTTTTTGTGTGTAATCACTAAAAGTAGCCTCATCATTTAATCAAAAGCCTCTGCTTTAATCAGTGATCTCCTTCCACTCCAGGCTTACAAGGAACAGAGAGCATTCTTCTGTAACAAGCCTCTTTGCTCCTGAAAAATGAGGGATTGTGTAGACATTGAAGGCTGAAACTCTCCCAATTTGCCCCAAGGGATGCCAAGTGTAGCTCCAAGAAGTACAAAGGGAACCTGTTCTTGCTGCTTTTCAACTGTGGCCCTACTTAAATTGCCACGGAGGTTTCACATTTCATTCTCCTAAGGTTACTGTCTCAGGCTTTTCTGTAGAAAACATTAAGGACATAGGCCTTGCTTTAAACTGACTTCCCTGGGAATAAGATTGAGCTCACAATCTTATAGTACCTAACGACTCACATGTTTGGTATTGTCTGTTTTTCATGCGTGAATCAACCAGCCAGATATTTAGAAAGAGCTCCTAATTTAATCTGTTGCTATATATACACATGTAAACACACATGCACACATACACATGGAATGGAAAGAAGGTAAAATCAAATAAAACCAGCACTTTATACTTCACAAAGGCTTATTACCTGAAAGTTTCACATTCTTTTTAGACATTGGATTAAAATTCTCCTACAATCTTGAAGGCACAAGCCAGTAACATATTATGCAGGAGGATCACTTGCTCTACTGTTGAAATGCTGCCACTTCGGAGTGGAACAGAGCATCTGTTTTACAGATTATAATAGTTTGGGACATGAAGTGAAGGTTCTTATAACCACCTGAAGCTGTAAAGGAAAATGTAGGTAAAAGGAATTTTAATTAGCTGAATCACTACAGCAAGAGCCCTGGGAATGCCGATGAATAAAACAGGTAAGATTCTGTTGCTAATGTTTTGACTCTTCTGACAAGCCCTAAAATCATTTTATATTGCCTTTAAAAGATATTCTCACTTGCCTCAGCTTAAATTAAGACCAACTCTACTACAGCTGCAGAATCGTGCCAGATTTAAACAGGGGCAAATGGCAGCCACGCTGTATTGGGCAACGGTGGCATTTACCGTAGCTGTCAGCTGCATCCCAGCCACAGCTGGGGGACGCCACGGCTGCACCGCACTCTCTGGCAGCCAGCACAGTCCAGAGCCAAATCAAAAAGATGACTCTTGCCCAGGGGAGCAGCAGTGATTTTAGAGTACGCCTACACAGTTGGGTGCAGACAGAGGAGAGCACCCCATCTGCTCTGCGGGCTGGCGGCAGGGAACCCCACCTCAGCCTCAGAGCCCCAGCAGCCATGCTGGCTCGTGGCCCCGTTATCAGGCTCGTCTCTCGCCAGGTCAAAGCACGGAGAGAAGAACTGGTGTCTGCACCTACCAGCACAGACCTGTCTTCAGCACTGGTGCCCTGGTTGTTGACAGCGGTTAAGAACTGAAAAGGAAGGGTACTATTTACTGAATTACATTAATTGTGGCACTGAAGGAAGAGTGACTGAAGGAAGTAGGAGGCCTTTTCTATTCTGTCTCTTTAAAAAAAAAAAAAAAAAAAGGCATCTGTGAAAGAGAAAAAAAAAGAGAAAACTGATTTTCAAGGACAGGTAAAGTGCAGATACCCTTGTCTTCCCTTTCCTCCCTCCTCCGCTTTTGACAGACCTCTTCTTTCTCCCCCTGAATATAATGATCCCATAGCAGATCCCGTAACTCCAATTGGAAAAGGCTGTTGCTTCCAGCATGTGAGAAGATGAAGAAAAAATTACACCACAGCCTGCTCTGTCACCGTGCAAAGACAATAAATCATGGATGGGGCGATCTGAGACATTTAATACGAGTTCCAACAAATTCAACTAGATCCCTGGGTTCTCACTGGCACTAGCAACGTGCAATGGCCAAATAAACAGAATATTGCCAACACGTCCTCTCACCCAACAGATGTGCACTTCTTGTTCTTATTGCTAGTGAAGATACAATATAATACATGTGCAGAAGATGACTACAATTTAATTTACACCAGTTGTAGTATAGAAATATAAGCCACCACACAGAGCTGAAATCATGGAGACGGTGCCATCTGTATGTAATTGTTAGGGTTACGTTTTCCATTACATTTTCTTCTGGAGGAAGGGGAGGATATACAACTGGGTAACAATCATAACAATCAGGCCTTACAAAATATCAGTCAGAAATCACACTTTCGTTTGCTAAAGGGGTGATTTGCATTTCATTCTGACACATAAGAATGGTCTATTTCTAAACAATGTCACAGAAAATTATATGAAATTAAAATTTATTCCAAATATTGTAAAGCAATAGGCCAAACAGATGGACAGGTATGGCATTACTTCATCTGTGGCATGCTAGGCTTGGCTAAGGGCCTATGGAGTACAAATGTTTCAGCAGTCCTTAGGGGTTAACAGGCATTACATTCAGCGAGGCCCAGAAATTAAAAGATCTGGCAAATGTTGCTTTTTGTTTTAACCCTGGAAGAGGCTGCTAGACTGGGAAAATAGCTAGCTAGACTGATCAGCTTGTCATTTTTAAAGGAAAACTTAAGAAAATTTAATTGCAACAAATGAAAACCAGCCCAAAAGTACGTTAAGCTTTTAAGAATTTACTTGTTCTGTTGCATATATTTTCCTAGAAAGCAAATACTTAAAAAGACCCTGAATATTCCTTACAGATCTATGAATGTTATATAAAGACTCTGCCAAGTCTTTAATCTGTTTGCATCTTCCTAAAGAATTCACTGGTAGCTTACAGCAAGAAACTGGGGGTGCAATTCCATGAATATTTTCTGTAGCAGCAAGGCTACTTAAAATAGCCCCTGATACCGTCCACAGCATCCTCCCCGTGACAGCCTGCGCTTGCCCGTGTCCGGCAGGTCACCTCTGTCTCGGCAGCGCAGTCCACAGGACTGGTCTGTGAGCTCAAGCAGTGACCAGAGGGGATGGAGGAGCCTGGCACTAAACGGGCAGTTTGAGTGGAGATTACGTTTGTGGAATGATACTCTGAAACACCAACTTCCCTTAGTGTCTGCTAAAGACTAGCCTGGAACAGAGTATTTTCCTTTCAGAATCCCTGACAGCATCAGCAAAGGAGTCCTACACAGGGTTCTGCAGCAGGAGAGAGAAATAATTTTTATTTTAAATATACTTTTGCTGTGTGTATTTATCTAACAGTTCTGAGTTATGCCAATGGAGCCAATAATTTTCTAGCCCCCTCTAAAATGTGCCCAGGTTTTGTGAGGACAATTTTTCTTCCTGTGAGCGCTTCTCTGTAAAACCTCAGATTTGCATGTGCTATTTGTATTCATAGCCAGAAAAGGCGAAAAAGGGATAACTACCCAACTGCACAAACCGTGCACTACAAAATGTCTGTGCCGTTTCACATAAAGGCTCTTGGATAGACCAAAACAGGGATTAATTTCTTTGAAACTCTGACCCCTGGCAATCCCCTATGGGTCTGGAAATACAAACACTCCAGGAGAGAAAAGTTCTGCAAAGCATTCACACCTCCAAAACGACAATATACCTGTCCGTGTATGGCCATTCTCCAACATCTTTCAAGATGAGCATTGCAGCCAACGTGCTCTTTTACCAAGAAATAGTTAGAAAAATCTACACTAAACAGTTTTACCAACGTTTGCCCATCCATCATTCTTCGGAACAAAATCTCTGGCAAAACCGTTGCAGACCAAGACTTTGACGGATAGGGACTGGATGCCCTTCCAGTGAAATCCAAGAACTTCGGCTTAATTGTTTTAACTGTTAAAAGTGGCTTTTTTAGAAAGTGATGCTTGTGAGATAGTATAGTAAAATAATTTTTGTTATGTTTAGGTTAACAAATTCTTAAAAACCCTTCTAGACCTGTATATACCTGGTAAAGAAAAATTTATGCCTGCAGAATTAAGGGTTAAGCTTCTGTCCCCTTATGTTAAAGTGTTAAATGTTTCCAGAGAGCCTGGAACTACAACTGGGCAGTGCACACTTTAAGTTAACTGGCAAAGAAGTGTTGCTTTAGGCTTAGAAACACTGTCTTTTCACTTCTGGGGCCTGGGTTTATTCCAGCTTAATCCAACTACAAATTGTTGTCTTTAAAAGCCTGCAGCTTCTTTTAAATGCTTCCCCTCCCCTTGTAGTGTATAATTACCCAGCAATTAACATTCTTGTTTACCAGGGGTGATTTCTGAGTTGTGCAAGTACGTGTGTGTTTATGTAAGAGATGGAGTCTTTAATAAAAGCTACATGAACTGACCCAATGCTCTTGGGAAGGATAAGACAAATTGGTGTGGAAAACTGAAAGATCTTAATGATCCAAAGGGGAGTTGAGTATTAAGTCAAAACACAAAAATAAAACATCTAATTTGGTTTTGCTTCATTTCTTTGAAAGACCTACCGCAGAGTTGTTTCCCCTACCTGATGTAAATAATTGCTTCTGCAACATTCAGTCATTCAGAGACTGTTGTGCTAGAATAGTTGCAGGATGATAAAGTACTTTGGAGATAAGTTTACATAAAGAGAAATTAGACCTATCCTGCCAGAATAGTGACTCAGCCTAATGTGCTAGTTTATAGGCTGCCCTGGCCTTGAAAATCATGGTTCAAGTCTTGGCAACATGGACCAGGTGAACATTGTGTTCTTCACATGGAGCATCAAGTTTCTGGGGCTTTGGCTGTCTGGCACATGTGCTCGCAGAGAGGTGCTACTGCACGGTCAATTAAACAGTCTCACTGCCTTAAGCAGTAAACCCCCTCTGCTGAGTTTCTGTGCAATTAGGTGCATTCAGCAGCAGCAAAGATCCTTCAGAAATAACCACAGACTTTAACGAGATGCAATATTTTCTAGGAGTATTATGCTTTAGTCTGTAAGAGGACCTGAGAGCATATAGGACCATTGCTGGATGAGACGCAGTGCAGGATGAAGTTGTCTCTAGCGCATACCAAGGAAGATTAAAAGAAGTGGGCTGGCTGGATGAGTCACAGCTCCAGAGAGCGCGAAGGAGAACGTGATGAGGGCATCGGTGTGAATCTGAGAGGAACTGACTGGCAGCTGATTCGCATCACGAGCACGCTGGGGAAGCCTGGTCATAACCTCTTGCTGTGAACTAGTGAAAGGTTAGCACAGGGCGGCGCAAGAGCAGGTGCTGCAGTGTGCAAAGCAGTTCTGCTGATGCTTGTGACACACTCTCAAACCTGTTTGCTTAGTGTGAGTGCTGGTTCATAAATTTACTGTTGTCTAAGATATTAAAATGTGCCCTCTGCTCATACCTCAGCATCTACTGCATGCTCATAGGGTGACTTTCATGTCAAGAAGAAAAACAGGCAGTGACAGAAGGGAATTCTTGAACGAATGAGTAGAAGAAGGTGAAGAAGGAACATATACATTCTTTTCTGCTTTGTGACTTTATATCTGCCACGTATTTAAACTCCTGATAATACACTGTATGTCTTTCAATTAACAAACCAAAGGCTGATGAAACCATTTTAGGAGCATGGCAATTAATCACTTTCTATAACATTCTACATTGAATTTTTTCCTTTCTGTAGAATCTCAGTACCTGAGACTCCAGAACTCTGCCGTGACCGAGAAAAGAGGGAATAAATCCAGTAAAATTTAACTGAAGACAGTATACATAGTACGTGAAATTAAGACACAAACAGCTCCCCACTGTCCACTAACAGTCCAGGTATCTGGGAAAACATTCTGCAACTCTCCCATGGAGTGGTATTACCCTTGTTGCATTTTCAATACGTAGTGTAAAAGTGAGCGTGTGGCAGTCTAAAAGAAATGTTGAGGTTTGACAACAGCCCGCTCTTGCAACAAAAAGGTATCCCTGGTAAGAGTAAAGTAGAAAGAGCAATGATAGAACTACTGCAGCCTGCTCAAAGGATTTGTTTAACTCTGATGACTGCTAGCAGGCTTCAGCCAAATAAGAGCAACCCGATATCAACCTGTGTTCTTCTCACTCACAGTTCCTCTCTTTTGTGCAGTTGACCTCACCAGTGTTGATGCAAATGAAATGTATGAGAGTATTTATCGGAAGAATATTTTCTTTGCTTAACTCCTGCTAGATGCATTGGCTCACTGACATTCACTTGTATCTTCCTATGCTTGGCATCTAGTAGCTGTTCTGACTGTTTCTTCTAAAAACATATGCAGTGGGCTTATAAAACGCAGTCAGTGTAATCTCACTTGTGCATCACAACCAGCTATTGACAACTGCAGAACACCACAATTATGTTGCAATGCTAGAAGGACATGAAAGTTGTTTTAGCTGTTTTATTTAAAAATAAATACAGGTGGCAAACTATGGGAAGCCACATTTAACAACTGTCTGTTCCTAGGGGTGTGTGGAGACTGCTCCAGACAGAGGTAACGTAAGAACTCCGTTTCATCCATCTATCCATCCTCTCCCGGCCACTGCCACTCCCTGCCTGGCTTTGTGCCCCCAGCTGTGTAGGTGGCAGCACTGTGATGCTCAGACCCACCTGCAGCAATTGGTATCGCTCTGGTCTCAATCTATTCTAGTTTTGGGGTTTTTTTCCCTTTAATTCCCTTCTTCCTAAAGGCCTAGGAAGCCCTCTCCAGTACTGCTCTGCCCCTACTTCTCCTGGAACAAAAAATAATAAATTGGACTTCAGTGAATTGAAGAAATACTTTCCTTAGAAACTCAATGAGAAACCTGTAATTTCTCTAACATATTCATTCATGCTGTTTTTCCTATTTTCCTTCCCTTTCTCCTCGCCTATCAGCTACGCGTAGGCCTGCCAGTACCAGTTATTTAAACTCATCTGAACAAACTTTCATAAGCTGTAGAAAGGCAGCAGAAGTAGAGTGACTGCTCCAGCTAGTCTCCTTCAGCTGGAAGAGCAGAAGTCAAATCAGCAGGTGCTAAACCTCCACTCTGGTGATGGTTAATGCCCACACAGAGAACTGGTGAGCTATTTTACAATCTTAGTGCATATTATCAATAATAAAATTTATTTTAAATTTACAGTACTGCAGAAAAAAAACACCCTTACATCACTTTAATGTGCATGACAAAATAGAACCACACAGAATGAGAGAAAAGTAGTATTTTAGAGCCCTGCTTCAACACCCTTTGCTCACATTAGATAAGGCTTATTTGCAAGAATAGTTTACATGTGTAAGCTGTCAGGTTGTAAAACCTTTTGAAAAGTCTGAATCTTTGCAAAAGCTTTTTTTTTGGGGTTGCTACGAATTTTGAATTAAGCTGTGCATTATGCCCACACCAGAAACTTACCATGGTTTTACAAGTCCATGAGAATTCCTTTGCCCCTTGTGATTTCTCCTTGCATTAAAGCACTATCAAAGCTGAGTTCTAGACGATGATAAAATGTTTATCTAAAGCTTGGTTTGCGATTTAAGCCATAAAAGTATCCGTTTTGAGGCATGAAGGCATAAAGAAGATTCTAAAGAAAATACTTTGCTCAAGTCATAAATTGAGATAATGCAATGGGCTTACAACTTTTGAGTTGCAATTCAAAGCTTAGAAGAATTTAGTTGCGAGGCATTCACTGAAATAATAACAACAATAACAATAATAATAATAATAATAACAAAGACCTGCATTTCTACAAATTAAAATGCAAGTTTGTATGTAGGAAAACATTACCAAGCCAGGGAGTAGCAAACAAAAAATTTGAAACAGAAGAAGAAAAAAGCTCTAGATCTGCAGCAATATTTGGCAAGCAGAATTTGGCACTTCAGAATCAACATGCTTTTCTAGTTAAGAGTGCAAACTATACTACCAGAGAAGGATGAATCTTCTGGATGCAGCTGGAGGGAGTAAGAATCTCTTGAGAAGCCATATGGGTTTTCAAGTCTGCCTTGAAAAAAAGCTTTTTCCTGTAGTTTAAATCATCTCATTGCCCCTCTCTCCTGCCCCTGCCCCTATTTAATCAATCTTCCCTACTCTTGTTACACTCTTGACTAAAGGAAAAACACTGGCGTATATTAGTGATAAGAGCTTAATTGCAGTTGTTGTCACTAAGGACACTTAGCCATTCGTAGGGCAGCAGTGCCTTTCAGACACTCCTGTTTCAAAAACACAGGCTGTTATTACCTCAGCTAATGGAGAAATGTTATCAGTAGCACAGCACCTTTCTCACCCAGACCATCAGCTCCTCTCCATCTTCCGGAGGGCAGCATTGGATACATCCATGAAAACATCCCACATTCCAATTCTTGAGTACCCCAGAACTGTGGGTTTTGGTTTTGAGCATAATTACGTTAAAGGTTGTAAAGAGCTTTTTCAGCTGTGGGTGGAAGATGCAATAGAAGGTGAAATTATTATATTTTTCAAGTGCAAGTGAATCCAGTTACAAAGCAGAAAATTCAGCTGTAACTTAGTCATTATGAAACTCTATTGCAAATGCAGATGAGGGTACTCATCAGCATTGTGGTGAAAGCACGAAACACCCCAAGAAAGAAAACAGGGAATCGCTCCAATCATACAAAGGAAAAACCTAACAAGAATTTAATAAAATAACATAATCTCAGCAGCAAAATGACTGAGGTGTTTCATAGGCGAATGTAATGCTAAAACCACCCTTCCACAGCCTCAAGAAAAACTGTGCACTGCAGCAATGATGAGAACTTGATGCAGTGTATTTTCCAAAGTGCAAAGAGCCAAGAATAATATAACATCACCAAGCAGACTTCAAAGCCCAGTTCCTCCACTCACTCTTTGCTCCTGTGCATCCCTCCGATGCCAAAGCATACACGGATCGCAGGCCTCTGCTCAGCAGCTGCTCAGGATGTTTGACAGATTTCCCAAACTCTTACAGCACTTGTAAAAGAAGTTTCCAATAGAGGCAGCGCTTTGACTGTAGCATTTGCGAGAACCAAAGATAAAAACAAAAAAGAGTCTTGTTTATTGACTGACAGAATTTGCATTGATTTCCTGGAAAAATGCATCACTGTAATTGTGCAGAATATTTTCCTGGGGGACTACAGATGTTTACAGAAGTACATGGAAAGACTTACTGCTCCAGAAAGGAGTAAAACCATTTGGGGAACCATCTATAGATAATGACAACAAGGACTTGTTGATTCAGTGCATTAATTACCTTACCCTATGAACTATCATAAGCTGGCAAAACTGAAAGCATCCAATTTTAAGAGCTACTGTTTTCAATGTCAATAAATTCATACTCCATCTACAAAGACTTTTTAAGAAGTGATAACACTTGATATCAGACTGTATAAGAAGCACATTGGTGGAATAAAGATTTACAAAACAAAACTGAAAAACAAACATTCAGAAGTATCAGCTGAAATCCTCACAACTACTGTGCTAGTCATGCAAGTAACAAATTTTCCTGAGATTTAACGGTGCACTTCTGCTCTTGCACAGTGTGGGATGTGGAGGGCTGGAGAAAGGGTGGAAGTGACCCTGCAGAACACGCTGCAAAGCTCCGGGCTGCTGCCCCGGTGGTGGCAGCCAGGATTTCAGAGTGAGATCACCAGCGGGAGCTCTGCAGACACGCAAGTACGCAGGTTTTAATTTGCAGAGTTTTAATGAAGCCTGAAACCTAAAGCAGATATGAGTCAGGACCATAAATTTCCATCTGGGTTGTTATTATTATTATTTATAATTTATTGAGTTTTAAAAGTGTGTCTGAAGCTGTACGGAAAAGAAAAGTGATAGGACTCCTGACCTAAAAAACGTTCTGCAAGCACTACTAGAGCCAACTGGTTGTTTTGCTAGCTCCTGTGGCTGCCTTGTGAATTAGAGCTGAATTCACAATTGGTAGCAAATCTCAAAAACAGGTGACTGCCATACAGTTTGGATGAACAAAACATTCACCCTCATTATCCCCAACACCCACCCCAAATATCCCATTTCACTGCCCACTCAGATAATAGTGGTTTCCATGCATTACTGTCAAGCTTCTTTATTTTTATTTTTTTTTCCAGTTTAATAGAAGGTAGCATCAAAAACTCATTCTCACCCTCAAATGCCACACATAGCCAGCAGCATGATCTGGCAAGGATACTGGAGATTAGTTGTGCTCCCTACAAGGCAGCATTTCCAAATATTCCAGTAAGGCCATTAAGGTCAGGTCAGTCCCCGTGTTCCCTGACAACAAAACTGGGACAAGGTCTGATAGCCAAGACTGAACTTGGCTATCGTTTTGCTTGGGTTTGGTTGCTTTGCCCATTTTCATAGGGGTTTATAGCTTGGCCATAATCTTGCGGGCTCTGGGTTACATGTAAAAGATAGAAGGCAGAAAGAACATTTGCTAAACAGAAGTTCACCCCCAAAAACTTTCTTTTAATATTAAAGCCAGTGATAAAAAAGTGAAATGCTAGAAATAATAGAAGCCATATGAGCTGAGGGAAAGAACAGGGTACTTGAAGGTACTCTGATGTTCTACAGTCCAGAGTTTTCCTAACAGCTCTGCCACTGGCAAAGTTTATTCATCAGTTTTCCTCAGCTGTAAAACAGAGAAAGTGATACTCATACTATGAATCTCTTCTGTATTTAATAGGTTACTGTTTTTAAAATGCTTTAAACATGTAATCCATATACACACACTACTGAGATGGCTTCAGTTTTAAATAGACAATAACTGACATTAGTTTAATGTGTGACAATTCATATTGGCGTTTTAGAAAAACCAAACCACTGAAGGCATCAAGCCTTGGAAAACAACCAAAAGATTTTAACATGAACCAGTGTTATTAGGAATAAGCATCTGGCCTCTGCCACACTGTTAAAATACAATTTTGAGAGCAAATGGTTTTATCAAGCACAAGACAACCTAGTTGTGTGGCTAAAATGCATATAGATCCTTCAGCTTGCTCAGAGAAATGACCATCCATGTCCTGTTCCCAGCTACTGCTTCTGAAAGACCTTTGAAGGACCTGCTCAAGTGCTAAAATATTTGCAATTCACATCAAGAGGGCAATAGAAGATCAGCTCCAGACAAGATGATTTTGAACTTTAGAACACGCCTTCAAAAAACACTGTACCTATGATCATCCTTTCCTATGACTAGGACCACAAGACTGGAACACTATGGTGTCCCCACACAGTGACCCTGTTCTTTCCACGCTATTTGTAATCTCCTCCTCTCAACCCTCAAATCTCTGAACTGCCGTAACCATGCTCTCAGTCTAACAAATAACTCCAAGTGATCCCAGGACTATTCTGACTCTTGTCCTTTATGATGCCCCATTTTCTTTAGGCATGTTGGAGTTGATAACTTGTAGCTTTCTGTTACTTAAATCCAGGGGTTGTTCAAATTTTCTATTTTTTTAAAACTAACCTTTTCTGCAACATGCTTTTGATCAGATTCCTTCAGCAACTACACATTAGTGCTTTGTGTTTAGATAAATAATGATTTTACTTCAAACAGAAAATTCAATCAGATTCAAACCCTGGTATACTTGAGATACAACTTGCCCTAAAATTAACTATCTACACATGTCCAGCTGGAATTTTACTTTTTTTTTTTTGACAGAGTATATTTAAGCATAATAGACACTAAAAATTATTTATACCACGACTGGAATGGCTTGGGTAGAACAATGAGAATCTTTTAAAAAACATGTTTTTAAAGATAAAGCCAACTAGCTTTTCAGCTTCAAATTTAGGTTTTGCAATAAAAGACATTCTACAAAACATTATACCATTGGAAATGCTTAAAAGAAATAAATTGAATTTAGAAAGTTCATAGTTATTTTTGTGAAGGGAAATGTGGTGGGGAGTTTGGATTCGAGATCGCACGACATCATAAGTCTTGGAATACTTGGAATTCTTGAAAGACAGTGGAATTTCCAGAGGACTAAAAGAAAGCGGATGGTGTGCCAGTTTTCTAAAAAGGGTAAGTTGGACAGCCTGGTCAGATACAGCCTGGTCAGCCTCACTTTCTAGACAAGAAAGTATAGTGATAATAGCAAGCACAGTGATTCAACCCATGGATCTCAATTAAAGAGCATTTATACTTCATCCACATCAATATATGTTGACAGAAAACTATTCTGGCTGAACTTCAGCAAAAGCTGTTCATTGAGAAGCCAGAAAGACACAAAATCAACATGGTAGATATCAAGAAGATTTAAAATTAATTAAATGACAGTTCTCTGCATTTAAATGGGGAATCAGAAATATACTTGCCTACTGATAACCACAAACTGATTTTGAGACTACATTAAAGTATTTTATGGCTGACTAGGAAGAAACGTAAAATCTATATTGACCAAGGATGACAGTAAAAAACAGTGTGGGAGCAGAGCTTGATCACTGATAAAGAGAGGTCTGCATCACATGGTAAGCTGGCCAACAATGTCAACTTCAGTATAGCCAAATCTAATGTCATATGTTTAACCTACAGCCTTACTGCAGGGGCTTTCATCTGCTCAAGAGCGACTCCAAATCCTTTTCAGGGATCACAGTGGATAAGCAGTTAAACAAGAACTCCCAGATGCAACAGCACGACCAAATGCGGAATATCCAATATTGTAAATGTGATTACATCATGTCTGGGTATGGTACCGGTGCAGCTATTACCCCAACACTGTTACAGATTTGGCATTGACAAATTCTGACTTGATCTTAGTCAGTTTGGTTCAGGATTAATAACTAAGTATGTTCTGGGTAAAGGTGTCTAGGAGCTACATTGGTTCAACTTACTAAGCAGCGGATTCTGTACTAACTTTGTAAGTACCTAAAAGAAGAAGAGAAATCTAAGAAGAGAAACATTTCAGTCTAGAGACAAGAATGCTTTCAAGTCTAGTGGGTAAAACGTACACAAATACAGACTAGGAGTTAAGGAGCACATTTAAACACTCTGGTTACCAACTGCTGCAATAAGTGAAGACAGACTGTGATGAATCAGTGGAAACTGTAAGATCAGGATTCTTCTAGTTCAACAGGGATTAATCCTGTTGAAGAGATCCGTAACAGTTCTACATGACCACAGTAGCCTGCTTTTGGCTATAATCTTTATGATCCATAAAGATGGAACATATCACCTTCCCAAAATTAACAAATGGGAGAAATGCACAATCTAGCCACATCAGAGAAGCAGGGTAAACAGTGCATAGGCTTCAAGGTTGGCATGGTTATATTGTATTTATTAATAGGTAGTCTGGTCTATGCCTCACTGTGTCTACACGGCACTGCTCTGTGCCACTCAGCCATCTCCTATAGGATCAAAGCAAACCCTGTCAGATCAGTTTTTGTTGTTAACGTTTGACCAAAATATAATTCAGTATTACCTTCAAGCGAAAATAACATTACACAATTTAAATATTCAGATTTTAATAATACAGAATGTTTTTATTACTAACATATGCAAAGAAAATATTGCAATATGAAATTTTTGTGAATACCACATGCTTTTATAAACAGTGAAAGAAGTTCATATTTGTATTCATTCTTGTCTGTAGAACAAATCTTCTATGACCTTTCTGGGATGCAGACTATTTTAGATTAATTTTTAAAAAATTCATAGTTACCTAACAGCTTTGAGCTGGTATGAAGGCACGTGATGCAGAACATGGACTTTATAAATTTTTATTAAAGATCAAAAGAAAAGAAGAAAGCAGCCAGCATCAAACAGGCACACACATAATAACAAATAACAAGGATAAAACTTTTGTGACCAATACTAAGCCAAGGACTTGGATGTTGTACTCTCAGTCTGAGTGCCCAGAAAGGATGGAGTGAGGACCCTAACTTGGAATTTCCTGGCTGTCATCAATTCTGTCACAACCATAACGTGTTTCAACATGTTTTCAGCTTTTAAATTTTTTCCCTCCTCTTTAATATAGTCTAAACTAGACATAAAATGGAAAAAATGTACTATTTCCACTGAGCACTGATGCCTTTGACATCTGCTTCCAAGTGTTATTCATCACCACACAGTGTAACAATCTGAGAGCAAGTACAATGTACCTTTTGGAAAAAGTGAGTCTCTGTGATTGCTTCTCATAACAAAGCCTGCCCTTTCCCCTAGTAATTAAAGCTCTATGTACATTCATAAAAGAAAAGTGCCACAGCCCACCTACACGTCCTAGCAAGGAGTAGCATCTGCGTTGTTTCTTTTTAGAGTCAAACACCCTGCCTCACTGACAGCAAAAGGGATGTTCCATACTTCCTTTTTTATGCAGTTTCCAATCCTTTTTTTTTTTTTTTAAATCTACTCCCATCCCACAGTGGCATAATTTTATGCTCACAACAAATTTTAAGGACAGAGCAAGGAAAGCACCAAACAGAATTTCTGAAAGTACAGAGGTCCTGATGAGCTTCTTTGTCATGGAGTGGGCTAAACCTGATGGCCTTGGGAACCCAACTTTGTGTTTCTGCGACAGGCAGCACCAGGGTTGCAAACACCAAAGAAGACAGAATGCAAATTCAACATCAAAATGTTGGAAAAACGATCCAAAAATCAATGCATGAAATTCAACAAAGGTAAGTTCACAGCAATGCCTGCAGGAGGGAATAAATTCATGTATATACCTGCGAAGTGTGCTGGGATGCTAGTGATCATAAAGTTACCATGATTCAAAGCCATGATTGCAAACAATGCACCCTAGAGAGGGATTGACTTTGGCAGTGTCCTATGTATGACATGGAAGGTCATTATTCTGCTCTATTTTGCACTGGTGAATCTTCAGCTGGGAGACAGAGTCCAGTTTTAGTCACTGTACTCAAAGATAGATAAATCTCAGAGAAGAGAACCCAGATCACAGCCAAAAGGTGATCCAAGAAAAAAAATAAACAGGCTGGATCTCTTTAGACTAAAAGAAGAGAGGGCATAGATGAAAACAGTTTGTAGTATACAAAAGACTGTCCACTATCTGTACAATAAGAGACTACCAGTTTAACTTGCACTGAAAATAATTTAGATTTGTCAGAAAAATCTTTGTGATATGGATAGTGAAAAACTGGAACCAAATACCAAGCAAATAACCTAAAATTTCCTTTACTGGAGGTTTTAATGACCTAGCTAGATGAGCCTGTCAGGCTTCAGAAATCTCCCTTTTGGTTCTAGACTTCTATGATTATGAATTTGGTTTCCATTTCTGTGGAACAGGGTTACCAGTACACCTTTCTACAGCATCAGACTCTTTACATAGAAAGTACTGATGAAAATGCAAAAAAGTAAAAAATTGTGGGCCAAATCCCACCAATAAGTTCCCATCCAAATTAATGGCCTAACCCTCACCTCTCCTCTTTTTTTGTGTGACCCTCCTTCTTTCTTCTTTACTTTCCAGCTTTTGTTATCTTACTGATTTCCTATTTGCTTTTATTTTCCCCTTCTCTTTCTGGCTTTGCTTCTTTCTTCAGCTGTGCAAATCATGAGAAGAATTGCTGTGTCAATGGGCAGAGAGAGGAGAGCATGAGACGGATATTATGTGTTCTAGTCCACAAGAACTGGAGAATGATGATGAAGACATTAACGGAAATGGTCAATAACAGGTACAAATTTTAAAGAATATTCACCAAATCACATAACCATGCAGGTGTTCTTAACAGTCCTATTGGTACTACTGGTTACCAGCACTGATCAAGAACTTGGTAATGTTGTTTATTAGAGATTTAACTATCACAAATAATCTTTGTGGAAACACCTCAACTGCAAAATGCTATGGCAACCGAAGGATTTCTGTCACAAGTTTGCTGTTAATGTCTCTGAAGAAATGAAAGAGCATGTCTGTGCAGTTTCATTTGCTATTGTTTTGTGATATCTTCTTATGGGTAAAAAACCCCACAAAACAATCAACAAAAAAACCCCAAAACAACCAGTGAACCAAACAAAAAACTCCAACACACCAAAAGATTGGGCACAATGAAACAGATCTAAAATGCTAGAAAAGTTTAAAGTTTTTTGACTAGTTGCTCACTTTTTAGTTGAGCAATGTTCAGCTGTGCCTTTACTATGCAGCCTATATACAAGTGGTGACAGCATTGACTGCAATAACTGATTCTCCACCTTATTTTCATATATCACAAACAGTGTTTTGTGATGAAAATATACGTAACAGGCAAGACAGTATCATTCCCTCATTCTAAATACAGTATTATGCATAACACACTCTGAATTGTGCTCTGTTCACATAGAACACTGTTCACATTGACTGTCAAGTCTAATCACTTAATTATAATTTGAAGTCTATTTAACTTAACAATGGGACGCTGTTCCACACAGTGACATCTGCGTTCAGCTCTTTTCAGGGTACTGCCGCAATTCCAAGCTTCAGTCTAGTCTAATTGTCCTTCCATCATTTAATACATTACAATTTAAAATGACTGTGTCCCCTGCATATTAGGGAATTTTCCTGACTGACTAATGTTAAAATGATTTTAAATTTCTCTTCTCCATATGTTTACTAAACATGTGGCTGGAAACCAAACTTTCATTAAAAGTCCATCCTCGGCCCTAAGAGTTCTGAAGTCACATACTGGCAGGCACAACTGGTGAAGAACAAACATCAAGGGCATGCCTTGGACATTTGATATTTAACCCTATCTTTTTACCCAAGGAAACCCAGGTTGCACTTTTTCAGAAATTAAATAAGTTGGTGAATGGAAACCGGATTAGCGTTCAGAATCTGAAAATTTAACAAATGAAAGAAACTTTGAGAAGGCCCCTAATGCACCTGCCTTATACAATGCAATTAAGGAGAAAAGAAACTTATCTAAAAACATGCTATAAATCTATAATACCCTTTATAATAATAGCCTTTTCCTTCCAACTATTTTTACTTACAAGCATCTTTTATCCTGAAGGTAGACTTGAAAAAAAAGCATTTGATTTTACTTTTTTCTCCATCTGTTCAGTTTTAGATAAGATCACGTTAGATGTATGAGTGGACCTATTCTTAGCAACTCAGGCTTCTGTCTGTGGTGAGTAATAGTAATAATTCAGAATTTTTATGTTTTGCTTTGATAAATTTGAAATAACCTGCTGCTGGAATTGGCTACTGCAGACACTGGTCCATCATGGCTCCATCAAGAAGTGCTTCAGCAAGAAGGTGTGCATAGCTAGTGCTATTCTCCTTTTGAAATCTCCTCAGTGTTTCTATACAAACTGAATTGTCCTTTGTTGAATGCAGGCAATTAAGGATGATTCATATAAAAAAGCAAGAGCTGACTCTGTACCATTACAGTCTCCTTTCAAGATAATACATACTTGCATATTAGTTCTAAGCATCGTTCTAAAGGGGTAAATGACAGGAATATTAAACTAAGGTTACAGCAGTGAAGTTTGTAATTGATTTTTACTCTGCACAGAATTGTCATTCAGTTCATTACGTGAAGTCTCTGGCTTCATGCGTTTGACAGCAAAAACAGAGAAGTATGGGAATAAATGTGGATCTCCTTTGTCATATGTAGCATACTGAAAAGAGTGAAGTTCCAGGTAAAGATTTATTTATTTTAAATACCAAGTATCAGAAATAAGTGATGGCAATTACCACTGGTAATTTAGTAGATCTTAACTTGCTGATGTGTAGAGCAGTAAAATGAATTTGGACAATTTCTGTGACTAGTCATAAGTCAAAAAACAAAGTCTGTGAACAGCTAGCTGCTATGATTTCTCATTGGTCTTGTAGAGGACACTCACATGCGTTGTGCTGCCAAGACGTTAATACAGATCTTAGCCAAGGTCTACAGAAATCCAAAAAGTTATGCTCAATGTCACTCTTTTGAAAGAATCTGGGCTCTGACCTGGGGTCCAAATTAACTCAGCATACTCTTTACAAAGTGTTGACATGGAGACATTACTTAATTCTTGTACAGCGAGGGTGACTTGTATGGATCATTTAGGACTGTCAAAACAGACTGTTATGTGACTAAGGACTTGCTCCATGTGCTTGCAGTATCAAGTTCTTGGGGAAGAAACCACGAGCTTACTGCTCGTACATTTGGGGAACAGGTCAATTTAAAATCCTCCAACACAGAAACAATGTCCTTTATAATGTCCTTTTCAAGAAGAAAATATTTCATTGAAATATTAAAAGAAAAAAAAAAAGAAAAGCGAGGGTGAAACAAAATCATTTTAGTTTCAGTCTGTAGCAAACACACCAGTCAAAGAAAAGAACAACAGCTAGCTATGCCAGTGCTTATTTTAGGGATTCATTTTCCTTTGCATTAATTTTGAAATTAAGCAGTTCATTTATCTATATTTGGTCTCTACCGAGGAATAGCGACCCCCTATGCTGGTAAATCGAAGTGTATTCCATTAGTTCTGATGCTATTGTAAAAACTACTGACAAACAGAGTGACTAAATTCAGAACAAGATGTAAGGAACAGGCAGGTACTTAAGAGCAAATATTAGGGTCAACACTGAAAGCTTTTATAGTTGTTAAAGGGCAGAAAAAGGATAATTTAATTGTTTGCAGTTTGTCTATGAGAGGAAAAGAGCTGTAAAGAAATGGCTTAACATACACAAATGTGTATTACAAAAGACTAGACACTGTCACTGTCCCCTGCAGCGGCTCGGTGCTCAGTGACAGAAAGTGCCAAGCACAGGTAGGAAGCTGTTCTCCCCTCCCGTGGCAAATGCACTGCTCTCCTGCTACAGTTTCCAGGCAAACGCATATGAGCAAAGGCTCATTTTGAAGTATTGATAGAATATTTTAGCTTGAAGAGCTTTCCAGATTTTAATATAAGTAAGAAGGTGCTTGGCAAAGTGACTAAAAGTGGCAGTGCACAGAACAGCCTGGGAATTACCATATCAGCAACAATTTTGGATCTAAAAACTCCTTCTTTCTGCTAATACCAAATAACTAACTTTGGCCCAGAGCATGTTTCAGGGAGCAGGGAAGAATTACAAGAAATAACTAAAAAAATCTCACCTTTCAAGTGAAAAGGAGAGAAGCTGCAGTTTCTCATATGTTGTTTGGATGTAGCAGCCCTATTTGCTTTCTCACAACTCCTCTGTGGGACCCAGCAATAATAATATTATGAACAAACCCATCAGCCCCATTACAACCTCCCTTAAGCTGGTCCCCATCGTGCCAGTACCTTATACTTTTAAAGCAACATCAAAAAGTTGGAGTCTGGTACAAAATTAACTTCTGGAATGAACCACAAATGACATGGTTTAAAACACAAAAGAAATATTTTCCTTCTGAAGACTGAAGTTCTAAGAAAAGTCATATCAAGCTCTTGCTGGATCTTACGATCTTACAGACCTCAAATCACTCGTGAGAGAATGTCACTGTTCCTGCTGGCGTAACTTATCTCCCAGACCAATGACAAAGTAGGGAAGAGGACTAAAACTTCCCAACTCTCAATCCAGCAGAGTCTAACAGACAGTCTGACTTGGATACAGTCTGTTCTAGCACAGACAGAGGGGAACAGCCATTATCAAATGCCACAAAGTAAAATACAGATAAAAGTCTAGGGAAAGGGAGTCGGGGCATAAGGTAGCAGCAGTAGTTTGGTCATTCTTCTGAATAGAAGGTAAAGAAATCAAAAGCTTGCATCTAGGAAGATAAGCTGGGGTGGGGGGGAGGCTATCTATTTCCAACTGCACCATAATGTCTGGGCTGGAGAGACGGGAACTTGGCATCATTCCTTAGAAGAAATATCAAATCACTGTCACCACTCCCTGATGAAAAAGTAGTTGCACTAATGTTTACACTGCTATTTTTAAATCTAGCACAGTTATTTTTCAAGTAAAATTCCTTTATTTCAAAGTTTATAACTCTGTTGTAAACATAAACTACAAATGTAACTACAAAATGAAGAATCACATGCTATCTAATAATAAAATCCGTTTAATTTATTTTTGGTATGGGAAAAATACTTATTTTTCCAATTTTCCCATGTGTTTTTCTTGTGCTTTGGTGCTTTTTTTCTCCTCACCTTTTCTTTTGGACTATTTTTGTTTCCTAAAGAAAAATTACTAAGGCATTTGTGATCCACTTTTACCTCCATAAACTTGACACATCAAACTCAACGTTTTCCTTCAGAAAAGAGTAGCAAAGCACTTCAGCTGCACATTCTACTTGCTACTGAAAATATTCTATGCATTACAGAAAAAAAGGCAGATTATAAAAAGATTAATTCCAGCTTCCATATATTCATAGTAAACTCCTGTGACAGAAGCCCATGGTGGAAAAAAGAGAAAAAGGCATTTTCAGTCCTGGTTCAAGTAACTACTTCACTTTAGATATAGCTTATAAACCAGATCATGGTGTTAACGAGCTCCATTGCTTTTGTGATATTAACAGTAACTATGATCATTAATACTTTTTTCCCATCAAACGCAAGATAACAGAGCTCAATGATAAATCAAGATTTTAACCAAAAAAAGGAGAGGGGATATAAATTTAGATTAACACTAAGTGTCAGCATGTAAATAAGTAAATAATTTCAGAAGGGGTCAGGTCCAAAAAACAATGGCAAAGCAAGACCTAGCATGAATATAGAAGAAATATAGTAAGGCCACCAATGAAACATAGTAAAATTGACATAATGAAGATGCCTGCTTTAACAGAGGAATCCTTTCAAGGAAAAACTGCTGGAGAAATAAGCTTTAGAATGCTCAGCTATTAAACCATATATCAAATATGACCCACGATCACAAACCAACAGCATATTTTGTCAACTCAGTCAACAGCCTTTGGGATGTGTAATATTTGAACAGTTTTCTCATAGAAGTTCCCTACCTAAAGAAGAGAGTAATTCTAGGAGAAAATGTAGCCCGCTAAGGACTATGAAGGAGTAGTTACGCTAGTGAGTACTACATTCAGAGCAACATATGAAATCAGATTAGTCATCTTGATAGCTTCTGCCCTTCATAGGCATGACGTCTGTGAAGAGGAAAAACAGCAGGAAAAGTTCTTGCCTAAAAGAAATAAAAACCATAGAAACATGAGACTTTGGTAATTTTGCTGACTTTGATACTAGGGAGCCTGTTACACCTGCACAAATGTCAGGGAGGAGAGGTCAATGATTGAAGTGTTTCTGCTGGAATTTATTGACTTTGGAGAGAACAATTTTCCAGACTAGCTGGTTGATGTGATGTTTTGGTTTTCCTCCCATAAGATCCAGACGATGATGCTTTGACAGTGGAGTTAACTGAACTCAAATACAGCTCTGCATTAAATCCTCCAAACAAGAAATTTAAGTGGCTTGAAATGCCATTTGGCACACATCTATTCATCATACCCTGTGCAAGTCTTCAAACGTCACAATTCCCCTCTAGCTATACTCAAAGAGTATACAGACATTTGCTAGAAACAATTTTTTTTCAGCTTACTAATTCAGATGTTTTGTTGTTTTTGTTACCCATAAGATATCCACTCCGATTGCATAGTTTAGATTACATAGATTAGTGACATGGGTCAATACTGCTTTACGGATACAGCACAGATCTAATCACAGTCTTCGTTTCCTGTCCTAGGACAAAGGGAACATGGTTTTTCACTGTGTTCTGGACTACTAGGTTGCCTATAAAGCACAGCTGGATGAAAATGAAAATTTTCTTCATGTTGCCTTTTAATATAAATTTGATGTTTTGTTTCAGCACAGACTTAACATATAGTCTACATAAAACGGAGGTAACACCTAGATGTGAAGCTCAAGCAACTCTATCTATCTACACAATTTTTGATAGGTGTTTATCCCAATTGTATTTTGCAATCTACAATGACAGATTATACCTTAAGTAATCTATTCCAGTGAATAATTATCAGCATTTTATAAAGTCTTAAAAATTTCTAAATCTGGAATTCTCTGTTGTTTCTTGTTCTGTTTCTTTGCTTAGAGCAGCATATTCACTGCCTTCCTCCTAGAAACATTTATACTGGTATTGTCTCCCCTCAGCCATCACTTCTCTAGACTAGACATCCCACAATACTTCAGTAGTTCCTCGTAGGCCACTGAATTCCAGATTTCTAATCCGTATTCTTCTCAGGACTCTAGTTGGTCCATTGTTTTGGTAATAGGTCTCTCTCAAATTTGGAGACAATACTCTGTCAAAGGTCAAAGACCAATATCAAATACAGCAGTAAAATATCTCGCATGTGTATTAGATGACTCTTCTGTTGAGAAATCTTCAGTTTAACATGCTCCTTTCTTGCAATAGGCTGAGAACGATTTGATTTGCACAAATCAGCGTCTTTCTACCATTCTTTCCGTCTTTGCTTCTTGCTTTGTTAGGGAACTGCAAGTTCTCCATCAGTCACTGTCTTCCTTAAGTTTGTTGCTCATGGAAGCTTAGATATTCAAATCAAGTTAATAAAATTCTGAGTTTTTGAGCTCTACTCTTTTAAGGTTTACTTTCTTACTCTTCTATCTATCTATCATAAAATCTCTTCCCAATAACTCTTTTCTTCTCTCCATCTTAAATGCTCTGTCAGTTCTTCCTAACATGTCACAGTCAAATCAAGAACTGCAAATCAACTTTTAAGATTCAAGTCCACACAAATACTGAACATTTTGATTGTTGCTCACAAACAGCCATATTCATCCACTCTTTGTTTAGTGGTTAATGCCTCAATGGGCTGCACCCCTGCTGTCCCCCTTCCTCTCCTTTTATTGTCCTCAGCTAAAGTACCTGCCTCTGATCTAGATCTCGGAGCAAGTTAGATCTGTATGTCTTGATACCCCAACATCAATTTCAACACCTGCCAGATTCAGAAGCAGCATCAAGCCAGGCAGCTGCCTGGAAGTCATTCTCTACCTCCAGCAGTCCAGAGGAGCTGCCCAGCTTAGTCACCCATTCTCCAAACTGCATCTTCTTTTCACTCTTGAGTATGGCATCAAAAAGAGCACTACGCCTCATCCTCACAGTCCCAAACGTACATAGCAGGTCTCCACAGACCTAAAAGTGAACAGGTGCCTATTTCTCATGCAGCTAATGGTCATTCTGCTAGTCTTTTATTGTGGCTCCAAAATAGTGCTCCGTAAAGACTTTAGGATGTTTGTGAACTATGATGCCAAGGACTGAGTTTCTTTGCTTTTGAAAAGACCTGTGAAATTAACAGAACTACTATTTAGTTTAGCCATTTAAACCAGTTTCAAAGTTCTCCAAAGAGTGTTGTTCTACCTTTAAATTGGGGGGGTGGGGGGGGGGGAAAGGGGAAGAGGAGGAGGAAGAAAAAAGAAAAAGAAAGAATTTCACTGTTCCTTTGCCTAGCTCCATAGTGTGAGCATTGTTATACTTCCATCCCCTTCCCTTGGAGTGGACACAGCAACATCCTGAGATGCAAAAAGGCAAAACCAAGCATGTGATTTCAGCTGTACCTATCCACTGCTGCTAGATACCAAAAAATCCTCTGTTGAGAGAAAGAAGTAGAGGTTCTGTTTGGCATGGCATTAGGGGAATAAACAAAAGGCAAAACATCCCAAAGTGCAGCTGAACAGCCCTTTTAAACTCATGGTGTAGCCATTTAATCAGAAAACAGCTGGGATGGAAAATCTGATATTTCTTGGCAGTCTCTGTAACATTTTCTTCTCACTGGTGAAAAGTATGATCCCAGGGGTTTATAATTAGGCAATAATTAATCAGGCATACAAGCACCTCAGCAAATGACACAAAGCTTCAACATCTCTGAACATTCCTTCACTTCTTTCTGCTTCTTCCAAAGTACACTGTGAAAATCAAACTCCAAAGTTAAAGACTGAGAGGCTGCCAGGTGGGACGAGGAAGTTCATAGCACCAGTCAACAATAACATTGAAACATGTGAGTATTTCTGCTCTACAGCTGATCCTGAAGGGGAAGATCCACACACATACTATGGCTTAGTAAGATTTTGCAGTTTGAAGGAAGATATGACAAGGACACATAAAAAGAGAGGAGCTCCAGTGACTAAGTTTGAGTTCAGATTCAAATGGGACTTCTTACTTTAAGATTCAATTTAGTCTGCTGGGAAAGGAGAGCCACCTGTACAGTCTGGACCCAAGCCTTTCCAGAGATAAAAATTGCCCAGAAGTCGATTTTTAGTTACGGCTTGTGGAATGAGCTACAGTACATTGCATTGCGCTTGTGTCAAGAGATAAAGTTCGAAAGCTAAATGGCAGTAATGACTTTTCTGTAGTTGTCTCTTCCATCCCATTTTCAGTACTTTCTCAGCACTTGGAAGACCACCATAAAGGTAATTGTTGACACTGCCCATGCTCCATCAGCCTGCATAAAAGAAATATTTTCTTTTAAGTTTGCACCAGTAAAAAATATGCCTGCCAAATCAGCTCCAAAGTACAAAAGAGGATGAAGGGACAGACCACAACTGTCATTGATGATAATGACAGAAGATATAAAAATGAAAATTCATCATTTGACTTAAAGGATAACTGCTGCTTGGGATGACAAAATATTCCAACTATTCAAAAACCGTTCTCCCTTTGCTGGCATAGTATCTCCATTCCACTTAGAGCTGTGACAGATGGAATTTTTTGTAACATTGTCTTTTCTACCTTTTTTTAGTAACATTTTCATGTTACCTTGTACAAGAGAGAGACCCACAGACAGAGGAAGAGGGTGCATATGGGATTAAAACCTTCATGGCTGTGCTGTGCAGGTCATTTCCGTTACCTCTAACTTCCATTGATCTGCAGTAAAACCGACCCAGCAGGATGGGAACGGTCCGGCTGGCAGCCAGAGAGGTGGCCTAAGGTTAGGCTGCTTTCAAGTACAAAGTCAGCAAGGAGGCTTTGAAGATCTTTTCTAACAATTGCTGTTTGTAACCGTTAAATGGCTTTTGCCACCTCTCAGAAGTTTTGGTGATATCTTCAGGTGACAGGCAGGTGCCCTTTGATTTGCTTATAATTTGGGTGCTTTATTTTAGGGGGTGAGGACATGTAGCCTGAAAAAAATGAATTTCATTATTGAGTCCTTCGGAGATTTGAAATCACAGAAAGATGGACAGTGATTTGAATTTCAGCCTTTGCAAGGAAATTCTGTATTGCCACTTGCATCCCAAGAGAAGCAGCTGGGAAACAGACGTGACAGAGATTGTGCTTGCTCTGGTAACTATACTTTTTGGCCCCAACACAGCATGAAAGCAGGCTCTTAAATTAGTTGGCATCCAGCGGAAATGGTTTAAGATTTCTCTACGTTGATGGCAGTTTATCAGTGAAATGTTGACAGTTACAGACCTTCATCTACAAGCTATGTCTGTAACTACTCATTCTTAATAGTCAACTCTAATGCTGGTTCACTGTCACTTCTTCATTCACAGTGACAAGAAAAGAGAACACGGTCAGCGCAGCTGCCCCCGGTACATGCCAGATGCCAGTGCAAAGGCAGAAGCAGAGACATCCCAGTGAAAGCTGTGACTACAAAAACCATTTAATGAAAAATCCTTTGGATCATGTTCGTGTGATAAGTACCAAAATGCACTGGAAAATGTCTCTGGAAGCAGAAACACCTACTGTGAAATACTATACTGTAAAATACGATAGAACAGGTACAGCACAGGGCACAGATGACCAGCTTCCCTTTTCAGCCTTTTGCACTGTCATGTTTCAAAGCAGACACAGAAATATCAGCTGTTGGGATTGTCAGTTAAAACTGAGATGTTTGAAAATGAAATTCTTCCCTCGTCTACAGGTATTACAGAGAAATTCAGCCAAAACAAAGGAGATTAGGTAAGATTTCTTGTAATGCCTTGATAACCCTTCTCCCAACCCAAATAAACTCTTACACCACACTATTTCCTCGCTAGTAGTGCCTTTAGCAAGAACAGGCGTGTAACATGCAAAGCTTTCTACAGGCTGCATTAGAAACAATTGCTATAGAATATTTAAAGAAAATAAATTCATCTTTATCTGTCTGGTGGCATAAGAATAGCTTTGCTAAAACTCAGATTGTCTTTGTCGAAACAGATACAAAAATTGTAGTTCCACGCAGTCAAAATCCAGCACACGAGTTGCTTCATGTTCCTGAAATGTTATGAGCTACAGAGGCATATAAAATGCCTTTGCATTTACCATGAGTGAGCGTGAACTTGCAATAACCATACTCCCAAACAAGTAGATGACTAATTTGACTGGTGTCAAAATCTTGTTTTTATACCAAGCATTTCATTCCAACACTCACAAATGACTATGGTGCCACTGAAACAGAACCACTTCTGTGGCAGACAGTGGCAACTAAAAAAACATCATACAACATTTGAGGGAAATAAAATGTTGGCAAAGATAATGTTGTCAAAGCTCTACTTCTGTGAAAATTGCTCTGGGAACTTTCAAGTGCATTTCAAGTACATGCAAGTATTTTCAATTTATGTAGTTTCAACTACATAAAGCAGAGACAAGACCTCAAGATTATATTTTCAGTTTTCTTCTGCACTCCTCATCCTAACGAACCACTCTTTCCTTAGAATAAACTGAATAATACTCAATTTGTACTTTGCCTTCTCCGATTCAGTTAGGACCGGCTGCTATACATAAAGCTGAGGAGGAACTAAAAGCAACTAAACATTTGCTTAACTTCAGGCAGGATTTGACCCAGAGAGAGATGGAAATAACAAAGTTGTTCCTCGTTCACTGATGTGAATATACACGGCGGGAGTGCTGAAACAGTTGTGCACAATCACCATTTTGGACCAAGATCTGACATAAATCAACATAAACTGCACACTCAAGTGCATACAGAAATGAAAATATATTCTTGCCATTTGAAAATTAATCAAGTACATGGCTATTCTATAACTTGAATCTGGAAAGAGATTTAGAAGCAAATAGTAAATTGGCTGAAAGATGTATCTTTAAAGGAAAGGAGGAGGGAGTGTCAGAATAACAAAATAAAGTGTTTTGACTTTTTATTGCCAAACATACTTTTGTTTTGAGCATGATATAAAAAGGTCACTTAAGAATATAGCAAAATTTATTGCGAGTTTATTGCAAAACAATTGGAGATGCCCAAAAATTCTTAAATTCTTCTATTTGATCATTCCACCCACTGTACTCAGTGGAGTCAAATCTCGTTATCAAAGAGCACATCTGTGGCTAATACTTAGTGAATAAATCTTTTTAGCTAGAAAAAAACCTGCCGACAAAGCCTTTGGATAATATGGAAAGAGGAATGACTACTCACCAAGTAAAAATCTTAAGATCTTTCTAACGCACATTCTGTTGGAACGAGTGATGTTGAATAATTATCTCTACTTGGTCACAAAAAAGCATAAACAAAACCCGAACAGACTCCAGGAAACAAGATCACTAGTTTTCCATATGCTATATGTGTTGGTGCTGTACTTGGGCTGCTTCTTTTTACAGCTGCTAACACTTTGCAGAAGGGCTGTGACTTCTCACTCTGAGGTATTGCCTTCCTGCTCTGAACTCAGGGGCTCTACGGTGATTAGGCCTGAACAGGACAGCAGACTATGTGCAGAAACGTTTCTGTGGGGAAACTGGTATCTGCCGAAGATATCAAATATGAACAACATTTAAAGCCACGACAATATCCCTCTTGGAACTTCAGTGTTATCCAGTTTCACCAAGTTGCCAAGAAATGCTATTAAAATTTGGCAGAAGCACGAAGAAGCACTATAGTGCCATGTCTTGTGTTTGTGACAGGTTTAGAGTGCAACAGGCCTCCTTCTGATGTTGCTTATGATGACAGAAATCCAGTAAATCAGTGGAATTCTTCCTGCTTTGCACCCATCTCAACAAGTCAAAACAGGCTTAACTTTACACCAACAGATAAGCTTGAAGTGATTTTGCCACTTTCTAGGGTGGGATCACCCCTTCTGAAGTTTTGTTGATTATCTCGAAGAACTGTTAGAACTGGAAAATGCAAATGGGGTGCTTCCAGCAGTCTTACATGTGGCAGGTTTTTTTCCATAAAATCAAATATATTTAAAAATTTTTAATGGCACATGTGCAGGTTACAGCAGACACTCAGAGACCTGACAGTCATGAGAAGCATGTTCCCACACCCATTTGCAGGCTTTCTAATGACCAAGCTGTGATCGAGGATTTTGACAAGAGCCCAGGTGTAAGCTGACAGCAACAATGAAGGTGACAGGTATGGAGTAAACAGAAATTTGTGTCTAAAAACCCAAAGAAAGAAAATGCTCTCTAAATATATTTTCTAAGTAGTTCAAGACTAACTACAGATACATTAGACCATGAATTAAACACTGGTGGCTAAAAAGGTGTGTTTTCTATAGCTAAAATCAAGAAGTTTTTAATGTAAATCAAGGTATAACTTCTTATTTGCAGGAAATAATTCTTACAAAGCAAAATGTAAGAATTATAATGTAGCAAGTTGACACAATAGAGCCACAAAAGTACAGGAACACAGATGATAGCAACAGATACATAGATACAGCTCAAAATAGTGCAAAAATAACCATAAAGCACCCAGCATGTAATAAGAGATGCAATCAGAAGCGGTTTGGGGAGAAAAAACACAAAAACAACAAGACATGAGATGAAGAATTTGTGAGAGTTAAAAATCTTGGTATTGGAAGCAAAAACCTGCAAAAACACACTTGAAAGTTGGTAATTTGGAAAGGAAAAAATATTCCTCATGATATATCTACCTGGTGGTTTACTTGTATGATGGGAACTTAGTTAAAAGATAAGTAAATTCATGTCAACAATACATATGCATTTTACTGGTTTTATAGAATGTTATTATTAAACTAGATAGACTTCATTAAAAATGTAAAAGTTAAAATTCTACAAGTAATAGAATCTATTTCTCCTGCTGAATTTCTCTGCTGTCCCTCCCAGGAGTTAATTGTTTCTTGTGACTAGTCAAACTGGAAGGAACATGCCCTATAAATATATATATCCTACATGCAAATGTTAGTCAATTGCAGACTCTTATATAAATGAACTTACAGTATCTTGAAAATTGTTTTATTCCTTAATAAGGAATAAGGTGATATGAGGACAAATCCAGACAAACTGCTCAGAAAAGGTGAAACAGCTTTTCTTCAACCTTTTAAAGGTTGAATAATGGTATGACCTCAGAAAAAAATCTATGATACATGCATCAGAAATTTCTCTAGAAATAATGATTTAAAACCTGGTAAATAAAACATTAGATTATTTCCCTTCTCACCACTTTTGCTGGTGGGATTATCAGTCCTCGACTACCCTCCACCACCAGTTTCCTTCTATATGCTTCTATTTACTTCAGTAACTTAAGCAGAGAAGCACTGAGGATTCCCGTACAATTTTATAAGCCAGTTGGGCACACGATCATACGCGTCAGCAGAATTAACAGCAACATCTCCATTGGACAGAATAATTTGTAAAAGGTATATGAAGACTATGGTGTTCATGCTTACACCTATGTAGGTTCTTAACCAGAAAACAAGGATGTACTACATTAAGAATATGAAGCTCACTGTAATACTAAACTTTGTCTAAGTTGGTCATACCTATGAGAGACCTACAACAGTAACTGAGAAGCAGTGTAATCCATGAGCTGAAACATTAGTTCCAAGGCCTTTCGGTAAGCATGTTTTTCTGGAATATCCCCTTAGAAATGTTTTCTTTAAGTTTGTTAAAACAAGTGAGGCCTGCCCACCCTCTTATGTCTTGTTTGATTGGTTTCTTTCCAAGTATGACATGATCCCAGTCCATATGGTTTAAATTAGGGTGAGGCGCTTTGCAGTGCTGTGACAAAAAAGAGTAAGTCATAACAAAGCCAACCAACTGCATTAACATGTTTAGCAAGACCACAGTTATGATTGCTTAATTCTACAGATCGGAGCCATGTGAAACACAGCCACGGATCAGATGCAGCAATGGCCAATGAAAGTTCTTCCTCCCCCATCTCAGCACCATCCAGGATATTCCTTTACCGCCGTTGATGGTATCATTTGAGTCCCCAGTCATTTAAATTCCAATTTACACTCAGATTTGGTAAGTACCTTTGATTCTGCCTCTTTATCAATAAAACACCAAATGGTCTGGCAAGACCCAAACATGTTTAAGCACTTCTGCACTGTAATTACCCTCCACACCTCAGCTTTCATGTCTCGAGGTCTGAAATCATTAATTAAGTTACTGATACCATTTACAGATGACTCCACACAAACCCAAATTAAGCAGTGTTACAACTTTGGCAGCCAGGCCCCGTAGAGCAGCACAGAAATCAGTACATCCAATGAATTGAATGTTGTCTCAAGACATTAGAGATAGCAATTGCAGAATAATTTGAAAATGTGGTTCTAATGGAATAAAAGAAACACTACACCCTCAAGTATCCAAAAACCCCAGCTCCCCAAACAGAACAGCTGTGGGCTGAATTCTCCTGTAAGCTTATGACAAACCTGAATTGCGAGAGAACAGGAACGTTCTCTAAAAGCATAACTTCTCCAAGCACGGCTTCACAGACAAGCAGAAATTTCTCAGCAATATCTACACTGCCATCATATCAATAAGTATCTGAGATGGAGAGTAAATGGTCCTCAGGTTCATTTGGGAGTCTACCATAACTGAACATAGGCTACCAGCATTTGTGCTGTGAGGGGAGCTCTCAGGAAGTTAGCTGGTGTTGGGTTCTGCCTGTGTACAACATGTCAACTACCAACTTCCCAGGCAGTGAAGTACCTAATAAAATGAGGCCAGACTAAACAGATGCTATAAGCTGATCTTGTTTACTCCATTATAATACAAACCTAGCACTTGTTATTTACTATTCAGCCTACCACATTAAGGTAGCTCTTCTCTGTTGGCGATTCTTCCAAACCTGGCTCCTGTCCTGCTTGCTTTCTGATCCAAGTGCCAGATCAAATTTATACCGGTTTCCCTCTGTGTGTTGTTCTGTCTGCTGTACAGATTTCCTGGTTTCCTAATCTCTGGGCAACTACTCACAATGTTCCTGGGAAGTTGCAGTTTGGTGCAAACACCAACATCTTTGGTTCCTAGTGGTTGTTCTCCTTCCTTAGGGTATGTTCCTCCCAGTCTTTCACTAGATATCCTATCTTTCATTGTTTGCCTTTACAGAATATCATCAAACACTTCCATGAAACTGTACTGCCACAGCAATGGCATTTATAGAGGTCTGAATGAGCACAACAGAGTAACTGAAAACACCATCACTAGACAGCTCAGCAACTTGTCAATAGATTTAACCACATCACAGACCCAGAGTCTGTTTTTACACTGCCAGCAAAACTACGTGTGACTATTCTCAGAGCCCAGACACAAGCACTGGAATGGATCTTTACAGCTTGGCATTGCTGCTGCCCTCTGAGGAAGAACAGTATGATGAGGTGGGAGAACAGCACCACAGCCTCTTTGGTCTAATGGATAAAAAATGTAGGCAAACTATTTTTAGATGAAAGCATGAAAGCATTCTGCTTGAATTAAACTCAGAAACAACTTGGAAAAGCCAGAATAGATGCAAAAATGCTTTAGTAGAAAAATATGTTTAAAATTCTCAAAAAAGAATTTGGAAGATGCACTTCCTTGCAGACTTACACAAAGTTTAAAAATGAACCAACAGCCACCATTTTCTAACTTCCAAATACTCTTTGAGGCTGTCTGTGCTCCCACAGGAGTTTTGAGAATGCTTCGAACAAGCACAGTGATGGCATGAAGCAGCATCAATGTAAATGAATATAGCAACCACATGTTGGCAAGCTGGAGTAAATCAGTGCAAAGAAGGGATAGTCACAGCAAGAGGCTTTTCAAGAATGGTGGTTTATAAAAGCCCATCCTCCTTTTACATCCTTTTAATATCCTTTGTCACCTACAATCCTTTCTTTCTATACACGTTCCCAGGCTTTATTCAGGATAAAGGTCTTAAAACCTGAAGCTGGGCAGCAGAGCAGAGAGGGTAGGGCTGGGAGGAAGCCAGCCTGTGATTTCTCCCAAAGGTTCTAATCCAAACAAATTGGTTGTGCCACAGATCACCCCTCCTGCCACGTTAGCTCTATCCCAATGCCTCAAACTGAGGTTCAGATTGACTTAACTTAGAGATAAAACTTTTATTTACAGAAAAAAAAAAAAGATGCCTGCGTTACACTCTGCAGAGACAAAGGCTGATGAACTACACAATGTGAGTTTAAACTACTTAATAATTGTTAGGGCTATATTACTTCTCCATAGATACTTCGTTTAAATAATGTTGGTTCTTTAGCTCAGAAAATCTTACAGTGCTACTATTTTATCCTGTGCAAGATTCTTCTCATGGAAAATATGCTTGCAGATGTGTTTTCAGGAGAAAAAAACAGTAGCAGTCTGAATGTACCAGGTTCATCTCCAGGTTATTCAAAGTTACACTTATAGGAGTACTAACACCAGGTCATGCACTACCAGATCACCCAATAGCACAGTTTGATCTGGATCAGGTGTGGGCACGTGATTACATTTTTCTAAAATTAGCCAGAAGCCCCAAAGTGGAGTTTATGCCAGTTTTACATGGCTTCCTGCCAGCAGCAGGGCAACAGCCAATATTGGATCCAGCATAAAACCACACCAGTACCGTAGAGAAAACCTGAACCAGCCTAAAGTCAATCAGTACGAATTTCATTTACTTTGATATTCTGAACACATCTCAGTGAATTTACACTAGGAGGACACTTTCTTTGTACCAGCTACTAGGAATCTTAAAAACAGATTCATTTATTTTTAAGCTACGGCACAAGTGCAAAGAGGAAGGGGCAAACTGATAAACATCTATTTTGGTGTTTGGCACTAGCTGGAAAAAAATACGCAGCAGGAATGGAAACACAGCTTAGCAGAGAAAGCAATTAGGAGAAAGCTATATTAAAGCAGAGCTTCCCACCACAAAGCACTGCTCCTAATATCCACACAATTCCTGGAAATAGGGACTCTACTAAGCCAGAGGGAATTACACGGTATATAAAGAGGCCAGTTATACTTATTTTACACCCTACTGAGTGTGTAAAATTTAGTCTGAGTTTAGAAATGTTAGCAGCAACATAGGTTGTCTGACAAATACAGCCGACACAGAAAACTCCCACTTAGGATAGGCTGCTGCAGTTAAGTCAGGGTCCGTTTCCCTTTCCTCACCCTGGACCTTTCAGTCACAATGTCATTTGCAAAGGAACAGGAGCTTCTTACACCAAGGCACCAAACACTCTTTGGGAAAGTGAGAAAAATTATCCTTATTTTTGAAGCAAAAAGAATTTTTTTTGACAGCTGGAATTTAATCACAAAGGTACTGGGAGAATATAATCAGAAGTGCCATTTTTTTCTTATGTTCTTCCCTAAGCACTGCCTTTTGGCCCCTGGACAAAGTGTCTGACATACTGAGGTCACTCTTGCGTTCTCATGAAATATATGTATATATATACACACACTACATATATAGCCCCAGGATAAAAGCAACCACATCTCTACAGGCAGGAATCTGGTTCATCTGTCATGCAGAAAGGAATACCTTTCAACTACTTCAGTGTCACTCAGCCACATTTTGGAGTGCTGGCTTCTTACACACTGGTGCTTTCATTTACATGGAAGGCTGGTGCATCACAATCAGGAGTTAAGTTTACAGAAAGCAGCCTCATGCAGCAGGATGAACAGAAGTAGGTTATAGGCAGGAATAACATAACTCTCAACTCTGGCTAGAGAACTCATGAAAATAGCCTGCATTTTCTTCTAGTGAGTTTTGAATTAAAGTTTTGCTTTCTTTTTTCTCTCCTTAAATCTGTTTTCAATAACTATGGAGCTAAAAAATATGAAGATAATTATAGCTGTCTGTGCAAAACAGAAATGTCAGACCTCGCATTTCCCAACTGACCTTTCATCAGATGAAAATTCCCACAGCAACCTTCTCCAATCACAGAGTTGGGAATTACGAAAATTTGCAAAACAGCATTCAATAACCTTGTTCACGTTGCAGATGCACAGGTAGGTGTTAGTATGCTTTACATAGGAGGAATAGCATTAGGTAGTAAAAAAGTAATCAAACTTTAAAAGCTGTTCTATAAGAAAGCCTACTCTGAACAATCAGAGAATAGCCTTGCTGAGGTACGGGTTGTGAAATCTGGTATGCTGGTCTTCTGGATGCAGGAAAAGGATTGACAGAAGCCGCTGAGAAAGTCTGAGATAAAAATGAAAATGGTATATTTTTACAACATGGCTTGCCGGGCTTCTTCAACTCATTCTGAAGCGTTGCATTGAAAGTCACCTGCAAGGAGAACATCCCTAAGAAGGAACAAGGGAAAAAGTTCTCAGTAACTAACATTGTGATAGGAAAGTTGGCTTGGGTCAATAAAAAAAAAATGAGAGAAAGCCACGCAAATTCTCAGTCTAGCTGGAAGCAGCCTAGGACTGCATATCATAAAAAGTATCTTAAAAATAAATTATTTTTTTCCCCAAAGTACTCTGTTGGCTAGATGTGCAAATATCACATAGTTCACGTGCAGAGCGAACAGAGCACTGAGGAATGTATATATATATTTTCACTTGGCTCAGAAAGAGATTTGATGACTCCCAAGTTCTTATTTCATACCTGACTACAACTCATACTGCAGCCACCAGTCTATCATCCCATTTAGTTTTCCCAGGTGTATACAGGTTTCTCCCTATAAACCACTCCAGACAGGAGTCAGGCACAGCTACAGTCTCCTGTCCCTAGAGCCCATTCAACCACCCAAACCAGTTCAGATAACTGTCAAGCGTGCCAAGCTGTCCTTCAACACTCCCACACTTGCTCGTACATCAGGCAGCAAACCCAACTGGCTGAGAGCAGAGCCGACTGCTCACCGCAGGCTCCTAAAGGCTGCTGTAAATGGCTGATCCTCACCCACATGCCATGCCCCGAGAAAGCTGAGCACGCTGCACCATCTTCAGTTTTCATGTTGCTCCTATCATGCTACAGCCTGACCAGGAAGACAAGAGCAGTTTACAGGAAACTCAGAACTAGTTTCCATCCTACAGTAATTACAATATCTGTTATTCATTGATTCTTTACGAGAGGACTGTGGCAATTACAAAGTCTTTTTCTTGTTGTAACAGATTCTCAGCTCTTATGAATTGACATAACTTCACTGATTTAAAGGCAGCTATAATGATTTACAGCTGAGCATTAGGCCCACTTTATAGGGACAATGCTTCCTGACTTCCCCTAAGAATTAGTCTTCAGATACAGAATTCTTTTTCCTATTTACTGCATAAGAAATTAAGATCTGTTAGGTACCATGTAACTACAGCAGTCCAGTCTGAAGATCTATGGACTTCCCCCACACATCCTACTTCATCCTGAAATCTGATTTGTCCTACAGTCACCATTCAGCTGTAATACAGCCAGGCTCTCACAGGCTCCATCACAGACAGAGCTCCTTAAAATTCCAGTAACAAATGTAGGTGGGATGATATTTTCATACATGGTTACATGCTTTTGACACTCCTAAATTTTTAAATAAAAAGAATGTATGTAAACTGGATATGTTTTGTTTCACCTCTAAAATGCAGATGCTGATCTCAAGAGAATTACCATCTCTTTTATGGAAGTGTTTGGCTTTTATTTCACCATTGGTTATGACAGAAAGGTTGTTCATGAATTTGCCTGAGTAGTTAAAAGACAAGACTTATTCCAACAAAATGAGCCAGATCTAAAGAGAAAGTGGATCAGGTTAGATAAAGTAAGAATAAATAAAATAAGAAAGTTAATTCCTCTCACTCTCTCTCTAAAGGCAAGAATATGGTTGAAGACAAGTGCCTTTTTTCTTCATTTTAGATTTTGCACAAGTTTATCCAGTCATTATGTTTCTAAGGGTAGCAAATCACATTTTAATTATTATTTCTTATTCTTTATTTGTATTTTCATAGCATCTACAAAGTATTTCCATACAACACACCACGAAGCTGAAGTAAGGCGCATATTGGGTTTGAAAGAAGGAATATTAAAACATTAATTCACCATTATCAGTTTTCCCCACCACACTCACAAAAATCCCAACAACACTTTGTAACACTTCCCAGCCTGTTTTCAGGTAAATCACAAGCCTAGGAAGATTCTGAAACCAGAATGTAAAATCCAGATTTCGAGTGAAATAACTACAGCTGCCCAAGAATGCACTTTATATCCATGTCTTTCTAACTGATTTTGATTAATTGCATTCCTAAAGGTAATCCACTGAAATCAAATGGAACATTTGCCTGCATCTGTTGCCTGAAAATAACAAAACCAAAATGGAGCATTTACTTCTCCATTTAGTAATCAAACTTTCCCCTCACAATTACTTACAGAGAAATGCAATTTCCAATGAAAAAAATCATTTTTCAAACATGGCTTTCAACAGTGTTGAGTTCTGGAAAGATTTTGCTGTTACAGAAAAAGTTCTGCCAAAATGTTTTGGCTAACAGCTGAGGTTAAGAAAAAAATGGGCTGGTTAATTTCTTGCAAGACCGACAAAATTTTTAAATTCCTACCATTTTCTGACAATTGTGGTGAAAACTTCTACCAGTTTTCAGCAAACATATTTTGAGAAATGTGTCATATGGCTCACATGAGTATTCCTTGGGGAAAGTAACGGCACTGGGAGTCAGGTGATGCCCTCCTTGACGTTTAGTATTACCCATCCTCATATGTACAAATGTGTGATGCCTGAACCTAGAACACCAGTTTTTTCCCGTGTTATATTTTTATCCAGAAATCTCAAAGCATTTACGAACTGTCTCACCCACACGATACTTCTCCTTCCTCATCACTGGAATGCTGAGCATGATCGGGGCTTGATTTATTCTGATAGACCCTGGATAGCAGCATACCAGTGCAAAGGAAACCAGTTCCTCTGAGGTCCTCCATCATAGGTCTTTCAGCATAAAATGGATAAAACAGATTACTAACACCTTTGACTCATTTTCTTTGGTACAGGAAAGCTGTAAATTCTCTCTGCTCCTAGGTGAAATATCGTGATAGATGCCAGTCCAGTAGGTTTTAAGTCCATAAACCAGTTACGTAATAATGCTAAACATGGGCTACATTAGAAACAACCATGGCAGCCAAAAGTAGAAGTCTTAATAATCACATGGCTATGATTTATTATCAGTGTATGGCCACATTCTGAAAAAAATCCCAGGGGGTCTGTAAATTGCAGATATAACCACAGATTAATGCTCATAATCCCTGGTAAAAACTCTGCAATAACACTTCTATAGCATACAGAAATTCTCCCACTAATATTCTTAATCCTTTCCCATTGGACTTTATGATACTTCTGTGATTTTCAGGCAGTCCAGCAGTGACTAAACAATATTTATGATTTAACTCTGCTGGTTTTCATTTCCAGTCTAGAGGGGTTTTTTAAAGTTTTACTTTAAGTTACACCCCCACACATAAATACTACCTCCTATATATCCAGGAAATGACAAAAAAAAAAAGATTAAAAAAAAAGAAGATGCCCGTGAGTCCTTTATTGCCTCTCCTACTGTTGCATACCCATTTGGAAACTTCTATTTCTTAACAGAAACTTGAAAACAGACCTGGGAGCATTTGTGACCTTCCACTGCCGCTAGTCTAGCATCACACCTTCAACTCCACACTCGCAAAGAGCATACGAGGGGCAGGACAAATGGAAGGAAGGGCCTTGTATTTTTTTCCCTTTTTATTACATCATACTTAGTTTTATTCTTTCTTAGACTGAAAAGCTGCCAGTTTTCAAGTGTCCCTCATTAACTTTTAAAACCTAAGCTCTGCTAAAGAGGAGTTATTAGTTTTTTCCTGGCACTGCCTGAAATTGCAATACCCATATAAGAGCACTAAATCCTAATAGCTACTCAAGGCAAACCAGGAAATACTGCTTAATACGAGATGTGAGATTAAATATTTGTACACAATAGGTTCTAACGTGCAGGAATTTTAGCTGTAGGTGATTATGTATGCTTTTGAAAAATCAAATGACCAGGCTGTTTAAAAAAAAAACAAAAACACCAACAAACCCCTTTTAAAAAGTCAAAGCACTGGAAAGATAAAGTAAATAAAAACATTTCTGTACCGCTTAAAGGAGAGGATTTGCTTATACAGATGTGCATATGCGAGCTTCTGGTTGTCCTTAGTCAACTGAGCCACGAAAGGCCCCATTTCCAGCTCACACATTGCAACCTGCATCAAAATCACTCAAATCACACTTTATACTCTGGGGAACGGTTCTGAAACTTCTGTCAGAGAACTGTGTGTCTTTCCTTCTGCCCCTATCTCTATGTGCTTTAAAAACAGGAAGAAGCAGAAAAGTTTCAGAATTCAGAAGTTGCCTTGTGGGACTGTTGTAGGTAGAGTCCATGTGCTCAAGAGCTTTACAACTGGATAAAGCCCCAACACCCTGCAGAAACATGTTGGCTGCAAAGGCAACCAGGGGAAGTTTCATACTAGAGACTGGCTGAACTAAGGGGTTTACAGTATTGATGGCTGACAAACACAGGGTTGAAAATATCTGTAAGGTGAACCCTATATAGCAGCGGAAAACATAAACAGAATGTCACAGCTAGATTCTGTTCCTCCACAAATCACTCAAGAGCTCCACACTTCATCAGTTTGACATCTGCACTCTCATACCCTATCAGGACTCCGGGATTTAATTAATAATGGTTTGGGGCACGGAAGTGAAAGATGCCAAGTCAAATATATTTAAATCTCATGTTGGTATAACGTAAGACCAAAAGATTATAAAAATTTCCACCAGAAAAATCTTACTTGCTCCTCCTTTCAGAGTGGAATTATATATAAGGTCAGACTTTTTTGATGTATACATATTTGTAGTTTCAGTGTAACAAGAACATAAAATTCCAATATGAAGTTTTGCAACCAGCTTGTTTTGAAGGTGTCTAAGTCCAATAATTTATTTAAAGTTTCTAGGAATCATGTGGATTTCAGAATTTTCACTTCAATTTTCTACTTCCTCACAGCTCTGCTGAGCTAGAGAACAAGTAAAAACAAATCGCTATTGTACAGACATTCCATCAGTAGCACAATAATGCTTTTCCTACATTTGGGGGAAAAAAATAAAATAAAAAAAAAGACTGACTTCAGGGAAACTACAACTAGTCTGTGCTTTGTTACATCACGGTAACTCAGCTGATTTAAAGGGGATTATTCAGGATTTACACTATTGTAATGGAGCAGGGTATTAAAATTTGAATTTCCACTTTAGACTCCATGAAACAGGACGGAGGGGAGAGGTAGAGCTAGGGTAAGGCACTATTCAGTGTAATGAATCTTTCACTGGGGCTCTGTACCATATATTCAGCATACTGTTCATCTCTTGAATTTAAAATATTTCACCGCCATTAGCAGACCAGGAACATTGTTTTCAGTTGACAGATGCAGGACCCTCAAGGAGAGGCAGTGATCTTACTCTGACTCAGCAGAACAGTGGGGATATTTAAGAAAATAAGAGATAAACTGAACGTCTCAAAATACCTCCCACAACACTTACATTTCACACTCTCCCTGTGATGCCTGCTATATAATGGAGGTAGGAAGATTCATGAGCACGCAGACAGAAACCTGGAATTGCAAGAAAATACGGGATGTTCTTGGAGAATTACCTTGGTCTTAGTTGTGTGGCACAGTCAGTAGCAGCTCAGATGAAGCAGCGGAGTTCTGCAGTGCTCTGCACAGCACCGGCCAGGCGGTTGCCCTTTCAGACACTGTTTGCAATGTACAAATAAATCCCAAGCGGTTAGGTAACTTGCTGCCCTGTGCTTAGAGTTGCGCATACACACGCACACTTTATATTAACAGATTTTATTTCTGGAAAGTTGCTTGAGCAGCTGAGTGCCTAACCGGGTGTGCTGGCAGACTGCAAACCACAGGATCGTTAGGCTTGGAAGGAATCTCAGCTGGGTCAACCCAATCCATCATTCTGCTTCATAGCACAAGTGATCTCACTATCCCTAAACTATCCCCAAAAGATGGGTGTCAAGCTTAGCTTTGAATATCTCAACTGATGGGACCAGTCACCTCCCTTGGAACCTTACTGCATTGACTAAGTCTTCTTAGACAGTTTTTCCTAAGTCTTCTCTGTTCTGGCCTCATTGCCTAATCAAAATAATTGGTCCCTGTCCTCTTCATAACAGTACTTAAATATGTTTGCAGACGCTTATGTTTCCCAACAGTTTTCTTTTGGTCTAGACTGAACGTGACCTTTGAATTTTCCACAGAGATCTGAATGGTTGATGAACTCCCTGGGGCTGAGACTGGGGCCTGGCCATGGCAGGTAACACAGCTGTTAGGAGGACTCTACCATGTGTTTGAATAAGCTATCCACATAATTCTGTCACTCACAGAAACAGGTTCAAACATTCCTCTCTCTCACCACATTATGGTGAAATTTCAGTTTCTCCAGACTCACAATCGTAGCTTATTTATTGCTGCTTTACATTTGAAGCAGTCTGCTCTAAAAGTAAATTTGGTTCTGCTCTAATATGTGGGCTAGAATGCTGCCTACTGCAGCTAAGTGCAAGAAGCTGGACTAGGATCCATGTTTAAAAAGGAATTTTAACAGTTAAAGAGAAAAACTTCAGGGAAATATACCTAATAAAAGACCTGAAAGGAGTTGATCTATTCGTCTTATCACAGAAAAAAAAATGTAAGACAGTTTGAACACAGTCTTTCGGAATTACTTCTATAAGGAAAAGATAAGGCGTCTTGAACTTCGCAAAGGCATAACAAGATCAAACGCTGGAAGTCAGGTATATTCAAACTAGAAACAAGATGGAAATTTTTAACAGTGAAGACAAGTTACCAAGGAATGTGTCAAAGTCTCCATCACACAGGGTTCTTCAGTTGACAGCAAGGTCTTTCTAAAAGAGGCCAGTTCAACCACATGTGAAATTCTAAGGACTGTATTATGCAAAAGAGATCATGATATTCCTTTCTGGGAATAAAGTCCCTATTTTACAATATGCAGGTTGCCCTATGGGAAATCAGGTACAGAATATTTGAAGAAAGTCTAGACTGCCAAGCTGTGAATTAGCTTAGAACAAAACAGCAAACAGCAATTCCACACAATTTTATGAAAGGTAGTGCAATCTTTCCTTCTCCTATTGGTAGGAAGACAGAAAAGGGAGGAGATGAAAAGTAGAAGGCTTGTCTAAGTAAAACAGCCTGAAAGAAAAAAAACCCATGACATATTTAGGAACTCCCCAAATCTTTTTTGTTTCCTTTCTCTCCCCTAGGTTTGCTTTACTCCTTGAGGAGGGCCTGCTGGAATGTCTCTTTTTCCCATTTCCCTATCAGCACAGAAATTATGCACTAATTTTAACTCTTATCTGATTAAGCACAAGAGCTCCCACTTCCCTTCTGTTGTTTCATTTCATGTTGTCTCTTCTCCTTCCCCAGCATCTCAGATCTGCTCTTCTATCCCATACAGCCTGCTCTTTTCCTCTCTAAATGGCTACCCTTTGGTTTTATGGGTTGCTGGTTGGCAATCATACCTTTCTGTTATTAGAAAGGTTTTCCCAGTTCTTGAACGAACACTTCAGGCAATGGAATTCCTTCTTTAACCTTATTAATGTCAAGTACTACAGTTGCTGTGGTGACCATAAGGTAAATTAAATCACTTTTTTGTGGGATCTAAAATTGGATTATAGACTAAGTACCTGTTAGTGATGGGAGTAATAAATAAATAAATAAGGCCCCAACGGCCATAGCAATCTACAAAACATAATAGGGAAAAATTGACCTTTGCTGTTTGAAATCAAAGTATTAAAAGGGTGTCACACTGCAAAAGGTTAAGGCCTATTAAAACATTATAATTTTGCAGCCTTTAATGTTATTAGTATTTTCCACTTGACACTGCCAGATAATAACTAACAGCGGACAGCAGACATCCTGCCTTAACCGTCATGGTATGTGCAGAAAATATCCTCCAGCTTTAAAAAAAGAAATTCCCTACATGTAAGTCTGGGGTCCCAGGCAGGACCTGGTGGTGGAGCTGCCATTTTGTAGCTTCAGGAATAAAGCGAGTGGTGCCAGACTCAGACAGGTGCTCCTCAGAAGTGCTCCTGCCCCTGGACAGCCAGACAGGAGCGCAGACACTATAAACTATGCCTCATTTTGTCTTGTTGAGCCTAATTCTGGTGTCGGTGTCAGTCAAAGAACAGTGGGATGGATTTCAAAGTTAAACAATAATCAATAGTGTGACGTCTGGCAGCTGAGATTATTTTTTTTCCTTGAAAAGCTCTCACATTTACCCTTGCCTTTGACTGAAAGCTGGCTCCAGGCTCCCGTTCAGCTCACACGCTGCTCCATTGGTCAGGAAATAGTTTTGATAAATGAACCAGAGAGCAGAGGTATGACAGATACCCCACCAGCCAGGATCTCTGAGCAGTGTACACTGCTGTAGTCCTCTGACAAGCTTGCTGACACCAGGAAAACTGACAGCTGCACATTTTAAGAGGCTGCTCCTAGTGCTGTGGAAAGCAACTTCATCAGCCCTTGCGCTCAGAGCTGTAGGACAGGCAAGGCACAACGTACAGGGTTGTCATCACAGCAAAGGCCTTGACAGAGTCTACACTCAACACCATCTAAGGAGGACCCAGGCTACACCACCTCCGACCACGCTGCTGTCACTGGTATTGGCTTTATTCAAAACAGCCCTGCTCTCGAGGCTCCACTGCACCTCTGACTCCATGCATCAGGTGAAGCTCTTGCCGGAGCTAAGCATTTTATACTCCATCAAAGCACCCTTCTGCTGGATCACAGGACTATGTTGCAGTTCAGGTAAAGAATTGGTGAAGCTATTCATGTTACGGACATCTAGTAAATGAGAACAGAGCAGCAGTTCCCAAAGAAAGTGGGATAAGTAAAGAAATCTACGAAAAATCTTTCTACATCTACTAAGATTGTGCATTTATCTTCTTTGAATCCCTTCACAGACACTTAAACTCCATAACATCTCCAGAAGATGGAAATATTTATCATGGGAAGACTGAGATAGCTGTTTAAACAGTATCAAGGACTAAAAAGGAAAAATTAAATTATTGAGCCTGTGCTGTGCTCTAACCACTAGGCAATGCCGCATCTGTATTAGATGGATCGAGCTGCTGCAGCGCTTGAGAGGGAGGGGCTGCTCCTTGGCAGGAAAAGGCAGAGGGTGTAATGCTCAGGAACTCCACTGTCCCTTGCCCAGCACAACACTATAGTTGAGGGAAAAAAAATAAGATGGAAAAACAAGGCAAGAAGAGATGATCTTGGCTGAGCACGTAATGGGTATCTTGAATAACCGATATTTAAGTCATGTTCTTGTTTATTCTTTTAAACATACTTGTGGTGAGCAATCATTCACCTGCTATAAATTACAAGCAACTGATAAGTCTCCATTTATGAGTCTCCAGTCAATAGCACTTGTACTAAAAAAAAAAGCACAAAAGAAAAGCCATCCATAACCAGCGGCATTTTTCCAGAGCTGGACCACATAGAAAAGTTTCCAAAGCAGATACGTAGCAGATTTCTTGAAAATTTAGCCTCAGAATAGCCTCTTAGACTCAAAAAAAGAGTCCCAAAGTGTTATTAGGCAGTTCAAGAAAATGAATTTCACTCTTCATCTATTAGGTTGTAGTTCTTTGCTAGATGTAACTTTAATATTAAAAAAAGATTAATCTGTATGCTTGAAGCCTGTTCTTTTTAATCTTAATGAGTTTTGATTTTACACAGTGTAGAATCTTATCCAGAATAGCTTTGAAAATTGAAAGGAATAAGATCAGAGAGTTGAGAATATGAAGTGGGGTTTTATCCAACATATGACTAGATGTTTCCAACTAGTATACCGTGCTAGGGAGAGGAAACTGAGCCATTAAAAAAAGAATTATTTTTATAGGAGATCTTCACAAACATGTTACCTCTGCTGACCTTCAGGTAAAGGTAAAAAGGTTAATGTAATAATTTGGAAATTATTAGCCTGAAAAAAGACCAATGACCCTCTCAGGGTTGTTCCCAGATTTCTCCAGCATAGCTTGTAATTCCTGGGAGATCATTTGAGCCGTGTAGAGACCTTACTTAGTCAGAGTCAAAATATTTTTCTGCCTTTGTAGTGGCTCTCTGAATATATAAAATGTGGAGTTTCCTTTTGTTCCACCTCCACCCCTAGCTGGGAGGGTGCCAGTGTAGGCTTTCATTCATGGGACTACAGATTTTCCGACCATATACTGTACCGGAAAGAATAACAATTGAGATCGACTTCTCCCTAACATATCCTCTCCAATTTTAAGGGTTTGATCATTGAACCATCAGTTCCCTCAGTGCATCAAACTATGCAAATTCATTTTACCCATTTACATCATAGCTCCATTTGGCTGACAGTTTCTTCTTCCCTGGTTTAAATCATGACAGTATTGATAATGCAGACCTACACAAAGAATGCAGAAGAAATCCAGAATTCTGGGTTCTTTCCCAGCTCCTTCATTAACTTGTAATTCAGCTTGGGCAAACAACTGTATTTCTTTGTGCCATGATTTACTTTTAGGTTAGTGTCGAGCAGTAAAGTATGTCTAGGATAGATGCGAGTCTCAGACATGTTTACAAAATAACCTTTAGGTTTTGCTAAAATAGGTAGTGCTAACTGTAAGGAAACATGGAATGATCCCCAAAAGGGAAATTTCAAAGCAGAACCTTCAGTAAGGGCCATAATACTAATTTTAATCAGAAATTTCTCACAATTTCAGCCCCTTCGTTCTTCAGATGTAGATTGTCCTAAATCAAATTTCTATTGATCCGTTTTTCTGCAAAACATGCAAATGTGAACTCCAAGAGAGAAGACCAAGAAAAATTTGTTGTACTACTACAACAGACAGTCTACTCATGACTTAGCAGGAGTTCTGTCACTGAGGATCAAGCTCTCTGAAATATATGCCACATTTAATTCAAGGTTACATACTCTGGAGACAGGGAATTAAAACTTTATGTGATACCAAAACATGCAAATTTGTGGCAGTTAACACACCCATAAGAAATTAGAAGTCTAAGTTAGGAACACATTACTAATAATTCTTTCGCAGGTAGCTCACGATCAATATCTCTTATTTAAATTTTTAAAAGGGATGCTTTAAGAAAGGTATGAAGACCATTTTCGATTTTCTGATGTCACAGCTTTCTATTTTGTGTTTCTGAGATATGACTAATTTATGAAAATTGTACTCTTTTTAATATTATATCATTATTAAGCTGCTTTTTCCCCATGAACAAACAGTGTAGCTGTAGGAAGTCTAAGATTGATTTATATTTCTACAGTAAAATGCAATGGAATAATTTCTAACCAGGTCTGTAATTCATGAAAATGAGTTACTGTAATGCTTCTCTTGCTGATGAGCTTTTCCTCATTAACAAAAAAGGCACTTGTTTCTGAAGTTTTGAAAGATAAAATAGTCAGATGAGAGAGCAAGTGAGAGAGAGTGTGCAAACATGACATTAATTTTATTCACTGATTAACCTCACTCCTAGGTAAGCACCACAACTGAAAGAGTGAGAAGTCATGCACTCTTTCTGACTCAATGAATCTTGCATTCTCCGTGACCCACTGGCTCATGGCCTGCCTTCCCCATATACAGGGGAGTAGGGGAACTTCACAGGCAGCTTTTGGTAGCTCAGCTCAAATCCCCAGTCACAACTGCTCTGTTTTCAGGCAGTGTGGCTCCTTAACACACACTCTAATTCCCCTTCTCCTGCCTCCCCACTTTCCTGGGGCTCAGGTCTCAATCCATGACTTTATGCAACCTGTTTCTGTGACAGAGCCTGTAAATATTCACGAGGCAATTGTTAAGAAGGGATAGGCAGAGTGCACCAGAGCGGAGAGGGGGAAGTGGGGCAGGACAGTCACCCATTCAAAACGGCAGCCCCTTGACAGACTTCTACAACATCTAGTTCTGGTGGTGTTTTTGAAGACTTCTGACAGACACAAATGAGGCATCGCACCCACCATCCAGCTATCATTCTAGGCTCCTTGAGGGCTCAGGCAGACTTGCATCCATTCATATTGAGTCCATGTGTGCAGCCCTAGAAACTTAAATTTCCTTTAAAATAAAAACTAATGTACAGCAGTATGGTTACAGGTATTGTATAGACTATACATGCAGCGTGCATTTTGCAAAAAGAAAAATTGACAGAATCTGGATGTAGCACAATCTACTTCTGCAAGAATAGGGGGCTGCCGACGATTTATTTATCACACAGTTGTTACAGCAGGAGAACTGTTTCTTGGTTTCTAACATGCAATAGTGGTGCCAGTAACCCCACAAAGTCACAGGCTCCTGTCAGCCTTTTAAAAGGTTTTCCCGCTGATGCTGTTCTTTTCACCAGTAGCTAGATGAAAGCTGAGACCAGGATTCAAACCCAGGACTCTGCCAGCTGTACTGAGTGAAAGCCCAGGAGTCCTGACTAAAGCAGCAAGCAGTAGTGTCTAGAAATTAGACACACTAATAAGGCTACATGTTGACATGCACACCAACTTCAAGGAGTTCAGATTATTTCTTCACTCTCCCCCTTCCTTTCACATATATGACTAACAGTATTAACCACAGTTCAGTAGACTATAAGTTTGGTGTAATAGTGCAAAATATTTCCAATCTGAGCTTAGTTAAAAAGGCAAATGGTATCTCAAGGAGCAAGCTGACCCCATTATCAGACCCTCAGGGAGCTAACACAGCAGCCAGCAGTGGAGCCAGCCAAAATGCCTGAGCTGAGGCCAGCTAAGAAGCCAGCCAGGCAAATCCAAAGCTGCTGGAAAAATACATTTTGGAGCATGGTGTCTGGGACCCCGAGCTACTATGCACACCCTGCTTTAGTGGATATGGGTGTTGGCTTGAACCTAGAAGCACAGACGAGAGGGTGAACAGGGAAGCAAGTTAGACTGCAGTTACATAAGAGGCCTATTGACTTTTTAATGACTTTGTTATTTGGAAGTAGCAGGTATGTTTACCAGAACATAATCTCCGATTTTACAGTAAAAGGTTTTACAAGGAAAGGATCCGTAAAAAGGGATCTTACAATATACCCTTACAGAAAAACAGAGGGCTAGAATAGGCACCACAAGAAAAGTGTGATGTACCTGTCTACTTAAAGTCTTTACAAGCTCTGGAAAGTGTATTTTGCAGTCACTGTTGAGCATAATTGCTCTTTAAAGCCAACAGACAGAAGGACTTAGGAAAAACATGGCCTTCACCACCAAAAGCAGTAAAAAGCAAGAAGATTTAACAGGATCACCGTTACTCAGTCACTTCCAGATCTTTATTGTAATAATAAAGCAAGTTATTTATTAATTTCAAAACACAGTGTAGATGACAGTACAGAAGATAATCCAGAGACGCAGGGTCTGTTCTCCCACTGATCATGGACTGAACTGTATTTTGAGTGACTTCTGTTGGTGGAATCACTGCTTTAAACTTAGCCAAATAACAGGACAGCATCATGCCACATTTCCACATCTGTGACCAGTGTGGAAGAGCATGTTGGCCTTAAACATCAGAAATTGATATCTAACCACGTTCTGTATCAGTGGATGAATCACTTATGTTGTTATACTGAAGGGTTGATCTGTTCTCAAGAAGGTAAGACTACCTAATGCATAAATGCCTAAACAATTACTGATGGAATTAAAAAGTCACAATCCTAGATCACAGTACAGCTATTTATAAAAATCCTGTTCTGTTTTTTCCTCTTTCATCAGGCCTCAGCTTATCACTGGAAAGGAGCATTTCCATGGGATGCTGAAGGTCTTGAAAAACGTTTGTTCCAAGGATCTCTGCTCCCTTTGCTAGGGAAGCATTTTACTGGAACCCTAAGTACGAGGAAAAAAAAAAAAAAAACAAACACAACAACCTATGCCCACAACAGCTACAAAATAAGAATGCAATAAGAATCTTGGGAAACTGAAAAGTAGATGGAAATTATACAATTTGGGATCAAAACATGGTGTTATGTCCACGGCCACTTTTAAGAGTATTAGCTTTTCACTCGTGCCATCTGAAGGTTCGGGCACAATGCCTGTCCAAGAATTCAGACTGAGTTTTGGACTTAGCTCCCCTTCTAAGGGGACAGAGAGCTTTAAGACACAAGACAGTGTGCCTGCAAGCAGAAAGAAAACAGACTAAGTTAGAAGCCTACAGCACAAGAGAAGAAATGGCACTTAGAATTTTTTTCAAAGGATTGCCAAACACTTGCAATGTTTCAGGTTGGAGTGAATTAGTACAGATCAGGTGAAGCAGACTGTCACACCCTTGTAAAAGTTTGCCAAAACTATCAAAAACTTATGTAAGATTATTAATATCTTCATTACAAATGAAGATGAACAATAATTAATGTAACAGCAGCCCAGAGAGCAACCTGGAAGAAGGGTGATAAAGAGCCATGACCGTACCAAAAATGGGAAATGGGGCTCAGGGGATATTAGAGATTTCAGTTTCCCTTGAGAACATAGGCCAAAAAAATTTTACTCAGTTACACAGATGTAACGTGTTTGTCCTGAGATGGCCATCACCCCTGTTTGCTACCCAGTGATATACCCACAATTTTCAGTCCTTATGGCATTTTATTCGCCTCAGTAGAAGTCAGGAAATCTCACTGAGCCAGGGTCTCCTAGTGCTTCTCTGTACAAATAGAAGTATGTTTTTAAGAATCTTGTCACTGAAGTTTGTTTCTGTTCGGAGTCCCAGGTAACTACAAATCAAATACATAAGATACGGTATATTTTTGTGTAAAGAGAGAAATGGAAGAGAAAACTTTCCTGCTGTCAGAAATGCTCTTTTTAATCACTAGTACTTTGGCAAGAAAACATACGTGCACATACACACAAGTTTAGTGTTTCTCTGGCAGTCTGATCTCTTGTACTTTAGACCAAATAAAAAGCAAAGAACAGGCAAAATTCTGACCAGAATCTGCAGCAAAGTTAAGTTGATCTGCAGTGTTGAAAGTCCATCACTGTTTAAAATGAGTAATTACAAGGCAGTGAAATAAACTTGGGGTAAACATAGGCTACTGTTGCTTTGGCACATAAGAGACTAACATGGTTTAGAAACATCACTGCTGTTTTCTGCTCACAAGACCAAGGAGAGAACACCACCATCCTGAAGACACTAAGACTTCTGACAGGACAATGATAGATCTGTCAGAACAGAGTAACAGCAGCCTTAAATGAGCAGGAGGATAAAAGGCAACTGGATAGATGGTCTTCTGTTAGGAAAAGTCATCAAGACCTGCTACTACTGGAGATTGAATGTTGCTGCTTTATCTTGGGGATAAGGCATTTAAAACAGGAAGGAAGCATGGGCATGTTTCATCTGGCACCTGGTGAAGTACCAGAGAGGATTGGATGTCTTACAAACCTGGAAGAGTATCTGGGAATGCAGCAATCCCAACAGGGTGTACATCAGTGGTTTATGCACATTCATGTTATTTAGTGCATAGAACACTCTAGCATTGTTTGCAGATTTTTACCACTAAAAAGGCAGGGTATCAGACCTGTCTCCAATTTCTAAGTTCCTCATTTATGATAACACTCAAAAGTGGAAGAATCTCCATAAAGATACAGAATGAACTGAAGCAATGGAGGTGTAATCACAAGTTTCCTTCTGCTAAAGTGATAACCTCTGGCCAAAAGCCAGCAGAGACCCAGGTGCAATGACTTCTAATCCTTTGCCAAATGATTTCCCATTGTTTCATTCACTGAAGCCTTGAAAGTGACTTTGCAATGGCCCTCCAGGCATACACGGGAGGTTTCAGTGTTCAAGAGCACCCATTTTTAGCTCAGAACTTCCAGTAAGAGAACGTATTTGTTTGGCATTTAACATGTATGCTTCCCATAGCTTCTGCACTACCCTCTCCATTTCAAGTACTTGAGAAGCAAGGCAGACTGCTGTTTTTTTCACTTAACCATTAATCATAATGAAAAATCAAAACAGAAAATGCTTCAAAATATAAGGCACATTCATTCACATTGAAAAGTGTCGTTAAACTTTGCAATAGTTACTTTGATAAAATTATGCATTTAAAACTAAGAAGACAGCAAAGAGGAAAGTAAAGCCATTTTTTGAAGTTTAAATCTTCCTCACGGAATGCCAAAAGTCACAGATGATTACTGCTTGTCTCTTACCTTTTTTTATTTGGAGGTTACTATTAACAACAGACAAGACCTGGATAAGTGTTTTTCTAATTTTAAAACCAAAAAAAACCACATTCAAACAAATGTAGTTCACCTCTGTATTACTGCAAGGAACAAAACACAAGTGGTTTCTAAGTGGCGTGACGAATCAAACAGATATCAAAGAGGGCATTTATCAGCATAACCTTATAGATAATAACTTCAGAGCCACTGTGTAACAAATTTTAGGTCAAAGATAATCAGCTTGTATTTGTTGATACTAACTGCAATGGAGAATAAACATAAGGCATTAAAGTTTATGAAAGCATAATCCATGTACTTAACCATAAACCAACCCTTTTAGTTGTTTCATTTTTTCTCACTGTGGCTAACCAGAAATTCAACAGCAACATTATCATACATCAGTATCTTCCCTTTTGGCCAAAGGAAATGGACACATTTCTGCCTTCCACATAAATTTTAAAATTTATATCTAAACCAAAACACACATAGGCAGGTCTGGAAAAAAAAGAAAAATGCCAAATTTTTCATGGAAGAGGTAAGCAATGTATTTTCTAACCAGCTGTGTATTTTAAAGTTGGGACTCCAAGACTAGAACTAGAATGGTCAGACACAGATCTTTTTAAAAGGACTATAGCAGACACATGAAGTTAAGCTAAACACACATTTAAGTAAAAAGGGAACAGTTACTGAATCAGAAAAGTGACCCGAAATTTCTTAGGTAATCAAATTCTAAAAAGAATTCCAAAGCCTCTCTGGATACACTGGACTTTATCAAATCATTTAGAAGTTGTGTAAGACATGGGTCAATACGAAAACACTGGTGTAAAAGCAGACAAAGAAGCTTCTTATTATAGATTATAGTGTTTCAGCTTGCTTTTCATTGATCCTAGCAAATGCTAAGTTTGTCACAAAAGGAAATAGATTCTCTTACATTTTTCCCAGATAATCAAATGCTACCTATAAGTAGTAGTATGAGCAGTAGCAGAATACCACCAGTTCTACCTTCCTTTAAAGGTAGAAATTTCCACATTTCCATGTACACCTAATTACCCTGCTTCAACAGCAACAAAAAAAATTGGAAGACTCCACTCTCTTGCGAGGAAGCTGCAACTGTACTTTGAACTATCAGGAGAGCTTTGGATGTTCATCTGGCTCAACCGCACGTAGACTGCACATCCGTCCAGCTGTACAAAGCAATCATGGAAAACTAAAGATACGCCCGAACACGTACACTAGCAATGAGTGGGCCCTGAAGGATTTGATGAATGAAAAATACTCAGTATTGTGAACTTACATTTGATTTCCACTGTTTAGGGAATAAGGCTGACCTTTTGGTTACCATGCAACCTAGGAAAATGGGAACTGAGAAAGTGTGTGTCACCCTAACGAAGGGCTTGAGTCAGCTATTGCTCAGCATCTTATGGACCATCTGCTGTCTGGATACATGTCCTGATTTAAAACTGGTCCCCTGCCAAGGAAATAAAATGAAGTCTGAACTATTTCTTCCTGAAAATAGGATTAAGGGACTTTAAAAGAAAGGAAACATTGTATCATCTTGATATACCACTACAAAAGTCAGCTAAAACCCAGGAAATCAGACTTCCTGAACCAGTTTCTACAGTCACAGTACCAGGTTTATATTTATAAAGGTAAAATGTAAAGGTAAATAGGCTGAAATAAAGGCATCTATGGGGAAGGGAGAGAAGAGGAGAAAAATAAAGTCCTATTGAAATGAGTACTTAAACAGAACAGCAAGTAATCACTGACAAGTGATGTATAACGCAAGCTTCACCTACAAAGCTATACATGCCGTATGTACCATGGAAAATCTGAACTCTGTTTGAGGCTGTAGTCTGAAGTCCCTGCTGCACTTACACAAAGAAACCAGTAGATCAACTCTTTTTGTTATCTGTCCTTGCAGATGTGAGCTTATTGATGTCCCATATGACACAACTGTTATTTCTCTAACACTCAGTGTAGTCATCCCAGAACAAAGTAAGACAGAGTAAAGCTTGCAAGAGTTTCCAGTAGATCTTTAATATGAAGTGTGATTTGTCAGAATCATAAAAGGACTGTTGCCTTCCAGTCTAATTTCTTTCAAGTAATCCGTGAAAGATCTGAGAAGGGATATTGTGCCAAAAGATAAATCTCACAGGTGTTTTCCTTCCCCCAACACACACTATTAGTCCTACTTCCCTCCCTCTCATTTCCCTGAAGAAATTCCTACACTTTTGTTCCTCCCTCCTGGAAGAAGATAAGGCACTGATAAAAAAATCTGTTAGATTTTGTTAAAAATCTGTAGAGGAAAAAAAAAAAAGGGTGAGGAAGGAAGGGAAACCTGAATGCTCTGTAATTAAAAATATTCAATCTGCCATTCTCAAATAGGGAAGTTGGCTTGACAGATGAACTAGATTGCTGTTCAAGTGTCATAATAAAGATGGGACCACCTAGTTTTGTTCTCAATTGTACCTTAGTTGTCCCTTTCAGTCTAAGTATTCCTGATTTGTTGCTACTTTCGGTTATCACTATAGTATCAAAACACCTCAAAAACATTAATGAATTAATCTTTCTTGTAGCTGATGGACAACAAAGACGCAGAGACTTTAGGACCCTTATCCGAAACAGTGTGGGAACACCAGGCACAGCGAAGGACTCAATCCTCTTCCACAGTGAAATGACTATCAAATATATTTATCTGTCTCATGCCTATGTCTTTACCTTCATGCTTTCATCCACACCATCCCTGCATTTTTCTGTCCAGTAAACACAACCCATTCTCCTCCTATACCTATCTTAACTGACATTTCTATTGTAATCCACTGAAATGTTACACTCCACAAAAAGAAGCACTGCCAAACAGTTGCTCTGTCTACTCCACACCATCCAGGCTGTTGAGAAAGAAGCGACTATGTCATCTTCCATCCTCACAGAGGAGTATGCCGACAGCACATGAAAAAATGGCACCACGACTTCCAGCCAGCCTCACAGTTGGCACTATACCATACACAATGGACACCCAAATTCGTGTAGCAGTGACCAGAAATGAATTTGTATGCTCTTACTCAAAACTGCCCAGTTCCATAGCCTTCTGTTAAAATATAATCTCTGGCAGCACTTTTCGGCTTGGGCTACTCCTGTTCCTTCAGAAAGAGGCAGCAGGAAACATAACTCATAAGTGGATAGGCCTATGATGTTGTTTTTCTGTTAACATTGCAGTTTTGCACAAATATATTCATGAAAGTGATTTACCCATATTTCTTTTCCCTTTGCTTTGAGCTGTAAAAACTTCTAGCAAAATACTGTTATTGTATGCCTGAATGGCCCTTCTTAGGCTGAGTGTACGCTTTATGCTTTGTCAGGTGTCTCAATTATTTTTGATGTATAATTTTTATTATACACATTTTCTGTGATGTACAAATTAATATTTGATATTACTTTTTTTCATTACTACCTAATGGTTTCCTTTGGGAAGGAGAGTTTGTTGTTTTATAGTTATGTCTGTGTCTTAGACTAGCAGCCAGTTTAAAGCAAAATTGTCTTTAATCAGAAATGATTCCTTTATATCACTTCATTTTTTCAACTGTTCCATCCACAATCTAGTTGTATAACATAGATCTGTAACATTATGGTCAAGTGGTCCCAACCCAGCACTTATCTTCATAAGAGAAGAACATCTTTCTCAGGTGAAATTCTTTCTGAATGATATGGAAATGAATGATAGTATGGCAATAATATTTACATTTATACATCATTATACAGCCATGCAATACAATGCAACTCATATATGTGTATACATCACAGATCATTAACAATACCATTGCTGTATTGCCTTTTCAAAGACACTTCTGATTAATGGTTTAGACTTTCTTTTCAGACAATGGGTATATTTAAGAATCGGTTTTGCACTAGGGGAAATAACTAGATTTAGATTAATGGCTAATAGCTTAAGTTAAAAATGGATTTTAAGGTGTTTTCAACATGCTGCAACTCCACTGGAATTCTCTTCCCCATTTTTTTTGTAGTGAAAACAATCAGTGCCAAAAAGTAATCCAATACAAAAAATCAGATGCAATTCCAAGGTAGCCCATTGTCCTCAGCTAGAAAAACGTCACTCAAGGTATTAAAATGCAATTCTTTAATAAAAAAGTTTTCCTTTTTAGCAGTTACTTCACTTCAAAAGCAATTTGACTTGCAAATGAATACGTAAAACAGTGAAAGACTTTAGGAGAATCTCCATACTAATTGTCAACTTTTCAGCAATTCAGCTGAATTTCAACATTTGAGCATTTGATATCCTCAGACACGAGAACAGGATCTTAGCCAGAAGCCTCTAAATAGTACAAACATTTGTGGACTTTTACAAGGCAGGTAAAGACCTAAATTATGTTGCTAATTAATTTTATATTTCCTTTGGCTACCCAAAGAAACCCAGAGCTGTTCAGCATTCATTGAATTGTGGGATTTTGCCAAGTATTCAGGTATGCTATTAACAGAACAAGCCAAAAGAACAGAAGTCATGCTTTCTATAATACCTACGGGGAAAAAAATTCAAATTCAAAGCAAGTACATGCAAAGACATAAAGGGAGAAAGGAGTACCAAAGCACCTGAGACATTTAAAAACACGTAAAAAACTTAAAACTAACATTACTACAGAGGTAAGACAACAAAAACAAGACTAACAAGACTATAGTTCAATGACAGCAAGTATCAACCTACTCCAAAGAAAAATATTTAAACGAAATTGAGGACAAAACACCAACCTGAGCAACTTGCAAAAGCTGTAAGATGTGGTTTGTGCTATGCATATGCTGTCCAAATAGGTTACATAAGACTTAACTGATTTTTGTAATTGAGCATGGCACAATAAGCCAAATTTTCCTACATGCCTACATTGTGTAGGTGTGATTCCCTGGAGAGAAATAGACAGATGCAGTGAGTACAGGCAGGACATTAAATAGAATATTTTTACCTTCAAAGCTGCTTCCCTGTCTCCTTTTAACTTGCACAGTCTGTTTTGTTTTGCTTAAAAGGATCTTGTAATTCAATTGAAGAGTATCTTATCTAAGATCCTAAAACCCTGATTACCACACACAAGTATTCACTTCCCTCTTCACGGATCAGCATAAAGGAACAGCATCTCTCAGTTGATTCTCAGGACACAAATGAAACTCAGCACTGTTTGCTTTTCAGCCAGGGAACAAGTTAATCTGTTCAGTTGATATTAAATGGAGTACCCTTTATTAACCACAACATGAGTTAACAAATATCAAACTACTTTTTCTCCCACACAAAGACTTAAATGACCAGTCCTCTCATTTGTTTATGTAGCTTTTTTCATCACAAGATGACACTAGAAAACTATGCAGCTCACACATGCATTTCAATGCACAGTTGTTTGTGGAAAGCAGTGAAGGGTGTATCTGTACTGCTCTCATGTGAAGACATTACAGAAACTTAGGTAAGTGCACTGACGTCTATGAGTTTTTTTCCTATATATTTTATTTCAGGCTTTGGAACTGGAAATCTCCTATTCTGAACAGTATCAGGCGGCTTCAATTACACTTCAAAAAAACAAACCAAAACCCCCCAAAAACCCCAACCAAACACCAAAAAAAAACCCCACAGAAAACCACATAAAAACCAGCCAACCAAACAAAAAACAAAACCCAATAAAATTTTATGCTGTTTCTTTTAGTTTGACTATAACAGGTTCCAGCTCATGTCACTTCATTTTAATCTATACTTTCCAAACAAACTGAATTTAAACTTGCAGAATGTCATTCAAGTTTGTCATCAGAATGGTGCAAATGTATTTACCTCTCACTTTAGATAAATAATATTTATGGTCCAAATACATCACAGACGCACAGCCAACTGTAGCTTTATCTGTTATCTTCTGATGACACACTGCTGGAGTAAGGATATGCTGGGCTGCTCCTTTTAAGGTTACTTAAATTAAGCAAATATTGTTTAGAAGAAGTGGAATCAGATGTTGTTATTTAGCCAACAACCATTATGTCTGAGGTTATTCAAAATAACAGATCTTTATTTACAGCTTCAGCTTTCCTGTCAGAAAACTGATCAAGAATTGCAGTCAAGTTTTCCTCTAGTCACAGGAGAGGTACTCAGCCTTTTCACCTCTGTTTCATATTGTCCCGGTTTGAAGTGCCTGCAGGTGATGTGACTGTCATCCTGGGAGCTTGATACGGTTTTGTATATATTGTATTTATTTCATTATTTTCTTCTTTTTTATTTTAATATTAATTCTTCATTAAAGTAGTGTAGTTCATTCCATCTGTCAGTCTGGTTTTGGTAAATTCAGCTAAACGCACGACACATATGATCCCACATTAAGTAAAAAAGCCATGCCTTGACTTTATTAGAGACATACAGCTGTCCAAGAATCTACTATGTGGATCTATTGCTTCTAAAGGCATATCTTTACTAAAGAGATTTCCAGTTTTTCATCCTAAACCACTCCCAAAATGATTCTCAGAGTCAATGCTCTCTTCTCATCTTATCATTGATCATGATAATTTTGACATCAGCTCATTACCACACTACATAGAACATCCCTATGAGGAATGCAGCAGGACTACCACAGGGATCTGTTGTCAGGGATCTGCAAAGAAGAAGAAAAGTGCTAAAATGGAGTTTTTGCTTTGTTCAGCAATCAAGAAAACCCTTCCAGGTGCAGATATACAGGTAGCAATTTTGTTCATAGTTCAGCAACCAGTTCTCCTTACTGTGTTGGGAAGTAGATTAAGCTATAGCAAATCCACATCACACTTAATTCTTATTTAAAAGGGTCAAAAGTTTTAAGTTGCATTCTTTAAGGCAAAATTTAACAATTTATCCCAATCACTGTTGAAGCATATTTTCCTGAATACCTCCGCTATCTCCTTCAAAGGAAAAGGAAAAAAAGACCCCAAGCAAAAAAGACCCCAAGCATCTTGCTCCATCCAACCTACTCCTCAATATTTGAATTTCAAAGGTTTTGGCCTCCTTAGTGTAAGCAATTCAAGAATTGGCATCTTACGCAGCCAAACACTTTGAGTCACTGTTTTAAAATTGCATTGATCATATATTTGTTAAAATTGTCTTTCATGGTATAATTCCATTCAGCTGAAAGAATTTAATTCCTGTTTAGAGAACATGCAGGTTCAACCATCTTCATCTCCAAGCTTTATGAACTGAAAAATCTCTCTTAATTGCTAAGAAACTGGATGCAAGAATAAGGTTCCATATGTCTCTGTTATATCCGGCATACTCTGCCTCTGTTCAAGCCTTACGTGTAGCAATTCCAGACTTTAAATGAGAGGGCCAATGTTAACAAGATGCAATCCAACTACACATGTTCGGAGACGAATAACCATCTGAGACAAATGGCCTTGAAATTGCATGCTTACGGGAAAAAGTTAAGTTGTATATTAAAACATACAAAATCCTGCTTTATGGTCCCTGAAGAAATGGATATAAATGTGCAAGTGCACAGAACATTTGCATCGTTCTCCTGCCCATGATATGTTATACCGCAACACAAGTCTGGGCTTGAGGCAACTGTGTTCCTATGCCAAAATTGTATGGAATGCACAAAAAGGTCGAGGCTAGGAATTTACGTGTTTCACAGTTATATAGACATTACGGGAAAGAGAACTTGGCTACTCCTGGCGTTGCACAGGTGTAGTTAACTGAGAGTGTTCTGTGGGTCAGACTTTTTCAATCAAAATTCCACTTTATCAGAAGCAATGGCCCTGTGCATGTGATTATTAGAACTGAAAAGATAGCTTAGTCTGGGAGGGAAACTAAGGGATCACCTTCAAAATTCTTTCTTTGCACGACCTTTCCATCAGTAAAGTCTAGGCTTTATGTTAAAGGATCACTATCTGAAAAAAGATAATTAATGATAAAATATTTAGTCTATGTATGTGGAAAAAAAATAAGACTATTACTCTAAGTTTTCATTTGGTTACGCTCTTCAGTGGAATAAAACCACTCAAAAATCATCACAGGAAGTGTCATTTGAACTCTTAACTGTATAATGAGTAAAATGCTTCAGAAGATAAATGGAAGAGCTCACCAGTCGTTCTATCCATAAGCAAACCTGAACTCCCAAACTTTTGAAGTGTATGTTGTTGTTATTATTATTGTTATTGTTGTACATGGATAGTGTCCTCTAACTGTAGCAGTGTATCTGGAAACAATTAAACAATTAAAATAGCTCTGTGTCTGAGTAAAAATTCATAGACCTAATGGTGTATGAATTATCAAGTGAATGCTGAGACTATACCAAGTGTAAGAGAAGCAGGCTCAGCACAGCTGCTTTAATTTGTTTAAACTAACAGATGAGATGTAGCACCAGTTTTAAAATGGTGAGGCTGCCGGACCAACAGAAGTCAGGTGAAAACAGTATTGCTCTAGAGACGGGGGCTTCATCTTACCTGAGATTTAAATGAACACGAAGGGCTATGGCCTCTACTACTAATGAAGTGTTATGAAGAGAAGACAACATAACTCCAGGCCAAAGCATGCTAGCACAAACACATACACTAATGTACTACACAGCAAAGATTCGTGCATCATAACAGAAGCTCTCCTATAAGTACAAGATTTCAGGGGAATGGTTGAGTCACCATCCCTGGAGGTATTTTGAAAGACATGTAGATGCGGTGCTTACGGACATGGTTTAGTGGTGGACTTGGCAGTGTTAGGTTAACGATTGGACTCAATGATCTTAAAGGACTTTTCTAACCTAAACAATTCTATGATTCTAATGGGAGACAGCACAAGAAGCAGCAAAATGTATGATAGATGGAATGAAGGAAATGTGAGAACACACAGCAGGAAAAAGAAAAGGAATAATGAGAAGAAAGAATCTAGGCAATTCTCAAAGATAAGCATTAGGCTGACTCTGAACAGCTGTCAGCTACATGGGACTGTCAATTTTTTGTAGTCTCAATATTGTATCTGTGAAAAACACTACCCCACATTTTAACTATTTCTTGGGAATTAAACACAGTAACAAATGCTATAGCATTCAAATTAAGGAATGAATTTTTCCTTTTGAACAAAATAAATGCCTAAGAAGTCCTTCAAGATTAGTGGCAGCTCATGAAAGAGCGTCCCAACAACGGCTCTCCAAAGCAACACATTCAGCTTTGTTTGTGGGCAAAGAAGCAGTCTTTCCACAACACAGGGTGTGCTACTCAAGTAGTAATCTGTCAATGCATGGAAAGTTAAAAGTGTCTGGACAGCACAGTGGTGGGTAATGTAATACAGATGATTTCACCTTCAGGTCTCCAGTTCAAAAAAATTCAGCCCAAAAAGTGTCATCACCTGATAGTTTTTACTACTTCTATTTACAGTACAAAATTTCCCAGAGGGCCAAACTGAGATCAAGAGTTTCTCTCTACTCCCATCCTCTTCATGCTATGCATTGTGTCTATACTAAGGAACAGACTCTCTCTACAGATCCCATATTGTAAGCAGACTACAGATATGAAGGAAAAAAGCACAGGAGACTGAAATACAGTATCAAAATTCGGCGAGTCAGACATTCTTACTTGTGCTTTTTGTGTGTAGCTTCTTCTCCTCACCCCTGAAGGCAAAAGCAAAATGCATACATGTGCAGCAAGATCTGAGCTCCAGGGTACATCAGCCTTACTAGACAAGCGCATGTTTTCCTTTCAGCCCATGTGGAACAGGGCTGATACCTCCCAGGAGTGCTGGGCTCACTGTACACAGGCTGCAGAGATGGTCTGTGTATACAGAGCACATCCAGGATTCCCAGACATCCAGCAACCTGGACTGAGCTACCACTCTCAGTGCCTGGGGATCCTAGGCAAAGGTTTAAAAAAACCCCAAAGCTCATTTTTACCTAGACAAAGCATCCATATCCAAGTTATAACAATTTGAGAAAGGAGACTTTCTTAACAATTTGATTAAAAGGAGCAGGAATCCATGCTCCCACTCTGCTCTCCTAATAACAGAACCACCTATTATTATAATTATATATAACATCAATAAAAATGCCTTTTTGTGAATTCTCTTCTAACTCCACAGGTGGTCTTTCCAGGTCAAGCTGGCAGGGTGGGCAGGAATCCCGCTGAAGTTTAGATCATAGTAAACCTTAGATCCACCAAACACTTCTCATGGATGCCAAACTCATTTGTTCTAGAAACTTACACCATTTTCTCAGTAAAATAATAATTTTTAAAATATTAGAAAAAAAGATGAAAGCCTCAAAAATGAGGGAGCCCATCCAGCATAAAGTGTCAACAGCATCAAAGAGTTCTGAGTTATCTCTCCATATATATATCACCATATTATATCTCGATATAATCAACTGCCTCATCTCACCATTCTGCAATAACAAGCAGTAATTCTCTCACTACAATTCTATTTCCGCTGTAAATCATTTCAATTCTGACATCTTCACTGGGGACTAAATAACGTGACCTTATCTAACTTAAATATGGTATTAATTTTAACGAGAAAAAAAGCGGTTTATGAAATTCAGGAGCTTAGGGTAACTGAGGGGATATAGGTCTGCCTCAGGGGGTAGCATATGGATTTAATTTTCTCCACATTTTTCACCAAATTCTAAGAACTACAGTAATGTTTTTCTATTGGGTGGCACAAAATCATAACTCCAAATCTTGCCTAGAAGAATCAGGGGTCTGAATGCTGCACTGGGCAAGAGAAATTCAGAGCAGTTGAACAATTGCAAAACCTTAGACCAGATTACTTTCCAAGCTTTTTCTTGTAACTTGGAGAACCTTTAAATAAATAATTGCCGCCTTCTTTGAAAAAAAAGAATATGCTCCTATTATGAAATATAGACAAAGACCAATTCTGCTTCCAGTTACGCTGTTGAAGTGTGGAATGAAGTTCAAGAAGTTAAGCTGCTATGACCATAAGTCTAAAAATGGGTCTTTCATGAGACCTCTGAGATAATTCGTCAAAAAAACTTTCTGATTCTTCAACAGGAACTTTCCAAACCTCAACGAGAAGGAACTCCTTCATCCTAAAGATCTTCCCATCTTTCTATACATACAGGTTTGTTTCTTCTATTGTTTGTTTTCTTCTAAACACCATACAACCTAGCAGAGATTGGTAGGGATACCTTCACAAAAAGGGATAACTTGACTTGCGTTAGCACTAACACATATGGTAAGGACAACCTGGACACACACGCACACACAGAGCTACATATTTTATAGGTACATTAATCAGAAACACCTCATTTATTCCATTGCTTTTACTTGTGCTTTTGACAAAGATCTTAATCTTCTCAGTTTAAGAAGTCTTCAAATAAGTTGTCTAAATAGCACTTATTTTTGTTTGTCTTAACGTCTTATCTATTAATTTTATTGCATGCCCTCTAACTCTTGAATTATGAAAAAAAATCAGGACATAATCATTTCCTGCTTGCCTGTAATGTGCTTTTTCCTGCACTCCCTCCAATCATTTTTCCCAATCTGGAGAGTCAGAGACTACTCCAGCTCGCTCTCCTCTATTCCGCACCTCTCGTTATCCTGGGCCTTTTTAAAGTTTTTTCTAGTTCTGCTACATCATGAGTCAGAGAAAACTAGAATCTGGTGGAGATACAAGTGTACCAGGGATTTACATAATAGACTGTGTTGCTTTCATGCTTTGTTCTGATTCCTTTCACCACAATTCTTAATGTGCCATTTGTGGTTTTGATGACTGTACTGTTAAGCATTAAACCAATATTTTCACAGACTTTACCAAATCATGCCTATTTGGTACTAAGGGATTAAGAATATATCCCTCCGTATATACATACTGGCATTTTTTTTCATGTGCACCAAATTTATCAACACTGATGAGAACAAAAGGTGAATTTCACTTAGCAAGCACTATAAATTTAGATGTGACTATTTCTGCTGTTTGAACGCAGTGCTTTATGATACACATCATGCTGGGATTTAACAGAATTACCCTAACTTGTATCCTTTGTGGAACATTCAGAAAAAACTTGTATTGAAGTCAGTCTGCTTGCAGTGGGCAGGCTACAGTCAAAGAGCCCAAATTCACACTACTGTTACTTCATTGATGGTGATGAGGTGTATCACATACAGATTTGGCTTAGAACATGCATCAAGCAAGACAGAAATTTCTAGAGGAAGTGGTGGTATCAGGTATGCAAACCAAAAATAGCTTCTCCCTTTGTACTTACAATGTAAGACACAACACACCAATATAGGACAGGGGACCAGAAGCAAATAGGCTGAGACCATCTGATTAGCATGACAGCAAGCCATTTAAACTGCTGTCAAGTTTGTGGGAATGAGAGAAAGAACTTTAAAAAGCTCTTCAAAAGAATAACAAGGTTTGGTTTGCAGGTCTTTTAATATATTTCCTTCTGTATATCCAGTGCAACACCTGAGAAAGCCTGACTATAAGACTTCAGAAGTGTGTGTGCAAAATAATAATAAAAAAATCACTAGAAAAATTCATCAACAACTGTAAGATGAAATGTCTCAGTAAAAAGTAGTTTCAAAAATAAGTTGTTATTACCATATTTACTAAATCTGGGTAGAAAGAGGTAGAGAATTTGCATTCTTTCTTCCCCCTAAGAAGGTTGCATGTCATTTTGCAGCCAGTTCCATCAGCTGCCATAGAAGCAGCTGTGACCATTCCCATCACAGAGCTGAACTGTCTCCATGAGCACGGTTTTCTATTGGTAGGAAAAATGATGAGACCCGGACAACCTCACCTCCCACAGAAAATCCTGCGCCGTGTCAAAGCCAAGACAAGCACTTTTTCCTGCTGAAAGCAGACACCTCTCTCCTTCAATTCATGATATATCAGAAACTCAGCTCAAAACAATACCAAACATAGTAACACAGAGACTTATAGAAGGAAGGCCTCCTTACACACCATCTCTGCCCTGTGCCCACCAAAAAAAGCCCCCAAACAAGTGCAGGAAAGGCATCCTGCTGGACTATTAAAGAGCTTGGAGCCAACAGTCAACACATTAGGTAACCTTATTATCCACTGCCTAGTGCCAAAGGCAAAACAGGTGTGAGGATACCAAAGCAAGAGGAAAGCACAGGCTGTTAATAGAAATCTGCAATTTTAAGGGCATTAAAATATTTCCAAATGTTCAGAGAAAAGCCTCACAGTGGAGCAGATGTTTATTAATGGAAAAGCAGAAGAAAAATGTGAATTGCTGGAAAGATGCATCATCCTTAAGACACAGTTTGTTTTTTCCCTTTCTCGGTTCAGGCTATTAACGCTAAGACTTAAGGGCTTGAGTTTGATTTTACTCCCCACAAAGAGGAACAGGAAAGACCAGTCGCTATCTTTTTTGTGTCACGTTACTAAGTTTGTCATTTCAGGGGAATGGAACACTAGTGTCTTTTTCAGACTCAATAAATAAGACCATTCAACAGGAGAGGTCATATCACAATTGCCACCTTGCCCCTTCAACTTCCACTAGTCCAGTTTCCAGTTCAGATCTGGAAATAACTGCTATCAGAAATAACTACTAAGCAGTAGGAGATTCTGGTGAAGTTAGTGAGATTACACAGCTGCAGAGACAAACTGAAAATCAAACCTTTTTCTTGAGCAACCACTACAATCAGATTCTGGAATCGGTATCTGGTGGATTGAAATATCTGGCAAGAAAATAAAGACTAGTAGAGTTCCAAAAGTCGTGGTTTTACAGCATCACTTTGATTCTGTGATACACTTTCTCAGACATTTAATGGCAGAACTTAGCTAAATTTATTTTTGTGCATTCCCTCAGTTCTGACACTTGAATTACACAATGCCCTTTCATTTACTAGAAGGTACATAAATACCTTGACATTGCTCTTAATGAGGAACATTCTTATGACATGCCTCAGATTTTTATTGTTATTAACCACTTTCAAGAAAAAGACACCACATTCCAGAATTGTCATGTATATATAGTTTTCTACTTCAGTTTTGTATTCAAAATACAACTTATTTTCAACAAACTTTACTTCCACAGGCCACCTGCAGATGCTGCAGGACACACTGACGGAATTTCAATTTCAAAGGATACCTGATGTTCAGAGCTTGTAGTAGTATGAAGACCATATATGTTTTTTATTTACATTTTTTTTTTTTTTTATTTCAGTGAAGCCATAGGATTTGCAAACTGGACTTCTACTGGAGGGAATGCATATATTTGAAGGGAACATTGTACCACCTGAGTGTCAAAATGTCCTAAGAATTATTTACTAGCACTTCAGATACTTTTTCACATTCAAAACACAATAATGCTGTCTAATTAGTCTTTAAAAGCTGCGATAAATTGGTTGGCAAGTACACATATACAACAAAGTGAAGGACCGAAGGGAAAAAAAAAAAAGGATAGTTTTAACAGTTCAGACCAAAAGCCTATCTACCCAGTATCCAGTTTGTACTAACTACTAACTGATAGACAAGGGGAAAAGGAACAGGAATGGGACAACAGAGCAAGTGTGTGAATGATTAACAGTGAACCGCAGAAGTTCTCAGTGTAACAGCTGATATTTATACCCAGGACTCTCAGTCTTTCCAGCGCTCGCTTTCCAATAGATCACAAGCTCCTGAATCATTTCATGCTGTGCAGTCCATGTCATCGCTGTGCTCTGACCAACCACCTCACCCTCAGTGAGCACAAAGCAGGATGGACATTTCAGTATCCCTCTCGGCTAAAATAATGTGAAAGATGTCTAATCATGCAGACTCCCAGATTAAACCAGGAATCTCTAGGGCAGGAAACTATTAACCACATACTTGCTCTCTTACACATGCACATATCCACTTTTCAAATAGGGCTGGAGCTCTCCAAAAATTAACAGAAAATTGTTTCCCTCTTCTGGTAAAATTTCAGGTAATTTAATTTGCTCGGTTGATCTGTTGCTCTTCTCTATATCATAAATGGATGCACACTGTGCTTCCTATAATCCAGAATATAGGAGTCTAACATATTACTTGTTAGCTTTCTTCAGAAATATGGTTTAGTGCTTCAAATGGAAAATCCAGAACAATGAAGCCTGGTTCCTCAGCCATGTAACTGTTCGCCATGGTTGTGGTTCTTGGGATTGTTTGCCAAAATAATTTAGAAACACATTTTGCACATTCTTTCCTTGCCTGTGAAAGACATGAAAAAAATTTTGGAAGTTTCATTACCTACTTATAAATATTTAAATTCACCGGTGGAAAAGGCTGTGCTAGCACTAAGTGAATACCTCTTGGTTACATACTATTCAACTCTGCTGGGGGTTCCTACACAACCATTTGTGAAAAACTTTTACGTTGGAAGGAAATACTCTTTGAGCTTCTGATTCCTGACTGTGGATCTCCTGATGGAACTACTTCCAGCAGGTACCTCTGCTATTTAACAAACAAGCAACACAATTTAAATTACCATTTAACAAGAACAAGGTTTCCTATACTTTTTCCACCCTTTCACTATCAATCTGCTCTGGCACAAACCTATGTGTCATAATTTCCATGGAGTCATGTAGACTGTTTTATTGAAAAAAATCTTTCCAGAAGTTTTTGTTGAAACATCACTTTAAAGACTGTGTATGTACAACTTGGAAAAGGCACATTTGCTTTTTTTTCAGCTGTCCCTGTATTCCCCTCAGCCTTTAAGAGTTACCACCTACCCACTCTTGAACATTCTTCCAATTAAAACTCTTTGCATCCGACCTGATCAATCCAGAGAAGTGACAACAATAGATTCTCAAGAAGCATCTCAAATCACAGATGAACAAAATCACTGTAAGTAAATCCTGGCAGTGAATCTCCCCTTGATACGTACACTTCTCTAATGTTTCTCTTGACTGACTGTTGTGCTGAAATAAGTTCATACGACAAGTCTGATTTCTTCCTCTACAGATCACCATACTTTTCCAGCACAAAAAAACCCTGAGGATAAATCACATACTTGCTGAAATGCTTAGATTGGCATGTTATCTCATGTAAAAGCAAGGTAGCAAGATCTCAGTTGTAGAGACATGGTATTTTTTTGTTAGGCAAATTGCACTGGTTTTTCTTTATATAATGCTTCTGTAGGATATTCAACATTTTTCCCTCCTCTGATAAAAGATATAGACTGATAACTCAGTATGTATATAGTGTTCTTCACTCATGTATTTCAAAATACTGATAATTATCACCAAATTAATAATGAAAATCCTGATACAAAGATCTCTCTCTTCTCATTCCAGCAATAGAACATGGAACAAAACTTGTGAGCCTGAATGCTCAGTTCAGTACGTTCTCCAAATAATTTACATCCCATTATAAAATAATTAGACTGGCTCAGACTACAAAATGACCTTAAGGAAAGTTCAGGAATTTTGGGTCCTAGGATGTGTACCAGACTCCCACGCCTGCTCAAAACAAGTCTTAACATCAACAGTTCAGTAAACGTTGAAACTAAAAAATACTGGTCTCCTTTGGTCCTATTCCCTCCATCATAATAATCTGCATTTATTTTCTCTAAGATAGTCCTTGTTTCAGCATCCCCTTTTCTTCCTTTCCCCACTCATGCCTCCCAAGCTCTCCAGCTCCCACCCACGCTGCTTTCCTATCTGTCTGGATAACAAGCAGCATGTGCAAAATTTATACTGGCTGACCAGCTAGTAATTGTGAGCCAGCTAGTTGGCAAGATGATGCCTCAGAATGCGTAACATTTGAATTCTCCATACATATCTTCTTGTAAGAGCACCAATTCACACATCTTTCCTTTATGCAACTCCTCTTCTGCACAAAACTTGCAGAAACTTAATTCCCTTGAGATACCAAGCTGTAAATGAATATATGATATCATACTGTCTAGAGACAGGGGTGGAGGTAGATAGGATAACAGTCTTCAGATACATCACTGGGCTGCTGCAAAAAGGATGAGTACTCAATGAGTAGGATGAGAAGAAAGAGGACTGAATTTCATCACAAAATATTCAGATTAGACATGTAAGAAATTATCTAACAGTTCTAGCTTAATTAACCAAATTGCTGATAGAAGGTTGGAATGGCATCACTGGGGCTTTCAAGAACAGGTGAGTTGAAAGTGCTGGAAGGAAATCAGGTGTAGTTTGATTCTGCTTAATTGGTGGGCAAAATGCCTTAAGAACCCAGCCATCCTTATTTGCTGAGATTTAGTTCACATTAAGAGAATAGGCAGGGTATAAAATCACCATCAGACATAGCACGAATTTATTTGTAACAATCTTCAGTGAACTACACAAAATGAACCAAACCCTGTCATCATCTGTGGTGGATTATCAGTTAAAGCATAAAGAAAAGTTATAAGAACACAAAGCTCACCACAGTGATCCTCTGGGGGTTCAACATCTTTAGGTCTGACCCCAAATTAGAAGGTTAAAAACCCAACTCTGTAGGAAAGAAAACACTCAATTATAAATAGGTTCTGAGAATCAGCTTGGTTCATGTCTTGTATTCTTTATTCAGAACTGTCCACCTTATTCATCATTGTGCTATCTTACCCCAAGTCATTAAATATTTAGGCAGGGGTTTCTTTTCTCACTTTACTCGTACTATGTTTTTTCACCCCAGTTGGTTTAAGTTATTCAATGAATGTTTCCCTTTAAGAGCTGGACGGCCCTGCCAGCTTAGCCAACATGATGTGTTTCCAAAGAAGTTTCTTGCTCATCGCAGTAAGGAATGAAATATTTTTAAACCCCAAACTTCAAAATCCCAGATGGTCTTGAAGTCCTTTTTAAATAAACCATGTGAGTTTACAGTCAAATTTGCCCAAGAAAACCTTCTAATGGAGACTGAAAACTATAAATGTTCTCAGTTTATTAAAAAATGATTTGACACCAGCACAGACTATTTCAATTTTTTTCCCCTCACACTGCAGAGCTAGACACACTTCTCAAAATATTTGCTTTCAATAAAGTGACAGCAGCCCCTCAAGAAGTGTTATGTAAGAGCCAGTATTTGATTTTTTCTGTTATATTTCATATTATATTGTCTGTTGAATAAAATGCTTTAAAAACATTAATGTAATATAGAATTTCAGACTCTTAATCATTTTGACAGGTTTTCTGAAACTCTTCAGAGCAACATTTGAGTAAAAAAACCCATGCAATACACAGCACTGAAATAGGTGCAGAACCGGGGGGAAGGGGAGAGGAGGGCTAGAAAGGTCTCTGCTCTAAAACACATGCATTCATTAGAAGAGAAAAATGCCTGGAAATTTGGCACGAAGAAGAATGTTTAAATGAAGTCTGCCTGAGGGGATAGCCCTGACTTGCACTCTTACCAACTGGATGGGTATCATGTGACTGTTAACAAGTATTACGTACCAGGTAAAAAATCTCTCCGAAAGAAACCACACCACCATGCAGCACCATGAACAACTTCAGAGATAATACTTTCTAAAGGGGAAATGTTTCTAGATTGATGCATGGTCTATACACAAACATATCTAGGCAAAAATGACAATAAACCAAAACATACAATATGCTGTGCTTTTAGGATGCTCATTAAAGGTGAATTTAGATCTAAATTTAATCAGGATGCTCATTAAAGGTGAATTTAGATCTAAATTTAATCAGGGTTTCAGGTCAGCTGATTTTGAATGCTGATTATTTTACACCTTAATTCCAGTTTTTCAGTGCGTGTGGTCATCTCAATGTATGTATACTTTAACTTTTAGACCTACATTCAAGCTGCCTTCATCTTGCATCTTAGCTCTCCAAAAGGAGTCCACCTGCCAATTTATGTGCTCTCACCTGAAAATCAAATACACAGTTGAAACACAGCAATGGACTAAATGTGTATTTGGTTTTCCAAACCACAATTATTCAAAAAAATACTTCGGAACCAAAACAAAGCAGCCTTCGTTTGCACTACAGAAAATTCTTGTATTGGACTGAGGCCCTCGGTATTCATTGTCCCCCATAACACATGAGTAACTAATTTCAACTATCTATAATAAACATATAGTCTTTCATACAAGGATCTATTTACTTCAAACGCTATAGTAGGAGACATGGAAGTGCTTTGTAACTTTTTGTTGTCTATACTTCCTCTTTTGGAGAAAGTTTGAATGAAAAGAACATCGTGTTACTTTTCAAAACATTACAGGTAGCAAAATAAACTAAGAGTTTAACATGTATTTTATAACTATACATTACAATACTGTCAATATCACATTCAGATGGAGACAACTCCCTAACAAACTTCCAAAAAGTTAACTAGCCACCTTCGCCCATTTTTCTTTTAACTTATGAGAGAAATGAATATTCTGCATGAGCTGCTTCTCCAAGAAAACTCAGCTCCGATTCAGCATCTGGAGGCAGATGAAGTATTGCTTTTGCCCATTTTCACAGCTGCAGCTGAATAGCAAGAGAAGGTTGAGTGATTAACCCGAGGTCGCCGAGTGAGTCAGTACAACAGGATTACAATCATTAACACTCCTAGCTGCCAGTCTCAACCCTTGCTCTTCTTCTACCACATACACAGTCTTTACCAGCTTTAGCACACAAAAATGATGGACTAGTTAATACCAGACAGAGGGAAAATTGCCCTTTCTCTCTATACACAGCAATGTCAATCCACTTGAGTCTTGATCTGTAAACACTTTTCAATTCCAGCACAGCGCTGCCAATACTTCTCACTTCTGGCCTGTCAAAGGCTGGTGTTCGTGCCGTGGGCCCCTGTTGAACAGCGACTGCCTGCTGAGCCAGATGCAGAGGTGGCTGTGGAACTAGACAATTAATTGGAAAATTCAGCGCCAACTTGCACCTGCATCCAGCAGTTCACTGACACCACAGAAAGGAAATATAGTCCGATCAGCGCAATACAGATAGAAAGCTCATAGCTGGGCTGGATACGCTCACGTTAAACCGCACTCAGTCACACAGTATTATGAGAAGAGTTAAAATGGGCATTACTTAAGCCATAAACAAAACCAACCATTGTCAATTAGCACCAGTGCTATAGTATATGCAAGCCAACATAGAAATAGACGGTATGTGTATTCATATCCTGCACACAGCAATACCTGACTGTAAATACCCATGTATACAATAGCTACAATGACAAATGCAACTTCTTATAAAGGTTGCTTCCTCAGTGGAGATTGCAGCAACTCCAGATTAAGATTCTGACAAGCTTATTTTCTTAAATCTAAGTTTAAGTCATAAATACAGCTCTGACTGCAGTGCCCTTTGACCTGCACCAGCTAGCTTTAATCAAGTTGGTATCATCATTCATGAAAACAGGGTTGCAGAGGCTTTGCTCACTAAGACCACTGACAATGCATCTGCACTGCCCTGGATTCATGGCTGCTGGTGACCACAACCTGCGGACTGAAGTTTGCTCGGATGTGTCTATGTGGGATCACAGGCAAGAATCACAGTACTTTGAATCCAGAGTTGCATGAAAAATATTCTCCTCGTAACCCAGCTTTGTATATCCAAGAGGCCTGGACAGTCCTGGAACTGTCATCTTTTGTCAGATTTGTGAGTGCTTTTCTGAAACAAAACTCTGAAGCATCTGTTGCTCACCTACTGACGTTTTGTAATATCCTTTAATCAATCACATCTGATACAATAGACTTCTTCCATGAAAACTAGAATCAGTTTCACTGCATTGATTCACTGCCAAAATCCTTCAACTGGTGTCATAGGGTAGTGGCGTTTGTCAAGCAACAGCACTGTGCAGGATACAGCTTTAACAGTCAACTTATTCTGTGCTTTAGTCAATGGCATGGGATCATGTGGAAGGATTCAAGAACTGGAAACAGATGGGAAAGATATCTAACTCTTGAAAGATAACACATTTATCCTATACCAGTGCTTCATTTATTCTAGGTTTTCCTAAGGACATTACAGGTACAGCTCAGAACAAAATATACCTGCATAGATGTGAATATAGGAATTCTGTATTTTCTTATCAATTACAAATGAAAGTATTTTAATAGTTATTAATTACACACACTAGTGCTATGCAGCTACCATTAGTTGGTTTTGATGCTGGGATGAGGGAAGAGAGAGAGAAAAACTGAAAAAATATGTATATGGCATCAGTGGGTAATTTTTGAAGTTACAAGATAAGCTTAGGATGAATGGCGAGACAGGACTTAGGTAAAAGGAAAATAAAATCAATTCTCTTGAGCATTCAACACACAGATTGACCCTCTATTTTTCTCTGCCAAGCAGCTTGACACAGTCTGCATTTTTAAGAATCACCACTCAGAATCTTGGACAAGTATAAGCAACAAAGTGGAAAAGAGTCAGATGCAGGCCAAGATGCCCAGCAGATTCACCTGTAGCTATCCCAAGGGCACAGGCCACTGTTTCTCTTCGCTCTCCGTACACTGTCTCTTGAAAGTGGTATTTTCCAAAGTGACATCATCTTTCTTTCTGCTCCTGCTTCAAGGAATAGTATATCCAGAGAGTTCGATCTCAAAAAATGAGCTCCCAGGCAGCTAAGTATGTACAAAACAAAATAGAACAGCAGTACTTGTATAGCACCTTTAATCCTAAGATCCTACAATAAAAATATTGAATAAACTAAATATCACCTTTAATTTGAAGACAGATCCTTCAGTTTGATCATTAAATGAATAGAAGAACAACAACAAAACTGAAATTGGCACAGCGTATAGGTCCTTATTTACAAGTCATCTGTCCCTGTTTCAGTCCTGGGGTTGGCCTTTTAAGCCAGATAAGCCTGTCTCCAACTGGCAAGTACTTTGAATTTTTCATTTCCCAAGAATTCAAGACTTCAGCAATACAGTAGTCGCTAGAGCTCTTGAAATTCAAACTGCACACAGAGTGCTTGATCAAATCTACAAATTATATGTTCTTCTACCCGCCATCCCCATTGGAGGATGTTCTGCATAAGAAAGAGGACAAAGTACAGTCTTACAAGCAGAAGGACTTCTTCAACAAAGTAGAAATGTGGCCATCCAACTCTTAACCAGCACCAGATCAAAGCAGCATTCCCAGGAACAGATTTCATTCCCATCTAGCAGAACAACAAAACCCCTAGTTCTTAATTAGTATTTGTATGAGGAAGATCCTAAGTCAACTGCTTAGATGGCAGTAAAAGACAGGTGTGCATTTGTAATAACAGTTCTTTTACAGAAGAAAAGCCAAAGGGTTTCCTTTAAGTTGCACACAAAGTAGACATTTCAACTGCTCTCATGTTATAGCAGTAACCCAACCCGCTGCCACGCAAGGTACCCCATTCCCAGTCAATTCAGTCTTCTGTTTGAGGGAAAACTGGGGCTGCACCCTGCTCAATCACTATGGAGAGCACCTAGGGCAGAAGCGAACACCTTGCATCTCTCTGCTGTAACTAATTTGGACATATGGAAGGAGGCAGTGAAGTCTGTGTTCTTTTCGGCCTAGGAAATACCATCTGCAGCTGTGAAATTCACACGAGCACCGAGTTGGTAAAGAAAACAGATGGCAAACAGAAGCAAATGGTTAAAATGTCCCCTCCACTGCAACACATGTGAAATCCCTTATTCCAATGGGCTGCAATAAACCTATGACTGTCAGTGCACATATAATGTATTGAAGAATTTTTCTTCACAAGGAAATAAATCTGATTTTTATCTAAGCTGGCAGTAAACAGGGTCAAATATTTAACTGTTTCTGTGGCAACTTCCCTATTGTTTTTCAATTTTTGGTTTTGGGTTTTTTTTCATAAAGCCAAAGTCAGAATGCTGCATAGCTACAGATCACAAGGATGTGAACAAAGGTGAAGAGGGTCTATGGCAAACACCAACTGTCAAATGAGGAAAGTAAATCTTTATCGTAAAGAGCAAACTGTGGTGCCAGATAGAGGAACTTAGCTTCACCCACACTGGATTTATTGTGCATGGTTTAGTCAAGCGATTTATATGGATTACACCATATTTTCCCTTTTTGTAGCTTACTTTGATAATCAAAAAATCTTTTTGTAATTTACATTAATAGCTCTGCAACATTGTGGAAAATATTAAAAAAGACCTTTATATTTTTGGCACCTCCTACTGCAGAGGACTGCACACAATCAACACTCTTTTGAACTGTTCCAAAGGGTTTGGCGAGAATTTGAGGTACACCCAAAATGTCATGAAAGACCCTGTACTGAATCCTCAGAAAAGCTGGTCAGTGAATGTCCAGGTCAATAGTTTTCTTAGGCCCAAGACCGCAGCACGCCTCTGCCAGCAAGAAAAACATTACACGTACAAGCCACTTCTATTGGCTTAACTCAGTGAGTTTTAATAACAACAACAACAATAACGATACACATTATAGAGGCATTATTTCCCCAATCACTGGATCCCAAGTTGGGGAATACTTTCAGACTATAAAAGGATGTCACCACAGAAGATTTCAGAATGAAATCAATTAAGAATTAGGCTTTTTCAGGACATGTTGCTGCCTCAACAGCACAAGCAAAACAAAACACAGCAGAGAAAAGTGCAGTGTAGTAACTCAAGAATGGAATTCAGAAAACCCTGAATCTTTGATCGTAACTATTGCTCTGACCTTGGAAAAGAGTTCTTTTATTTTCCTGTTTATATTTTCTTATCAATAAAAACCCTCATATCTCAGAATAGGGTTGAGCGAGGGATTGAAAGGGAAAAAAAAATTGAAAGTTTTGTAAATGGAAAGAAGTTAGCCCTTGTGGAAGTCACAAAGAATCAGTCGGGCTGCATGACACAAAGAACAATGTCTGGCTACAAGCTCTTGCTGCACTGCTCTAGAATTGCTCCTCCACGCTCTGCCAGGGCTGTTCACACAACACAAGGAGGATGGAGAAGAACTTGAAGCAAATATTTGCTATCACTAAGGTATCAATCAGGCCTATGGGCCACATGAAGCTAATGCCTAAACTTTCTGATTTAAGAACATAAAATTTAAGCTTTCATTGTTAAGCTAGAGCCAAATCTTGTTCCAAAGATATGCAAGGCCTATAGCAGCTTCTCCCAGGGCCAGAAACCAGTAACTCTAGTAGAAAGCTAGGGACACCTAAAATTTCCCCATATACATATTTCTTTTTTACATGCAGTGAATCATCCTAGAAAAACTCCTTCCAAACACTTTGAGACTAGCTGGATACATAGTATTTGGATAGCGTAGTATTTGAATGTAATGGAATAAGAGGAACAAAACTGACTTTCACAGACTGACCCAGAAAGAGGAAAAATCTCAAAAACCCAGCCCTTAGAATCTTAGAGAGGGATCTCTTTCCCATGTATTAAATATTAGGCAGAAATAATCAGGTAGGATAATAATCCTACATTTTTCTAAATAAAGCCACAGCCATTGGTTCCCCTCATGAAATGTAACAGTGAACAGATCTGTTAACTATGCGCATCAGATAAAAGCTGGGATTAATTAGCACCAAAGAACCAGGCACTGAATTGTCTCTGGTTCTCGCTGTTCTGCATCATTGGGACTCCAGGAGTTAGCTAAAATCTATCTACATATGAACAGGACTGACTTCCAGATTTTTAAAACTATTAAGATACCAGTTACTGTTAACATCTGGATCAGTCCAGCCTCAGAATCCACCCAAGCCTGAGCTAATTCCATATTTAATCATATTAATTCCAACCTCAACAGTGACAATATGTAAACCTTGTCCACATGCTGAACAAGAAGAAGGAAAGGCAGAAATTTATCTCTTAAAATAAAATACCAGTGATTAATAAATCACATGTTTATATCTCTTCGGAGGAATACTTCTAATACAGAGCAAATCCAGCCAGAGCATTCCATGCCAAATCAAATACTCATATGAAAAGAAAAGACAATTTCTGCCAGTTCCTAGGTCCAAAAAAGCTTTAAAAATTGGAAAAATGAAAGCATTTGCCCTCTTTCCATGAAAACCCGGAGTGCCGGGCACCAGGAAACATAATGTTCCCACTGATCTCCAGTAACCAAGGTCAATAATAATAATTTCAGAGTTATGAGAAGTAATTTGATGCATTCCACTGTGTGTGGAGAGAGCAACTCCTTTTGATACTGTAGAGACTTCCCTAAAAGATAACTGTATTGTATAAGAATTCAGATTTCTCCTCTTTCCCACCCCACACCACCCCCCAAATATTGTCCAACTGAAGATAAGATGCTTTCCCCCCCAGTTACAGAATCACCGAATCACAGAATCTTCTTGGTTGGAAGGGACCTTTGAGATCATTGAGTCCAACCAACAAAAAAAAAAAAACCAAAACCAAAACCAAAAACACAACACCAAACACCAAAACAAAACAAACACCCACAACTACACACCATACCCACCCACAAACAGAGGCAAACCAACAATCTCGGGCACTAGAGCATGCCCTGAAGCGCCACGTCTACATGTTTCTTAAATGCCTCAAGGGATGGCGACTCCAGAACCACCCTGGGCAGGCTGTTCCAGTGCCTGACCACTCTCTCAGTAAAGTAATTCTTCCTAATATCTAATCTAAACCTCCCCTGCCGCAACTTCAGACCATTTCCTAACCATTTCCTCTGGTCCTGTCATTATTCGCTTGGGAGAAGAGGCCAACACCCACCTCTCTACAACCTCCTTTCAGGTAGTTGTAGAGGGCAGTTACAGAGGATTTGGAAAAGCCTGTCAGAACCACAACAAAAAGAAGGCAGAAACTATTTTTAAAAAAAAATAAACAAAAACAAAACCAAAAAAACTTGGGTATCGTTTTCCCTTACTCGATGGGAAGCTTATCAAGCTTATCTAGACGATCAGCTTATAAATCTTAATTTCAGAAACTAGTCAGTTCCAGGGAAGAAGAAAAGCAGTAGTTGCAGAAACACTTTAGTCAAAGTACTAACACAGAGCTGATTACTAGTGGAAATAGTATCTTTCCCCTCCATAAAAAAAAACCAAACAAGTATTCTCCAGAAATGCTAGAATAATTTTGGAAAGTCCATGCATTTAAAATCAATTTGAAATTTAAACAAAGCAAACCAAACAGCCAACAACAATTAAAAAACCCAGCAAAACAAAAAAGACACTCACAAATAAAAACAAGCAACAATTGAAAATAAAATGTACCATAATTGACAACAAGTACTTTTAGTATTATCTCCATTTCTCACCAACCTTACAAACTGCAAACCTATTTCATTTTTCACATAAGTGAAGATAATATTGATAAAGAGAGCCTTGACAATGAACATGAAAAGTTTAGTGACTTTTCAATGAGAGTCAGATCCAGCTCCACATGCTAGTGAAGCAGAGGAGTCTGGAATATACATCTTACGTTCTTTAGAATATCTCCATCTCCAGGGGTATAATTTATTTAAAGTTTTGTTTTTCCATTTAAAGTTTCATAGCCCCCTGTTTAGGTACGCACATTTTCATGCTTTACTTTACAGTATAACTGCAGCAACAGCAGCAGCCTATACACATTTGGGGAGCCATTCCAAAATGACTCTTCTGATTTTGGCCACTTGGAAAGAGATGCTTTCAGTCTGTAATCTCCATTTTGATAACGGAAGTAGATATCATGCTCACAAACTCAAATAATCCCAGGTTGAACACCCAACTAGTGAAGGTTAGGTTACTGACAAAATCATCCAGTTAAGACAAACTTGGCCTTTTTAGACTTAGCAATTTTGAACAGACAACATGCCAAAATATTCAAATGAGAAACATTAGAAGTCTCACCACTTATTTTTTAATTTAAAAAAAAAAAAAGTTCCCTTGCCCGACTAATTTCAAGTTCTCTAGAAAAAAAAAACCACCATGCCATAACTTCCACTGTGTGAAACATGAGCCATATTGGGTCAATTCTGGCTAAACCTGTAGGAAATGCCAAGAATAAGTTTTGTTGGAAATGTTGTTTAACAGCATTAGTAAGAAAACACTGATAATATTAATCTCTAATGGCACAGAGCAACGAGGCCAAAGAGAGTTAAGAAAATGCTATTTCCTCTCTATTGCAAGGCTTTAGATTCTGTGATAGCAGAAAAGTCAGTTGCTGTGCTGAAAACATCACTTCAAACATAAAGACAACCAGCAAAGAGGGCTGGCATTTTTCCTCTAATCTTGAAAAAGCCAGCTGGAAATGACACCTGCAACAGGAAGACTATTTCTTTACAAGTATCTCTTCTAAATGTCTTCTACTTACCTGTCTGCCCATGGTGGCCTGTGAAGCAGACAGTATAGCAGACAGTTGGGTATTTTTTTTAATATCTGTGCAGACAGAATGACTATGATCATTCAACTGGAGCAGAGGTTTTTTTATCCACTCAACACAGCCGTACGTGATGATACAGGCAGAATCTAGAAGAGAAAAACATGTAAGATTGCACATTAGATCAGCTCGAAGGTCCATCCAGCCTCTCTCAAATAACTGTCTTAGTTGGATATCTCATATGGAATGAAATCAAGGTAGGTATATGACACTTCCCTTCTTTCCCAGCCTCAACCTATTTTCAACTCCAAGTTATTAATCCTCAATAGGCTTCTCTTTTGTGAGCTTGCTCTGTCTCTTCTGCAACCTCCATAAGCTTGTAGCATCCACAATGTCCTTTGGCAAGCTCTACAGGTCTGCTACTTATCATATGAAGAATCTTTTCTCCCATTTTGAATGGGTCCCTATTAGCTTCATATGATATACCTTAGTTACTATATTAGGAGAAGTAATAAACACCTGAATCCCTCTGTGCCACCAATGACTGTGCAAATGTCCACCATTTTATTTGTTTCCTTCCAAACTGAAGATCTTACTCATTTCTAGCAATGAAGCTGATCTACCCATCGTTTTTTTCACCTTTTTTTTTGTTATTCCCTGCTATATTTAAACTTCTTTTATGTCATTTCAGAGGTACAGGTAGTACTCAAGAAGTAGACAAGTCACAGACTTATCTTTAACGTGATACTACCAATTCACAAAAAATTATTTACTTTCTTCCCCCCACTGTTTCCAGGTACTAAGAAGATCTTTCCATGGAACTGTTGTCATCACCCCCAAGATCTTGCTTTTAAGTGGTAAGGATCACATCTTTACATGTGAAGGTAGTATTAGCATTTCCCCACAAGCATCATTTTATGTGGCACTTATTTACACTGAATTGCATCAGCCATTTCATTGCTACATCAAAGTCTTACATTTCTCATAATCTGTCATTTCTCTCATAACACATTAATATCGCACATAATCCTATACACTGTGACACAGGCTTGAGATTTTAAGGATGAAGTTTATCTGGGGTGATTGAGTATATATTTAGAAAGATATTACAATGAATTATTAGAGAGAGAGAGAAGATTATTACAGGAGGACATTCAATTCTACTTGCTACTAGAAAAATACATCATGATACTAATTTCCAACACTTCTCAGAGGTTCATTGCTTTATTTCAAAAGGGAGTCAGCTGCAGCTTCCCCTTCCACTGTGCACACACATTTTATTTTATTTTTTTTTCTGTAAAACAGTGTTAAAATAGTTGTACAGGAAACTAGCAGAAAGTTTTGAATCCCTCTATCCTACCCCCTAAGGCAGTCAAACAAGCCTTGTAACTAAACACAAATGGTGCGGCTAGTAGGGGCTGGAATGCCCATCTCACCTCTCAGGAGAGCCCAGCGACAGAACTGGAGACTTAATCACTTTACCTTTACACAATACAGGGAGCCTTCCTTTTTTATGCAAAGTGGAGCAGCTTCAACAGGTGAGAAACTGTTCTCACTTTTCCCATAATCCATGTATAAGAGGGAGGAACAGATGCTTCTCCTGTTTTACTTAAGACTTAAGGGTTAACAAAGCAGTTTGTCCATGGTTAACTCTTATAAGTGTTCTCTCAGCATGGCTATAGGTCAAAAAAATGTCTCAGAACACTTCATTTACGGCTCCCAAGACAGCTCATGCAAAAAGAGCATCAGGGTTCTCAACTTGCCAAAAAGGTCTTCCAGCATGCTCAGAAACAGGAATTTAGGCTCCTGTTAAAAATATTGGTCTGTCTGAGTCTTACACAGCTCCTCGGTTTCACAGTACACAACCTATAGTTAAGCAGTGGAACACTTTACTACAAGATGCTGCCAGTGCTAAAAGTTTACAGAGGCCCAAGGGAAGATCAGGCAAATTAACAAAAGAAATTCAGAGGCTTTTAAGGTACAATCTGTCTGAAGCAGTTCTTGAACCCCAAATTCTTGGGAGAAAGTTTGGGGGCAGTATCCCTAAAATAAAATTGCAATGTTTTTCCCTAGGCATTTGGTTTTTACTGGATAAAACAAGGTCCTATGCTATAAGCCCTCACACCTTATCTACAGTAATTAATAACTCCTGTGTCAGCACCAAGACAGATAAATAATGTAGAGATTCCCATGCCACCCTGTTCCATTTCCATCCACAAGCAGGCAATGCAGCCTGGAAGATACTTTGGGATTCAGGTCTTGCAACTGACTGGTTGGACCAACGTGCTTTATCAGACTACAGGAATCAGGCTGGGCAATTATCTGCTGGTGATTACAGAAAGACCATGGAATGTCTAGGTTGCTTTCCCAACTTTATCCCAACAGCTATGTGCTTTGCAGGACAAGCCAGTTCATTTCTTTATGTCTAACTTTCTCCATTGGGGTAAACTTTCACCTTTATTTTAAAGCAGTTGCACATTAAAATAGAAAAAAGTTGCAATCATAGCACATAATCTTTTTTTCTGCAGTCACGAAAGTGGATGGATGTCTTTTCTCCCTGTGTTGTTCTGGATTCTTCTTTAACAGCTCTGAAAATTTAAAGCCATCTGGTAGCAGCTGTGTCTTGACTGCACACCTGTGCTTGAGCTGAAGTGGGGAAAAGTTCAATAAGGATTATACTGTAGGTGCCAGAACGTCTCATTCATTCCAAAAATATTGTGCAGTTTTAATATTCCCCCACCACCACTTCCCCCTTAACTGTTTTGTGCTTTACTCAGAACATACAGATTAGAAAGACAAAGCAATTTCTGGAGAGCACAAAGCCCTTGCTGTTAGGCGTGTAGCAAAAGTTTCCATGAATCTCTGTTGATCCTGGACCTGCACTTGCAAAGCTATATTGATTCAGGACAAAAATAGGCCTTTGGCTGGGCTCTGTGGCTTTCTGTAGATATCTACTCATCAGCAAGCCAAAGCAAACTGTACTAACAGTGACAAAACACCATTCTGAGCAACTAGACAATACCAACCCTGGTAACATCTGCAGCTGCAGGGACCATACAGTCAAGTGCAATCAGGGAGTACTCTAAGGATACGACCTCTGCATATTTCCTTATCCAACCCTTCCTTTAAATTCAAGAAAATAAGCAAGCTGTGTATGCAGGACACACAAAAGAGAACCTCCCAATCTGCAGAAGTTCAGAACAGGACAAGCTAAATAGGTCACTAATGGCTCTTCTTTTATAGCATGGCACCACTTCACTGCTGCTAATTCACTCACTTTAGTCATCTTTGCAAGGACACGCATTCCTTTAAGTACTCTCTAGAGGTAAGCAATCTAAAACATGGGATCTCCTCCATACTTTAATCTTATTACAGCAGGGCTGCTTGCCATAATCTAGCACTGGCTTTATGCCACTGACCGTAGCTTAAATCCGTCCCCAGAGCAGCTCTCATCTTGATCCCACCTCTTCTTTATCAATGCAATGCCCTGCAGTTTTTCCTCCAACTCAGTGCTCAGTCAATGCCCTAGCATGGTTCTAAGAACACTATGTTGTTAAAGGTATTATCATTTGAATTAAAAATAAACCCCAAACTATCTGCAGATAGTTATTAATGACCTCATGACATTCTCTGCTCCATCCATCTTTTCACCTCCACCAGTCATCAGTAAGACTTTGAAACAAGCAGCATTCTCTCAAACGGCAAAATGCAGAAGCTGAGCAAAACCCCAGGCATTTTTTCAAGGAGGAGGATTATAAATGTAAAACCTTGCAACATTTCACATTAGGTAACTTTTTTCCCTTTTATGGTATCTTTGATTCTTGCAGTTAATAATTGTGTGGATTTCATGAATGTTCCAACAGCTGGCACAAAGTGCCGTGGGATTTTTCAGCATTAAACAATCTGTGTGAGATACAATTTCCTTCTAAACCCCTCGTCTCTTTATTAATCCATCAAAATGAAGCAATGCAATATCTAATCTAAGTTTAGCTGCTCTCAAACTCCTTCTCTATAAGGCATTAGTCATACTTAGATGCCCCCTCTCTTTAAAATCCATGGGCACTTCTGTTCTAGCTGGTAGTGATGATGCATCACCTGCAAGAGTGAAGTAAGAAGTATTCTCCGACAGGAGCATAATCTCTTTAACAAAATGTGGTTTTCCAGAGGTTGAAAAAGGCAATTCTTTTTCTTCCAAAAAAACAACAAGTTTCAACATGTACAGCAACTTTCAACAGAAAGTTGTGTAATCCAAAATTCACCCTTTCCTTGTCCCCCATGAAAATCCTTTAGCACAGCAATTTAATTCAGAAAGAGAAAGAAAGGAGGTTAGGTATTTCTCATCATGATATTTAAACTTAGCAAGAGTCCTGGGTTTGAGCAAAGATGAAGACAAGAAAGAAAAGTAGGTTCTTCCTTGAACGACAGAATGCATCATATGAACTTCCAAGAAAATCAAATGGGGTTTCCATTCCCTGTAAACAGGGATACTCTGATACTCTATTCTCCCATCCTGAAATGAATACCGCAAGGCTATAAATGCTTCTCATTATATGCAGGAGACCAGGCGAAACCCCAACGTCCCAATGCCTCCACAAGATTGGTTAAAATCCAAAATGAGACTTGCAAGCTGGCTGTGTTTAAATGCCTGGCTTTACATGCAACATCACTGAGCTCTGGGGTGGCTGAAGGAGAGGGATTTTTCAGTTTCGGCAAGGTCACTGCCATGTAGAGCTCAATCTCGGACCTCTATTGTTCCACATACCTAACTTTCAGCAAACCAGCCCCTAACTTTCAGCAAACCAGTCATTTGCATAAGATTTGCCAGAGCTGAATTTCCATTCCCCACTGAAAACTACATCTGAGAGCAAATGAGGCAAAAAAAAAAAAAAAGAAAAAAAAGAGAAAATATGTACTTGGGCAACTTACTTCAGGGTGCACTGAGCTGGGATGTGAATCAACCCAACCACCCGCTCCAATTAAGGTTTCTTCAGAGCTGGCTGCTGTGAACTAAAGGAGTTTTGATACACCTTTGGTCCAGCTCTAATGAGATTTTGGCCGCACACAACCCAATTAATTAGATATTTCCTTATGAAACAGTTTGGCTTGTAACATATCACAAAACCCTGCCACAGAGGGCTACTCCATCATCACCCCTGGCCTGACTTGAACCAAAAATGGGGACAACAGGAATAGGCATTCACAATACACTTGGCATTCAGTTGGTGCATCTCCTTCATGGCACATTTCTTCTCCAAAAGGCTGTGTTCTCAGAATGACCTGATGATATAGCTCAAAGACTACATTTAATAAACTTTTACTGATAAGTCCTTCTCCAGTGTCAAGATCTCTGCCATACTCCATCTAAAAAAAGGTGTCTTTGTTGACCTGTGTGTCACAGTCTTCATGAGACCTATGCTATTATTTCTTAGCTACTCAGTGAGCGCCCCATGTAATATGGTAGAGCACAAAGACAGTCTCATACTTTCGGTTGACTGTTAAAAAATTAAATCCTTTTGACTTAATAGCCAAATTGGTTGAGCAGCACTCCAAAGCTCTCATTCATTCAGCGTTTCCTTCATTTCCCTTCTTATGATGAGAATGTCTGTTCATGAGAATGAACCTCGGTTCAACCTTGATTTTCATAACTTTCAGTAACTTGCTCCAAAAGAACTGTTAGCCGAAAACGGTGTCCATGTACTTCTTGAAGGTTATGCAATGCCACAAGTGATTGAAACAGATGAGGAATTCTGGCTATTCACTGGGGGCAGAATGTTGAAAAAAATCATAACTATCATGATATATTCATCACCACAGAACACAAACATCCATCAATATAAAGTATGTAAGATCTTCTGCAGCAGAAGTTTAAACCAAAACTACTTCATACACATTATTTCATTCTATTCCAATTAATTTTGATGATGCTCCATCATGATATCCGAGTATGAATTCCCATACCACCACTGATAAAGGCAGCACTACTTTCAGTGCAGTAACCGGGTAGCACCTCAGGACTGAGTCTAGAATTGTGCCCCTGCTGTGCTAGTTCTTGCAGAATGGAACAAAAGACAGACTTGTGCCAAATAAATTATCATCCAAGTACTTTAATTGCTATTATGCATTTGTGAAAAGTGATTCATGTGTAATTACTCAGTAAGTTAATACAAAGTGGGATTCAGCCAAGCTACAGTTCTTAATTCACTAGTGCTTATAAGATACTTTGAGATCCTGTAATAAGAAATTTCTAAGAAGGACAAGAGATTAAAGTAAAAGCTTTAAGACTGTCAAAATGCAACGGTTGCCATTTGCTTCCACACAGATCTACTTGTGAAACAGTTCCAGAGCCAGTACTTTAATGGCTTACATACTGTATTTTTTTCAAAAGCCATTAGGGCCTTTGAAATCCCATAGTAGTTATTTGGCATGACTGGAGAACTTCTATGCCAGAAAAACATTCTGCTCGCCAGGATGAGGTAGGGGAGGCTCCTCTTTAATCGGGCTAGTGACCAGTTCTCTTAAGGAAGGGCTTTTACTTCATTATTCAAAACCACTTCCTTGAGGATAAGGAGGAGAAAAATTAGCACATGAGTTGGCCACTCAAAAACCAAAGACGTGGAAACATGCAATGTCAGGTCAGAAGGAAACTTTCAATCTGGGTTTCAGAGACCACTTATTGAATAGATGGGGAAAGCAATAATGGATTATTTAAAAAAAAAAAAAAAGGCTGTGTTAAAGAGAGATAAAAAATACATTGAAGTGATGTCAAAGGTACTTACAGAGTTTTCTTCTGTTTTAATTTCCTTTCAAAAAGAATACAGCTAACTTGATTGTACAGAAAGAAAAGGTTATGCCCATATTTGTAAAGTTGTTTACAAGATTCTGCTTTAAATGCACATCTTCACTCTCAATTCCAACATCACCTACAGCAGTATTAATTAAAAAAAGTTCAGTTCATTGAAATCAGTATTATCATAGTTACATCACATCCTGATAAAGATCAAAACTGATATCTGATTATTTAACTCCAGCTACTTATGTTGCACAATTAAATCAGTCATTCACTTTCCAAAAAAAAACGCCAAACCAAAACCCCCCAAAATTATTTAAGCAGTCTATACGAATTTAAACAGCTGCTAAACTCACATCAGCCTGTGATGTGCTCAAGAGTAAAAACAAACAAACAAACAAACCTGTTCCTTTTCTGTTTTCCTAATTCAGTATTAATATCCAGTTTTTTTCATGGAACTCATGGACAGAACCACCAAAACACTGAGAGAAGTTGCAAAACTTGGAAGTCCGGATTCTACTGAAGACTCAAGAGATTCCTCTAGTTTGGATTAGCTCCCAAACTCCTAGATGCTCATTTTAATTGAAGCATGACAGTTTTATTCTCTTTTTACTCACGCTGCTTTTATATCAGTACATGTATCCCAATCTCTTAATTTTCAAACAACATTACGAGCTAAAGAACCAGATCCTTTAAGTTCAACCTATCATGACTTTTCATGTATATATATTACATATTCTCCTTGCAACTCAAGTCCAGGATTTCACAGTAATTCACTCAATTCATGTAAAGTTTGGTGGAAAATGGTTTCCTCTTTCTATTCTATGCCACGCCTCAGCACTTCAAGTCAGCAGAAGGTGGCTCATTAACCATCGATTCATTACCTTCAGAACTTGCAATAAGCTTTTCGGAATAAGCCCTTTGAGAACAGGCATAACAGTGAGCTGCAGAAATTTAGAGATTGCAGTAAATGTGTTGATTAACGAAGCACTAGATGGCACCCTCGCATTCAGCTCTTAAGAGGTTTTTAGAGCCCTTCTCACTCAGATTTGAAAACAATACAGGTACTCGAATTTTATTCAGGTCAAGAATGAGGATTTTTAACTCTTCATGTAGGAATATATCTTAGGAAATACCACCTAATATAGTAGTGCCAGATTACAAATTAAAAAAAAAGTTAAATCACTATTCTATTCTACATTAGCAAATGTTAGTTCTTCTAAATAAGAAAATTTTATAAATGAGGAAGCAATTCCCTCATTGCAAGCAGTTTAAAAGCAGCCTTTAGATTAGGGAAAAATATTATGTTTGCATGTTTCTTTTCTTCTTGCCAGTAAACAGTCAAGAAAAAAGTTGTAATTAATTTCTGAAAATCCACCTGAGTGCCTCTGTAAATGCTGGACAAGTCAGCAGAGTTGATGGTATGCAAAGATTTAGTTTTCCTGAAACAACAAGGTCTTTGTGTGTTTTGCCAAACAAGCTGGCATGCACCTATTTCCAGTGCTATTAGGATGCAAGGAGGCACTGTTATCTCTAGACAGCACACTGATAAGAAAATTCAGGCTTTGAGCAATTAAATGATATCGTCAAAACCACAGAGGAAATCTGTGTCAGAGCAAGGAAATGAAGCCATTCCAGGTCAGTGACTTACCCAGGAGGTTGTCTCTCCCTCTTGCTTCCATCAAGTCTTGGGACTTGCTTAAAGTGCATGTCAAAGTGGGAGAAGGCAAACTCCATTCAGGACTTATACAGAGCATCAAAGGATTTGAAATAAGGTGGCTGGCCTGCAGGTGGATCATGGCATCCTTTTCAGAACTATCTCATGCAACCAATATTGTCCTTTTCTGAAGCAAGGACAAAACAGAATGTTCTATCTTGTCTCTGAATTATTGCCATGAAAATTTATTATGGCAGACAAAGGGCAATACCAAGAAGATGAGCACAGAATTGTAGGTACATTCTAGATCCCTGAAAGAATAAAGGATCACAGCAGACAGACAACACAAAAAACTATTTTATGGTGGTATTATGGAAAACAAGACTAGTAGATAAAGAATGGTTTAGGAAGCAGAGAAGCTGGAAGGTAAAAAAAAAAAATATACAGGCAACAACAAATGTGCTATGGTATTAATTAAAATATTAAAAAGCAAAGAGAGCTACGCCTTGCTAAAGTTTTAATTAGATGATAGAAGTTGATTTTGCAAAAACCACTTAAGTTACACCAGGGTACATGAGGTCAGAATTGGACCCAAAGAACCTAATCTCTCACCATATCAACAAGTTAGCAGGTGGTCAAGACAGCCCAGCTGGAGAATGGGCTCAAATTTTCAGTGAGCTAATACACACTAATCTTTCACTCCTGCAGACCTGGATTCAAAACTTAAGATCATGAACTAAAATTAGTCTGCTGGTTTCATTCTAGTCCCCATTTGTGCACGGCACAAAACCACCATAAAAAGTGTCATGACTGGCAATCTCTCTAAGGCAGGCCCAGTTCTGGAATAGCAGGAAATGTTGTAAGTTAGGACTGAAGCACGCTGGCACAGCTGTGTACGGAATTTTATACTCTCTGCCCACATTATGCTTGCCAAAGCCAAATGTTTTTTCTCCTTGACTTCTGCAAGTGCCACATTCATGCTGAAAAAATAAAAAGAGAGAAAGGAAAGAAAAGAAATACAGAATGAATCATTGCAGTCACTGGAACCAACACTGTACTGCTTCCCACTCTGTACATCTGCAGTAAAGGCAGTGTTATTGCATAGCATATAAACTTGCACAGAGTTAATTTACAGTGTCTCGTTTTGTGTTTGGTTATTGCTGGTTATTTTGTTTTTGGGGGTTTGGGGTTGTTTTTTTTCTTTAACATAGTACATAGCTTCTTTTTGTCCCATAATAATGGTGCCCATTGCTAAACCGGGTCTGTAACTTTTTAACCGGACTAAGTCAAAGTACCATAAAACCAGAAGATTCTCCCACTCAGGTGACTGTCCAGCTTAGCCGAGTAATGACCCAACCTGGAAACATGTTGAATTATTAATATGAATTATTCATAGTTACCCATGACAGTTCACTGGACGAACTCCAGCCACATAAAACAAAGATAATCAGCCGCATGTCAATCAGGAAAAATCACATTCAACTTATAAATCTCATATAACATCACGTATTACCACAGGCAGTCATATTCAATAGTTAGAATCTAAAAGAAGAGCTTCTGAACTATGCCTTATACCTCTAAAACCATTTAGTATTGAGACATGTTTTTGCAAGTAAAATTTCTCCCATGCATGATGAAACTTCCAGCCAAACAGGCAATGAAAAATAAGGTCTTTAGTAACATAAGGTAATATAAAAATGAGCAGTTTCGGGCAGTTATGAGATCTTTAAGATAGCAATAAAGGAACACACAAGGCTGAGTTTAAAGGAAATAAGAAGGAATCAACTGATACAGGAGCTTAATGAATTGTTCTATTTGACAATTATCAGCCATAAATAACATGACTCCACTACATCACAGAATTGAATGAGATTAGTTGACTGGAATTAAATAAAGCAGAACCATAACTTTTGCCAGCAAAAACACAAAAGCCAGATAACAGTAGCAGCAGTAGTTGCTGTTAATCCCAGGAAACAGTTTTTCTCCTTTTGCCAAAGCAGCCATTTTCCCCAACAGCAATTCTCATTCTGAGGCCAAGGTGGTGCTCAAATATAGTAAGTAACAAGCAACTTTCCCAGAAGCTACCTGCTTCCACTCTACCCCATCCAACGCATTCAAGCAGGGAAAGAACCAAAGCACTTTCCTCTCCAATGGAGGACTTTGACTTTCATGCAATGGAGTTCATACACATAGTTACTAATGTAAAACCGTGCACAGTCAAAACTAGCAGATTAAAAATTAAATGTTTTATGAACTTACCAGCCTATCTACTGACTACATTTTCTAAAAAAGCTCTATGTTCCCCCTCTGGACTATATTTTGAGAATAGCTTCTATTTAAGACAGTTTTTGTTAACGTCTAGATAAACATGACAACCTCTCCAACCAAGTTTTGGGTCCTCACTCGCTAGAGTTCGCTTCAGTTTCAAATATCCCAGAAAAGCTGTTCAACAAACATCAGTAAGAAATCTGGAATTTACCTCCCACTAATGTATTAATATACCGAATAGTCCTTATTAATAGAGGAGATTTCACTGGTTACTGTTATGTCTTGTAGGTTCCATGCCTCTAGAAACTTACTTCTCAAGAAGAGAAAAGCCTAAGGCAGATGCCTAGGACTGCAAAGCAGAAGGAGACCAGTTCTATTTCTGTGGTGACAAAAACCAAGGAATAAGTAACAAATGCTCTAGTGGAGGTGTCCCTGCCCATGGCAGGGGGGTTGGAACTCGATGATCTTTAAGGTCACTTCCAACTCTAACCATTCTATGATCCTATGATTCTAAATAGAGCTGAAAACCACCCACAGAATTGAGATGTTTAAGCTGTGCACTTGCCACATGATCGCTCTGTTCACATTTAATTTTCTTCATTAAGTCATATGCACATAAAATCTGGAAATAAATATATGCTTTCAGCAGATTGAGCAGGTTGGACGATGGAACGTGATTTTCTGTAGCCTATCTAAAGGGGCACAAGTAGCGCTTTGTTTCTCAGATATGTTTCCAAGTGAAAAGTCAAGATATTTTTGGATTGATCTGAAAGTAAAACTTCCAATGATAAAAATGGACAATCTCATAGTGGAAAATTCAGGTTTTATTTCAGGTTCGCAGTTGTTAACGATCTTGTATTGATGTACTACATAAATATATAAAAGGGACAAAGACTCCAAGAACAGAAGCCGAGTTCTACTGATATCCTAATTAGACAAGATAGTAAAAATCCCACATAGCTCTCTAGAAAAAGCCCCAAATACACACAACACTGTCAGAGCGAAAAATCAGCCAATTAGATTTTTAAAAATATTTTTAGTTTCTATGGCAGGAAACCCTTCCCAGTAGCAGCTCCCTCCTCAGTCACCACGCTGCATAACAGGTTTAGCTGAGCAGCTTTTGGCTAATTCACACCATTCTACCTCAAATGCTTACACAGGTGTGAGCTGCTGAACCTGGCTCTTTTGCAGGCAGCTGTGGCAGGGGAAAAAAAAATACCCTCGGACTACAGACCAAAAGAAAAGTAGGGAAGAAAGGAAAAAATCAATTGACTTCTGCTACCAAGTAAAAACTTTACAGCTGTTTTAAAAAGGTACTGAGCTACCAATTTGCTTTTCTATCACACCAGTTATTAGGCACACTCCTGGCTTTAATAACCATTTTCTGCTCCAATCATTTGTGTAATACAAAGAGGAATACAGGGCAAGCAAAACTTGTTTAATTAGAAATGCTGTTTGCTAAGCATTCAGAGGAAGTTACAGAATTATGTGCTTCACCATAGTAATATTTAACCTAATGAAAATTTTCTTGAAATAGGATTTGTTTCCCTTACGTGACATAAATATCTTGTTCATGCTAATTACAGCTGATTCACACAATAAAGCAGCTACCATAAAATTAAAACACGGATATGTGAACAAGTTAGCACAGGGTAAACTAGATTATCAATCTTTAGGGTACATCACCTGTGCGGTGGTAATGCCGTGTAAATGTTTTCACCCCATGGTAAATTAAAAGTAGCTGATCCTTATTCAAAGAGCTGTTGAAGGAATTTCTGCTCCTTTGGCAGCTAGTCCTCTGGCTTTGAACAGATGTGGTCAGAAACTATATGAGACCAAGTCCTGGCACAAACTACAACTCAAGATACTACCATTAACCAAGAAGCAAATACCAACTCTGCTTAAAATGTTGTAAACCCTGTCACAGGCTTCAGTGAAAACAAAATTTTGCCTGCTCTTTCTGGGTTTGTTTCTTAGAAACTACTTATTCAATGCCTAGAGGAGTGACCTGGCCATTAATCCAACATTTGTGTGGTTGCAATGCAGCAGACATTTCGAAAAACTTTGGTCTGACAGAGTGCTTTAACTCAAATTGTTTCTTTACAAACATCTTGACACATGGAGAACATTCTCCTGGCAGCTCATGATGACCGATGGTCTACATGACTAGTGCTGTTTAACAGCAAGAAACATGTATGTAGTTAGAAAGGAAAAGTGAAGAGCAGGTTGAGTGTGTACACAGATATATGGATAAAGTTCCCGGCACTCCCTAGGGAATTTTGACATACAATATAAACAATTATAATGAGTAAGAGAGTTACCCAAATCTTCCCAGATTACCGTATAAATGTTTTTGCTCATATGCGTAACATTTTGGATAATAGCAAGAGTACTTACTGGAATGAAGAATTACTTCTGTAAGCTTGGGCTTGTGTCTAACGTAACTAAATATGAAGTCTCTGGAACAAGCATTCTAATAACCAGGATATTATTACCTACTATTCCTGAAATTTTGAAATTTGAGTTATTTCAGATAGAATGGAAAATATTGTAACTTCCACAGCTATGATTCCAGGTTTCAAAATAAGTTTCAGATATTCCCTTCATCTTTTCTCAGAAGCAACAGTTATAGTGCTATTAAGCCTTCTGCCCTTTGAAACGTAACAATTTATCAACAAAAAACACAACCCAAACTCCCAATCACCTACCAAATCACCTCCTTCATCTGAACCACATTATTAAAGCTTTTAATGCCTGAATATATCTCGCATTTTTATGAAGATATGTCATAATAAAATACCAGTTCATTCATTCATTTTCATAGCTACACAGATTTCTTTTTAAATTACAGATATCTATTTTGATAAACAGTTCAAGTTTTGGATGGGCATAAGTCTCCAGATAGTGCCTTTATCTGAAGCTAATTACACAACTCAGTTTTGGAACTTCTCTTTAGTTAAAGATATAAAGATATCAGATACTCCAGCTTAGTAAGTCTTGCTGAACTAGTACTGTGTAGAGCAAAGATCTCATTATACATTCAGAGTTTAACTCTCAATGTTGGTACTTAACTGGCCACTTAACTAAAGGTGTTGGTACTGGTATCTCAAAACTTTGCTTTTTGAGCTTCACTGCTGTCTGTTCACCAGGCTGGGAGAAGGCTGCGGGCTTGTGACACTTTTTTCTGCCTCACTGTGTATTTGTAAAAGTCCTTGTTCTAGCAATACATTTTTTCCACAGGACCAGCATCTAAATGAGATGTTGCCTTCCATTTTTTGCATTACTGATACTTTTCCTTGTTTTCACAAACAATGTATTATTTCTGTAAATCTTCATACGTGTCATGAGTTGGATTAGGATCAGGTATTAAAAGACAAAGTCGTACAAAAATGGTTTCCAGCTTTCATTAACAACAATTTCTTTTAACTTCTCCAAGGAATGATTAAAATTCAGTGGCAAATTCTGTGGTCTCCTGGGGGTACCTTGGCTGTCCCCTCCCTGATCTTGCTCGGGAAGTTCAAATGCAACTGAGCAACGGCACCTAGACACCTGTTCCTTGGAAAGGTAGGTGGTAAGATGGGAAGTTCTTAAGCTGCAAGATGCTGAATCAAACCTAAACAGATGGTCTCCCGCTTCTCTTGCTAGTATTTAGCTATGTTGAAACTGATGACTGACCCCATACCCACTGCCTGCATTACCTGGCACAACCATTTTCACACAGTAAATCCTGCAGCACTCCTTGACTTGGGTGACTCTGTCTAGCCACTCACCTGATATGATATAAATAAGAATCAAGTACATTAAATCAGTTTTGCATTATTTGGACTTGACCAATTTGACCTCTCCACTTTGGAAATCCCCTCATTACCAAAAAAGTTCAATAAATGTTTCATCCCATTTTCCTTAACCCTTTGACATAGCTAATCTCTGCTGAGAAATCTCAGAGCTTTCCTGGTCTCCCGTGTTCCACCAAACTGGTTTCCTGACAGGAGGAACCATAGACCTGTCCTCAACATTTCACAGTACTGCATTAGAGCTGGGTTTCATCATCTATCCAGATACTATAACAAGCACTCCTTGGTCCTTTCTGGGAAAACTTAACTCATTATTCTACTTCTTCTCATGAAACCTCCAAGTTTAGTCATAATACTTTCTAGAACTGTTTGAGGTCCTCAAGCATCTCCTGGTTATAATTTCTTCTTTGTGACCTAAATAAGCTGGCAAGACTTCAGGGTCTTAGACATTTGAATGAATCAAGACAGGAAATAGTTGATAGAGCCAAGTATCTTTACTGCATGCCCTCCCCATTCACAAAGATCATATAAAGTTGTATATTCCTACCTGCAGCTGGAATCAAAAGAGTAGCTTACCAACTCCAGCTTCTTTCTACATAGCATTCACTCCCAAGCACTTCTTCCTTCTCTGCTTCCCCTTCCTACCTACCAGAGCTCTTACGACTACGTCTATTGTCTCCTTTCTGCCACTTCTCTCATCCATTTTCTGCCTACCTTTCACCTTCAGACAATGACATTCTGCTACCCCTATTTGCATTCCGCATGCATTTGATTTGTGGGCCTGTGTTTGGAGGGGAGGCTTCTAACGCTCTGCTTCTTCCATTTAGTTTCATAACGGAGATCTCCTGCTGAAAGCCATCCCCATACACTTTAGTGTCCACCTATGACAGCCTTTGAGCATGCTCATGTTCACTTGCCATGCACGGCTCAGCCAACTGACAGTAGGCTGGTAAGCTACAGAAAGTCAATTATATTCCTCATCTGAGAGAATGAAGCTCTGTCTTTGGGTGTGCTCTTCTTCTGGCAGTAATAGTAGCACTGGTTAGTGCTAACTTGAATGCTGGCTTTTGTCACTGCAACATTAGTTCACAGCAATCACACCAAACAGAGAGACTGTCTTTTTGTGTTTGGAACTAATGACTGAAGACTTTGATCCCAAAGCACCTACTCAAATTGATTAAGCTGTGGCAACCCCATTACAACAGTAAGACAAAACACGTTAACTCCCATGGCTTTCACAAGAGTTTAACCAAAGGTAATGCATACCTTGCCTTTCTGACACTCTACACCCATAGACACTGTTGGGTTCGTTGCTCATATGACAAGCAAGGAGTTGATCAAATTTACTTGGCTTTAACATGTGCCCAAGAACTATGTCTTTCATGAACTATACTGTCAGGTCCCTGAGGAGGAAAAAGAATACAGTACTCCTCCCTCTGCTGTTTAGGCTGAACATTATGTCCCCAGTTCTGGCCAATAGCATCCCAGCAGTGCGTAGCTTTCTGCACTAGACTCAGCTTCACTCAATGGGAAAATTAATAATGGAGAATAAAAATAAAACAGAATTATTATTATTATTTTTAATGCTTGAGAAAGTGAGCATTTCTTTAGCTGTCAGCTCAATTATTTCTGTTAGGAAATAATTTGTTGATGTTTCCACAGCTACAGCTTTCCGAAGCCCACACAAGAACAAAATATATGGTGTGGGGGTAAAAAAAAAGGAGAAAAAGTTTTGTTTTATTTTTTCATATTATTTACAGTAGGGCTCAACAATTGGGAAGCATGGATTGCACAAGAACTACTGCAAAATGACAACCATCAACATGTTATTCTATAGAACATTTATGAATATTTTCCAGCTGAAATGTGTCCAGGTTTTCTTCTATCCAGTGTTCTGTGTTTAGTCCAGGAACATTAATGATGAAAATCTAGACAGCGTTACATTGTGTGAACTGTTAGATGTACACTGATGATACTTGATTTTATATTGCCTTTGGCTTAGTCAGTTCATCGAATTTAAATGATCTGAACTCTGGCTGTCGAATGAGTAAACAGTAAATCAAACTTAAGACTTCATTACAGAGTTGAAAGGCAGTTTTCCTACAGACCTGGTATACCACATGATGCAATCAAACACATTGTTATCTGTCAAGCATCCAAAAATGAACTAAACGACTCATAAAAGCAATAAATAAGACACGGTCTCTGCCTCTGAAATACCTTACATTGTAAAATTAAAACAAGACCCCCAGAAAGACTGAATTCTGGGGAACCAGGTTAGTCCTATGATGGAAAGGAAGAACATGGGCTACAAACGTGATAAAGCACACAGACACACTCCTACAGGGGAGGAAGATGGAACTCAAACTGCGCACAGCTGCATTTGGCTAATAGTCCTGTGCGTGTTTTCTCCCACAGAAAATGCGAGTTACCTGTTCAGTAATTCTGTTCAGATGTTTTCCCACTATTCATCTTTCCTTGGGCAGTAGATTCCAGTTTTTCCCTTAGATGAAGGTGTGTCTACTTCCCTGCTTTTAGTGTATTAAACTACAAATCCATGACGTTGTCGTAGAACACTCCTGATTTTAACAGAGGCTTTTTTAGATTTGTTAGATAGCAATCAATAGGTATTTCCAGTAAATCAATGCTAGTATCTCTTCTGACTACCAGTTGTCCACATAAAAATAACTCAATACAGTTGAACTTTGAAAACTTTAAAGCAAAAAATATCCTAGTTCCATGCAGCAATAACCAAAAAAAAAAAAAAAAAAAAATCATAACTGCAGACTGTACTCAGCAGGCCTGATTTACAATACAGCCTAATAAAATTATGCCTCATGGAGAAAGGGGAAGACTCTTACTCTACCCCACCATGCCTGGCTTGTGCGACAGACAGCAGCTGCTACTGAGATAATTTGCAGAAGACAGAGTGTATTTCAAGAATGCATTTAAACACCCAAACACAGCTGTACATACACATGAGCATACACACATGAAAAGAAATATATGAAATAATTACAGAAGCCTCCATTATACTTACCACTTACATTTTGCAATTAGGTACTAAGTGTTTTATATTTCAAATACACATGGATTTATTTTTTATTGGGAAGGTCTAATAGTCATAACATAAACAATGTGTTTGCATTCTGTTAATTCAGACTTACTAAAATTAATTACATTTAAAAGTGTAGGTATTTGGAGAACACTAGGCATAAAGCTCCAAATTTCTACTTTGGTTATAATATCCAAGGAGTATGACAGTGATACTGTAGACTGACCCTGCTAGTAATGATTTTTCTCTTAATAAATTAGACCTTCAGCACCTAACAACTATACCGGATGTTAAATGGCTCATGGTACCAATAAAGAGTATTGATAACTACTTTGAAACAGAATCAGATAAACTTTTGCACTGCATCTTATGAATTCTGAAACTTTCATTATTGCCAAATCATTTTTGCATTTACAGACATTTTAAAACATTATTTAAAGTTGTCTGAGAACCATTCTTTATCCAGGACTCAAGTGAGGGATATGAAGAACAACAACTCAAATTTTTGTCTTATCTCCATTGTTCAAATCTTTCCATAGACTTCCTCTGCTATAATCCATATGAAGTGCTTCCTCAGGACAAAAATCAAGGTCTCGATAAGCCTTCCGCCATTATAGAACCTTTCCCTGTGCTCTCCACTGTGCATGCTTCATATACCCTAATTAATCTTGATAACCACTTCATTTAAATGAGTGGCACTTTCAAACAGGCATAGCAAGGTCAAAGATGCTCAGCAGTTCAATGACCTGATTCAAGATGCCCATGACCATATTCTTCAGAGTACCTACATATCAAAACCATAGCTTCTCTTGCTTTGCTCTCGTCAGAGTTGTACATCTTCTCAGCACTTGTACACGACAGCCTCAAATCACATACCTAGAAAGCCACACGTTCTGTGAGCCCAACCAATTTGGGTTATATGCCTCACCTAGTCACAGAAAGCACCATGAGAGCAGTCTCAGCACACAATTCATCTCCAGGACGTGTTCATCTGCTACCAAGAGATGATCCCTATTCTGCAGCCCCTCTCACCCCTATCCATCAATTCTAACAGCTGCTAAAAGTGAGGCAAAGATCCTACAGAAAACTAAGCTCTTTAATATCTGCAGAGTCTTTTCCTCAAAGCTGGTCCATCGTGGGCACCTTAACAAGCATCAGTCACAGAAGAAAAAAGATAAACTGAATGTATGTATGTCAAAAAGCACACACACAAGGGGATGGGAAAAACTTTTGTTTAGCATTTTATAACTCTTATGTGCTCTAATTTGTAACCTTAATGTTTTCAATGTCATGTTTTGGAAAAAAATCAGAAAGCTGACCATGTGGCATCATGCTGGCACCTGTATGATTCATCATCAATTACAGCCTTTACATCTGCCATACAGACCTCTGCCACCAGAGCTAAGAGTAACTGAGAGTAACAGTATATAGTTATCCCCACTGCAAAAGGGGATAACAGACACTTACAACTTGGCCAAGTATCAGTAGATTTTCACCAAGAAGGAAAGGATACATCTCTAACACAGAAGCAAATGTCAGCTTTCTACATCAAAACAAAGAACTACTAAAATGTAAAAACAAAAACACAGGGGGAGGAAAGAACAAAAAACTCCCAGAACACCCTAGAATTTTTTAGTACTGAAGAAATAACATATTTTTCTTTAGTCTTGTGCACAGAACTGGCAGACCTGTTTTGGCTTAAGCTTTAAAAATAAGAAAAAAAAAAAAAAGGAAAAAAAAATAAAATCAGACTTTGATGGACAACTACCATGGAAAATTTCGTCCCAAACAGTTAATATCTGTAAATATTTTAAGCAACTGAAAACATCTTCTAATTGTATGTGTCAGGCAAACAATATAATAGGCAGCCGAGCCATGTTTTAGTATAATAAAATTGTTATTCTTTTGTAATTCCAGAGCCAAAGAGTTAGCGTAATTTGCCTAAAGATACAAATCCTCCAAAATATTGTTTTCAGTATTAGGACCAACTTATATTAAGAATACACAACATTATATAAATGTCAGTTTTAAAGTAAGAAGTGACCACCGAGCTTAGATCAAGTATATGCATTTTGTTAACAGCAATAAGACTTCATAAAACTTCAGAGGTTTTAATGGATTTCCTTTCCAGACATTAATCAAACCGATTTTCCTTAGTGGATGTAGAAAATCCCTGCATCACTAAGTACCAAATCAGTACTTTCATGCTAGTAACCAAGAATAAGAAATAAAACTAGTCAGAAGACACTGAGATCTTGATTAATAAAACATTATTTTAATATAACCCTAAAAACAAATTTAACTTGGACTATTGCAGTGGTATTTCTCACCAGAAGCAAAATGCAAAAGGAAAAGAATCTAAGTGAAAGGTACTCAGCAATTTTTCTTTCCGATGCAACGATCACAAGGCCAGTCTAATTTATCCCAAATGACATGTTATTCCATTGGCAGTCCACAAAATTTCTCCAGAATCAGGCCCTGAGTATTCTCTGCTACTAGCTGTATTCTTTACAATTGTTTTAAAGCACCTATACTGCATGACAAGGCTCAGTGGTCCAAATAGATGGGATAGAGCAGATGGTATCATAAAAGTAGTCACATAAAATGTAACAAATACAAACACTCCCTCACGTTAAAACACAAGTGAACTACATTTAGTGGCCCTTCGCAGGACAATCCTTAAACCCTCCAAAGACCACCTGACTCATGCTCTCTTTTGGATAATTTCAACAGAACCTAATCCTTTTACTACTTAATGCTTTAAATACAGTAAAGTTCTTTGCAGTTTACTGAAGGTTTGCACTCAAGTTAGTTGGTTCAGAGCTGAGAGCCGAGACCTATTCTCACTTATGAAAAGGCAAAAGTACACTGAACTGTAGCTACTCTGATATCCTATTGACTGTACATTAGCAAGCATCTGGGGAGAAAGAGCAAGGAATTGTCACCTGACAAGGAATTGGCAGTAGGGGGGTGGGGGGAAGGCTCTCCCTGCTTTCCCAAGCGCAAGTCTACTTTGAGTGTTCTCATCTGCCAGAACTCAGCACAGAAGGCAAGGAATACTCAACACTAGCAATGAGCATATCTTCAGCCAAGAGATAAACCCACACAATAAACAGCACGCAAAAGATTTCAAACACATATAGATATGTATACATATTTGTATGTGTATATGTATGAAAAAAAGCCTTTGAGTTCCATATTTACAAGTGTGCATGGTTTATTACCATCAAACGAGGTGTAAAAAAGCACAGATCTTGGCTGGATAAAGTTGAGAGCAACACTAAGTGCCCATAGACTCTGCCTGCCTTGAGAAATCAGTTCCTGCTGTAAAATAACAGACTTTAGCACATTCTGTAGAATGACATCACCCAAAGTGGCCTGCCAAAAATGTTACTTTTACATTTCTTCAACAAGAAGATTTCCTTTCACCACTCCTTTTAATATTTTTTTTTTTCTTTGCGTTAGTCAATCGTTCAAAAATACGAAAGTTCTAAGTATTTCCAGGCCTCTAGATTAGCAGCGTTTAACACAAGCAAGTGACTATGCCTTTTAAAAAAGTTGCGTATTTTTATATATATATATGTATCTTTTTGCCTGGTTCTTTTTAGTAGATTTATATTTGCAACCATGCTGAGGTAAAATAATACAAATTGATGCAATTACCATACTGAAATGATTTTTTCCTTTTGATTTATCACTTTACCACTGAAAAATACTCCATTTTATGTGAACAGTGAAAGTATGTCTACCCGTTTAGTGAGTTGTACATAACCCACTGGATATTGCTGAACATGAACAATAAGATAAATCAGCCAAATGAGAGAACTTTTGCATTTTCAAGGAAGCTGTTTAAAGACTACTAGATGACAATTACAAGTAACATATTCCACCCTTCCAAACAGTGTCAACAAACAACAAAAAAACAACCCAGATGCTAATTTAGTTGTAGAAATTGTGGTTCTTTCACTGAAATATTCAATATAAATTCTTCACTTTTTCACTTCTGATGAGGGTTTTGCATCTTACCTTTGTAGAAGCCACAGCTGAAGTACATAGAAGTTTTTTTCTTTGACACTTATTATTCTCAGGTGTTACTTCTTTCTCCATCAGTAAATTGTATAAAGTCAACATCCAGTTTGTCACTGCAGAAATTGTGTCTTCATTACTAGGTTTGAACCTAAATAAGAGAATTCAATATTAGTTAATGCTGTAAAGGCGAGCATACTTTCCCTTTTGAAAACCTCAGAAGGAAGCAAAAAAGAATACATTGCAGGGTGTTCAAGCTAGGAGCATAAGTTAAGAGTTATGTATGCAACCCAATGCTATTTCTTTGACTTCTAAGAATATTTTACGTTCCTCTTTTGTAGTTCTTGTTTTTAAGCAAATGAATAGAAATATCACTGAAATCCAGATTTTTTTTTGGACAGGGGTTGAACTAGTCATAGTCCTAAATTTGAAGCGCTTTGTACATTACAGGAAATAGCTTCAGAGAACAATCCAGAGTTACCAAGGGGAGAGACAAGATAGTCCAATGCAATTTTCTAATGCTTTAATCCAATGCTGCAATGTCTTAAACACAACCAAAATTATCATACCCCTAATATGTATTTATATAGTGTATACAGGTGCAGTATCTTTTAAAGACAGAACTTTGGAGGAAACAATATTCTTTAGTTATATTTCTCAGTGTTTCCATAATGATTTTTTAGTATAGGTTGATCACATTAGGAAAAAGTAGAGCAGGTAATGATTGCAACTATTTTGATTTGCCTGTAAAGTAGATCATACCTAATGTTCTCCATGAACATACGTTGCAATGCTTATATAAGAAATATTTTTTAAAGTAAATTTTTATTTATTTATTGTTAGTCTAGACAATAGTAAATTAAGAACCCCCAGTTTGCACTAAGTTAATCTGTCATCTCTGACCACTTTTTAATGTAAACCTTGAGAAACTTCCACAGTTACTTCGTGTTATGAGTAAATGAAAGAGAACCAGGTTTTAAGATTCTAATCTCATGATTTGCAGCTCTTTCTTCTGTATGTCATCCAATTACAATTGCTTTAGTGATGCTTTCTGTTGCCTGTTTTCAGATGACTGATAAAAGGCTGATACTGTGAAACTGGCATTCTCTTTTCTTGTGACAAGAAAAAAAACATGATTTCACATCATATTCAAATACACTGATCCCAGCATGGCTCAGTGAAGTGAATGGAGTCTTACACAGGCATAAAATGAACTCTTATTTGTTCTATTAGCTCAGCAATTCCAGGCAACAGAGGATCAATTTAGATTAAGCATGTTTATACAATGAAAGGTATTTTAAAAAATACAGACAAAAAAACCCCACATGGGCCCATTGTACAGAGAACAGGAGACGATTCAGTTCTGTATATGATACGATATTTAGTAGAATTACAGTTACTTTTGAAGTTAAAACAACATCCTTGCATTTACAGTGGCTTTGCTTGCAGATTGTAGTCCTCTTTCTTGAAAGGGCATCACGGCAAGGTAAGATTAAAGACAAACTTTATTAAACACCATTTTGTGGTATTAACTGGAGAAAAAAAGAGGAACTTTTCCCTTCAATACTTGTCAAGGCTGCTCTAAGAAATTCAGTGCTAAATGCTCAGGTTACACATAATCCTCCAGCTGCGAGGTGACAATTAGCACCAAAATCTCTAGAAAAGCTTTCAGCTCTCAACAGGTGCCTCACCATTGTGTTCAGGTTTAAATCAAAATCTGGCAGAATGAACGTCCCACCTCCTGCCACCACCCCTCCCCGTTGAAACAACTCTTATTACAGCCACTATCAGAGCAGCTCCACTCTCATTTTCTCCAAAAAGACCAAACATGACTTTCACTCTTTTGTTTGAGTGCTTTTTTCAATGATCTTTCTTCATCTATCTGCCTGAGAGATCTGAAGGCAGGAAGTGGAATTTACTTGTTGTGTATTATGAGTCTACTACTTCTCTCCCGACTGGTGAAAACAGGAGCAAATCCTTTGAGAGCCATATAATTATACTGACAAAAATCAGAAAGTCTTTCCCTTTCTCTAGGCAGTTTCAGAAATGACAGTCCAGAAAAACCTCAGAAGTACGTCAGTCTGTAACATTAATATTGTATCTGTATTAAAGTATGAATTATAGATCTGAATTTCTCTGTAATATCATGCATTATAAAATTTCCTTCCCGATCAACACCCATAAATATTCTTTAGATTAAAATTTGTTTCTGTCCTTTAAAACATCTTCACAAGGCAGGAATGGCAAAGTGCTTCTTACAATTCTGACTTCATCAGTAAGTACAAACACTGTTAGAACACTCCTCAGAAATCTTCTCTTTTTTTTTTCCAATGTAAAGGCACATTCTATCCAGAAGGAATATTTATTAGAAAGAATCCCCTACTTACTAGCCAGTCAAGCTTTTCTGATCCAGTAACAAATACTTTTTGGCAAAATAAGCAATTTAGAACCCTGCAACACTCAAGGGAGGCTGTGCCTAGTGAATTAATCATTTATAATGAAGAAAATGGTTATGGGAGATATCAAAAGATGTAGTAAAACATGATGGCACTTAAAAGAATAAAAAATCTTGATGTTTGATCTGACTTCTTTCCATATGGAAACAAGATTGATAATACAAACCAGATATTTCTTTGGTGCGATTCAGTTTATAAAGTCAAGTATCCCCAACACAATGACAAAACAGCAAGCAGATTAATCACGCATGGTTTCCAGTTTTGCTTTCTGCTCTGCATCTTGCAGACCCCTTTTGCCACTACCTTTCTGGGCCATGCTCACGACTGCTCCTCCCAGTTTTGTGATGCTTTCTGGTTTCTTTCCACCTCCTATAGAGAGATCCCATCAGTTTACACCCTGCCCCTGGAAATCAGTCCCCAGAGAACTCAGCTCCCAAGACTTATGGCTGATTAACTGTAATCTTCATCTATGCAAAAACTCCACACTGCAGGATGCATGAACGTGAACACTGGCCACATTGCTGGTACAACCGCACCCAGTTCTGGATCCTGCTCCAACCCAACTACCAAGTGGCACAAGGGATTTGGATCATTAGGTTATACAGATATGGAATTTCCAGCATGCGATCTGGAACTTCTGCATGACAGCAAACCATCCTGGAGCTGAGACATGCAACCTGTTTACCATGATTGTTTTCTAAAGTGTTTCTGCTCAGGAGAGTCTCAGATTATATTAATCTATCGGCCTCTGAAAACGCCTAACAGTTACTTGGAGAGAATGGTATCCTAAATAGACTGTTTGTACTTGCTAAGCCTTTAATACTAATTTTTATTATTTTTTTGTCCATCAATTTAAATTTAATAACAATTAATACCAAATTGTGCATTTCTTTTCCCACATCTCCAGAGGATCTGGAGCTGCCTCTGCATCAGAAGCGTAGAATATCATGGGAGGGAGGGTCACATAAATACCACACCTTCCATGTGCAGCTGAAGTTATAGCCATACACTATCTATCATAGCAGGCATTATCTCATGGTCATAACATGGAAATAGCTCCCAGTTATGCTGAAATTTCCTGCCATTCCTTTAGGATGGCTATAAGAAATAATTAATCATAGAATCATAGAATTGTCTAGGTTGGAAGGGATCTTTAAGGTCATTGAGTCCAACCATCAACCTAACACTGACAAAAACCACCACTAAGCCATGTCCCTCAGCACCACGTCTACCTGTCTTCTAAATACCTCCAGGGATGAGGATTCCACCACTTTCCTGTGCAAATCTCCTGTGCTGAAGCTGGTAGCTAAAATAATAGCAATCTTCAAGGTCAGTGCACTGTGAATGTGGCCTTACCCAAAGCAAAAAAGACAGAAAGGTTCACTTGGAACAAGGGATGGCTTTGGTAAAGCAAATTTTGAAAAGAGGTGCAGATGAGACAAATCGGTTTGAGAATATTAAAAGAAACAGAAGACAAGAACAGAGAAGAAATCTATGGCACTAACAGTTTGCCATTGGCAGGAATAAGCTTCTGTATTGAAGTAAGTACATTCATACAACTGCAGCTAATCTAGTTTTCACAACTCCATTTAGTAGAGTTCATAAGATACAGTTCTACTAACCAGCAGAAATAAATTTTTTTCTTACTAAAAAAATAAAAATTCAAAATTGCAATTTTTTATAGATCAAAATTGACTCAAACAAAAATGGTATAAACACTTAAATGTAAACAGCATATTCTCTTTAATTGCCTTAGTGCCACCACTATCACTTTCAAGAGGAAAGTCTGGAGTCTTTCATTCTGGAAACAGCAAGAATGATTGTGGACTTTTTCATTTTTTTTTCTCCCCATTATTTTAAAGCTAGTAAATTCATTGAAACTGATCTCGTCCTATAAGATTCATAGGTTTCACAAAGCAGCAATTTGTACTGAAAAGAAAATCTTCACCTAAATGTTTCCAACCTGCTTTCCCACAGAGAGATTTAGTGAGTAACTTGACATGGTTGCAGGATGACACAAAGAGCCTGCCCTGCCTACTTACTTCATTAGGCAGGTAATCAACAGAACACACACAAAGCCAAAAAGACAGGATTTGGACTCCCAGCCATCCTAGATTTCATGCCAATTACAAAGATTAGTAGACAACCTGAAGTCATCAGTATGCTATAGGTTTCATTGGAAAATATTAATCTTTTTTAGGGATTCACACTGACTGTAGCAAACACCCTATACAGGAAGATGAATTTCACTCTGCTGAATTATTTTGTTATCAACAGCTGAGGATTCACTAGGAGCCTTAAGTACAAGCCAAGATTTAGTTGCTCTAGTTTTTCAATAATTGTAATAAAAAGCTCTGATCCAAACTATTTACAGTCTAAACAAGATTGAAAATAGCAAGGGAACACTGAATAAGTATTGATCACTATAAATGGAGGTAATCTCATGAAACCAGAAACCTATTGCTGTTGACTTTGTGTGCAAGTGAAAGAAGGAAGTTAGATTTATTTTGTGGTGCTTCTAAGGAGCCTCTCCAAAATGTGAAGGAAGCAAAAGTGAGAACATAAAGGTACTTTATCTGGAAATGCAATGAATGAGTGACAGAGTCATGTCTCAGCACTGGAAAAGGGGCAAAATAAGAAGGAAAACACATTAGAAATAAAGACATCAGAAAGAAAAAGGAAGAAATCAGAAAGCATCTATATAGGGAAAGAAGTGGCCAAAGGAGAGGACAAAGGAGAAAAGAAAGTTTAAGGAGCAAACTGAAAGCAGTGCAAGGATTGCTGACTTTAGATGTGTGATTCTGCTGGTTTACAGAACTTCAGCTCTTTTGCTGAGTAGAGAGCAGAAGTGATGGATGCAACCCAGTGTGGGATAATCCTCAAATCAGAGAGCATATGCTTTGAGTTTAATCCAACTGCAGAGTTCTGGCAAACATGCTGCATTTATAGAGGCAAATACATCAACTTTAATTTTTTAGCAGCTGTGCTGCCTTTTAATTTCTTATACCCTGAAGTGTACACTTGTACCCCTTTTGCTTACCTCTAAAAAGCAGATCACTTAGAACAGCCCAGCCTTTCTGTCTGAAGCCAACTAACAGCTCTTTCCCAGTGGAACTTTTTTTGAGATGTACTGTTATTTTCCACTTGTTCTGCCCATTTTCTTCTTAATCAAACACACATTGAAGTGTCTTCCTAAGAAGGCTGAGCCATACCAGCAAGAATCAAGGATCTCTAGTTCAGCTGGCAGGCTTCTCCCTGAGAATCCCAAGTTATCCCAGGTCCAGAAAGCCTCCTCTCTTTTACGATTGAAGGCTTCTCCTCCCAGATCTACCATCTCTGCTCTAATATCTCTGTGCATTTCAGTGTTAACTCTGCTCAGTGTATCAGAGCTGTCTGCCATCATCAACAGTCAAAGACCACCACTAATTGCACTTCTCCTTCCAGCCCTCAGCTGAGGATTTTACTCACACACCTCTGGACACTAGAGGTCTGCTGCAGAGGTAGGGAGCTCTCTCCAGCAAAGTCAAGCTGCCAGGCCTCTTTACAGAGTTCAGCAGTAGGCAATAAGTGCACCCCCTCCCCCCAAACCCAATCAGGCCTTCACACCAATTAAGTTTATTGACACCAGATTTCATACATTCCTTCACAATGACGGCAAGTGCTTTCTTAAAGCAAACAAACCTTTTAATGTGGGAGCACAGCACAAGGTCCCAAAAGGTAAAGCAGTCAGCTCTGGCACAGCAGCCCAGTCCCCTTGCAGCCAAAAGGGAGAAAAGGATGTTGCAACAAGGCTGTAAAAAAGGAGAAAGCATTAATTTTACACCTGTTGTTGTCTTCTTCCCCTGGCAGCTGAGGGACAGGAGGAGCTGCATGGAGGTGAGGGATGCAGAAGTGGGAACCTGTGTTTTAAGGCCACTGGGGGCAGGAGAGGGGCATTTGCCTGGACCATCAGATGCAGCGGAGGGTGAAGACAGCTCTACTCCCGCCCCCTTGCTCCAGGGCCCCTCTGGCTGCCCACCCCCAGCCCTGCCTGTCGCTGCAGGGGTAGGGAGGAATGTCCCAGGGGGGACAAGAAGGTAAAATTTCCCTGGAGTGTTTTAAAAGAGGAGCCTAGGCTCCCCACCACCACACACGAACGAGTTGAGAGGCAACGCTGCTGCCTTCCTGCGCCTCAGGTTTCCATTTTACAGATGCCAGCAGTAACACCTCACCATGGCAAAGCTCTTCTGTAAGCATGAACTGGCTGGTCGTAGTTCTGATGATGGAGGCATTTCCCAAGGCCAGCCTCTTGCACAAATGCATTTATTCTCTAGATCACACAGGAACGAACTGCTGCGCATCACTGCAGACACCTGTAAATCATTCCTGCAGAAACCTATTACCCACAGGCCTGGTTTTTTGTGTGTTTGTTTGTTTTTACAACTGCTGAACCTACACAAACCCCACTGACATGAATGGATGCAGAAGCTCTGCGCCCCTGAACGCACATAAAACTCATCCAGCTCCTCACTAGTTAAAAAGCAGGTGTCCCCCGGCAGTGCCCCACAGGCTCATCGATCCAAGCGATGCCTATGGAGCACGGCCGGCCTCTTCTTGGGAACAGACTGATCTTGCATCTGAGGCACATCTTGCAAATACACCACATTTCTGCCCACCTCCAGTACACGGAGGAAATTCATCTGGCGGAGAGCATCGGAAATGGTCTTTGTGCCGCACGTCAAACAGGCTTCCAGTATTGCTTCGCTGAGACATAAATTTCAATCTTGTTTGTTCAGAAATGACTATCGTCTGGTGTTGCCAAGAAAACCCGGGTCTCTGAAACATACAAGCTCTAATTATTTATTAAGATATTTTTTGGCTTGTCTCAAGCTTTGTATTTTGTTTTCATTTATCAGACTGAGCACTGGTTGGCTGTACACTGAACTAGACTATGACCCCTGATTCACTCTTCCACCAATTCTCTTCATATCTCTTAATTGTCTTGAAATAGCTGGACTTCTGCATGGTAATTAATGTTACTGTGAACTTAGACACTGGAAATCCTAAAATGATTAGATTTCTGGAGGGCTGAATGAAGCCGTATCTGCAAATGGTACATAGTGGTCTGAGCACAGAACTTTAAACTGTGAACCACTGACTTCGAAACCTGGGTCTGCCTTGCTCTTTCACCTCTGTCCTTCGCTTCGCAGTAAAAGGAGAATCTCTCTCTTTATTTACCTACCCCCCGAGTTAGGGGAATAAATCTTGAATGTGACATAAGCACTAACATTGTAATTAGCAGAAAAGACTTTCCGTGTTCATCTCAACATATTCAACAACAGATGCCTATCACTTTAAAAAGACCAATCAAAATGTAAAAACATCGATTGCGGACAGAATATTTTTGAAACAGAGAGTATTCAAGATGGAATTGTCTTGACAGTGCCTGCTGTAGAAATACTCAGGCCAGCTCATTTTATTTTAAAAGTTTAAATTGAAAGCTTGTAGGACTTGCTTTTGTATTTTTCTGTTATAAATAATTTTTAAAAACGTTATTAACCAAGAGATAAAAAAGTGTTTTCTTATTGCTGATAAAGTAAGACACTGTTTGTAATGCCCACGAGGGGGAAACTTGGGATTTACTGCTTTTGGATCCAAAGTGTCATGGAGCATTAAGAAGAATCCCGCAAAGCTGCCTGACCTCAGGCTTTGTGGAATTCCCTGTCCCACAGCACAACGAGGCTACAGACTCGCTTCTGTCTTGTAGTACTATTTTGAAAGCAGATCCCACAGGATTTTGGCCAACGGAGGGTGGAGAGGTGGCCACCATTTTGATCAGTTAATCTCTAGTTATTCTATAGTGAAATATTAATTTATGCAGAAGAGGAGAATGGCGAAGATTAATGCCAAAGCAAATCAGGATGAACGTTTTCTGTAAAATACAGACAGATCACATAAAGAGAATTACAAACCTGAAGCTATCATTATTTCCAAGGTAAATTCCAACAGGCTTCTGGGGAAAACAGAAAATAGCCCATGATGTTCCCACAGCAAAAGTGAAATTGTCAAGAGTTTTGCTCCAAACATGTAACATCATCAGGATTTATTTTCTCTGTGTTGTGAGACTGCAGATACAGGCTGTAAGACAATAAATAGTCCACAACAGGAAAAAGAAATATTCCATAACATCCTATTTCAAGAGAAAGATATTTCAAAATTTCAGTCTTACTTTAAAATATAAAGAAAATCTGGATGTTTTTATAACATATGTTAGAGTTAGGCTAACAATGTTGATTTTCTTGTTTTTCAGACTTTAAGTTTCAAGCAAAAACTAAACAGCACTTACATATGCCACGAGTGTCAGCCTTTCTTTCAAAGCTTAACAAGAACTGAGTTGGATCTCATCCATCATTTTCCAAGAGATTAGAGCCCTAAACCCCAGTATCACATCTTGAAGAATTACTGATATAATATAAAACCAAAATTTTCCATCCATAAAGACATTAACACCCAGCTCTGCCAAAACATCGACCTTCTCAGTTGAGGAGTGTTAAATGATGCATGAGCATGGTTTTATACTCAGACAGATACATGAAATAAAGTTATAAAATGTTTTAAGGTTATCCTAGGAAAATGATAGCAAACATGACTGGAAAGTACAGACTGATTCATTGAGAAATTATCAACTAATTTTTAATCTTTTCATGAACATTATGGAAAGACCTGTCTGCAGAGTTAGTCAGGATGATTTGTCACTGTAAGAACCTGTGTTGATATTTTATGTTGCTACTGAACAGCAGATGAGCAAGTCTACAGGACCAACACTTTTAAGACAACTGGTCTCTCAGCCACCCCTCTCATTATAAGGCAGTGACTTTTGACAACTGAAAACCAGCAATTACCATGCCAACTATCTGTGAAGGAAAAAAAATATTTGTGATTTGGGCAAATAAATAGTCACATGAAGAATATTTTTAATTTTATAACTTGACTACCTATGTCAAGAGTAGGTAAAAGTAGAGACAGTAATTCAAATGTTGTTTGATTTTTAGAAAGTATTTAACAGTTCTAAGGTTTCATCTTTAAAGTGTTAATAACATCTACTGGTTTACGAAGTGTAGCTAGTATGCGTGCGACTGATGATACATTTCAGATAGAAACAGTTATATAAGGGCCAGGTCTTGAGGAAACAAATGAGTTACAGAACTGATAATTTGCCAGTTTTTCAGGGTTCAAGCCCTAGGTGAAATGGGAACATAAGTATGTTACAATATAAATTTTCTGGTGGTATATATGAAATCACTTTACTGATCACGGAACAGTTTCTGGTGAGCAAGCCCCTGCTGTACAAAACGATATTGTTGGCTCTGAATGTCCTTTTTGCTAACAGTATTGGCAGAGAAAGCGAGGACTCACTGATAAGAAGGGACTCTTATCTCCAGAGGTGGTCCTCAGGTCAGAGTTGAGGAATGTTGGCTGGATAGCACAGTGAGCATGTGCTGCCGCTGCTGCCGAGAGTATGTTTATCTCTTTCTTCCATGAGCACCTAATGCTCCATGACATAATCAGGACCAAGAGTATAGCTATATACAGAAAGAACCAAATATTTCATCAATGACAGCAACATCCAGAACTACATTACTAAGAAATAAAACATTTTTGAGCCTCAGGAGAAGAATTGGAATGCAAATAAACCCTCAGACATGAATTTTTAATTACCAGATATTAGGAAAGAACAATTCCTTCGGGGGAGCTTTTCTGAAACTAGCAATTGTCATATTTCTTGCGCCTTTTCCCAGTATTGGAGGCAGAGTGCCAGCCTAGATGAACAAAGGCAATTCATACGCCATTGCAAAAATTCACACGCACCTGTAAGAAGCTTATACCTGGAGATGGTTCTTAAGTTTCTGTCAAAGTTATTTGAGCAGCAGAAAGGAAACGCAGTCACTCAGCAATTGCAAACCCCATTTAATTCACTAAGACAGAACCAGAACAAGCAAACCCAAGTTCTTTTTAACCAAAGGCTGAGCCATCCAGTGTGACCATCTGAGTGCCATGAAAGCGACAGGAGTTGGAGGGATCAGAAGCAGAACCCATACAGGGGAGTCCCCCCCCTCAAGAGTGACTATGTTTATGGCATAACGGGATTGCACAGGCAGCCGCAGGGACATCACTTGGAGATTGACACTTTATTAGCAGCAAGGGAGCATGAGGAATGAACTGCACAGCCCTCAGGCCCCAGGGGAAAAGGTATCCTGGTAGCTACAAAACAATTTTCTTGCTTTTCACATCTGATGTGAGGTCACTGACACAAAATATACATAACCATAGAAATTTGTATGTCTTTTTTTTTAAGTCATCTGTAGAAAATCTAAACTGAAATCTTCATGATTTTTAAGTACTTGGCAATATTTCTTCTCTCTTTTTCCCCTTCACTGAGCAGAAACTAACATACCACTGTGTCGATTAAGGTCAGGCTTATCTGAACAGTCTCTGAACTACTAATTCTTCTCTCTCCCAAATGTGAAATCCAAACCTGTTGAAACTGGCCTCTCTTTCCACAAAACAGGATGTGCCATGAGGACTGATAGCCCTGAAAGTAATGAGAAAACTCCAAAAAAAGTTTGCTTTGTGATGGTGTTAAGAGTCTAAATATCATGACAGATTTTTAGTATATCAAATAGTCATGGAATATTACAAGATCAGGGACATAAAAATGCAGAAATTTATATTTGTATCAAATGTTGTACTTATATACAACTTCTATATGTATATACATATACAGATATAGTGTGCGTGTGCGTGTATCAGGAACTAGTTATACCCACCTGCAAATACATGAGCTAAGGGTTTTCTTTGCTTAATACCCATAAAAATAACCAGTTGTCAGGTCTTTAGAAGAAACTGCCACAAAGGGACAGTACTTAACAAAAATATTCTTCTTATAGAGGCATCAACCTATGTCAGGGTCCAACTAAGCAAATAATTATTAGACACGTAGTAGGCCTTTGATCATTGCTTTTTGAAATTGATTGTCAAGCTAATTTATGCTGAAACAGTTTGGTATACCATACTTACCATTGTTATTAAAATGCAAAAAAAAAAAAACACAACATATTTTACATACTTTATGCTTATATGAATGAAAAGGCTAACAGAGTGTATATTTATAATTTTCTATGCCTGTATCCCCTTGTATATACTTCTGTTCCAATGCTGGCTACTTGATCAACAAAACAAATGTTTAAGTCACTTTCAAAGAAGTACATGAGCACGCTTACAAATACAGTGCTCTGTTTATATATCACATGCATACAAGCTTCTGTATGCATTTAACACATATGCATGAGAAAACATGTACAGTGATGGTTTCAGACATACACATCACTCAAGTCATTTCATGCATGCAGCTAAAAAATTCAGAACAGCTGCAGTACCAAGGGCCACTGTCTGCTACCCCTATGGCCCAACCTTGATACATTTTGCAAATTTCCTGTATGTTTCCAGGAAGTTCCTATTAATCCCATTGAATATAAACACAAATGGCCAACATGACCTTTAAAATGAGATGAACAATATTTTTAACTATTTAAACATACGCTATTCTGTACTTCAAACAATTCATCAGTTAACTTTTGTATACCATCATGGTAGTTTGGGATCAAATTGTGTAAATACTTTTGATATTTTTTCTGTTGTGGATGTCTGAGTTATGCAGACTGTTTACATCTGTACAATACTTGCTGTCCTTCAGAGGGACAGTCTGCGTGGCTCTGAAAGGGAATGCCTGTTGTCTTATTCAAAATCAGACATCACAGACAGCAAAGACACTATTGTTTTGGAGGTAGAACATGAAGTGATGATTAATCTTTTCCCTGTGCATTCTTGTCAAATGCTTACTTCACCTCTCACTTTATTCAGTTCTCAAAAACCATCTGGTGTACAGTTCTTTTTCTTTTCTTGTTTTTTTTTCTTTTTTATATATATGTTGCCTAATTTTTGTTAGTCATGAAGAACAGCTGAAACCAATGATGGTGTGACTGTACCAGGTGTCTGATATTACATCATGCTAGACATTATCTTGCAAAACAGCCAAATACTTATTTTGGCTGAAGCCTTTTTTTTTTCCACAGTAGGACTGGATATTCTTACACACACACACACACACGTATTATTTTCTATTCTACGACACAGAGGGCCATTAAATGAAAGAGAACAATGTTTAATAAACAAATAGACAAATGTGCTCTCCAGAAAATGTCGGTCTTCCACTTGTACCTTCATGTATCATAATCATGTAGGGAATTCCCTAATTCTGTATATAATATACATGGTCCTTAGTCTACATAAACTGGTCATTGACATAATCAGATATCTCACATGACAACAGGCACAAGTGCGGATCAAGGTAAAGAGGAATAAATGGATAACATTATGTCAAAAAAACCCCAGCCCTTGCAAAAAAGACTGACTTGAAGCTCTTAAGCACGCTAAGCCATCTGGCCAAAGACGAGGAGCACTGCCTTTCAGGAAAAGCAACGCTTTGCTTTTATATATGAACTTGTCCCACAGTTAAAATTTTATTCATTACACAGATGTTGAGTTAAATCATTACAAATAAACAAGCCCATTTCCTTATCTGGGCACTATTCTATCAAATAAAAAATGGTTTTCTTTGCCTCGGGTGCAATCCCCTCCAAAGAAACATGTCCAGATAACAGTGTTTACTTGAATAATTTTACCATACTATTATGCTGGTTTACATTCACAGTTTAGCTAAGACAAAGCGAGATCCAAGATCATTCTGTTGCCATTGGACTATGATGTTGGACAGGCACTTGCAAAGGACATTTCATCTAACCAGGCCACTATATCTTGATTATCTCAGCCATCTCTCATGGTGCAATGGATCATTTCTGTCTTTCCTTTTTGGCTACACAGGGAACCTAGACAAACAGATATCTAATTTTTGTCTGAAACTCTGGCTGTGTCTGATCCCTTTTTAAACTGGCTGCTGGGACTAGGAAAAGCAGTCCTTCTCTGAAAAAAGGTTTAAAAGGATCACGAGAAATTACATTCAAAGTGCCAGGGACCTTTTGGGCCATTCTTTTTTGAGATCTCCAGTATGTTTGTATGTTTGTGTTGCTTTTTTTCATTTTTTTTTCACATTTTTCAGTCAATGCTTCTGCTTCTAGGGCAATATAGAATTTGAGACACCCTTATTGTTCTTTTGTTCCTCACAACAATCAATCAACTAAGTGATTAAATTATACCCAAGCCCATATATTTTTGTAAGCCAAGAGTTTTTGATATCCAACTATCACAGTACAAACACTGCTATTATAGCATTATTTTTATGTACTCTCTTGAAATTAAATGTCTCTCTGGTTCTAAATCATTAATTAAACTCTTAGCACTATTAAACACCTTTGCTGAAGGCAACTTTCAAAGGACTATGCAGTGAGAGTATAATGTTTCACTGTGAAATTTGGAACTGTGGAGCCATGACAGACAGTGTTACATAGTAAGTTTGACCCTAAATGGCAATCCAGGACAGATAAAAATAAACTCTTCCTCTATCTTTTGTCACCTGCTTTCCCTCCATTTCTTATTTTTCAGGTTTATAATGACCTGCATCATACATAAAACCAGACTATTCCACTTTATCACAAATGTTACTGGATTTGTACTATACCACTATTAGAAGAGAGATATTGATTTCAGGACTTACTAAACACTGTGTAAAATGAGAAAGTAGCTCAAACTCTTTGAAACTATTTCCTAAACAAAGAATAAATGAATAAAATTAAAATGCATGTAACAAAAATTCTATTATAAAAATTATGGATTTAGAGCAACAGTTTGTGATCAAAGGTTTCTAAGCTGCTATTGCATAAAAGCTCTGCTCTGTTGCTGAAGAACATTATAGCTCTCCTATTGTTCTCAAACACAGCACAGGTCAAAGAAGTAGCATAACAAATCAATTAATGTCCTACCTGCCTCCTTCACTAATTAGAGACTCAGTCTCTCTCTCTCTCTCTCTCTCTCTCTGCTCTTGATATTTGAAACTTCTCAGAAGGTGAAGATTAAAGTAGCAGCTCTTAAACTTTTCCAGAGGGTTTCCTTTTTAAGCCTTACCTTCCCTGACAAGTATGGATTCAGTTGAGGTGAAAGAGCATTAGGAAATTTTTCCATCTCTGCTGCTTTTTTTTATTGTTATTCACCCCTATAAACACAATCTGTATAAACACTTCTACAAAGGAACCTCCTTATTATCTTTCCTCTAATTCCAGTTCAAAATATATTCAGATAATCCAGAATATTAAACCTAATGATTCATGTTCCTCCATTTTCCAGGAAATATGGCCACAGTACACATAAAATAGATGTCCCAACAGCATCTCTGGTTTGGTAATCATCTTTCAGATATATCAGATATAAACCAGCATTGCTTTTCTTTTTTTTTTTTTTTTTTCCCCATAAGGGAAAGTCTTTAGTACATGTGTCTGAATTCACACTTGACCTTTTAGATGCACATTTTCTGCTCTCCCTCCTGGCCATTCTACTCTGAACAGTTAGGACTATTATATCCTGTCATTGTTACTTGGCGTCCTCTACTTTCCCTACCTTCAAGTCTCTCTGAGGAAAGCAGGAAAGATTAACCTTTACCATTGTGTTCAGGGCTGTGCATCTGAGCACATGGAGGGGAGCAACTATACGGTGCAGAACCTTCTTCACCTATGCAAGCAGTGGCTGGAGCCAGCAGTCAGAATATTCTTGTGTCAGTCCCGTGGACTGAGCTGCAGCTTCTTTCTCCGTGTTCCCCTGCCCGTATGTAAGACAGGAGACCAAGCAGAATCTAAGATCTTGAAAACTGGGCCCATACCAAAACTGAATATGAGCTGCAAATCTCACTCATCATCTGAATAAAGTATATACAATCATTTCTATCCAACTTATTCTAAGAATGCCAAGATCAGGGTCTAGCAAAACTTTCAAATGTTTCTCTTTCCTTTTACTCTCCCTTTGTTTCAGGCATGTGGATCATCCACCAGCATTAGCCAAGCAATGAAATATCTCTGCACAATCAGCAAGTTTTATACGCTGTGTGCCCTCAGAATCATCAATTTCTCTGCTGCCTGCAAAAATTCAGCTGAGGAAGAAAGATAGCAAGAAGTAGTGGTCAGGTCTGGACATAAAATATTAAAAATAGTATTATCTACTTTGAGATAAACCCACAGAGTTGCCTTTCTCCACCTTCACTTATACCCTTTTGTCTATTTTATGGATTGGAACTGTGGACAACCAAGAAAAAAATAAACTATACAAATGCTGGTCCTGAGAAGACTTTGCTACAAAGAGCCTTTTTACAGCTTGTGCACAACACAGGCAAGTCAACAATCTGCAAAAGTAGTTCAGATAAGTATAGAAAGATAATATCAGGGTTCTTGCTTAATTGACATTTAGAAGAAAAATTACAAGAAAAACAACGGCACTGATCTTCATCCAAGAATGAATAGTTTCTAAAAAGATTCTGCTTTGGCCCAGAATGTAAAGAATGTACCTAAAATGGCTTCAAGCTTCATAAGAAAGGAAGAGACTTTGGATATTCATCCAATGGCTAAATGAGAGAGAGGAAGCTCAGCTGCTCAATGAACATTACAGAAGAGAAGGAAACAACAGTTATCCTTAGAAGTCAGTGAACACTTTATTTGTGCAGTTCTGTTTCAGTCTCTACCTAGAGACAAGCAAGAGTGTTTATGTGCCTGATTTCGTGGCTTCATTCCCTAGCCTGTGCCAATACAGCCTGAAGCAAAAAGCCTGCTTCAGTATTACAGTGACGTTTTAGGGATCAAAATGTGTAAGAAGAGAGTATTGCAAAGCAGTCTTGTGTGACCTTCTATCTCCCCACTCCCCTTTTTGCCCCTCAGATATTATACTCTTTAACTATAGTGTTCCTCTTTACAACAAAACAACATGGTTCCTCAAAATGTTCTACAATACAAGAAGGTATATGAAAGCAAAATGTATTTGCTAAAATCTAAAATTGCCACACATGAGAAGTCATGCCATGGACCAGACTACTCATCTCTTTCCAGGCTAGAATGTGAAAGGACCAGCACACCCGTTTCCCTTGAACACATCTTTCATGCCAAGAGAATCATCAGTCAGTACCAGCTGATTTCATAAGCTCCATGAAAAGGTTACTTGTCTTTTCTTAAAATCAAAACCCAGTCATTTTCTTTAATGTATATTGCCAACATTAGAGCACAGGGATCTAATCCAATCTAATTATCAAATGTGCCGGTTTTTGTTTCCATTACACAACTTTTCTGTGTGTAATACAAGAATTTGTTCTTTGTTGATACAGCTTCTTGGACAAGCACAGAATTTGCATATGTACACACAATCAAATGCAACACAGGAGGACTGAACCCTGCACATGCATGTATCGCATGAGAGTCAGGGCTTCTCTGCACATGAGAACTGTTCTGGAGTGGTGCAGAGAATGGTTACACATAAGTAAATGCCTGTATATAGGAACCCAAGAGAATAAATTAGGAGCACTTTTGCAGGAATTCTGGGTTTGGAAGGGTTAATCCAGAGCTTCGCTATTCTTTGAACGCAGCACTTATGAACCATAGCCGCAGAGGTTCTGTGCACTTGCAGCATCCACTGAAGCCAGTGGGAGTCATGGTTTCTTCCAGAAGTGAGCCATACACACATAAACTAAGTTCAAATATATTGTTTACATATTGCAAACCTAATAATTCACAGAATCCCTGGCATTGTACCGCAGGATTTTCCTTCAGACACAGCCACTTCTCCAGAGCTAGTTTTTCACGTCTTGGTAGCAGTTGACCCTAGAACCATTTTCAGACGTAAGTCAGTGTTTTCTTAACCTGCCAGTGCCCTACTGTAAGCACGTTCATCATGCAGCTGTGCTCTTAGTCAAAGCCCCTTGGGAAGGAACTGCAATTACCGAAGAGTTTCACTAGTGGGATGTCAGCAGTGTTAGTGCAGTGCACCCTGCCGGACTGCACAGAGACTCCCCACCCGCCCGCGCCTGGGGAATGCGCTCCCCCTCCTAAAAATGTGCCCAGCGCATCCCAGATGAGAGCAGAGTTCGCCCTCTCACTCTTCCAGTGTGCACAGTTTTAATGTGTTTATCATGAAGGTAAGCAGATACATGCAAGAATCTAAATAGCAAGCAGAGCATAGCAGTGCTAGGATTATTTCTCACAGGTCTCAAATGAGCTACTTTGTTTTTCTTTTTTCTCAGTTCAGGTGATTTATTTTTTTTGGCTGTGGGTTTACTCGTCCCTTCCTAATTTCAAACTATCATAGATGTTAAAAATTGAAAAAGTATGTTAGATAGAGGTAATCCCCCTAAAATTTATTTCGGCCTCAAATATCTTTACAGATACCAATTACAATATTAGCTGATTATTAATTTTACTTTAACCAGACCATTACTGATGGCAACATCTCACATAATGGTCCAAATTTATTTCAAATGTATCAGCTCCTAGCTGCAATAGTAGCTTTGAGAAACCAGTGGAGAGTTCATCCATTAAACCAGAGTTATGGAAGAGTTAGCAAGGGCTTCTATTACTCAATATTTAAGATGAATGATGTCATTCCATCATAAGTTAATAAAAAAAAAAAAGGGTATCTAGAGGGAAATTCTGGCATCATTCTCAAAAGAGCAAATCTGTTTAGTTATCTTTTTCTATGAGCAACTTTTAGATAGAAAGGTGACCTTTAATTCTATATTTTCCTAAATCTTTCTTAGATGACACCTCTAACAGTACAAAATGTTTTAATAGAAAACAAGTAACTTGAGCAAGATAATTGTATAATTATAAAATATTCTGATTTTCCAAAAGCAGATGGAAAAAGTTTATGTAGAAAGACATTTTTCAGGAAATGTTAGAAACATCTTTTCTATGGATTGTATGTTGAAGGAAACAAAAAATGATATAATGAGAAAGGCCAGAATCCAATTATTCTAATATTGTATTTCTGTCAGAAGCCAATTTCAGGCATTCCAGTGAAAGGCAAAAAAACAATTCCAAACCATACAGAGACACAATGGAAGAAGTTAAAAAGTGGAGCAGGTGTTGGAAAACTGTAGCTGCCCTTTTTTCTGTTTGTTATCCAAAAATGCAAATTGCTTTTTACCAGAAACATTCCAGCTACATTTTAGCTTGAGAAAATTTAGCATCTATTCATGCTAGTGCTGAGAGAGAAAGCCATAAATGTCAGCACACAGCAGTTTGGATTTTATAATCACATCTCTCAACATCCTTCTATATAACACATAGGACTAGGTAATTAAAGAACGATTTAAAAAAATCTTGTAATTAAATAAAATTAAGACAGAAAAAATAGAGAAGCAAGGAAACTTACGAATTGCAGCTGCCAAATACTTATAATTGGCCCCATTTTCTTAAGTAACTGCAATACGTAAACACCAAAACTTTAAGAAATCAGCAATTTACACTCACATATAAGATTATTCAAAAATAAAAAGTATGTCTGCTTTGTTAATGGCATAAATAGTCAGAGCTACTATGTCTAGGAGCCTAACGTGCAAAATTCATATTTCAAAAGTCATGAGCAGAATCCTTTCCTGGTTATAGGCAGCCCCACCCCAGTCCTCAAAACAGCACTATTTCCTCAATTCCTAGGTCTATCCAGTACTGTTAAAAGTACTGGATAGAAGTTCTCTCTTTTTCTCTGTCTAGAAGTTTTTTAAAGTTTTTTCTTTAAAACTTGTTACTGCAGGATGGGTCTATTTATTGAGAAGGGGAGCAAGTGAGCCACTTACACTAAGCGGAGCTTGACCTAAGGTTTTGTGCAGCATCCATCAAAGTCAGCACCATAGCTCCACTGACACCCGCGGCCCACAACTGTGTTCTTGTGTCATGCATCCTTCTGGCAGATAGCTGTGCTCGTGAGCCACAGTCTCAGCCTGAAGTACATCCTCAAAGACCTGTACAGACTTTAACTAATTTCACAACTCCCCTTGATGGGCCAGGCAAGGAACGGACATGGTCCCGAGCATTCATATCCTTCCACAAACACATTCCACTCCTGACCTTCAGTACCTGCATGCCATTTCAATCACGGGTGGTCTTCCAACACATTGCAAGTCAGACTCTCGGCGTCTGCTGATATTTCTGTTCTGGGCCTCATTTAAAAGCAGCACTATTTTATTACTCAGATGAGTAAGAGCTGAAGAATGAAATTACTGAACTCGCATCCTTCAGTACCTTTCCAAAAGTCTTTGTCCCACCTGATCCCTTCACTGTATATTAACTGGCCTTTGTTCTCTTTTGCTTTAGTGTATTTTTAATACCTAGCGGAGGGCTCTGAAGTATTCACACAAGCATCTGATATAGCTTTGTATCGAAATAAATAAGTGAAAGGAAACCAGGCCTACCAGACGTGAAAGACCAGCATAAATCTCAGTGGACCAGCAACTTCCTCTCTTTTTTTCTTTAACTATGAAGTAAGTGGTATTTCTATAATCTAGAATTAGCTTAAAGTTGTTGCAATGTATGCTTTGACATATGGCACCTGGAGATCATTTCAAAGAGATCTGCCCTACAGATTACCCATGTATCTCAAAAGAAGGAAGCATATTCATTTTCCCATATATAATGTTGAGGCTTTTACTTGCAAGTCTGTTAAACATACATTTTCCCTTCCGGGTGCTTTATTTTACTTCCAGAGCTAGACAATCTTGGGTATCCACAATATCTTGCATCCGTTTGGGAATTGCTTGCACAAGATTCCCTCGATGACAGTTCCCATTAGCACACATTCATTTACGCATACTTTTTTTGCATTTGTGAAATTCCTTTCTTCAAGTGGATATGAAAGATTATTCCTTTAATAGGCCCTTCCCCACAGGTAGATAAGTCTCATTCGAGGAAGCTGTCGCTCACCATGACCACTAGATCAAAGGGGCTCCAGCAGAAAGACTATCTCTGAATCTGTAAAGGGTCACTTGTCCTCTAATCCCTGGCTGGCATTCACATCAAATGATGGTACAATTCCATCCCACCTGTTTTAACATTACAATGTGGCTGGAAGAGTGGTATTTTCAGTAACGCTGCTTCAGGTCAGCTTGCATACTAACCAATTACTTCATAAAATAATGCAAAATTTATTTGATCAACGTATCTTCCTCCTTCTGGGCACTAAACCACAAAGAACACCTTGGGTAGTCACCATAGTTATGGTGAGATGATTAGCTGCACATTCACCCAAAGTTTGCTCTATGGCCAACCAGCATATCTCAAATCAGAACTGATTTCTGGTCCCTCTGAAGATCAAGTGCTGACATTTAACTGAAGGCAGACCTTTCCTGGAAAGGCTAAGTTATAAGAGTTGTGACAACTGAAGCATGGCCTTTGACAGAAGGGAAGTTCTAGGTTCTAACTTCTGTAAGAAGGAATATCCCATCAAGGTGTTCACTTCAAACCTGTATAAGTCCCATTGGAAGTTGTGAAAATGGGAAGACAAAGAGCTATCCTGAAATCTTTGTGCATCTTCACAGGGCATCTTCAATGTCTGGTGTCCTCACTCCATCCACACAACAGGTTTCCTTTTTCTCCCAAGCTGAAGGGAGTGTGTGTCCAGAACATCATTTCAGGCAGGATTAGATGGAAGGCCTGCATATGGTTCTGAGCCGATGCACTATCAAAGTGAATTGTATCTTTGAAAGGGGTATTTTCTACCTATTATGGACTACTTTTGCTCACTGTAGCCTATTAACTTCAATAAGACTGTCAGGTCTAATTATAAATCACCTTTGGTGACTCTGAGTTGCCTCAGCATCTGTTTTCAAACCTCAGAGACATTCATGACATGGATCAAATCCTGCTTTCTAACATCAGTCTCCTTTCTGAGGAAAAGCTCTTTAGCCTCACAACTTACTAGGCTGAGTGGGACCCTACTAGCCCTTTCTGTAACACATGAAGGTATGCAAAGGAGGTATGTGAAGGCATAGAGGTACTGAAGATACCAGATGACACTTCACATTTGCTTATCTGATCTTATAATGTGATGACAAATACATGTTTATGCAAGGTTCACCAAGCACTGGCCTGTGCAATGAGCAAGTTATTCTTTTATGTAATAACGTTCCTTGGAAACTAATCAACTTTGTCATTTTGCCAATTTTAGTGAATTTTGACTAAAAATTTAAAAACCACAGCATGATAAATTTTTACTTTGCACCTGCTATATTTAGAAGATGGAAGCAAAACAAACCAGCATAAATAAAAAGTGATGAGCCAGGATAGGCCTCCTGTTTGCCAGTTCCTCCACTTTTAGGACATTGTTCCATTCACTCCTCCATAGCCCTCTGCACAGGGAGCCAATGGAGATCACAATCACTCAGCAGAATTTGAACTCTCAACAAAAGCAAAAATGTTGCTCAGGAATATGCATGGGACTTAGACATGACTATTAAAAAAAATAAATTGAATCTAAAGTTCTGATTTTTTTGCAAATAAAAAAGCCATGCAGAAATGAAAGGTGGTTGAGCTGGGCCCTGCTGATATAGGAAAAAGTCCTGAAAAGAAAGTTCAGAAGGCAAGTTTTACACCAGTGACTAAAAGTAGTTGCTGCTCCTATGTGACAAGTAGGCTGAAAAAATCATGAGCATGTCCAAAATGACCATGTCTTAGCCCACATAGAAGTCAAAATGATTATCAGGTCCCAAGTTCTAAGAGAAGAAATATATTCCATTTTTAAGTTTTAGAAATTTTCCGTATTGGCTTTGCAGCAAATTTGCAAAATCAATAATCAGTAAAATTAAAAATCTGAAAAATCCCCATACTCAAATATGGTAATAAGTAAAAATCACTTCCAGGTTAGCCTTCAAACTTTTATGTTTAGCCATTGGAAAGTTTCCAAAGAGCAGAGGAATACACAGGACTTCGGTTCAGTTGTAGCCCCTTGCACAATTTTAGATTCAGTCCAGCAAACAGCTGTCCAACTGAAAAAACAACAAACTACTGAGAAGCAAGTTGAGAATAAATTTAGAATAACATTGTTTGACTCAGACAACCTTATGCAGGTACTCTTTCAATGCTTCAGTTTAGAATTTTTTGGGAATTCAAAAGAACCAAGAGGTATTTTTTAATCACAACAAACTTACTTTTTCCTCATCCTTTATATTAAAACTATATATTACACTTACATAACACTTTCATCCTGAAGGACTGCCAAGGTCTTCACAGATTTGCTGACTTTTGAATCTCCACCAGACATACAAAAAGCTTTCTCACATTTTTACTTGGAGCAGAGCAGATAGAACAGAACCTAGTTCCATCTACATTTACAGCAGCAAACACCTGTTCATATACCTCTAGCAACCAGCTAAAACTAAAGGCATATTTTTTAAAAAAATATTTTTGTATTGTAGCTGCACTTTTGTGAATGAGATCTGAACCCACTGACATCCATGGAGTTTTGCCTGAGTGAAAGACAACAGTTTTAGTCTCTTTCTGTATTATTTGTATTAATATGTAGTGAAAACAAGTGGTATCTGAAAAGTGGAATGGGGACAAAAATGTCAAGTTACTACTACTTCAGAGATAAGGGTAAAGAATACACTTAATTTCATTTATAAACCCCTCCATCATTAACAAGTTCAAATCCTTACCTGCATTAGAATGTCACAACAGTTACAAAGCCACAAAAAAGGAAAAAAAGCTTTAGCAGAAGCAGTATTTACTGGTCCCTTTCTGTTCCAAATTATCAGAGAGCTGAGTCCACTTAAGAAATGCAAGATCCTGCCTCTGGAAAGAACAGTTTGTAAGACTGATGCCAGATGGACATCCTTAGACACTGTTGTCTTTTCTTGATCACTGGACAGGTTGACTTTGGACAGAAAAAACGATGCTTGGAACATCTTAAAAAGTCCTTAGCATATAGCAGAATTAGGACCAGCTAGACACTGTTGCACTCATTATTGACTGTTACCCTGATTCTAGAAAAAGTCTATCAAGTACTAGGCACCCTGAGTAGGCAATTCAATTGCCCAATTTGTCTGTAGTTTTTTTCTTTCTCTTTCTGTAGTTGAGCCTGAGCTGGGAATTCAGCTGCAAGCATTTCAACATTGATGATTCACTCTTTGAAGGACCTCCAGGGAAGTCCTACAGTACCTCCAGACAAAGTTCTCGCCTCTGGCTTTTCTTGGCTTGCAGGTTTATTACCCACTAGAGAGTTTAGGCTTATAATACATCCAAATACAACTCAAATTCCAGGCTCATACATGTGCCGATGGACCCTGGAACTCCTAATTATAATTACATACTCATATCAGCTGAATGAGATCCTAAATTACAGTCATGATCCCACACTGTGCCTCTGCACAAAGCCACAGCTGATGTTGATCCTCAACTGGAAGAATGGGAGGGGATACAGGAAGATCCAGCTGTTGCTCATTTGACTCAAGAAAGAAACCATTTACTTTCTGATGTGAAAAATGATGAGAATAAAATAATGTGAGCAAAATAACATTCCCCACCCTGTCATTTATAAAAAAAAAAAGCTAATTTCTTCAAACCTAAGGCTGTTATGAAAGGACAATAGCAAATAATAATGGGAAATATTGCTTAAAACTAAGCCTTTTTTTCACTTAATGCACATTTTCACACTTTGTTTCCTCCTTGAAAGTTTGGCCAAAACAAATCTTCCTAAAGTTAATTTCTCCCAGGAGTAATAGGGTCAATGCAGCATTACACATTCATGCTCTGGATTCCAATAAAAAAAGTTGTTACCATAGCAAGAAGAATTGTTGCAAAGACAACACACACAATGTAAGATTAAAGAAAGAAATCTCCAAAAATATTTCCAGGGCTCAACAATAGCATAGGATATTTTCTCCTAATTACAAAAAGATGAGAGTGTGCTACTGCTTTGATAGTCCCACTGTGATGAAACAGACTGGCTCCTTTAAGACTAATTTTTCAAAATGCAAATTTCTAGATTACTGTGTTTTTTCTAAGTCTCATCAATTACTTTTAACATTAGGTATATCATGCTGCTGTCTGAGACCAGTCAAGGATTAGAGACAGATATATTGTGCAAGGTACTGTGCATAAATTGTGAAAAAGACGGGTCATACCTTATAATCTGAATTAATTTCAGGAAACAGGAATAAAAGGGGAATAAAAGGGTGAGTTGGGGTAGTAGAAATGAAAAAACAAGGCAGCAGTAATCTGAATACAGATGCTCATATAATTTGGCATGCCACTACCTAGTCAGCCAGCATTGCTCAGTAGCACTGCGATACAAGCTAGTTTTAAGAAAAGTTTCAAACAATAATAAACTTTTAGCTTTGTAGGTTTTCTTAGACACCTCACAACATGAGAGAATGCATGGAAATGATTGCTGGAGTAGACCGTCATGTGGGAAAAGCTTGCATTACTGAAAAGTGAAGACAGTTGTAAATAACGATGCAGTACCACCTAAGACATAGAACAAAGTGAAAGTCAAAGAGAGAAGAGCAAGACAGCAAAACGTGGAATAGGATGAAGAGCCAGGAAAATTATCAAAGTAGCAGAGTTTGAATGGACTCTGCAAGGGCAATGTTGCACAAGACAAAGGGAGAGGAGGATACTGCTTCAGTAAAACACAAAGTGAACAGAGCCCAGAAAAGCCTTTGTATGTGAGTATATGTTTATGTAAAGGACAGGCTCTCTGCATGCCACATTGGAAGAGGCGGGAAGATTTACCCACAGACAGCCTGAATGACTCTAGAGAAGAGAAGACCAGGCTAAAAATACACCAAATACAGCCTTTGGCAACAGTTTCACAGTAGCCAAAGGAAAAGAGAATGCAAAAGAAAATGCAATGTAGGGACTAGAGCTTGAGGGAAATGATCTAAAAAGAGAAATGAAAAAGGAACGTGCAGAATAAGAGCATATGAGGGGAGAAGAGTAGCAAAGATGCTCACTGAAGAGGGCAGTGATGAGCAGGAAGATGGGAGCATGTGATGTAGTAGAGACACATGGTGAAAGCTGGAGGTGAATGGCAAATGGACATAATAAGTGAACAATTACAGCCCACAAGCTATTAAAATAATGTTTACATTCTTAATTAACCATCATAAGACCTCTGACTTCACATTGTAAACATTATTTTAATGGTTTGCCAAGAGAAGAGGGGTATTTATTGACTTGACTAAATCCTCTCAAATACTTACTCTGGGAATCAAATGTCATGAGGTAGAATTCCACCACACCAGGTGGTCAGCCTACCGAGATACACAACATACTCTGCTTGACTTTGCCACTAGAACGAGATGGAGAAACAAACCATATCTTTGGGTTTCAAGTGCACAACTGTAGTGGTTATAAAGCACTTCTATCTCTGTTTCTCTGCACTCTCTCCAGAGCACTCTTTCCAATTTTTCACAGCTAATTTTTTTACCTGTTTCTATATCCTTGCCTTCCTAAGTTCTATTTCTTTCCCCTTACCTCTGTCTGTTGCCCTGTCATTCTTTCCCTCTTCCACTGTCATTCGCCTTTTGCAATACGATAAGGCAGACGACTCTTCTTCTCCACTGCCTTAGCACTAGTCAAGAGGGGCACAGAGAGCTTAGGAGAGCTGGTCATTCTTGTATTCTAATCTTCTGTCCACACTTACTACAGCTACAGTGCAACCAGGTGGATGCAATTGCTTGCTAAGTCCTCTCAGCCCATGCTTAGTTTATCTGCCGAGTGGGACCGCAGGTGTGCTGTTTCCATGTTGGAGCTCTCTGGTGGCATCTCCCAAAAACATAGTTGGCAAATTCAAAAGCCTGTCCCCTGAGCATGTTAAAATAGTCATTTTCCAGATAAAGAAAAAAAATAATAACTGGCCAAATTTCAAGTCCCCACTACAGACCATGGAAGCACTAATATTTCTCAAAAAGACAGACTTTCTTATTTATACATACATATGGGTATATGTATATGCATACCTACACATACCCCTGTAAACATGGGCAAAACAATATCTCTTTTTTTTTTTTTTTTTCTAACCCCAGTTAGAGAAATGGCTGAGCATTTTAGAGTAAACTTTCAAAAATATTTGCCCAAGGCAGACAGCATGGAAAATTTTGGCCCAAATGGTTTAAGTTTGGCAAAGCTATAAGCAATAGAAAACAGAATCTTATAATAGAAAGTGCTGGGCAGCCTTATGGCAGACATCACTATTGGTGCTGCTTGTAAGACTTCATTTTCTTTAATAGGAGCTGCATGGCAGGGCTGTAATACCCTGGGGCTTCCCGTCTTTAATTTCCTTTGAATATAATCTTGGTCTTAAGCCTTCCTTCCTAAATAACCTCTGTCTTTAATTATTTTTTTAAGCAAATTACAACTTAACAAGCACACATTCTCGTAAGACGGAGCCTCTAATTATCAAAATGACAGTGCTTCTTAGAATCTGAATTTCACAGTAATTCAGTGATCAATTCAACAGGTCAATAAATAATTATACACCATCACTGCCAAAGAATAACTAAATAGGATATTATAGTAAGTTGTTGTATATACCTACACCTTGCATTACTCAGTCACCTGGATGATCCTTGCATGACGAGCAGATCCTCTGCTGCTCCTTATTCATAAAATGAGCAGCAGAGAGGTACATATTGCAGTCCCAAGTGGGCACGATTAATGAATATATGGAAGCTGTATTACATTATTTTGGGATAAATTGAAGGTGTTTCTCAGTCCTTATTTAGGCAAGACTGTCACAAATACAGGTAAGAGACATCAGGATGTGGCTCACCACTCTTGGATACATCCGATAAAATTATTCTGTTAGAAATAATTTCATATTAATTATCTTGCTGGGAATAACTTTTAGATCCTTAGAAAGGATGGCCTCATTTTGTAGGACTGACTTTGTAGATTGTTTAGACTCACACTACTGATATGTTGCTTCATCTTCTGACGTGACATAAAATAGTCACTATTTATGAAACCAGGGTCTTTTAAATCTAAGCCAAGTTTGCTGCAGAGTCCTTAACTCCAAAGTCTTCCAGGGCTGTACATTTTAAACTAGAATACAGCATTTTGAACGCCTGTCAGTTGTTTTGGGGCTCTATTGTAGCATTAGTGCTCAGAAATTTCAGTATAATTTCTTTATGCTGCTTAAAGAAATGTGCCCAACTATGACCCTAAATCACCACCATTATTAATCCATGCATTTCAAACAATTATTACATAAATCACACAGTCATACCTGAGGGGATGAGACTCAAACAGTGAATCAAATAAAAGTGGGTACTAACTAAACTACTGTGTATTTAGGAAAGAAACTCACTCTGGTTAGTTCTGAGGCCACTTACTCTCCACGATCTATGTTCCCCTCCCTCCCCCCCTTTTTCTCTTTGCTACTGTGCACATACAAATACATATTAGATTTAATCTAGGAGGAAATGAGACATTTTAGTGGCACTGCCCCTTTGCAGAGACTGTCAAGAAGATTTTAATTTGTAGTTCTGGATGCAGACTGCCTGGGGTGGCTGCAGGCTGCCTCATAAAACCTTTCTAACACTTCTTAGCAGCCTTCAGCAGTTATCAATTTTGGACCAATGACACCAGTTGAACTAGAACTAAAAATTTCTGCATTCCTATACCAAATTTCCCCAAAGTAACCATGCAACTGCTCTACAATGTACTTTTAAAGTTATTCTTCATGTGATATTAGGGGCTTCTGTACGTAAAAAATAACATAGCTTCCCTTTAGTGACTAATGAAATTATGCAGCAATATCCCTAGAAAAACTATTGCCAGTTGTTTCAAGTACTTATTCAGAGTGAAAATGAGTATAAAAATCTTAAATCTTTCCTTTAATTAACCAGCAAAATTATACAACAAAGTTTTTAATCCTCAATTTGAATATGAATGAAAATTCCTGAAATACTTGAGTCACCTTATTCAAGATAAAGACCTGACTCAAGGAAAATTGATCCATCTTAAAAGCAAACTAGAGAAGAAGGGCTGCACACATCTTCACGTGTGTTATGCTAGTCTAAGTAAAAAGATGACTAACATCACCCTAGATTCAACTTTCCACAGCAATTAGCTAAAGTATCTCAATTTATCTTTCCCTGACAGTTTATGATTTTAAGGAAATTCGAGATGTTTGGGTTGTTGGGTTTTTTTCATTTTAATGGACATTTTAGCACCATCTGCTGGTATTAAAACTTGCTCTGGAAACTAAACACCAGCTACCTGCTTCATCTTAACTTCCTTAAGGCTTACTTCTGGCTCTTATTAGGAAAGGTTAATTGCTTGCTTTTCTACTACAGATCCCAGGATTGGATAAGTAATTTATCTGAATGAATCATGCATCCAGATGGAGTATACCTTCTGGAGGCTATATATCAGTAGCAATACACTATTAAAGAAATACCTCATCTACAGCTATATTCAAGATTAGATATGAATGTTTTTTACAGTGTAAAAATGACAAAAAAACCCCCTCATTCCTTAAGGGGTAAAGACATTTTTTTTTCTTCTGATTTATTCTGCGTTGATAGTGGTATTTAGACTAACGAATTATGCTGTGATATTGGAGATCAAATGTCTGGTGCACACAGTCAAAAAACTGACCTGATAAAATTACCTCTGACTGTATCCAGCTATGTAATTATATGACTTATCCCATCCAGTGCCTTTTTTATTTCCTTAGATTGCTTCTGGCTCAGTAACAGTTCTTTTCTGTTTCAGAACCTCTTGGGGCACAGATAGTCTGAAAGCACTTTAGGAAATGGTCACACTAGGTCTCAGCTGCTTTTTCTACAGGCCCTGTCCTGAATACATGAAACATCTCCCACATTCAGTACAAGTTTGATCTCTGCCTTGGTTGAGCCAAGCTCACAGAATTCTCTACAAGACTGACAACAGTCAGTCTGACAACATCACAGAACACTAAGAAACCTGCCACAGACTTTATGGACTCCCCAGAGGGAAGCGTTAGTATCAACCCATTTGAGTTCAGGCAGGTCTAGCAAGTAAATGTGCCAGGGGAATTTCAAGTTGTTCTATTGTGGCTGTTCCTCATATCAATAACTCCTATGACATGAAAAACTGGAAATGGACCTGGGGATCATTTTTTTCAGTCTTCCCTTCCAACACTCAGCATTAATCTTTGTAGCCTATACTTCAGTCTCAGTTCTGCCTTGATTATCTCCCACCCACTATCATCACAGCCCTGTCTGTACATTTTTCATGTACCTGTTACTCTAAGGAATACACTCCCTCCCTCAGGTCTCGTCATCAGTCATTAGTCTCTCTTCTCAGTTGACCCTTCTTTGTGTTAGAAGCTCCTCCGTGCAGAATAGCCATAGTTTAAAGCTGAAATTCAGTTGTCTGAACTGTAATAGGACACAGAGAAACAGTCTCTCCAAAAAGCACATTCAAGATTGCTGTAAAAAGCTGATGTACAAGCAGCAGACAGGATGAAATGTCAGTTTAACAGCATGGTGTGTCAAGATGTTATGGGCTAGCAACAGGGCTAGGAAATTAGTTCCTTGTACTGCAGCAAGGCTATGTGAATCCCTTCTAATATAGATATAATAGGCTCCGGTATAACAGTACATGGAGAACATAGGCAGTAGTTGCCCTAAGGAAGCTAAATAGCCATGAGACAATTTATTATCTTTTACTTTCCTTCCAGCCATACAGATAAGGTTAAGCAAAGCCCAAACCCTGCTTGCCCATAAATTCTCTATCTTAGAGAGTGGTGACTAAAGACTTTTCAGATAGATGTTCTCGGGTAAGTTTTCAAAGTCGTGCTCAAAAGGGTCAAGTTAAAAAATAAATCCTGTTATTTGTTAGAAAGATTTGTGTGTACACCTCCCACATTCAGTGCTTTGAAATGGACCCCTTAATGTCTGGAGGGGATACAAAGTCTATGGCTCTTCTAAGGTTTCAGAAGGAGGAAGAAAGGCCATGCCCTTTAATAAAGATTATTCTGCAGAAATAGGACTATTGGCCTTTGCAGAATCTTTTACAAAATAAGCTGACAAAAGCATAATGCAGTAATCTAAAACAATTCCTTAGGAGCTATAAAGAATCAAGGAGGACCTTGAACGCATTATATGCACTGATGGAAAAACTATGATCAAGAGGTTTAGGCCAGAGATGCTTCCATTCGCAGAACCCACCTCTCTGGATTGCAAAGTAAAGAGGCATATTTAGTATAATTAGCCCAATTATGTCTGCCAACACTGGCGAATGTCAATTCAAACTCATTTCTGAAATGCTTCTTTCCACATGAATATAATTCATGTCTAATTTCCATCAATATCAGTGAGATTCAGAAAGAGGTTTATCAAGAAGAGATGATTTCAGCAGGGAGGGGTGAGAAAACTCTTTGCTGTTTCAGCAAAACTGAAACCTGGGAAGAACATTAATTTGGGCAAATTTCCCATTAAAACAAAGCCAAAACCCTTTGAAACTATCCAAATGTCCTTTCCAAAACATTTTGAAAAAATGAGTTCCTTTGAATTGCAACCTATTGCTTTTCAGATTTAAATGAATGTATATTCAAATAAAAGGTCAAAGTTGAAATGAAAAATTTTCAGATTTAATAAAATTAATTGCCTTGATCTCATAGATAGCATTAGTGACAGGAAGCCACGCTGTGCCTTGGGAACTCATTGCGCATTGAGACCCAGACAGCAGGGATCTCCTGAGCTCCACTGCACTTTATTCCAGTGGCTGCGCGTACATGGGAAGTGAGAGTGCAGTACACTGCTAGAGTTGTCTTGTAAAGTCATATGTAAAGTTAAGTGAGGCTGATAATAACTGCATTAAATGACTGTCAAGTGCATTCAGAAGACTGGCTTTCAGTAAGAATAGGAAAGCATCTGAATTGCATGCAGCAAATCTATTGAAAGAAAAATGTGTTCTCATTACATGCGCCTACTAACAGACATTTACTTTAGAAAATATACATAATTTAGCACAATTTTTAAACATCTGAATGTAGCCTCCATATATCCATTAAGAAAGTAGGTAACTGAAATACATATAGAATTCCCAATTATTCATCTGCAGTTCTGATTCTGCATTTCTGATTTCTTGAGACAGAGGATGGGATATTGCCAACAATATGTGGTACAAAAGATATAATAGATTATTCTATTTGTTTCATTAAACTATCTGTGACTAATCAATTATGGAAAACATTTTGCATTTTAGAACTATTGACATTTTAATTATGTGAAAAGAACGGATGTAAGATGAAAAGTAAAAAAAAAAAAGACGTGTGTTTCTCATTTCTTTTCTCATCTTACAGGTAGAAGTAAGAAATTTTAGATTAATGAATAAATGTGCACTGAAAATCCCCAAACATCCCTCATCACTGAACCTCTATCTCAGAGAAAGGAACAAGACTTACTGTTTGGGTTGTCAGAGTTCTTGAAGCAATTCCATGTTAGCCCAAGTCCTTTCAATGTTTGGTTTCAGGTGTGTTCACTTTGTGAAAAAGAAATGCCATACTTGCACATCTGATGTTTTTTTTCTTGTTTTGGAAAAGAAGAAAGAATGTTTTTCAATGTATAAAATATTTTAATGAAGAATTTCTGGTTAATTGCAATTTTTTCTACCCCAAGAAGTGCAAACTTTCTAGGCATTAGGATTTTCACAGGCCACACAAAAGAACTTCAAATTACAGTAAAGACTCTTTCTAAGTCTGACAGGTGTTCCTCCATCCATGGCTTTTCCTGCCCTGTCTTTGGGGCTTTGTGCTGGCTCAGTCCCCTTATCCTTATATTAGGCTACAGACAATGAATAATGAAACAGTTTAGGTGATTAAAGCACATAGCTTTCAATCAGTCTTGCCAAGGATACGTTTCACTGGATGAACAGGGATAGTATTGGATCAATTCCCTAATACAAATATGCCATTTTGTGGTTATTCGCTTTCCGCTGTTGATTATTAGACATAAGCAAGTAATTACCCATCTTTACCTCTAACCTAACTTGGGCACTCATCTTCCATGGGTATGTTTGCTGCTACTGGATGAACACAGCCTCCCCGTGAACTTAGATATGATAAACTATACGTTTCCTCTTCGAACTAATCCAGCTTCCACTGAAGGCAACACAAAAAAGACCATTAATAAATTATGAGAACCTTTAACATGTAACAAGAATTGCCCTGGAACTTTTATTAGTTCACTTCCTAACCAGCACTATTGCTCAGATAACTTCTGTTCCTCCAACCAGGCACAACAAAACTAAGAGTTTACTAAGCCTTTAGTTAGTTAGTTAGTTAGACAGACAGACAGACAGATATTTTGGCTGAGGTAACATCCAGAGGTCCCATTCACAGCTGGAGATCTGTATTCTTTACATGGAAATCCTGAGTTTGGTCCACAGTAGTTACCATGGTAGCAGTATTCATAGGTTACTGTGCATGGATAGAAGGTGCTACATGAGAGCAATATATTGTCATTCTGGTTCAGAACTTACAGGCAAATAAGCTGGTTTATGTTAACAGGTAATATTAGCATTTGAGATCAGTAAAACTGTATACGCTATGACAAAACTGAATAGCAACAAATCGCTACTTCAAAATATGTTCCTTAACATAAAAGTATTTCTTAAATTGCATTTAAATCAAAACGTAGTTGCAAAACTTGAAATTGGATTTCAAACTCTTTAAGTTCATGGAGAATCTACAGATAGCACTTCTCCTCCCAAAAAGTACCCTTTGACTGTGACCAGAAGAGGAAAAGCAATGCAAAGCTCAAGTATCAGGTATACAGAGAATTAAAAAAAAAAAAAAATAAAAGGAACTACTAGTACAGTGAAGCCATGTTTAAGGTGACAATGAATTCAGCAGCAGCAAAATATTACTTTCATAAGGGTTTTTATTAACACAATATAACCTGATAGCAGAAAAAGAGGGCCCTCTCCCCCCCGGTCATCATTCAGGTGAAAAAAATTAAAACCTTGAGGAGAAATCCCTTCAAACCATCATGAAAAGATCATGAAAAGTTCTATGCACAGCCTTGGTATAGTGCAATGAAATTAAAAAAGATGTCATGTATCCATGTCAGCCACATCTGTGACCCATATGGTGCACGTAACAAGAGCATATGTCTATACCTAAAGAGAACATTATATGCTGTATAAGGCTAGGGCAAATGTAAAAGTGAAGTAGAACGCCTTCACATTACAAACACAGTTTGTTATTTGTGTCACATCAAAGAAAGAGTCTCTAGGAATTATTGCCCTCTGAAGTCATTTAATTATGATTAAGTGAACTAAGAACCAATGTAAATGGTATTTTATACCTCAGTGAATTAAAGTATGAGATCTAGTCAAGGTGAATAAGATTTACAGCCAAAACTCATGCAACCTTACAGTAATTTCTTGACACTTTTACTGCTAGCCTAGACATTACAGTTCTTGAAATAATTAAAAGTACACAAGCAAATTTTATTCTTTGGATGCTTATAATAAACCACAGACAGAAAAGAGAATAGGTTGCTTCTCAAGTACTTTATGCACTTCTACTTTTATTATAAAAGGAACAAAGATAATGCAGGGCAAATACAACCTTCAGAGTTCACTACAAAAAAGAAAGAGAAAAAGAAAAGTAAGTATAGTAGGATGCCCACAAATCTCTTTCATTTGGACTAAATCTGACCCAGATTAAAGTCTCAAAACTCATCTTTGGCTAATCCCAAATACTTGTCTGCTAAAGAACACATTTGTTATGTTGAGACTCTATGCATAATATGAGCAAGTAAAGCCAGCCAACTCACTTTAGAGATACTAAGGGTCTTCTCACAGATTTTTAACTCTAAGGAAAACTACTCCCAGGTATTTGGCTTCAAATAGAATTAAAAGTGTCCACAAAGAAATGTATAACATATCAATGAATAGTTAGATTTCACAGCTTTTCCAGCTGGAAATAAACTTATTTTCCAGTGACAACTGTTAATCCACTCTCTTCTAGAGTCTCTCTTTGAAAGGCTCCAGGTAAGGAACAGAAACTTGGCTGACAGAAGAAAGTACCAGATGGTTGCTGGGATGGGAAAAAAATTGAAGAGAAGAAAATAGTGAAATGTGAGTTGTAGAAACAAGGATTGAATCACAATCAAAATGTAAGTAGAGAACCAGAGCCTTCGGATTTTAACAGGAGCCATGTTAGCAACACAGCATCGACCCAAGTGGTAAACTTGATGGCCTCAAGAGGCCCTTAAAATGCAACACAGCATTAACTAATTGCATAAATTGTATGTATAAAGAGTGCTCTTTGAACAGTCTCTTTTAGCTGATGTGACCATACACATTTGCACAAACCTATTTCCCCATACCTAAGATGTGTAAACCTGAACACTCAGGCCATGTGTCTCTTACACATAAACTGTGCCCTTTTTCAGTCTTTTAAATTCCCAATATTCTGTTTAGGAATCAAAGAGATCAAAATTCATATGCTAAAAAAAAGCACTAATATAAATGTTCATGCTGTGGTAGTAGACATTGTCTTCAATAGAGAATGGTGTTGGAACTCTGGGACCAAAATTTGGCTCTAAAGATAAAACGTGTAACTGACTTAGGAACATAAATGAGAGAGTCTGGATTACAAAATACATGTTCTTGACCTATTGGTTACCTCCTTCTAGCTCTAGACATTAAAGTTAGCAACACTATTTTTTTTCTTTTTTTAATGTGTCATTTTAGCTTGCCTTCAGAAATACTGTGCTAAAGGAAGCTATTAGTACTGCGTTAACCTTCATTAGTATCCACATTTGTATCAAATTTTGCATATTTGTAGTGTACCCCTCTGTTGGGAACAAGCATGGTGATTGTGTGATACAACCCTCTTAAAGAATAGGGCCACCACTGTCAGCTGTGCTGGGTGACAATAGCTCAGGCATCTGTTTTATGTACATCCTGAAAAGTCATGGTTTGGGCAGATTTTTTTCAAGTACTTAGGCTTACACCTAATGCTGTTTATGAAATAACGAGTGCTGCACGTTGCATAGCAAGCTCAGTAACAAAATGGTTGTTTTTAGCTAGCTCAGACACCCAGACTCATCACACCCATTCTTCTTCTGCCACCTCCTCCTAGACACAGCACTGTAAAATAGCCTTCCAGAATATCCCCTTTTTCCTTTGCCTTTCCTTCCATTAGAGGATCCTCAGCCCGACTGGTATGAGAGACTTCATTAAAAAATTCCAGTTGAACTGAACTAGCCGATTCTTACTGCCAATGAAATTGCTTTTGCTAAGAAGTCTGTGTAAAAGACTAGCACCTGGAGACACTAGATTGCTCGAGGGATTGGTAACAGGCTATGGAATATTTAACCTCTAGGGTATTGGCTTAAATCCAGAGTCAGGACCAAACTTGAAGCATCAGTCTCTTAGGCAGGCTGCCACATGACACCTTTAAAAATTATACCCCTTCACTCAGGAGAGCCCTTACCAATCTTCTGTTGAGAAACTTTCTCCTCTCTCCAGTCTGAACCTCACAGGTGAGACCACTACAAGGTGGAAAGCTATAATTTAGAAATGTGCAAAAAGTTGTGCCAACACAAAATAAAAGTTTTAGTGCAACTGTATGAACTAGATTTAGTGGTCTTTCAGAGGACTGACATGTAGACTCATGATTTTGCTGTAAATACATGCTATAACACAAGAGACAAATGATTGAACCTCTCTGTGCCCAGAGCATAGAGACTACATGCAGTTACGCCAACAATCTTCTATTTCCTCCATAGTGAATCTTTATGGATCAAAACTCCAAGTGAAAATTCATAATAATTAATAAATATATAAAGAAGAAAATAATTCTGATGGAAATTAAAAGGTTGAAACCATCAAAAGGGTAGAAACCATCAAAACTAAAAAAACAAAGTCAAACACAATGGAAATTTAGTCTGTTTTAAACAAAAGACATTCCCCTGCACCTTTTCCCATACGCAGCAGCAGCAGCAGCTGTCTGCTCCTTCTCTGTGATGGTGTTGGAAAGAAAATTCCTGTGCCACTCCCTTCCCTCCTTCTGTGTTATCACTGTCCACAGCAGATTTTTTCACACCCTTCATTAAGCCTGATCCTCTT